>NW_027202826.1:5596172-6197839 GCF_024711535.1 Dipodomys merriami
CAACAAATGATCATAATCCACTCTTGGAAAGAACCACTTTTAATTTTTATTTTCTTAGTAAGTAATTATACAAAGAGGTCACAATTCCATAAATCAAGGTATGCATCTTGGTCAATGTAACCCGAAAGAACTACTTTTGACTTTTTGCTAATTATTTTTGTTTACATAACAAATGATACAACATTTAGAATTTTGATTTTTAGAATTAACAAAAATATTTTCCATACCATTAAAGGAATCTTTCAAATATAAAACATAAATAATTTTGAGGGATCAGAGAGACAGTTCATGGCAAAGATATAAGAAAAACATAAAAGGAGAAATAGTGATTCACAATTGTATATCCAGAGATACTGAGTTTTGGCACCATTACATATTTCTTGTCATACATTCTCTCTTCCTAAACTCTGTCTTTCTAATAGTTGGCCTACTGTGTCTGCAAGTTTGTCTAATTGTTTTTACTAAACGTTGTAGCAGACACCATTCTCCTATATATAAACCTCTTAGCAAATACCCTGAGCATGTTTTATTTGCCAAAATTTTAACTAATACTTGTTCGCCTATTCATTTTCTTCCATTATTTCATTCATCTACTTATAAAAATGTTGTAATAAAAATTTTTTATGCAGCCGGGCGCTGGTGGCTCACGCCTGTAATCCTAGCTACTCAGGAGGCTGAGATCTGAGGATCGTGGTTCAAAGCCAGCCCGGGCAGGAGAGACTGTGAGACTCCTATCTCCAATAAACCACCAGAAAAACCGGAAGTGGCGCTGTAGCTCAAGTGGTAGAGCGCTCGCCTTGAGCTGAAGAGCTGAGGGACAGCGCCCAGGCCCAGAGTTCAAAAAAATTTTTATGCATAAAAATCTTTGACTCTTTTGTATTTTTTATACCTTAGGTTTCCAGAAGTTAAAAAAAAAATGCTGAAGCTAAGAGGTGTCTGGTAAGGTGGGACTGCATGAAAATCATAAACACAATGACTGGGAAAGAATTTATAACTTAAATGAAAGGATAATTCTGTAACACTTGTGAACTCTTAATTGCATAATTTTTTTAGTTCTGTGAGTTATAAATCAGAGGAATAAACATAGTGTCTTTTAGCTCAATGTACACGCAGCTGTAGAAACAGAAACCTCAATGGTGAACAATAGTTCATACCAGACAGACAACCCTGCTGGCTTCGTGGCCAGTGCATTGTACTCGACTCTGCTGTACCGTAGAGCAGCTGTACTGTACTAGCACCTGTGCACAAGTTGTTAGCAGAGTCCTGCTCCAATCCTAGATCCAGCCACCTTCAAGTTAAGGTTATAACATATATCTGGCCGAATGCAAATCATATCACTAAGACAGTAGAGAATCTCGTTTTTCCAGAGATATTAATAAATTGGGATTTTTCCTGAGGTTTGTGGGCCAATTCTTGAAAGAATAGGATAAGACACAAGGACTTCCATATATTTCTCAGTCTTGCAGGGTCTAAGCTCTAATTAACCTTATCACATACAATTCTAAAAACACCATAAGATATTGATACTAAATGATGTTAGCACTCATATCTGGATTTGTGTTGTTTTTGAGTGCTAAATGTTGGAGGTAATATTCAATATTTACTTTTTAACACTATGCTTAAAATTTCTTCTGTTCTGATGTGTTTATTTATTTTATCAGTATTAACTTTTCACAGACTGTTTAATGCATTCCTTCTTATAAGAGGAAGATACAAACATTCCTACTACCTTATATTTAGATTTTACTACATGCCATTAAACCAAGTGACTTCCTTTCTGTGGTCTAATGCAGAAATAGAGATGATATGCTTTTTACTTCCTGGAGGAATTCAAGTAAAACTTTAAAAAGAACAAAGACAGCCAATAATGTCAATCCTCCTTCAATACCACAAAAATAGCAAAATGAAGAAAACCTTTCAAGAGTTTTAGAAAATGAGCCAAACACTGAGGTTAATCCTCAATAAAGATAACTCAGTAGAAAGAAAGACAAACCCTTCAAACCAATTGTGCTTATGACTATCGATGAAAAAATATGAAAGAGAATAATAACAAAGTCTCAAACACTTCCCAAAGGCAAGTCGTGCATTTTGATTCAGTATTAGGAAATGCATGAATACTGCATATGACAAGTGTCACTTTGACACAGAGGTCAGATCATGTCACTTCTCTACCCCAGACCTTCCCAAAACTTCCCACTTCTCCCAGTAAAGCCCCTAATTCTCACACTGACCCCAAGAGTCCATGTGGTCAGTCAAGCAACTCTGGCCTCTGGGGGTCTGTTAATTCAGGGCACTCCTCTGTTCCTCCAACAATCCAGAAACATAACCTGCCTCATGTTCTTTATGTGGCTGCACACTTTGCCTGGAATGATTCCTCCCAATATCTGCGGGTAAACTCCCTCTGGCACTCTGGTGCTTTGCTGACCAGGAATCGCACCGCCCCACCCCTCCTCTAGGACTTCCCACTCCCCTGCCCTGTGTTACTGTTCTCATCCCCTGTGTAATATTGGTATCAGCTGCAACAATTTTTTTAAATGTATTACACATTTTTAAATTTTATTATCAAGGTGATGTATAAAGAGGGTACAGTTTCATACACAAGGTATTGAGTACAGTTTTGTCCAACTTGTTACCTCTTCCCTCATTTTTCCCTCACTTCCCACCTTCTAACCTTCCCCCCACCCCCCGTGCAAAGTTGACACATCATTTCCAACATACTGTCTTGTGAGTATGGCTGCTGTATTGGTTCACCCTTTGTCCTTTGTCTCACCATTTTGTTGTTCCCCTTCCCTTCCCTAATTCAGATAAATGTATATGCAATACCCAGGGTGCCAAAATCAAATACAGTGACAACAGGAGATAAATCATGGGGGGAAAAAAGACACAGAAGAAAAAAGAAATCATATAGTACATTAAAAACAACAACAATGAAGAAAACCCTCTTGTTTCCATATCTTGGAGCTCATTTTGCTTAGCATCATCTTATATGGTCATATGTACATAACTATTAAGCTATTCTGCTCATGTTCTAGGACTATCGTAGACATACGCTAATTATTACAAATGAGGGAAACCATGGAATCTATGATTCTTCTGATCTGACCCACTTTAATATGATTTTTTCCAAATCCTCCCATTTCCTAACAAATGGGGGTGATGCCATTCTTTCTGATGGAACCATAGCTTCTACATCTTACTCAAATTACTTCATGACATGATTTTTTTCATTTCTCTCTCTCTTTCTCTCTCTTTCTCTCCCTCTCCCACCACAATATAACCCCACAATAATATAAAGGGAGCAGAACTCTGCTTTGTTTATTACATTCTAATTTCTACAACAGTCCCTGACTCAGGACATTCAATTAACCTTAAAATCCATGACCGATTACATTATCAAATATAAAGGAAAAATCATAGAGATTCTCTGTAGACACTACAAAGCTATTAGTCAAATATATGTTCTTACTAAACATTCATCTAAATAGGAATTGACGGCTGTGTCTATCACTTAGAGGAGGAGAGATTTACATGAGCTCGTCCCTCTGGAGATCTCCCCTCCACCAAGGTATAGCTCACGTCATGGGCGCCAGGAAATAGAGAGAGTGCTGTGCTAGCCGGGTTCCTCCTTCTTCCTCTTTTGGCCCAACTGAGATCCACCCCCGCAGGGCCATTTCTCCTCACACTTAGTTCATCCCCTCCAGAAACGCCCAGCCACACTCAGACTTATGATTTCCTAATCTCCTGGGCAACAGAGGTGACCCATCACACATCCACTCCTTACCAACCTGACATCCCGGCACATCTCCATCCACAACATTCCACCCTGGGCCGCAAAAGGCTCACGGCCATCCCATAATGCAGAGTCCAGTCAGTTGCCTCTGAGATCCTTTGAGTCAGGTCAGTGCCAGCACGGTAATAGAAGTCCAAGACCTAAGCCTCCTCTGAGACTTAAGGCACAGCCTTAGCTGTAAGCACCAGTCAAATTAAAAACACGTTATATACTCCCAAGATACCACGACACAGAGTAAACATTCCCACTCCAAAAGAGAGACATGAGGGGAAAAGAGGGCAGGCACACAAAGGAGGAACTGGAATAAGGAAAAACCAAAACCCAACAGGAAAAGCATTCGACACCCTAGCTCCGTGTCTGACCTCCACAGAAGGTGGTGGTGTGATCTGGGTAGCACCATCATGTGCAGCCCTGTGACCTGTGTTAGGCTGGCCCCACTCCCTGCCTGGGCTATGGCTGCAGCAATCTCTGAGTGCCTGCGTGGCTACGTCTAAGGAAGCATGGAATACTGTGCGAGGAGGGGGCCTGGAGTTCTCTCCTCAAAGCAGTCTTCCAAATGTGCTGAAACCTGATAACCATGAGCTTGCCCTGGGTGGTGCCCCGCCAGTCCTGGAAGGCCCTTGTGGCATCTTTCCTTTTGCCTCAATACAAAGATTCCTTCTATTCACTCCACCTCTAGAAACTGCTTGTTGCTGCTTCTGATTCCCACTGCAAATCTCACTAGAATCAGATAGCAAAACCCATGTCTCCCCTAGAATGTGAGCTGCCTTGACATTTTCTCTCATGCGTTAATTAGTCCATCACCTTTAACTCAGCCTCACCATGGATAAAAGGTTGACAAGTTGCTTGCCACAGAATGACACGACTGGCCCAGTCCAAATCCTGATACAGTCTTCACTCCCATTTGAAATTCCTGAGCACAATCTTTATGGAGCCTGGCATTTGGTCATCTGTTATCTGAGCTCCCACAAGAATCACTCATTATCCTACTGTTTTATCCACCAAATAAACTCTTCCTTCAGAGATGAGTAGTTTGCTCTTGTTGTTGCTTTATTGTACCAAATAAGAACTACTACAAAGAATCACCAGATAAGGTTTCACAAGACGTGAAATGCTCTTGGATTCTTCCTTAAAGGTTTTTAAATAAAAAGCAAAAATACAGAGGATTTCTGAGGCTTCTCAGATTGAAAGTTGGATGAAGATACATGAAAAAGTGAAATGGAGACTCTCCACAGGGAATCGTATTATCTGTTTTAAGTCTCAAAAGGGTCATGCAGTTGGGAGGAAAATCGTATCACATCTTTTCTTAAAAGATAGAACATAATCGCAAGTGTACTTTAATTATATTCATCTTTTTTCACTGCTGACAAGACTGGCAGGTTCCTGAACAAAAAGCATCAGACCCCATGGGAAAATAACCAGAGAAAGGGGCTAACGGTAGGTTCCCATGCTACAGTGACTGCCTAACCAGCATAAGACCCGTATCATCGATGAAGAAGAATGAGAAACATCCTTTCAGCACGCAAACATAAATCCCCATACATCTCTGTTTACTCAGCTGTTTAATCAGGACAGAAACTCCCTCATAACAAATAACTTTCTCAGGATGTTTTATGTTTCAATGTTGCCAAAGTATTCATTTATTCAACTTACTACTTGAAATATTTATGAATTTGAAAAGCCAAAAGTTTTTTTTATGAACGAAGCTTTGTATGACATGACAGTGCTCAAGCAATTAATGGTTATTCTATTAGTGAATTTGTTCATTGTAAATATGAACCTCAATTCAATAAATATTCTGACTGGTAAAATACAAGGGATTTTCAGATCTGATGCTCAAAAATATTCATATATAAATAATTCATTAAAAACCCAATTACTAAAGAAGCAAAGTTTGTTTTTTGCCAGTACCAGACTTGTACCCAGGGTCTCATATGTGCACTTATCTGGTGCTCTACCACTTGAGCCATGCCTCCAGTCTATATACTGTTTAATTTTAGAGATATAACACTTTGTACATAAATTGTCATCCAACAGAGATACACTGGTTTCACAATACTTTTTTATTTTACTAATTAAACATGTCCAGAGGAAAATGTTCTTTGACAGTAAAAAAGTTAAATTGAAGTATACTTATTCTGGGCTCTGTTTGTTTGTGTGCATGTGTGTGCGTGTGGTAGTGCATGTGTGTGTGTGTGTGTGTGTGTGTGTGTGTGTGTGTGTCTTCATTTGGGCCACAATAAACTTTGTTCTCAATCTAGTGTTCCCCTACTGTGCCTTTTAGGTTGGTGTTTTGGGCATTTATGTAAAACTCTAAAGTGGCTCACTCTATCTCCCTGATAGCTATGCAAAGGATCCAAGTCTTGGTGTCAGAAAGTAACCCCACTGTGCGCTTTAACTGTGATACCTCATCTCAGGGTGCTAAGTGTCCCCAAGTGTGAGCTGGGACTATATCCAAGCCAGCTTCCAATTCTCTCCTTCAGAAAGAAGAGTGGAGGGCCATGTGGAAAGGCCAGTCACTGCTTCCCGCCTTTCTTTCAAGAAGAGCTGGGACTTGGCTAAGAGCAGAGCTGTTAACAGCTACCGCTTCCCACTTTTGCTTTCCCATGGGTCAGATTCTCCATGAGAGCAAGGTAGTTTCCCCACCTTGTCCATTCTGTTTCAGCTGATTTGGGTTGAGCTCTTTGTGAGTATGGTTGGGTTTTGTTTGGGCTCTTCCCTTGACTGTGACCAATGCTCTTTCCAGTGACGCCAATAATAACATGAGAGGAAATTTCATTTCACAAAAGAGACAAAGAAACATTGTTCTTTCTAGCCCAACCAGGCACTCCAGCGATAGCCCTGGTGCACAGGTCAGCCTGGCTGTGGGTGATGTAAAGCAGTCTCAAAGGGACCCTCGTGAAAGAACATTTCCCCCAACTGGCAGGTGTGCATAAAGGCCAATTACCTGTTATCTCAGCTTCCCTTCTACTATAAAGGAACTGAGTTTTTGATACAGGTGAAAGAAAACCAGTTCAAGAGCGACAGTTTGAGGAAGAAAACAAATCTCACAAATAGTATACTTAACCCAAGCCCAGCCCTGGCTTGCTCGAATCTCAAAGGACTCTAAATTATGGAAAATTGCTCAACAAAGCCTGAGCATCCCCTTAAAATGTCCATGGCTTATGCATTACAGTGGGGGTACAGCACTTTTCCAAGACCCACAAATTATCATGTGCTGATTTAAAAGAATCTTCAGCTCCAAAGGGCCAGAATAGGGATCTCTGGAAATTCTAAAATTATTTGTACATTCAATTGAAAATTCTATTTTGAAAACACCAAAACATAAAAGAAGAGAGGGAAGAGGGCATTTGTTTCAATGATACTTAAAAGTTTTCTAAATACAGCCAATAGTCCCTCTGCTTCTAAACAGTAAATTAAAAATTAAAGACTCTGGCGCTGAAATTCTCCCGGGAGCCACTTTTTGTGCTGTACCTCCTCTGTCACTACAGCCACGCAGCTCCTAAGTGGTCTAATGACAGGTCACACTGCTCTTACCGTTGTGGCCTGTGTTCAAGTCCTGGTCAGTCACCCATACCTGACACTTTTCGGTGACCTGGTAGACATCTGTCACCTCTCTCATTCCTTGTCTTTCGTAGTTCTATATCTCATCAACACCAGCCCTTTACCAACCTGGGATGATGCTCCAAGAAGTCAAAGAGGCCTTTCCTTTTCTCCTTACCAACATTTCAGGGGCACCAAAATGTTAATGTTAAATGAAAACGAACCTAGACACTGGCTAGCACAGCTTTCCTGATCTCAACTCCACCACTTAGAAATATCCTCACCCACAAAGTACTGAACCTGATCAAATGGTCCTATGACCTTTTATAAATCCTAAACCCCTGCTGCCCTGGGTTCTTACTCACTTCTGCTTCTCCCAGCAGCTAGCCACCAGGGATGGTGAAATGCAAAAGAGATTAAAATGGAAGATTAGATCACAATGTCTTAAGAAAATAATACTGTAACTACCCTTTCCAACTCAAGGAATTTCAGTCTTGTAGACTGGACCTTGGGATAGGAATTTTTCACAGGCAATCTCAGTAAGTACCCAAAGTCTAATGCTACTGTTCTCACAATGGAGACAAACCACTTTCGTCAGTCAAAATTCTATCTGAAATAGGTATAGCATGAGGTTTTGCTGGCATGAATTAACTAAAAGCAGGAGAAAAGAAAGGCCAGCATCTGCGCCTCCATTTGTCTTTGCTCTGTGTTGTCCTCTCCACAGCTATTCTGCAATCATCTTGGATTCCAGGAAAGGCAGGACAGCTTGACAGCCTTCTATCACAAGTAGTAAAACTACCCTTAAAGAATATCAGCATTTTCCAAGCCAGATTACCTCCAAGGAACAGCAGAATCTTCCAGGATAGAGTACCTGAAACTAAGATGATTATCAACGACGATCAGCCGCACACTGGAGCTAACGTCTTCCGATGGGAACCAGCTTGCTCCCATCTGGTTCTCCAAACCAGGGAGAAGCAGAACGGAGGCCACGAAGTGAGAATACACCTATACCCAGGACTCAAAGAATGCATTCCTTCGTCCCTCATTCTTCCTCTGCTAAAGTATGATGCTAGTGTCTGCACCCTGAAGTTGGATGAAGATAGATTGATATCGTCCAAGTCACATAACCTGCTTTCTCTGCCATATTTCTCTTAATAAACTTTCCTGTGCTCTTCTCATCCTGGATACAAGGATTAAGGCTAATTAGCTGCCCTGATTTTCTGGTAACAGAAACTCACATTCTTTAAAAAAAAAAAAAAAATCACCTTCTCTAAGAAAGAGGCAATAATTTTAAACTGGAAGTGAAGACAGCCATTAGGATAAGAAAAGCAAGTAAAATGTTCCACATTTAGCCTTCTGTGATGATCTATAGAGGAAATTCTTTTCCTACAAGATTATCTTCTAAGATCACTGAGGACTGTTATAAATTAAAGCAAGACCTTAAAAAGCTCTAAAACAACTTTCCAAGTACTCTCTCCAGTCAAGCTGGCACGAATAATGCTCTCTGCCTTATCTCAAAGTCAGTCACCTAATGAAAAACTTAAATGAATGCTATCAGATATTTGTTTCTGTCCATATGCTTGTATACATGCATGTGGATAGATTGTATGATTATATGTATGCTTGTATCTATACATGTATTTGTATACTGTCTTCATGGTACCAAACTAACAGCAACAGGTAAGCTCTATAAACTAGAATAAATCCTGATGTTTTTCAAAGCTTTAATGACTGGGGAACAGTTTAAGTCTTTTTTTTACAAAGTCAAGTAATAATTAGATATCTAAGTCATTCCTAAGTAAGTTAAAATATTAAAACATCAGTTATTAAACCTGAATTTAAAATTAGCCTATCCACATATTGTTTTGTATGACTGAAAAGGCTATGTATTGAGTGAAAACAGAATTTAGTGACAGGAAAATCAGAAAACACGAAGTTGAGCAAGAGACAGGAACCAAGACTAAAAGAAATCACTAGAGTAGTAAAAGTTAAATTAATCCTTTCAAGAAAATACGTGCAGGCATTCCTTCCATGACACCCCTTTCTTTTAGATGTTAAGCGGGTTACAATCTCCTTAGTCCTAGTTCAACAATTCTTTGACCAGAAAGGAATACTCAAAGTCACAACAGGCATACAATCAAGTCCTAAAACCCTCAGATTATAAAGCCACCGCTGACCCCGAGTCTCCATGCTTGCGTGGAAACATCAAAAGTGAGACTTAGAAAGCTGAGTGAAGGCTGCCCTGCTTCCCTGTGCCCTCTCCCCTCCCTCCTTCCCCTTTCCCTTCTCCCTTTGCTCTGCTTTATTAATAAATCTTTGCTGGTCCCTTACCTGCTGATTCTCACCTGTAAATCTCTATGGAATTATTTTAGTAGCTGAATCTATGAAACTCTGGAGGGGGTGTCACCAGCAGTGAAGGTCCCCCTTTCCTGTCAGGAATGCCTCTTGGCCCCTTAGACCCAGAAATGTATTCAAAGATTATGGAAATGTATATATTTCTAGAAACTATACGTTGGTGTCATTTCAGTTAGTAAGGATTAATATATGGTAAGTAACAATAAAAAGGGAACTAACTCTGTGGGGGAAATAAGACATATTTCTTTAAGGAAAATTACTATTATAAGAATGTATCTGTGGTAAAGAAAGTTTAAAAGATAAAGTGCAATTTTTATTTAAGAAAGGAAAGACTGGGGTCAAAATGATAAGGAAAAGTTATAGGACAAAACTTAAGATTTAGACGATTACAGATCTGAGCAAGTGGGAAAAGGTTTGAGAAATACGAGTCTTAAAGAAGCAATTTTGTTATTTCTACTTTTTTCTTTCTGTTTTGGTTTTCTGTACCCTTTGTCTTATGTAGAAGCTTATCTGCTCTGTGGAAGGGAAAGGGAATCACAGAAACAGCAGGACAAAGGATGAACTAATGCAACAATGGTACTCACTAGACACTATGTTGGAAATGAACTTTACAACTTGCCGGGAGGGGAGTAGGAAGGAATAAATGGGAAACAATGAGGGAGGAGATGTGTTTAAAAAGAAATGTACTCATTACCTTACTTATGAAACTATAATCCCCCTGTTCATCACCTTGACAATAAAAAAAGAAGCAATTTCTTGAGTAACCAAGTTAGGTAAAATTAAAAAGGAAATTATTTATAGATTAAGCTTTTATATCAAAAGTACATTGATGAAACACTAAGATATAGTCTCCTGGGTCAAAACACTATGATTTTCTTAGAGAACTAATTTGCTCTTAATAAGAAATAGTGTAAGTTGTTGTGGGGTTTTTTAATTTTTAGGTAACTGACCTAGGAAACAAGAATTCTGTGTTTTAATAAAATAATGCTTACAATTTGGGCTATTATTGTTTTCTAAAGTTACTAGTTATAAAATGATATCATTTATAATAAGTATGGATGTTTTATGAATTCCATTAAATTTTGTTCAGTCTCTTCCTTAAAAACATGTTATTCTTACTGCCTAGTTTATGTACATGTCCTTTTCATTTTAAGATATCAAAAAAAACATGGATGTTTAAGGAGCACCATAGAGGAAATCCCAGAGACAACATCCTAGCTCACTTCATAGCTCACAGAAAAGGTTGAGAAGAACCAGAGCCCTGGCTCCTTGGACCATGTTTATATAAGGAAGACAACTAGAATCCATAGATTCAAAAGTCCTAAATTCCCATCTTCCCTTCAACTATGTGAGTTTGGCAGGTTGTATATGTAAAGGCATGATAATCCTGTATGGTTTTTAGAACAGTCTCCTCTTTTACCAGGCACAGAAAATCATCTGTCCTTTTTATGCAAAAAATTAAAAGGCTCTACTATGATCAATATCAAATTTATAATCATACTGCATGGCAAGCCAGGTATTTGAGGACAACTGCTCTGCCTCAGCCTCCCCTTGTATGTTATGACCTGGGTCATAAAACTGTTGAAAGTGACATTTTCAAAATGGTCTCAAGGTAACAGGGAATTTCTTCCACCCCATTCAAGTGTAACATAAACTCTATCTACCTAAACCCAGAGAGGAGATTAAAATATATACTGTTCATATCCTAAGCTAACCATTAGTGAAAAAAAAAAAACCTCTTACAACCTGTAACCTTTTCATACGCATTGCATTGTCATTTCAAAATATCTTAATCTATGCTCTCGATCTGTTTTCCTTGAGTTATTTATTAGATAAGTTCTCTAATTTTTGCCCAGAAGAGGGCTCCGATTTTGATTCACCTATTTATTTCCTCGTAGCTGGGATTACAGATTCATATTACCATACCTACTTGATTTGGTAAGGAAGGGTCTTGCTAATTCTTTCTCTAGGCTGTTTTGGAATTGCTACCCTCCTGATCTCCACCTCGTGACTAGCTGGGATTGTTATGCTGAGCACAAGGGTGGACATTCTTTAAGTAACTTGTTCTTTCATTCTTCACTACACTGTTGATAAAAGATAAACCAAGAAATTCCAGTGAACCATTCAGGAAAATCCTCTCGGTATCATTACTTGGAGCTAAAAATCTCAGATGAGTGGTGCTGTGGCTCAAGCGGTAGAGCACTAGCCATGAGCTGAAGAGCGCCAGAGACAGTGCCCAGGCCCAGAGTTCAAGCCCTGCAACTGACAAAAAAAAAAAAAAAAAAAAGTAAAGTAAAAATCTCAGATGAACAAGCTCCAATCTTCTTGTAGAAGTCAGGTGGGTCAATGCAACCAGTAATTGGACTACAGTGTTCCTCCAGTACTATGCTTCTTCCATCCCTGGATTACCATTGTTACAGCAATGCAATGGAGTTTTGTGTTACTCATTTGAGCTTTGCTCTATGCCTTGTCACTGGCAATAAAAAGATAAAGAAATAAACAATATCACATAAAAAGAAGTTGGCAAAGCTTTCTAGTGACACAGATTATAGATCCAAGCTAATAAAAAGTTCCATTTTACAAAAGACCCTTGTGCCACCAGCAAAATAAATGAATACTAAATCAATGATTTACAATGGCTTGGTGTCCTGCAGGCTACACAACCATGAAGTATTCTGGAGAACTCCACCTCTGATCCCTGACTTCTTTTTACTATGCACGCTGCCTTCTGTGTCTTTGGGCAGCATTTATATTCTGAACTAAAATTCTAGTACCCAGTAAAGCATAGTGGCAATGACTTGACAAATCATGGCGCCAGCTTCTCAAGTCAAACTCTCAAAAACACATTGCACCAAATCATTAGACTGGGCCCGATTTGGTGAGAGAGGAAAGAGTCACGTCTTCACCTTCACCCAGGCGTGGATGGACGGGAAAGTGCTGAGGAGGGGCTGACAAAGGGCAATGAGTGGAGGACGGGAAATGGTCTGAGTTTCATTCTTAAATGCCCTGCAAAGGCACATGTGCCAAAGGCTCCCTCCAGACGGCGCTGCTGTTGGGAGGTGGAAGGGCTTAGTGGTGCGTCTTTAGGTCACTGACCTTTTAAAGCAACTGTGGACTCTGTGTCTTTTGCTACCTGACCATGAGGTGAGTGACTCTGCGTGCCACCTTCTCCTGCCATGATGTGCTGTCTGCTTGCCAACAGTCTCCAAAGACACAGGATCAACTCACGGATCATGGATGGGAACCTCCAAAGTTGTAAGCCAAGATAAACACTTTCTCCTTATTACTTGAGTATCTCAGGCATTTGTTACCGCGACAGAAAGCTAACTAACAAAGGGGAGGAATTGCAAGGAGCTAGAGGTGAGGGATGAATAACAATGTTTCTCATATAAAAGGTTGTATTAATACAACTATCTCTATAGGAAAAGACAAAATGCCAGTAGGAGGCTGTGCTGCCCCGCTGCCTTTCATCATCTACACTCCTCGTTGTTTCTCCACTATGCTAGAGGCTTCTTAAAAAATCATGGAAAGCATGAAATAATTGGCAAACATATTGACATAAAATGCACAATACTATTTTTCTTGAGATAGTATAACTGAACTACATGCGAAGTTAAAAATGAAAACAAAGGTGGGAAACAACTGTAACTATAAGGCAGAGCTACACCCTGCTACCTTGGCCAAATAAATCATCACTCCTGGTCTCCAAATCCATGTTAGGTTAGTGTATGAAGAGGGACAAAATTGTCACAGTTGATTGAAATTCACTGTGGCTGACCTAAAAATTATACATAGGACTCAGAACCTACCTAAAAGTGATCACAGTGTCCAAACAGTAACAATTTGAGTAACAAAATTTGTAAGGTGGTGTGGGATCCTAACTCATCAAATTTTTATGAGCCATGTACCAGTGGCTCATGCCTGTAATCCTAGTTACTCAGGACACTGAGACTTGGAGGATCATAGTTCAAAGCCAAACCAGGCCAAAATAAATAAATAAATAACAACACAGCAGACTCCATCTACAAATAACTCACAAAAACACTGGCCTGGCACAGATCAAGTAGTAGAATAAGAGCACTGAGTTCAATCCTCTATACTGGCAAACAACTAAAAATATTTAGGAATCTTTTCCTGATATGAATAAATGATTGGAAATATCTAAAAGAGACAATTGGCTGATACTGAAGGACTCTAAATAATGTATAGAATCTACCCTTAAGAAGATACCCCCATCTCACACACACACACACACACACACACACACACACACACACACACACACACACACACACACACACACACCTTAAGTGTGAAGAGTAACTCCATCCTTTCCATGATGAACAGACTAGAAAGAAGCTACCTGAAAAACTGCGTCAGCAGGCGATCAAAGTTGTCTTAAATGATCGGTTGTGCGGATGCTATGTACTCCTGAAGGGGTGTGCGGGTGGCTCCTGCCTGCTGTGGCTTCCACATGTTGATTTCCACAAAAGCCCAATGGAATCGAGAGAACACAGCAAATTCCAGGAGAAGGCCCAGCACCTGCTGGGAACCCTCAGTAATCTCCAAGCACCAAGGTCATCAACAGCCCCAGCATCTGAGAAATTCACAGACACACGGAGGCTCGAGGGACATGACAGCTAAAACATTATGTGGAATGACGGATGGGATCTTGGGGAAAACAAAAGAACACTAGATAAAAACTAAAGAAATCTGAATAAAGTATGAGCTGTGGTTAACAGTGTAGTTAATAATGAATACCGGGGTCATTAACTAACAAATTTATCATTCTAATGGAAGAAGTTACTAATGGGGTACATAAAAACTGTACTGCCTCAATTTTTCTGTAAATCTCAAAACTGTTCTAAGACAAAAGCATTATGTGAACAAAAGTTCTACAAACATAATGCCACTGTGCTGCAGTATAATAAAAGAGTTACCTTTTCAGGCTAATCCATTCTACTAAACATGCATTTTAATAAGAAAGCTCAATCCGATATTTCAAGTTGTAACATTCTTCAGAAAACTAGTTGTCATTAGATGTTCTAACCTTATGACAATAAACTACCTAGACAATGCTTGATAAACACTGAATTCCATAAACATCTTTCTGTGCATTGGCTTAATCACTCTGCATTTTTATTTAATACAAATCAGGTACATTGTTTGGAAACACATTTAAAAAATTAAGACATCCTGCTTTAAAGGTTAAATGAAAACCTGCAGCAAAGAAAACACATTTCCTCCCATGGCTAGTTATTAATTTTATCTCCACTTTTGTAAATTGCTTCCTTTGTACTCAATCAAACAAGACACTTTTTTTCCTTCAGAGTAGATCTTGTCTACCTACTGTGTAAAGAAAATAAGAGAAAAGAAAGGTCTGTTTTCTGTTGCAAAGTTCCAGTGCTAAATTTGTGTCACCAACAGTGTTTCTGTGGCAACAAACTGATGTGGGAAAAGTGATCAGGCCAAATACAGGAGAGAAAAGAAATCCGTGCCTCCCTCCCATGCCTCCTCCTTTTCCCAGCCAGGCCTCTCCTGGTGAATGATGCCACCGTCATACCCGCGAGAGAATATTTAGGCCCACGGAAGAGATATTTTGCCACTACTAATAATTAGGTTTGCAACATTGAGAAAGATGAAAACATGTTAAGCTCAAAGTTGCCATTTTCCATTTCAAAAAGAAATTACTAATGACAATGCAAGGATATTTGTTTTAATTGATTGTGTTTTCCTTTGCCATCACCTTATGTGTAATACGCCGTCACAGCAAAAGCAAGTGACAGACAAGAAAAAGGAAGTGGCTGAGTCGTTCAAGCTCATTCAAGGAACGGTTTAAATTATTTCCCATCTTGAAAAAACAAACTGTAAGACTCTATGGTGCCTAACTTCTTTAGAAAAATCAAAGATGAACAGGTAAACATACATACATCCCTGTATAAAAGTACACATATCCCAATACACATGTAATTGAATTCTCTCCTGGGTGCTGTACAGCCTGATCCTATGCTTTGTATTGCCCTCACTCCCTTAACTGACTATAAGATTAAAGTTTTTCAGTGAGGTTTCCCACCATGGCCAAAAAGCAACAGAAAATGAGATTATCAGTCACAGACCTGATGAGTTTCCAAAACCCACATGCACAATCTCCTTACTACAGCCCTTCCGTTTCCAGAGCATCCTCCACGAGGACTCAGTGCTCACAAAGTCACACAGCACGCGAAGTGCTGGGCAGAGGCATTAGGCTTTGCCCAGCCTCTTCACCCTGCATCAGGGACCCAATCCACCTCTCTCCAGGGAGGAGACCAGGGACATGAGAGGCTGGGGATAATGCCTCATAACCAGCCCTTAGAAAAGAACAGTCACTGACTGGCTCAGTGCTCCAGGTATAGCCCACACAAACCACGGAGCCACAGACAAAAACTTTCACAGTCCGTCACCCAGAAAGGCAGCTCTCAAGTAGAACTATCAGCTCTAAATAACTAGACATTTGTATTTGGGGGAATCTCTTCTGCCGTTATCATATTGTGCTGCTCCATATTCTAAATGTATTTGAAGAAAATAAAAAAACATCTAAACCGACTTTATGGCTAATATAGAATGACATGAAAGGAAACCAAAGGAATGACAAAAGACACCAGGAAGTTGGGACTTCTTAGACAAACTTATCTGAATGGTTTGGGGATTTCCTTTCACCGGAATTAGAAAACTAGCCAGCCAACTTACCAGAAGTAGTGACATGAAGGAAAAAGGAGAGAGCTGGGGAGGGGGAGGGAAGGAAGGGGAGAATAAAGAGAATGGGCTTCAATGGCAAGAAAGGAACAGGAGCAGGGCCGGAACTCAAGTCAACAGCAGTAAGGGAATGGAGCTCAAATAAAGCTAAAGTTGAGTAAAAGAAAAGGCAGCTGGGACTGGAGACGGCTGGGAAAAGCCCCAGCACTCCACACAGCTGACCGCGCGTCCCTGACCCTCTGACCCTCCATCCTCCCATTCCTCAATGATACCCAGACTTCAAAGACTTCCTCTCCCTCACGAAGGAATTCATGTTTTCCTAGAAACATGAAAACAGCTTTTTACGCCAGAACTGGCATTTTATCAAGAACCTAAGTTTCCATTTAAATTTTTCACTCAAAGATTATATCAGGGCTTATGTTTCTCAAAAAAAAATAGGAGCATAATTTAAATACATATATATACATGCTATGCACATGTATACTGTTATTTTCATAGTTATAATTTCTGTAAGATCAAGTTTTGAATAAAAATAATTAACTGCTTTAGAGTTGTTATTCTAAAAATTCCATTAATAAGATAAAAAGTTAAAACCATATGGGCTTGGGCAGAAAGCATGCTTAAGGCCCCGGATTCAATTGATAACATTTCAAAAGTATGAATTCAACATTAGCAATTTAAAAAGGAGGAGGAGGAGAAGAAAGAGAAGAAGGAGGAGGAGGAGGAGGAGGAGAAGGAGGAGAAAGGAGGAGGAGGAGGAGGAGGAGAAGGAGGAGAAAGAAGAAGGAGGAGGAGGAGGAGAAGGAAGAAGAAAAAGAAGAGGAGGAGGAGGAGGAGGAAGAGGAGGAGGAGGAGGAGGAGGAGGAGGAGGAGGAAGATCATTTTGGCTAGGCCAGCTACCAGGCCGCTTCCTGCTCCCATGAAGCCCGGGCTTCCTCTAGAGCTCCCTGTGCTGACCACCCTCAAGCTGGGACCTGTGGCTGGGACCCGCCAGCTCCCCCATGGGGCTCCTACCTGCCAGCTCACTGCTTAGCTCCTCCTCATCCGCCAACACAACAGCAGCCCTCAGCATCCCTTCACTCTTCAGCCATTTGATTTTTGTGTATACTGTGCTTGGGCTACTGATGTCTTTGTTTTCGCCGCTTGGGCCCAGTCCTTTGTAAATAAGATGAAGCCTTTGCCCATGGATGACCCTAATCCAGCATCTAGAAGAGCACTGGCTCCCACAGACAGGCTCAAGTCTTTGTGGAGCCCTGAACTCAGAGCTGCACTGTATGTATGAATTCGCTTGTGGTGTTTAGCTCAGAAAGAAGGCTCACCTGGACAGTCAGAAATGTGTCTTCCCAGTTTTTCTGGAAATGCTTTGGGATAGAAGAAAGATCAAGAACTGTGGGGAGAGTGCGAGAATGAAAGCTGCCGCTTTGGCAGCATGAATAAACAACTCTGCCATCAAAGGTGGAGAGCGTTAAAGGGCTGCCCCTTAGGCTCTTCTTCCTTGTGCCCATCCCAAACCCACCTCCGAGCCTGCGGAAAATGTGCTCAGATGTCTGATCCGCTTCATTCAGACCAACTTGTAAAGACTCACCCCGCAGAGAGCAGAATGTCACATGTGGGTCACTTTAGAGTCACCAAGCAACTGGGCACACAAAAGGGGGCAACCGTATCATGTCAGCTAGATAACACAGCGACAGTTTTCAGGGATGATGAGAGCAGAATCCTAAGCAAAGACTCTTACCCACTTCATCCAAATCTATAGCAAACCATGCAGGTAAAACACCAACATCAGTTTTAGCCTGTAAATTATATCTGTCTTTCCAGCAAGGTATACAGACAGGGTATTTCTGAAGGATGCAGTAAGTTAGTAAAACAAAAATTCCGATGGGTACATCATAAAGGCCAAATGGATACCTTGTCCAGATCTCAGTGCCATCAAACACCACCGCACCAGGGAAGTTAGCACGCTCACGTGAGTACACCTATGTGCAAGCACACACGCGCCTGTCTGTGAACATGTCCACACACAAACACTCTGACAGCGCTCAGTCAATGGCACGGACTGTCCTCCAGGATGACATGGGTTTGGGTGTACCTTGTACAGCCAAGGCCCCTCAGCTCACCGTGCAATGAACTTTCATGTAGTCAACCTAGAATACAGCTTGCCAAAGATAAAATTCATCGCAACCACACTCTTGCTCAGTCCTTCTCCCACCCTGTCCCTCACCCGCATTGCCTCCTTCCCCTTGGCCTCTTCCTGAAGGGCATTCTTCAATAAATCAGCCTTCCTACCTACAAACCCAGCATAGATAGGCTTTCCAAGTGAAGCTATTGACTTCAAAATAATTTAAGCCACCTGGACGCCGGTGGCACACGCCTGTAATCCTAGCTACTCAGGTGGCTGAGATCTGAAGATTGCAGTTCAAAGCCAGACCAGGCAGGAAAGTCATGAGACTCATCCCCAAATAACCACCAAAAAAAAACTGGAACTGGCCCTGTGGCTCAAGTGGCAGAGTGCTAGCCTTGAGCTGAAGAGTGCAGGGACAATGCCCTAGCCCAGAGTTCAAACCCCATGAATGACAACAACAATAATAATAATAATTTGAGCCTTAATCAGATTAAGTTGGAATAAAGCTGTTTCATTTTAAGGCTATAAGAATGCCTTGCCTTTGAGCAAGTCCTTAGAAGTCTCAACAGGTTGCATGCAAAGGTAAGACTTTTCCTATTTCATTTGATAAGTTCATTGCCTGTCCGTGCCATGACACTATGGCAAAGAAAAAGAGACATGCTCTATTCAAATGAACAATCGCACGGTCTATGTTACTTTCTCCTTCAGCTCCATTCTGCACGTGCAGTTGCCTGCACTGGTCTTCTATAAATAGTGAGTTTGATTTTCTTTGTGTTTGTCCTTCTAACATGAAAAAGTTGGCACTGAAAGTTTAAGAGCAGAATATATTCTAGGTAAGCCAGAGTATTTTATTTTAGTTTTAATTTTTTGTTTGTCTTGTGAAGTTAGTCTTGTGTATTTGATGGATTTTGAAGAGAACTCTTTTTCATAGTTTCTATTATAACTTTATATTGGTTATAGTCGGTTAAGAATTTAATCTGTCTCCTGCATTTTATTAGCAAACCGTGTGAATTATCTTCACAATATGCAGGCTTGCTTCAGTCTGGTCAGTTATTTCTCTTAGGAATTATAAAGCCTCTTGAGAACTTACTCAATTGCTTTTTTATTTTTAGTTCACATTTTTAGTAATAACATTATTAAAAACTTCACTGACAGTATAGTATTTATTATATTCTCTTGAGCTTAAATTCTCTTGAGTGAATTTATTTACTTGATTTATATGCTGCTTTCTCTGGGAGCAGTTAGATTTATATTTTAGTCAGTTTTCTGTTTTCACACATTATGTTAGAAACACTCGGTGCTTTAATTAAAATGACACCAGAAGGTGGCTATACCTTTTTTGGAGAACAATTTTTTTCTTTATTGCTTACAATAATCCAAAAATCACTAACAACCACAACAAAATACACATTCCTTACCTTGTATCTTGTTCCAAACAATATGATTATTAGTATACTTTCTTTTTTCAAATTATTGTCAACCAGGTAGCTTTAATATATTTTTGTTTCTCTGTTCATCCTGTAAATTTCTAGTTACAACTACATTTTTCCTATGTATTCAATGTTCTTACTAATAAACAAGATCATATTTTTTTACTTTTCTCAATTTCTTAAAAATAAATTGAAGATAATAACCATTGAAACTTGTGGAGAAGACACAGCCTGGCAGTAAACACTAGCTCTCCAATTACAGCAGGTGTCACTGGAAGAGCAGTCCCAGTGTGGAGTCTGGAAACACTTCACAAATAGATCACTATCACATCAAAGAAGACAGACATAGAGAAGTCTTATCACCTCAGAATTGGCTAAAGGAACCTGTACTGTTCCATGGAAGAAAATTGGATTTCTCTCTGTATGTGCCCAAAGACCACGATAAGAACCAGTCAGTGTAAGCTATGAGAAGATGGCCTTCCCTCTTACGTGGGAAGTGAAGGCCTCGAGGAGTGGAGGCCATTTTCCTGCTATTGGGAACATGACCAAAGGCCAGGATGGATAGTATGGAAAAGACTGTGGAAGTGAATTCTCGACTTGCTGGGGAGTTTGTCTAGAAGTCAAGATCTCTTACCTCTTAAGTAGTAAGAATGGAAATGAATGCCCACTGCATATTTCTTATATGTGCCATGGGAAACCCTTCCATTTAATCAGCCTATAGTCAGGTGTGCAGAAGAACATTCAATCAGCACATAGGAGGTGCGTGCTACCGACAAGTATTCCTACGGAGTAGATGAGGAAGTGATGGCTTAGACACTATGCCTTAGAAGATCTAGCAGTCCTTCATCACTAGGACATGCCAGATGAGCTAACAGGTCAGGAAATGGTAAGTCTGGGCCAGATCCTACAGCAATAGCAGTACATCTTCTTCACACATAGACTCTTTTATGGCCCAAGAGTTTGGAGTTATTTCTGTATAGGTCAATACTCAAGGTTATGCTATGCGAACAAACAACCACACAAGTGTTCTCATCCACTGCTCATGTTCATCGTGGGTTTGCTCCAGGTTCTGCCTCCACTTCTCCTTATCCTGGATCTAGGTAGATGGAGTAGCCCCCGTCTCAAATGTGGTCAGTGGCCAACAAGAAGGAAATGGCAAGCTCTGGGAGGTAGCACTGGGGAGATGAATGCTCCAGTACAGAATTGACATGGTTACCATTTTTGCCTACTACTCACTGGTCAGAATTAGTTGCATGGCTACTCTATCATAAGGATCCAGAAATCCCAGTCCTGAAGGCAGGATGTATTCAATGATGGAATTAATGACCACACCATGTCTCTACTACAAAGTTTTTCAAATGTCCTCTCACTCAAAGTTTCTTAAAAGCTTTTTCCTAAAATATGAATAAGAGGGAACATTTTTATAGCAATAATACATCTATGACATTTTATTTTCCCTTTATTTTCTTTCATCATATTTATATGTCTCACAAAAGCATGCTTATTTCCTATTATGAGCAAAAACAATCAGGGTATAAATTTCTATAAGAATATGATGTTTTCATTTCCAAAATAGTCTTCTGAGTGGTGATAATTGCACAATTTTAATATATAGTCTGCCTGAAAGCAAGGCTGAGTAAATGCTAATCTCTACTATGTTAATAAGGGAGATTTATTTTTATTAAAGTGTCTTGTGGTCATTTACACATCATATAAGTCACTAAATGATCCCTACTTTCAAAAACAACTAAACAAATGTATGGTGTGTTTGGGGCACAATAGATTTTCAGTTATTCCATTTGCATGGATAGTACATTAAGATAAAAGCCATTCTAGTGTCCAGTGATAAAGCAAAGGTTATGCTGTATAAGAACAATGATTCTTTCCAATGGCTAATTGTATGTGTTCCCTTGACTGGGTTAAGGGACACCCAGATAGCTGAAAAACATTATTTCCACCAGGAGAAATATTATTCCATGCCAGGGGTGTGTCATTGAGGTTGTTTCTGGAAAGATCAGTCACTGAATGCATAGCATCAAAAACATTCATCCTGGCGCATACAGATGAACAACTGTTAGTGAGAACCAACACGGCACAAGACAGCAGAGGTTTTGTCTGTTCCTGCGATGTCCCTTGGACATCGGGACTCCTGGTTCTCCTACTCTGCAGCTCTCCAAAAACTTAAAACGATCTTTCTTAGACTCGGACCTCTCCATGTTTTCAGGCCTTTGGATTGAGACTGGATTAACCCACTTCTGCTTCTCAGCTCACAGTTGGCAGATACAAGGCTTCTAGTCTGCTGTCATCAAGTGATTCAACTCTCATACTCAATCCACCCTGGCATGTCTACATTAGTTCTATTGGTTGTGTTCCCTGGTGAACACCAGAGTCCTGTGGATGTCTTTTAGCTGTGGTTTTAAGATCTATGGCTTTTCTGTATACCTCATCCGCTCCACGACACACTGTAGCACCAGAAGAGTAAATTTCTTTGGATATCTGAGCAGCGATAATCTCAATTCCAAGTTCATTTTCCCCAGGTCTTCCTTTATTCAGTTACAGGGCTTCAGAACTTCCTTCTTAGTAAGATAGCTTAGTCAACTCAAAAATTATTCCACTTTATACAAATGACTTTGTGTGTGTGTGTGTGCATGCACGTATATGCACACACACCAATCCTAGGGCTTGAACTCAGGACCTGGGTGCTGTCACTGAGCTTTTTTGCTCAGAGCTAGCTCTCTATCACTTGTGCCACAGATCAGCTTCCAGATTTCTGGAAGTTAGCTGGAGATAAACCTCAATCCTCAGATTTCAGCCTCCTGAGTAGCTAAGATTACAGGTGTGAGCCACCAGTGTCTGGCACAAATGAATGTTTAAAATAGAGTTTCATTCTTGTTAGAAAAAAAAAGTCTACAACTTGAAACCAAGAAAAACTTTCACTTTAATGTGAGCTTTTAAGTCATTAATTGCTCAAAATGCATTTTTGGAGTTGGGAATACCTTTCTCGACAATAACGCCTTGTCTCTTAAAGTCACCTCCACTTTAGTACCTGATCATTTAAACTAGGAAATATAACGGAAGGGAAGAAATCTATGACAATTTTGTGCGACAGCACTGCAACCTTGGATCTTTATGCTAGTTCTCTTTGATGAACTAAAATGGATGTCAGACTCTCCCAGTAACTGTGATCCTCTTGACACGTTATAAAGGGCAGCGTATTTGCATTTTGTGAATGTAATAAGTCATCTTCTTTCTTTTGACTTCTTGGAAGCTTTCCATGTTTTAGAAGCAAAGAGGTGGCTTCCTGCGCTGTTTGGCAGGCTGAGAGAGTGCTGCCACTGCAGGGTGGGAACTCATTCCCCCCACGCTATGTCCGGGTGAGGGAGCTCCCCCCCACAGCCTGGACACAGTCAGATTCACCCCATTCCTTCCTCTCCCTGTGAGGGAACTCCCCCCCCCAGCCTGGACACAGTCAGATTCACCTCATTCCTTCCTCTCCCTGTGAGGGAGCTCCCCTCCCCCCCACAGCCTGGACACAGTCAGATTCACCCCATTCCTTCCTCTCCGCACACTCGCAGTGCTCTTCCGCATATCCAGGTGCTGCATATGCTGTCTAATAGTCAAAGGAATTTTATTCATTCCATTGGAAGCAAAGTCTCAAGCACAACCATCCCACTTAATAACAAAATCTCACAAATTACAAGGTGCTAATGTTACTGGAGAGGGGAGAGAGGCCAATAATAATTTGTTCCCATTTACCAAAAGAGACTCAGTAACACTTCACCAGAGAGAAAAAATCCCATCACTGGTTGAAGCTCTAGAAAGTTCTACATAATCATGTGCATGACATTATGTATGTGTATGTATATATATATATGTATATAAACATATTCACAAGAAAGGGTTAAAAACATTTACCTCTTCTAGCATGAAGACAGAGACAAAACCAAAGTCAAAAATATATTTTTCAAACAGAAGAGGCAAACATAAAAAACTGA
Organism: Dipodomys merriami; assembly: GCF_024711535.1. Classification (NCBI taxonomy): domain Eukaryota; kingdom Metazoa; phylum Chordata; class Mammalia; order Rodentia; family Heteromyidae; genus Dipodomys; species Dipodomys merriami. The sequence continues at coordinate 5,620,140 of NW_027202826.1, forward strand.
CATAAGATGATCCTTTAACCATTACAGAGACATTATTATTCCAACTCATTTCCCCCACAACACAATACCAGCATTCTCTACAGAGACATTATGGTCTTCCCATTCACTCACACATGAGATGGCTGCTTGCTATTACATCAGGTCTAGAGAGACAACATTGAAAAGATCAATATAATCCTGCCCACTCAGATTAAGGTAGATTGCAAAATTAAGGCAAAATGGATTGGTAAGTGTAATATAGGAAGGGGAAACTGGACAGAACGCTGGAGACCCTCAGACGTAAGAGACAGTCAGGGAGACAGTATGGAAAGGAAGACACGTGGGAAGGAAGTGGTGAAAAACACGTGCTGAAAGTCCTGGGCTTTGGCTAAGTTCCAAAACATATGCAATGCTGGTTTATAAGAACACATTAAAATGAACAACAGATCAAAAACAAACAAAAAAGATAGGGCAAACATCAAAGACCAGGCCAGACTACAGCCTAAGGAAGACAAGGTCCAGGCAGGCATAGGAGAGTTTAAATGCCAGGGCCTTGGATCCGTGACATGATGTGTTGAGCCTAGCTAGAACTGCACCAATCAAGGCAAGTGACCTATATGAAGGTTTCTAGAAAGCTTCTATTCTCTCACAGAGGAATGGGTGAGAAAATCTGTCTGCCTCCATCAAAGCTCTGGGAAGGAAACATGTGGCAGCCCCTCTGAAGAATCACACATATAATCATAAGTCTGGATTTAATAACATTGCTCATATAAACAGCATTGGTCAGGATCTTTTGTTCAGGTCTCTAAAGAGTATACAAAGGTCCCTGGGTATGGTGGCTCATGCCAGTAATTCCAGCTACACAACAATGAGGTGTACAAGACATTATGTCAAAAAACGAACTTTATAACTTTGGCACTGGGGGTGGGGACTGAGAGGGGTAGATGGGAAGGGATGGGAAGGGGAAACAAAGGAGGAGGCCACAATGCTTGATAAGAAATGTACTCATTACCTTGCCCATGTAATTGTAACCCCTCTGTATGGTATTTTCACAATAAAAAAAAAAAAAGGAGAGAGACAGAGGTAAGAAGATGGTGGTCTGAGGCCAGCCCCAGGAAAAAGCATGAGAACCTATCTCAAAACCGTCTAAAGAAAAAAGGGCTGGAGTCATAATTCAAGGGGTAGTGGACCTGCAGGGAAGGCCCAAAAAAGAATGATACAAATTAATTTTAGCTACAGATCTGCTCACACTGAAAATGAACATCAACTTGAGAAAACAAACCATTGTAAGCAAGTCAGAACAAATAATCCAAAGCTACAAAACATCTGTGCTCAGATAGAAGATCTCATAGACATTACAAATAACTACACAGGATGCCTAAAGAGAAAAGGCAATGGGATTGAAATTTGAGAAAGAGCCAATAAGTATTGAGAGAGAAAGAGAAAGAAAGAGACAGAGAGAAAGAGAGAGAGATCAGTTATATCAGGTTAAGTAATAGAAGGTGCATTAGATCAAAGTACATTTTTAGTTGCATGTATGGAAATATTACGTTGAAACACTTTTGAACAATTAACTGACAAGGAAAGAAAATGACTCAACAGACTTGGAGAAAGAAGTCGATTATTTTATGTTGCCTCCTCCATATCTACCCTTCTCTAGAGGTGTCTGTGGCCTAGAAATCTGATTGGTGGATCTTTGGACCAGTCTTTTTCCTGGACCCTGGCTTCTGATGGACCTGACCAGTATGGCACACACAGTCAGATGAGCAGGACCAAGAAGAGTGACTCCAGATTCTGATGTCTGCGACTCCTTGTGGGGACCACTACATAGTCTACACATAGGCACATCATGACCAGGACAGAATAAGCATTTGAAAATCACAGTTTCTACCTACAAGGGGAGCAATGCATCGTTCACAACGTGCTTTTCAGGGGATGGAAACTTGTGCCACATTCCCATCCTTCAAACACTGGCTAACCCATGCTTCTCTGGTATTCGGCACAGAGAATGAATACAGGTCGCCAGGGCTGGCCGTGCCTCCTGACCAAAGCCTTCCGGAGGGTTCCGGGCCTGTGCGCTCCCCTTCCCAGCTTCCAGGAGCCTCCCCCAGGGGGAGTTCTGTCACCACACTCCCTGCTGTCTGCCCTCTTCCTCATGACTGGCCCTCAGAATAACAGAAAGAAAAGACAGAACACTACAAAGAAAGGGCAATTAGACTGACAGTAAAATTCTCCATAGTAACAATAGAAACCAGAAAACTGTGGAGCAATATCTTCAAAGTGCTGAAAGAACCCTGTGAGGGTGGAATTGTGTAGCACTATTATTCAATAGCACGCTCCCTCCAACGCCATTGAAGACAAACAGAAATCAAAAGCGTCTGCTAGCAGCAGACATTCGTTACAATAGACATATTGTATCTAAAAGCATCAGAGTTACAGAAAAGTATTAGAAGGGAATTTAAGTATTTGCTAATAAGATCAACACATTAAAATCAATAATACTTCCATATGCCATTAACAAATCGTTAGATAATATAGGAGATATCATTTTAAATAATAGAGTAATATCTAAGAATAAATCTAATATTTATAAACTATTGAAACACTATGGAACAGATACAGTATGTGCATAGAAACAAATATTATGTTCAATATACAATAAACCCGAATTGGTCATTAGACCAATTTTAGATTAGTATAATTCCAACAAAACAAAAGAATATAGCAGGAGTAAGGAACAAAGCACATACACGTTTCATTATATATATATATATATATATATATATATATATATATATATGTATATGTATATATATCCTGATATTTTGTATCAAAAAATTAAGTAAAAGAAGAACTTCGCCATGTGTCCACTGCTAACATCTGTAATCTTACAGCTTGAAAGACTGATAATGAGGGTCAAGTTTTAAGGTCAGTCTAGGCAGGAAAGCTTGAGATGCTGTCAACCCATAATCTGGGCACAGGGATATATGCTTATTATCCCAAGCTACTTGGGAGGCCAAGCTAGGAAGAATCATGGTTCCAGGCCAGCCTGGGTAGAAAAGTTCATGAGACTCTGTCTCCACTGAATAAGGCTGGACACAGCAGCACAGGTCTGGGATCCTAGCAGCTTAAAGAAACCTAAAGAAGGGAAATGGGGCTCAGGCTTTAAGAAACCTAAAGAAGGGGAGGGGGCTCAGACTTGTGTCCAGGCAGCAAGTGAGACACTATCCTAAAATAACCAGCAAAAAGGAGAAGGGAGGCTGAAGGTATGGCTCGGTAGTAGAGCTCTAAGCTAACAAACTTTGGTTTCAAAACATCAATACCAGCGAAAAAGAAAAATGCAATACCAAAACCAGACCTTTTTTTTTTTTTTTGTCAGTCATGGGACTTGAACTCAGGGCCTGGGCACTGTTCTTGAGCTCAAGGCTAGCACTCTACCATGTTCAGCCACAGTACTTCTGGTTTTCTGGTGGTTATTTGAATGTAAGAGTCTCATGGACTTCCCTGCCCAGGCTGAGTTCAAATCTCAATCCTGAGATCTCACCATGCTGAGTAGCAAGAAATACAGGTATGAACCAGCAGCACCCGGCTGACATTATTTTTATTAAGGAACAATTAACCCAATCCACTATTGCCAATTAGTCAAGTAAGATGAAACAGAGAAACTTGTAACATGTAACACAGAGTCTTCACACACAGACATAGACAGATAGATGATAGATACATAGATAGATAGATAGATAGATAATTTTTTAACCTGAAAATATCATAGCTTGATGACCCAGCAATGAGTTCTCAAATCTAGACCAAATATTCTTGTTTCTATTTGACTCCACAAAAGTTTTGAGGCAGACAAGCAAGCTATAAGGGAAAAATAAAGCAGCAAGACTGCAGTTCCCAGTGCCATTGAGCAAAGGAATTGTGAGTTGTCTAATTGTGCATATTAAAACATTAATCTCCCCACGGGGGAGCCGCTCCAGTCATTTCTCTGCAAATGTCTCCTACAAGGATTCACAAGGGTGACGAAGATGCCTCGCTTTCCATTTGTTTAGAGAACATGTACATATAGAGCCCCTTGTGCTTTCAATGAATTATGGTCAGGCTCAAAGCACAAATCCCTCTTCTGTTTCCCAAAAAGCATTTCTTCTTCTTCCCAAGATTAAGCTCCTACGTTGAATGATCTGTAAATGAACCTCACCAGCTACCACAGCAAACAAATCTGCAACGGTCATGCATTGCTAGCTAAGAGCAGGCTTCTGACGAGAGAAAGGAGGAGCCTTGGTAGAATGAGATTTAAATCCATGCTTATCTTAATGAAGACTTGCCACCCAAGGTGAGCTCATTTTTTTTCTCCGATATATTGTTCTTCCAGTGTAGATGAATTTCCATGATCACTGTACTATAAGTAACCATGACACAAATAAACCTGAACAGCATTGGCGCCATCTGGGGTAAACAAATCCTTCTTAAAAATAAAATGTACTTCGTGCTCAAGACATATCTTCTAGGACAGCAGGAGGAAGACACTCCATCACGCACAGAGGTTGCTGTATATTTAGCTACCAACTTCTGTAGATGACTTTGCCGATCCATTTTATCAACGTGAACGTTGATTTCTCCTTAGGTGTTATGTTCTGAGTAGGAAATTCAGAACTGAATGAAGTTTCAGACTGTGCATGATGCACATAAAATGACCATGTCAATGGAGCGTGCTGGATTCCGAAGCCCTTATGGACAACATAAGCAGGTATTTCTTCCAACGAGGATGCTTTTTAGACCATGAAAAAAAAATATTTGGCTACAATGTTCAAAGTGCATGATTAAAGGTTTCCAACTGTCTGGCGATGTTATGCTCAAAGTCAGCAGCGAGTCTCCAGATAGTATGCTACATCCACAGATTAGATCCAGTCAGAGCTAAACAATCGTTTTTGCAAGTTAAAGAAGAGACAAACAAGAAAGAGAGGAGTCTTATCAACACTTCAGTATTTGGGCCATGCTCTCTCCTTACTGCAGTAGTCACATTTGTGCTCTGCAACCTCAAGGAGAAAGTCTACTTTAACTCTGCCAGCTGCAAGCCACCAGTGAGGGTGTGAGACTCCTTTCTATCATTTGAAGCTCCAGTGAAGAATTCTCACCTGTAATCTAGCAAGAAGAAGGCAAGACTTCTCACTTCTGCTGCTGCTATTCTGAGACAGACTGCAAGGGCTGGGCCCTGAGAGGTACAGGCTTAAAGAATTCGTCTATCTAGATGCTTGGATCCACCACCTTCTGAATGCACAGCTGGAGCATAATGCACTTTACTTCTTTACAGATTAGGCATTACATCTTTACAGATGTTCTCATCTATAAAATGGGAGTGATAATAGCAGAGTCTGCTCCTCCCAAGAGTTCATGTGAACGAAGAATGAGAGGATCAAATCAACACGAGCTTCTTGCTATTTTTATCAAAATAGAGCAAATGAGAGCTCCCATGAGGACACTTTCTCTGCTGACCTCAACCTTCTATTGTTGGTTCTCATGAATCTTAATTCACGATGATTCAGGGTGATAAAGAACTCCACACATGACTCATCCTCAAAAGGACAAAAGTTGGACCTAATACCATTATACTGCAATTGTTTCCTAAGGCTCTCTGTCAGTGAGAGGTAACAATTTCACTAGTCCCATTTCAACAGTCTCTGATGCTAATGCAACAGATATCCTCCAGAAAGGTAGAATTATTTAGGTAATGTACTTAGCAGGTGGTTGACACATGGTAGGTCAAATGCTAGATGCCTTCCTATTTCTGTCACTTTTCCCTCACTAACTTCCAACAGTCAAAATACATGAACTAGCCAGGAACCAGTGGCTCACACCTGTAATCCTAGCTACTCAGGAGGCTAAGATCTGAGGAAAGCAATTCAAATCCAGCCTGGGCAAGAAAGTCTGTAAGACTCTTATCTCCAATTAATCACCAGAAAACTGGAAGTGGTGCTGTGGCTCAAGTGGTAGAGTGCTTACCTTAAACTGAAGAGCTCAGGAACAGAGCCAAAGCCCAGAGTTCAAACCCCATGACTGACTGACTGACTCACACTCACACACACACACACACACACACACACACACACACACACACACACACACACACACACACACACACACACACACACACACACACAAATATATGAACTAGTATAGGTATATACACACAATGACTTTCAAATATCTGATTCTCTCCTGGTACAGCAAGAGCACACTACTGGATCAGAGTTCTTCTACACCGTTGTCAAATATCATCATTTGTAGATCAGCTGTTAAAACAACATTTGCTGAATACTTGAAGTAAAAATACCAATAAACCAAAAGCAAATAAAGACACCAAATAAAACTTCACATATTTTATCTATAAGCCCGAACTATACATAAATATCTTTGACCAATGAAACTTCTTGTTCTCATTGAATGATCTAATCAATAAAATGTGAACTTACAAAAGTATTTATATAACTAGAACGTATCTACTTAATGTATTAGGAACCTGTAAGCATCTACCACCAATGCTTAGAAAATATTTTCATATACTTACAATCTCAAAGTTTCATCTACTAATGAAAGTCATTAGCCATAGAAATAAAAGTTTAAAGATTTAGCACTCATTGAAGACTTGCTATGTCCTAGAACTGTGTGTTTTACATGCTTTATTATATTTATTTCTCCTAATTTAGTATAAAGTATCAATGAACCAGTTTATACATATAGACTCTGAACATGCAGCAGACTCTGAACTGTTGGCTAAAACTTCTCTTGGCATTGCCTACTGGTAATCCCTTGATATTCCCTCAATTCTCAAAAGTTACTACATAATTAGAAAATAATTCTTATTAGGTTCTAAAATTTCACAAAATAGTCTACCATTTTGAGTTTTAAGCATTAAGCAGAGTATATTCAAACAAACACACTTAAACAGATATGGTGCTCATCTTTTCAGAGTCAGCCTCATATTACATGATAAAATATAAAAGGATCACTTCAGAAATATGCAATACACTTGTTCGTTTAAAGGACTCAGGTTCCCATATGGCCATATAAGATGATACTAAGTGAAATGACTCCAAGACGTGGACCTATGAGGGTTTTGTTGTTGTTGTTGTTTTTAATGTACTATGTAATTTTTTGTTTTCTTTTCTATTTTCCTCATATGGTTTATCCCCTGTTGTACTGTATTTGATTTTGGTGTCCTGGGCATTGAATGTAATTTTTTTTAATTAGGGGAGGGGAACAACAAAATGGAGAGAGAAAGGGAGAACCAATGCAGCTGTGACACTCACTAGACACTATGTTAGAAATGGTCTGTACAATTTGTGGGGGGAGAAAAATGAGGGAGGGGTAACAAGTTCAACAAGAAATGTACTCACTACCTTACTTTTGTAATTACACCCCTCTGTATATCACCTTGACAATAAAATTTAAAAAATAAAAGGACTCAAGTTCAAACACCTACAAGGGCCAGGCAAATAACACATGGGTGAAGAGGGTTGAGTGGAAGACAATCAGGAATGGCAGAGATGGTGATCTGTGAAAGACTTATTCTATCTAAAGACAGGAAAATTCAATTTTTAATCAATTTTTTACATTTGCTCTGTCTAAGGAAATTTAGACATTTAAAACATACTATGTTTCATCTTCAATTCTAGATTCTCTGAGTGAATGCTATTTCATTTATGATGCCCATGGAGTCCATTATAATTCAAAATTTTAACCAATGGTTAAGTTAGAATAAACCTATCTCCCTATTAAATATACTCAGCCACATCCTTCACACAAGATAAACTGATTTTATTTCCTAAATATAGTGAAAGATGTAATTGAGATTTAAATGATCATTCCCAAGTATAGGATATAGCAGAATAATAACTATATTAATTATCACCAATATTGATACTTTTATAGTATATTTTATATTACTGTTATATACAAACTCATCATTGTGATCTCTGCTAAGAGATATAAAGATGGACTGCTATAATCCAGATGTAGAATGACCCCCAATAGCTCATGTGTTAGGAGCTTGGTCCTCAAGTTGGCACTATGGAGAGATGTTGGTAGCTTTAAGAGGTGGAGCCTAGCAGATTTTAAGTTATTATGTACATGCCCTCAAAGGCCACTGTGGGGTGTCTATCTCTACCTCTGTTTCCAGGTTGTCATGAAGTACTTTCTTTCTTTTTTTGGGGGGGTCCGGTAGTGGGGCCTGAACTCTGGGCCTGGGCGCTGTCCCTCAGCTCTTTAGCTCAAGGCTAGCGCTCTACCACTTGAGCCACAGCGCCAGCTCCGGCTTTTTTCTTTTTTGCTTATGTGGTGCTGAGGAATTGAACCCAGGGCCTCAGGCATGCAAGGCAAGCACTCTACCACTGAGCCATCTTCCCAGCCCTCATGAAGTACTTTCATGGGTACTTTGTCATGGGTACTTTCTTCTATCAGATGGTCTCGCCATGGGCCTAAAAACAATGAGGCTGACTGTAGGCTGACCTACACTAAATCTTTTACTCTTTTTAAATTGGGTACCACAGGTATTTTGTGACAGTAATGAAGAGCTGACTAATACATTCAGATAGAACATACTGACTTTGCCCAAATCACTAGAACCTCGATTTGGAAGAACAGAGACTCGGGCTAGGTCATTTGAATAAATGTGCCAGCCTGTGCCTTGCAAGGTAACTGTGTCTACCACTACAATGTGTGGAGCCAGAATGCATGTGTGCACAAGAAAGCTGTTATGCTGGTTGGGATCAGACAAGGCTCTAACGTATCAAGCCCCACTTGACAGCTCACCAGACTGTCTGGTGGGAACTTTATCCTATCATAATTGCTACCATTTATCCAAAATGGTACCTAGTCAGTGATTTTGAGTGTCTCAACATATATTTTAACCTATGGAACCTCACATATCAAACCATTATTCATATTAAGAAATGTGTTTCAAAAATCTGTTACCTTTAGCCAACTCCCAAAAATGTATGTTTTACGTTATTATTGAAGTGATGTAAGAAAAAAATTTGGTGTCTTTATCTCAGATTTTACTGTAAGCCTTCTCAAATTATTTTTAAAAGATGCAGGGAATGGATTATGAATAAATAAGTATAAGTACATAAATAAAAAATATCCAGTTTCTGCCAGCAAAGGACAACGAGTCCAGATTTTGTAGCATCTCTGGGGTGATTATTATTCGCAAAACGTTCACATAATGCTTTCATATACCAGAAACTGTCTCCTTGCTATTGACCACAAAAGGCTGTTTGAAAACAAGATGCTGGTCCCCCTAAAATGGAGTATGAAGATCAACTTGAGGTCATAGAGGTATCTTTATGAACTGAGGCTGCACCTTCAGTATGTTTTTATCATTTCTATTACAATCAATGTTTATGCACACCAATGTACAGAAGCAGAAAACCTATAATGCTATAGGCATTACAACCCCGGGTTAAATGTTGTGTGATTTAGAGCTTCATTGCAATTTGTTTGCTCTGCAAAACCTACACTGGTCAGGTCCTCTCTCACTGGCTCTCAGCTTCATATCAACAAGAAGTCCTGAAAGGGAAATTTAAACAACTAGACAAAAAAAAAAATCTCTCCTCAGACTTTGAGTGGACCTTCATCACTGCTAGTCCATGGCTGCTTCGAACACTCAACCAAGAAAGAAACACATGCCTAAGCACAAAAATTAGGAAAGCTTATCAAATGAGAAGTTTTCAATTGTTTTTACCAGTTGTTGAGCTCAATCTGCTGTGGAGTCAATTACTGAGCCTATAAAGGAGTCGAGTAGATGTCAAGAAAGGCTGGGTGAGCCACCTATGTGGAAACCTTTGTGGTCTCAAACAGGAAGATAAACAGGATTCTTCTACAACTCAGTTTTTATACATAGCATATTTCTTATCATACAATGCACTGAAGAACTAGCCTTGGAAATAATAAAGCTGGAATTGTAGAAATGGAGTAAGCCATACAACACTAGTCTATTTACAGCTTACTGAGATAATCACTAGGAGATGTAGGGTCCACCAGCCCAAGATTTTAAAAACCTCAGCTTAAAGAAAATCCAAAGGATAAGTTCTGAATAGATAGTTGTATAGCATTTAAGAAATACATAAACAAATTGTGCACATGGAAATACTTCTAGACTATGTTGACTTTTAAAAATCCACCTATGTGCCAGGCACCAGTGGCTTATGCCTGTAGTCCTAGCTACTCAAGAGGGTGAGATCTGAGGATCATGGTTCAAAGCCAGCCTGAGCAGTAAAGTCCATGAAACTCTTATCTCCAATTAACTACCAGAAAACCAGAAGTGGTGCTGTGGCTCAAGTGGCAGAGCTGAAGATCTCAGGGACAGTGCCCAGGCCCAGAATTCAAGCCCCATGACTGGTTTAAAAAAAAATCCACCTATATTATAGCCCCAGGTAAGCCTCCCGGCCTTGCTATACCATCACAACACACCAAAACTGATTATCTTAGAGGTTATTTTGTCCGATTTGAAACAGGTAGAGTGGTAGAATGCTAGCTTTGAGCACAAAAGCTCAGGGACAGTGCCCTGGTCCTGAGTTCAAACCTCAGGCCTGGCACATATGCACATACAGAGGAATCCAACTATTATTCATATTGATAGTTTAACTATTTATACCAAATGTACCTTCTGAGGTTAAAGAAAAAATAATGTACAGCAAATCTATGTTAGGATGCAGGTTGTAGCCAAGCAAGGAGATACGCCTTTGGCCCTCATGTGCCTCTCCTTGGAGAACAGGAGACCATGAGACTAAAGATGTGCATTCACCTTTTAAAAGTGAGGCACACATGCCAATATGTCTTTCAAAGGCCTCCAATATCACTTAATTAAACAACAGCAGAGAAGGACGGAATTCACTGTGCATAGGTAGTACAGACCACAGTGTAGAGGCCTGGCACAGAACTCTTTGGTGCGTTTGAAGAGTAAATGATTCAAGGAAGGAAAATAGTTAGGCAAAATGACTGGGTATTACGTAAATCATGAAAACCCAACATTCAAGTCATTATTGAAAGATCTTCAGGGTTCCTGGATAAGATGAGATCAGGGAATTCCTAAGCTGATGTGTTGAATGGGAACCCTTTCATGCAACTCAAAGATAATAAAAACAATTTTTTAAGCAGCTGAAATCTTTTACAACTGGTAATTCTCTTCCATTTCACCTATATCCTCAGTAAATTTTCCATTAAAATCCAATGTTTTATTACAAAACTGTTCTAGAATTGGTAAGAAAGTTATGTCAGTGAGAATGTCTTAAAAGATACACACGTGTACCACATATGAGCACACGTGCACAGGGAGAAACAGGCACATAAGCACAGGGGCACATTGCACATAGGTACACACATGCGTAGGTACACATACATGTGCACACGCACACACACACACAGAGACAGACAAAGACAAAGAATTTACCAGAATAGAGTCTTCCACGCTACCCTATGTTCAGGAAATAGCAATGACATGTAGTCTTTGTGAGAGTAACAAAAGAACTGACAGAAGAGGAAAATGAAAGAATTAGATCGGAACCAGGATTCACTAGTGGCACCATGGGAGTATTTGCAGATGTGTGTGCATCTAGGATAACATAATATATGAGGTGGCTGAGATGATCAAGAAAAGGACCGAGTCGGGCTGGGAAGGTGGCTCAGTGGTAGAGCGCTTGCCTTGCATGCCTGAGGCCCTGGGTTCGATTCCTCAGCACCACATGAGCAAAAAGAAAAAAGCCGGAAGTGGCGCTATGGCTCAGGTGGTAGAGCGCTGGCCTTGAGCTGAAGAGCTGAGGGACAGCGCCCAGGCCCAGAGTTCAGGCCCCACGAACAGACCCAAAAAAAAAAGAAAGAAAAGGACAGAGTTTTCAAAAATGGCTATTAGAGAACAGGGGATTTAGCTTAGTGGATGAGCACTTTCCTGGTGAGTGCAAGGCCCTGAGTTCAGTCCTCAGCTCTTAAAAAAAAAAAAAAAAAAAGCAAAGCAACTAGCACATACACAACCTAAAAAGAACAAGGCTGCTTGAAGAAAGTGATTAACTCTTTTTAAGATAAATCAATTTACCCCTTACTTCACCTTATGCAGAAGAATGGACAGGGGCTAAAGAGAGAAAAAAAATTCAGAGTTAAACACAAATCATTTTAAAGGAAACACAATTTAGGTAAATTTTAAGTGTTCTATGAATGAGAAATTACTATCTCCACAAAAACCCAAAAGAAAACTAGGACAACTGCAAATATTTTCAACATTTTTATGCTAAGAAAAAAATATATAGTTAATATAAATGATGCAAGTTCAGTACTAATAATACTTAAAGGACATTTGAAAATTGATGAAAGGGCGTGCTGCCGGAAGTTGTTTGGAGGTTAGGAGCTCGCGGCTGGAAATTCGCTGGTGGAGCGGTCATGTCACATAAACAAATTTACTATTCGGATAAATACGATGAGGAGTTTGAATACCGGCATGTCATGTTACCCAAGGACATAGCCAAACTTTTCCCTAAAACCCATTTGATGTCTGAATCTGAATGAAAGAATCTTGGCATTCAACAGAGTCAGGGTTCATTATATGATCCATGAACCAGAACCTCGTATCTTGCTGTTCCGGAGGTCACTACCCAACAAGCCAAAGAAATGAAGCTGGAGAACCATTTCCAACCTCAACTTTACACAGCCTGTCCTTTCTAACATCATTCTCATAGCATGAATATGTTGCTTTCTTATTTCTCACTTTGATATTTAAAGGATGTTTGATACACTGTTTGAATGTGCCGAAAACTGCTTTGCTTCTTGAGTAGAGCCACCACCACAGCCCGACCAGAGGAGTGCTTTGTGGGCTTCAAGCTCAGCTAAGTGGGATCTCAGAAGTCATGGTGTGCTCTGTATCCGCAGAGCACTTGACAGAGGGAGGAAGCGTCTTAAGAATCAGACCATGGCTATACCAGGGAATGTGTAAACCCACTATTTTATTTTTTCCTACTGGGTATTGTATGTCTGGTGACTTGTGGATTTATCTCTCAATGTATTGAAATTTTCCATTTTATTCAAGAAATCTGTTCTGTGTTTCAAGACTTGAGTAAAGAGGAGATTTTTATTTAAAAAGAGAGAAAGAAAGAAAATTGATGAAAGGCTGTCATCTAGCTACCTGCAAAGAAGAAAATGGAAGACCACTGTTTCAGGCTAGCCAAGGCCAAAATAAAGGAAAAAAAAGTTGATGAGGCTTCATCTCAACTAGCGTCTGAGCATGGTGGGATACATCTGTTAACCCAGCTATGCAGGAAGCACACTAACTGGATGCGGTGGCTGTTGCCTTTTGTCCCCAATGACATTGAGAAGCACAAGCAGGAGGCCAGCACAGGCAGAAAGTCAAATCCTACCTCAAAGATAATCAATGCAAAAGTCATGCTGAAGGCATGGCTAACATGGTAAAGCCCCTACCTGTCTAGCAAGCAGGAGTCTTTGCATTTACTATCACAAAAATAAAGGAAAAGGAAAAGAAAAGAAGGGAAAGGAAAAGCAAACACTCAATATTCAAGCAAATTTAAATTAGCATTAAAAATGAGGCAGTACAAATGAAAGTCGGGGTGTCAAACATTTTCAACATCACTTAATTGAAAGACTGTAGAGGACTGTAGTTGTTTAAAGAGTCAATTGTAAAGTAAAACCCACCTCTGTCTTAGACCTAGCTCTACCACTTGCAGTTGTTAAGTGCCTTTTCTAACCTTTTAAACTGGATTCAGAGCTCTACATAGCTCAATGATACCATACATAATTAGCATTAGGCTCCGAAATAAAGAATAATATTCTCTTCCCTTTATAGTACTCTAAAAAGCAAATGAAATAATACAAAGCTTGCATTATGAGTGACCTATGGGAAGGTCTACAGCTTTTATTATTACAATTATCTCAAACCTTTTGAATTAACAAGAGGTGTTTTTTTAACCCCTTAATCATAGAGAGAATGGCAATATGACTTAGATACTTCTAGAGAGAGCAAAAAAATGGGTTTAAGCCTTCTGGAAAGCAATCTGGCAAAATGTATAGGGAAGTTTTAATGTTTATACCCATTATCCAGTATGCCACTATAGGAAACAGGCTTTGAAAGCAATCAATGAAAAGGGGAGACAAAGGATATCAGAAAATAAGTTCATGAGGAAAGTCTACGTCACAATTTGCAAACAGTAAAAATAGTGCCAATAATCTTAGTCCATAGTAGGGGGAGAAGGCTACTACACACAGCCAATGACACATAGCACTAAGTACGAAGTCACAATACTTTTCAAGCCAGAAATGATGTGTCTGTAGACATGGGAAGAATGGTTTCATTATTCTAATTTATTTTATTCACTGATATAGACCAAAATAGAGCCTGGAATTGGGCCTTGCAGATAGTCTATATCAATCAGTAGTTAAATTGATTAAAGAATAAGATTCAAAGTGGAAAAAATGTAGAACACTCCCTCTCTCTGTTTCTCTTTCATCCTCTCTCGTTCTCTCTCTCCTCTCTCACACACATGCATATTATAATTTCTAATCTCTATAACACAATCACAGGCAACTAAAAAATATAAAATGCTAAAATATCTATCCATTTCCCACATTGGGGAAATATTTCTGTCTCTTTAGACTTTACTTCTAAATTCTTTTTTCCAATGGAGATTTTTATACTCATGAAAATAGTTAATAGGCAAAGAAAAAAGAAAAACCTCAGAATCAAGTAGAAAATATAGTTCTCCTTACACAATTCTGCACTCCACAGAAATATCAAATTATAAAGTCAGTATTTTGGAAAAAAATTGGGAGGAATCAAACTGGGAGGACAGTTTTTAAAAACATAACCAAGAAAGAAAAGATCTTAATAAATGTTATAATAAAGAAGTCATATCTTTAGTATTAAAAAACCTATCCAGGTGTTAAAACTATACAGGTGTTTTTGTTTGCTATATATTCCACACATATGAAAATGTGACATGGTATAATACTTTTAATCACACTTGCTTTTTTCTCTACAATGGCATCAGTTTGCTGATAGACACATAATGCCATATTGATGTAGATGTGGTAACTGCCTATTCTTTTTAGAACTCTCAATAACTTTCATTTATTCAAAACTGAAGCTCTGCAAGTTATATTTCAGGAGGTTGCTCACAATCTCTGAAGGCAGCACCAAATGATGTGAGATTCCTAGCCCCTCAGATCTCCTCTCCTTTTGAAAGTGATGTAATCCACCAACAAGAGCACACAGCTCCCAGGGCTGTGCCTGAAGGGTCCCCTCACAGACCGGCCAACAGGCCTGTGTGATTCAAATTAACACAGAGAAAAATTCTACATTACTATGTGCTACACGCCTGAAAGGCAAATGAACCTTAACTTTGATTGATGCAAACCTAAACCCTCACATTCCAAGGGTCTGCTTTATCTACAATGTCTGCCTCTTACAAAAGTCAATTGTTTGATGAGGACTATAAGAAGATACAGTCAACATTTGCCTTAATCTAAGAAGTGTAATTCATTCACTCATATATCACATGTGTATTAGCTACCTGCTCTTTCAGAAAGCACTGCTGGATGCTTTTGGTGATTTAAGGATATACATGTAAGACCTCAACTAAAATCAACTCCCTTAATTATATAATGTCAGACATAATTTTCACAAACTAAATCTAATATATAATTTACCTATCACTAATCTGACTTTTTAAGTAAAATGCATAGATTTTACTCTAATGATACCTCTATTGGTAAATAATTGTTTTACAAATATGCTCCTTTTGATGTAATCTTTCATTTGCCCCCCAAATCTCAAAGGGGAAACATGGACAGGATCATATATGAAACAACCTGCTCATGACTTGAAAATTATAGCATCTAGCCAATGGATCCATGAAAGTTCATCTTCAAAACTTTACATAATAAGGACTAAGCATGGTGGCACATGACTATAAGCCCAGCTATTCAGGAGTTAGGAGGGCTGTGGTTTAAGGCCAGCCCAACTTCAAACTAAAAGCAAATGACTGGGTGCATAGCCCACAGGGCATAAGTGCTTGCCTAGTGAACAGGAGGCCATGACATCAATCTCTAGTAGCACAAAACAATATAGTGATAATAGTAATAACATTTATTCAATGTCAATCTCCATCAAAATCCCAATGTCATTCTTCACAGAAATGTAAAAATCTATGCAAAAAATAAATATGGAGATATAAAAGACCCCAATATCTAAAGCAAGTCTGAGCAAAAAGAGCAATGCTGAAAGGTATCACAACATCAGCCTTCAAAAATTAAACCACAAATCCACAGAAATGTAAACAGCTTGGTGCTGGCACAAAAACAAATGTGAAACAATTGAAATAAGATAGATGACCTGGAAACAAATCCACATAGCTACAGCCACTTGATTATTCAAAAATGGCCCCCAAAACATGCCTGGGGGGGAGAATAAAGTCTGTCCAATGAATGATGCTATGAAAACTGGACATTCACACATATGACAGTGAAACCAGATCTCCATGTCTCAGCCTATAGAAAAAAAAATCAATGCAAACTACATCAAAGATCTCAAAGAAAGGCCTGTCATTTTGAAAATACTGAAAGAAAACATAGGGGAAAATACTTGAAGATACACGCATAGACAACTACAATTGCCCAGAAACTAACAGCAAACTTTGAATAATGGGACTGCATCAAATTTAAGAAACTTCTGGCTGAGGGCCAGTGGCTCACACCTCATCCTAGCTACCCAGAATGCTGAGATCTGAGGATCACAGTTCAAAGCCAGTCCAAGCTGGAAAGTCCACGAGACCCTCATATCCAATTAACCACTGGAAGTGGAGCTGTGGCTCAAGTGGTAGAGTGCCAAGCTTGAAAAAAGCTCCAGGACAGCTCCCAGGCCTGTATTCAAGCCCAAAAATCAAATAAAAAGTAAAAACTTCTACATACAAAGGACACTACTAGAATGAAGATCCACTGAATAGAAGACAATCTTTGCCAGCTACTCATTGAATAAAGAACACATGAAATTGAAATCTTTTCTGTATAATTAAAGATAATTTTTTAAATCATTAAAGAACTAATACCTAGAATACAGAAAGAGCTCACACACTTAACAAAAAGAATAATCCAACTAATAAATGGGCAAAAAATGTTAACAATTTGCCAAAGAAGTATGATGACTAGCAAGTACACACAGAAGGACGGGTGGTTCACACCTGCCATCCTAGCTACTCAGGAGGCTGAGATCTGAGGATCACGGTTCAAAGCCAGCCCAGGCAGGAAAATCTGTGAGACTCTTATCTCCAATAAGCTACCAGAAAACCAGAAGTGGCGCTGTGGCTCAAGTCATAGAGCACTCGCCTTGAGCTGAAGAGCTGAGGGACAGCGCCCAGACCCAGAGTTCAAGCCCCACCAAAAAAAACAAAAAACAACAACATTTTGCAGCCTTAGCCATAGGAAGTGCAAATTGAAATGGCATTTACATTCTCTCACTGTCAGAATAGCAATTCTCAGGAACACAAACAACAAATGCTGGTGAGCTTGCAGGGAAAAGGAATCCAAAGTAGCCACAAGCAGTGAACATGGCTGACAACTAACCTGCTGGCTAGATAATTCAGAAGTCCCGTCCTCATACAAAGGGGAGGGAACCAAGTGATTCATTGTGTGATAATTCTGCCACGCGGGGACATCACATCTACTGGAGCAGTATGAAATGATTTGGACAACTTTCACTAGGCACAATAACCAATGAGTCACAGTGGATAACACCGTGGTAGCCAGTCACGGAGGACTAGAAGAGGTCTCCCTGACATAATCAGAACTATTTGTTTCCTCGTTTTGCTTTTGTTTGTGCATTTTTGAAACAGGGACTTGCTATATAGCCCAGCATGGCCTTGAACTTTAGATCCTTCTCCTTTGCCTTCTGCATGCTGGCATTACACGCATATGCCACCACGTTCAGCTTTTCTTCTTCTTTTTCATTTCTTTCTTTCATTTTTTTTCCCACTGAGCCACAGGCAATGAGATAGATAAGATGAATAATTAAAGTCTTTGACTCCTCGAAAAAGAATTTCCTCAGCTGGTGTTATAAGAAGATAGGAGTTAAAAGGCAATGGTTAATAGTTAATATAATGTCTGCATTAGAATTTTCATATGGTTTATTTTTCCATCATCTTCATAAAATTTCCTATTTCCCTTTATGTTACTCAGATGTTAACAAAAATCTGGCATGTTTAATTCAAGCAATTCCAACAGTTCTGCAAATAATCAGGCCTGCCATACAAGCAGAATGTATTAAATATTACAATCAAATCTTGAAAGTATTAAAATAATAGATCTCCTAAATATGCTTCTAAGGATTTATATGCCTGTTGACTTTAATTTCATTAACTCACTCATGATATAGTTTAAAAGAAAAGCTTCAAAACAGAGTATATTGTAATTAAAATAACCCAAACTTTCTCAGCATTACACAGTGCCACCTAGTGCCAAATGTGTCTTTAATGCCAGCTGTGCAATGGCCAGCTTCAGGAAGGTGGAAACACTATTTTAAAACAACTCTGCCCAGAAAGAGAATTTGAAATGCACTTATTCTCAAGATTCTCCCCAGAAGAAGGCTACTGGGATAGATGGAACCACACATACCACAAAAATCACCTGTCTTTCTGAGAAAGATCAGATTTGAATTGTAGATGTAAGAAGTTCCAAATTTTGCTAATGAAGACAAACAATTTCTACTTTAACGATGTTATAGCGGGTATCAATCATGCAACATACTCTGTTATAAAGGTGGTGTGTGCTGGTTTAAAAAGGATGCATGGTTAATGTCACAAGTCTGGCATACGGAAATACTAAAAGAGATGCTGTACAATGTGAAATTATCACTAAAGACATTTTAAAACTTTCTTGGAGACGGCTGTAATCTCTAACTGCTATGGAAGATGCCACTGGTTTCTAGTTCTATGTCGGTCACTAGAACGATTTTAGTTCTAATCCTTCTCATGATTAACTATTTTGTTAATACTAAGAGCTCACTTTTTATCTTTTTGCTAAGAAAGCAAACCCTGCAGAAATGAAGTTTGAATTCTTTTGAAAGTCCTGAAAATGTCTGCTGAGGATGGCTCTGCTGTGCGCGGGGAGTGGAACTGATTGGACTCACTCTGTTCCAGAGTGTCTGGAGCCCAGTCAACATAGTGCACTGTACCTAGGAACTAAATGG
The DNA here is from genome assembly GCF_024711535.1 of Dipodomys merriami. Taxonomy (NCBI): domain Eukaryota; kingdom Metazoa; phylum Chordata; class Mammalia; order Rodentia; family Heteromyidae; genus Dipodomys; species Dipodomys merriami. The sequence goes on from NW_027202826.1 coordinate 5,639,350, forward strand.
AAAAGCTCGTACCTCTGTTAGGTTTGTAACAGCAAAAATATTCCCATTAAATCATGGTTGCTTAACTCTTTAAAAATTCAGGGTTTTAAGAGGCATAAAAACATCAGGTTCTTTTTAACATTATTAAAGATTTGTCTGTAAATAGTGTATTATAAACAGTTAACATATGGAAATCTTGAAGAATTGTATTTTTCATTTTATCTCAAAAAGTTATTTTCATGGCTGTTGTTTCTCTGACCCTGCAAAAAGTAGAGTTCTGATCGACATTTTAAAAAGAGCAGATAGGAAAAGACATAGAGATAGATAAATGGATGGGTACACAGATACGTGCATGGATAGATGGATGGATAAATGCAGGGATAGATAGGGAGACAGACAGGTAAGCAGAAAGACAGACAGATAAAACTCCCTTTAAGAGTGATGTATTCACATAAAAATCATTAATTATGTAATTTCCAAAGATAATTCCCATCAAAGTCATATGATTGGGAAAAACGTCTCAAGATTTCCTCTAATCAGCTTAACCAAATTACTGCCTGCTTCCTTCTTCTGCCAAGGGCTATTTAAAGCCCTCCAGCATACCATCAGGATACCTAACTGGTATCCTGCCAAATGCAGACAACAGAACTTATTCAAAAGAGTTCAACTCAAGACAATCCCTTTGGAAAAACCGATTTAAGAACATGCATTGGATTGTGTTGGGTTGACACCACCATGACAGCCAATGTTCAGTTAACTCACAAAGTCAAGTGGAAAAAGAAATCCAAAGCTGCAATTCCTATGTATTCCATTTGCCTTTTGTATGACATCTAGAATAAGATATTCCCAGGGTGGAAGATAGTGAGTACAATTGTGCCTTATATAAGAAAAGTCTTGCTGTGGCTGCAGATATACATATACATATGCATCATGGTTAAAATCCATACAACTTCATAAGCATCCTAAAATGGTTTAATCTACAAAGTCATGAGATGCATAAAGACAGTGAATTAATGCAGCTTGATTCAAAGGCAATTGTGCCTGTGACTCTGAAAGTTTTCTTAAAATATTCCCCCATATCTTAATGCCTTTTTAGGTACATACAATATGGAAAGTTTTGGAACACAAAGATTATGCATTTTACATTCAAAAATCAATCCTCACATCATCATTTTGACTTAGCTCCAAAAAAAAGGTTTAAGTTGAAATTATGGATTTAACAAGATCATATCTAAGCCTGGTATTAAAGTAGGTGTCATTATGAGTGTGTCGATCTCAATCAGAGGTTTCACAGTCAGCATTCTGAAAGGTAGTGACAGCTGGGCACCAATGGCTCACATCTGTAGTTCTGGCTGAGATCTGAGAATCATGGTTCAAAGCTAACCGGAAAAACCCATGAGACTCTCATTGCCAATTAACTACCAAAAATACAAAAAAAAAGCTGGAACTGGAGCTGTGGTTCAAGTGGTAGAATGCCAGCCTTGAGAAAAAAAAAACTCAGGGAGAGTGCTCAGTCCTAGGAACATAGAGAGAGAGAGAGAGAGAGAGAGAGAGAGAGAGAGAGAGAGAGAGAGAGAGAGAGAGAGAGAGAGAGAGAGAGTGTTACAGAATAATAACAGCTTGACCCCTGAAGCAGATCCCTTAGGCCTTTATAGAGACAATTTTGACAAGAAATGAACTTATTACCTTACTTATGTAACTGTAACCCCTCTGTACATCACCTTGACAATAATAAAAAAAAAAAGAGAGAGAGACAAGTTATGTTGAGAAAGTAAGGTTCAGAATGTAGAAAAGACTGATACAGCTTTTGAACATTCAACTTGAGATTACTGCAAATAGGGCATTCCGATCTACTAAAAGACCAGAACTTATTCCATACAGATTATATGCATGATATTATATGTGTAATATTTGACTACTGAGCATTGCATACTGTGAAATAAGAAAATGCAATTGATATTTGGTAAGCATTTTACTTATATTTCATCTCTTCTTAACTCTCTATTTTCAGATGTTACATACTTACCTGGTTGCTAAGAGCTCTCTCTAAGTTGCTCCCTGGTTGCTAAGAGCTACAGGCCAGGTTGTAGTTCTTTCTCTTGCAGAGAACTCTCTTCTTGGATTTTGTCTTATGGTAGTACTAGGTAACTATCATTCATATGGACATTTGCCTTGCCAGTACTAGAAGATATTCTAGTGTTTCAGAAAAGAAATGACTAACTTTCAATTTGCACAATTTAGAACAAATATCTCACTTTTCCCAGAGTGTAACAATCTTCCATTTCACAACAGTAAATATAGTTGCATTATTTTGTAATGAAAATCCACTGAGTCTATAATCCAAGTTCTATTTAACACTTGGACAAAAAATACTAAATCTTCACTTCTTAAAGAAGCTATTCATTCTATCTTCATTCTCCAAAGCAAAGCTCATACTAAACATTTCAAGAGTTGTTTTTGTTGGGTTTTCCCCCTGCCTGGCCCTTCCATGATTCTTAAAGCACCTGGAGGGACAAGCCTCTTGGATTCTTCTTACAATTTATCAGAGTCAAAAGCAAAGCACTGTTATAAATACGCTCATTCTAACTGCTCATTAGTTTCTCACAAAGAAATAGCAATGTGCCTAATCAGAAAGAATGTCTTTCAAAACTAAGAGATTTTAATCAGCAAATGTTTGCTAAAAACACTGAGCCTGTAGCCTCTCCTCCCGAGCACATTTTATAACCTTTCAAGGACAATCTTCTTATGCACATTTGAAAGAAGTAACGCTGAAAAACCATCCTATGGCAGAAGCATTTTAAATCACTACAAATCCAACAGGTTCAACCCTTAATGTCCATGGACTCATAACAAAGTCATCGATCACTTACTCTTTCACTGGAGTTTGTCTCAAAGGACCACCAGGTAAAACCTATCCTTGTGTAGTAAGCCAGCTGACAATATCCACTTCTCTTTCCTCTACTTCTGACGCCCTGTCAAGAGTCGGCCAACTGTCCTGATCCTGACACACACACACACACACACACACACACACACACACACACACACACACACACACACACACACACACACACACACACACACACACACACACACACACACACACACACACACACACACACCCCTATGTGCTGGTTTACTCTAAGTCAGCTCTCAACCATTTCAGATCCAGACCTCATTGCAAAAAATCCTGCTCCCAGCCAGTCTCTGCAATGTAAGCAGACACCTGAGCAAGAGCCACCTCGTGCCTATCTCCAGACAGATGAATGCATCATCTTTTCTACAGCCACACCCTAATAAACAACTTCTTTCCTACGGAGACCAGAGAGGCAAGCAGGACGCAACGCCTCGGTGTCGTGACCCTCAAATAACATTTAAAGAGAGGAGAAAACCACCGGGGATCGGGGGAAAGAAAACAGAGGCAGAGGAGCCATTCTGCATCCTTAAAGCACCACGAATAGAAAATGCCAGCAGGTTTCCCCGGGAAGTTTGGGGGCCACGGCGACCTAACCCCGCTGCACACGGCCGCCCTGCGGGGACCCCGCGTCCCCCGGCTCGGCCCGGGTTTCCAGTGAAGTTTGCGCGGTACCCCCCCCCCCCCGCCTCGGCTCTGCTCATCCTCACCTCACGAACCCTTTTGTTCCCGGGTGGCCGGTGCGCCGCGTCCTCGGGGTGCCGTGCGGGGTGCGGGGAGGCCGGGCGGGCGGACGGGGACGCCAGGCGCCTTCCCGGCCGCGGGCCTCCTCCCCCTGCGCCCCGGCGCCAGCGGCAAACCCCAAGTCCCTGCCCGACTCGGAGCCCGGCTCCCGCTCGCAGCCCCGCGCGGGGTGGGGGCGCGGGGGGCTCGGGGAGTCTACGGCCGTTCTCCGAGTCCAAAAGATGAGCCCCTCGCCCGCACCCGCACCCGTACCCGGGGCAGGGGAGAGGGCCGGAGGCCGGCCGGGCGTCCTCGCAGGGAGGAGTTGCCCCGGCGGCTCCGGAGACCGACCCAGCGCCGGGACCCGGCCCCCGCCTCGTCCCCGCGGCGGCCCCGGGGGTCGGGCCGCGGGCGCCGGCAGCCTCTCCCCGGGACGGCGCAGGTGGACGCGGCCCGGGCAGGTCCGCGAGGCCGGGGCTCCTCAGAGTTCTCCCGGGGCGGGGTGGGGGGGACGGGCGCCGGGGTCCCCCCGGAGCACACCCCGAATCCTGGGCGCCGGGGCTGGGAAACTTGACGCGGAGCACACGGCCTCCCCCCGCGCCTCCCCCGGCGCCCCGCGAGACCCCCCCCCCCCGGCCCCGGCGGGGCGGCGGCGTCACCTGCGCGCGGGCCGGGCGGCGGCGGCGGGGCGGCGGGTCCGCGGGCCGGCGGGGGCGGCAGCGCCGGCACTTTTCGCCCGACTTTGCCGCGTTCCCGGGCGAGCGTGCGCGCGCCGCGGGGCTGGAGCCCGCTATTTATAGAGCGCAGCCCGGGCGCCGCGGCCGGGAGCCCGGGGCGGGCGGCGGCGCGGGGCGCGGGGCGCGAGGCCGCGGCTCCGCAGTCTCCGCGGCTTCAGGGATCGGGGTCCGGGATCCGGGAGGGAGGGGGGCTCCGGCCGCGCTCCCCGCCTGCCCCCCGCACGCGCCCCCGGGAGAAGTTGCTCTGGCGCCGCCGCCTGCCCGCGGCCCTCACGCGCGATCGCGGCCCCCGTCCCCGCCCCCCCCGCCCGCCGCCGCCTCCGGGGCCACCCGCGACCCCGCCACGCGCGCGCCCCGCCGCGCCCCCCAGCCGGCGCCCGGGGGGGCTCCGCGCCCGGCCGAGGCTGTGGACGAGGGGGTGACCCTGCCCCCCCCCGCGCCGCGGCCGAGGTCAGAGACTGGGGTGACTGTGGGTCGGTGTCACCGCCCCGGGGGGCCCGTCTCTCTCGCCCCGCTCTCCCGGGCCCAGGTGGAGGGGGGGACCCCGGGCTCCGCCACCCACCGCGTCCCCAGGTGACGGCCGGCGACATGGGGCCAACCCGGCTCGGACAGCCGGGGCGGGGGCGCGACCGGCCGCCGCACGGAGGGAGGCGAACTCCCCCCCTGCCCGCCGGGAACGCAGGCGGGGGCGCTCAGCCCGGGGTCCGCGGGGCGCGGGGCGGGTGCGGGGCGGGCGCGGGGCGGGCACGGGGCGCGGGGCGGGCGCGGGGCGCGGGGCGGGCGGGCGGGCGCGGGCGGCCCGGCGCTGCGCCTCACCGGTGCCACCTGGCGGCTCCCGGGGAAACCCTGCGCCGACGGGCTCCAGGTAAGGACGGTGCTGCGAGGCGCCGCTCACCGACGGGCGTGGAGGGAACCTCTGCACACGGCTTCAGATAACAGTAATAATAGTAACAATAATAATAGTTGGGGGGCTTGGCCTTGTGTTCAATGGAAGACACCCCGGCCCCTCTGCTCACACGCATTCACACGCTAACCGGGCGCTCGCGCCGGCGGCCACGTGGGACGGTTGCCAGGCGGGGAAGGCCGGCGTCCCAGGGGAAGGCGGGTGCGTGCACTTCGGGCAGCGGTGTCCGCGCCCAGCTGTCCCCCGAGGCCTGCGACCCTGTCATCGGCAAGTGGCCGCAGCCCGGTAATCATGCTGTGGATGGCGGGCGGGTTGTTGGAGGGCTTGTGGCCTGGGGGTGTTTGGTTCCCCGACTCTGAACCCAGCACTTGGGCGCTGGCTGATAGGCTGGCCTTCCAAACATGCTGTCGAATGAATTGCTTTTAAAGACTGGCTGGCCACGAGGGCGCACGCCTGCAATCCTAGATACTCAGGACCAGGGTTTGAAGCCAGCCCCAGCAGAGGTAGCCAGGAGGCTCGTATCTCCCGTTAACCAGCAAAAGGCCAAAAGTGGAGCAAATGGTAGAGGACCAGCCTTGGGCAAAAAAAAAGCCAAGCAGTGCTGGAAGTTCAAAGACAGACAGACAGCAGACAGACAGAGACTATGAGAGAGACTATGAGTCAGAATCTGTTCTTGACCTCTTCTCTTCCTAATCCCTGCTGGTCTTCTGTTTGCTTCTCCAAGCATTTCTGAATTGCTCAACCTCCATCACTGTGAGCTGTGTAGAAGGAAGAAGACGCTGAAGGGAAGGGAAGGGTGAGTCACCAACTGTGTCAGGCTGCCGGACGTGGGTCACCCTGATTGGCTGGCCTGTACCTGGAGTGCTCCTGCGTGGGACAGCCATGAGTAAGTCCTGTTCAGAGAGACTGTGGGAAGCGGGGAACAGGCTTCCCACTGGGCAACAGTTTCAGCATTTAAAAATTAATTCAGAAAGAATGAATGTCAGGGCATTGGGGTGCCAGAGCTTTGCCACGAAATTGAAAATGTCATTAGTGTATTAGTCCTCTAATTTTAAATGAGGGGTGTGTGTGTGTGTGTGTGTGTGTGTGTGTGTGTGTGTGTGTGTGTGTGTGTGTGTGTGTGTGTGTGAAGACTACAGGAATGGAACCAAAACACAACCACTCCTTCTAAAAAAAAATTGTAAAACACAGTTACTGGCTCTGGAAATACACACTTGGAGATACCCAGAAAACCCAGCCCCCTTTGCAGGGGGCTGAGGAATCTGTGACACGGCTATGTGTTACCCTCTGGGAAGTTTAGACTTGAAGGGAAAGAGGGAAGAGTGGAGAAAGGGAGGGAGGAAGAGGGAGAAGGAGAGAAGAGACTACTGGATGGATCCGAACTCTTTGAGATATATGTACTACATGGCATTGTTTTAATCCATGTGCCAGCCTGATATTTGCCTGTTTTAGTTATTTGGTGGCATTTTTCTTGACTAAGCTTGGCGAACCCAGCTTCTTCTATGACATATTAAATCGCTTCAGCTTCCGCTTTTGCAAACCTTGAACTTCAGCCATGTGTGTCCTCAACGCGGTCACTCCATTTGCCACTGTAGGCAAACTTTCTTTGTAGGGCCAGAGGTCAAAGGTGATGCCCAGCCTTTCTCTTGCCATCTAAAACAATGGAAATCAAGCCAGGATGCGCTGGACGGGTGCCACGCTTCCTCCACCCTCTCCACACACCCATTGGTCCTGGACACTTTATCTCAGGTGAGTGATATGACATAGAACTTACACTGCCGTGATCTGTCAGTATTCCCAAATCTCTTCCGATTATGCACCGTTTGACATAATTTTTTTGTAGATAGCTAGGTGGTTAATAATACTTATAAAGCAAATTCTTGTTTTCATGTAGGAGTGTGTGTGTGTGTGTGTGTGTGTGTGTCTAAGTAAGATAAGGGGGTATTAGACCTAACAGAGTAAAGGCACTTGGCTATCTCATGAAACCCAAAGGAAATGAAGCTGGCATCAGGGTCAGCTGGAAGCTGACACTTGGCACTTGTCCCTTTGTGCCCATTCCATTAACGGCTGCTGACATTTCCTCCTTCCCTTCTTCTGTCTTCACCCACAGTCAATGACTGTTTCTCCAACGTGCATGAAGTGGCGCATTAGAGAAATAACTCTCTCTCGAATGTCAAGAACTTATGGGCCAGTTCCAGACTCCCACAGAACGACTGCGGTTGTTTGGGGGACCAACCACGAGTCCAGACAGTGATGATAAAGGAGGTCAGCTGAGTGACAACTTCCTAGCCACCACTGTAGCAGTTGGGTGTGTCACCATGGAGTGCTGACATAGGAAGGAACAAAGGAAAATTCCCAAACAGTGGCCAGGAATACAGACCATCCATTGCTGATCTGTCCCGTGCCTTGATGTTTCTTGAACACTGGCATATCAGGCATGGGAAGAAGGAAAGAAGAGCCCAAGGAGCATCACTGTGTCTGGTGTCTCAGAATGCTGAGCAACGAACGCGGACGGCCCTTCCCTGAAGCAAGCTTTCAGGTGGCTTGTGTCAGTAGCAGTAGGCCGTGGTTTTATGATCTCTTGACATGGAACTGGCTAAGCATAAGGAAGGAATCGAGTATTTCACAGGCAGTTTACTTCTTTTGTTCATGGCAAATTAGAGATGGTTTTAATGAAACAGAAGTATATTATAAAATTTTACACTTATTGTAGATAAATATATGATGAAAATTATATATTTGCAATCCAATCATACTTCCAATATAATGGGATAGTGAATACTAATATTCATATGGCCTCAAACCCCTTTGAGAACATAAAGAGAACTGTATTTATTCAGAAAAAAATAGGGTGATCTGCACTCAGTTTTATGCTGACACACACATCTGCACACATACTTATCCAAGTTCTAGAACTTCAGACTTCACATAGCTTTTCCTTCTCCCAGTCATCATCACTTGGAAACAAACAGCATGCTATCAGGTGCAGTCAAGAAAGAAGAGAGAGAGGGAGGAAGGGAGGAAGGGAGGGACAGAGGGAGGCAGGGAGGGAAAGAAGGAAATGAATGGAAAGGAAAAAAGGAAAGAGAGGAGGATGAGAGGAAGAAGAATAAATGCAGGGAAGACAGGAGCTAGTTGCTGGTAGCTCACACCTGTAATTCCAGGTACTCAAGGTCTAAGATCCTAAGGATCATGTTTAGGAGTCAGTCCAGATAGAAAAGTTCACTAAACTTCAGCTCCAAAATAGCCAGCAAAAAGCTGGGCTGGAAGTGTGGCTCAAATGGTAGAGCAATGGCTGAGAAAGCAAGTCTAAATAGCTCAAGGTCCTAAGTTCAAACCCCAGTACTCCCCCAAAATGGACTGGGGTATGCCCATGTGGACCAAGGGAACTACCTCCCCTCTACTCTGAATGAGAACTAAATGAACTATAGATTCAAAAAGAAGATTGAGCTCTTGGAATGAAAGAAGAGAGTTACAATGTAGGGAAGAATATATTCGTTTTGTAGGGCCACTGTAACAACATATCAGAGATTCCCAGGTACCAGTGAGTCACACACCTGTAATCCTAGGTACTCAGGAGGGTGAGATCTGAGGATGATGGTTCAAAGCCAGCCCAGGCTGGAAAGCCCTTGAGACTTTTATCTCCAATTAACCACCCAAAAGGGGGTCTGTAGCTCAAGTGGTAAAGCACTAGCTTGAGCACAAAAGCTCAGGGACCATACACAGGCCCTGAGATCAAAATCCAGGACCAGCGCCAAAAATAAGTAAACAACATAAATGTATTTCTCACAGTTGGAGATTGGAAGTCTAAGATCAAGAAGTCCATAGCTTCAGTTTCTTAGTCTCCTCTGTTTGAAAATTCTTGTTTGTGTCCTCACATGGTCTTTTGCTAGTATTCTAGTATATATCTCTGTGCTTCCAAATTTTATCTTTTTATAAGGATGCTAATCTGAACTCAGTTGAATAGAGATTCACTAATAGCCCCTTTCTAACCTAGTCACCTTTAAAGGCCTATTTCCAACCACAATCACGTTCCCAGGTACCGGCCATTATGGCTTTGACATATCAACTGAGGAGATACAGTTCACCCACAGAGGATGTTCACTGTGTTGACCTCCACTGTCTAGAAATGAAGTTGGGGTGCAGATTCCACCTTATCTAGAGAGGACCCAAAAGTAAAATAAATGTGTACTTTGTTTTCCATTAGAGTATTTTGAAAAATCTCAATTGTAACAGAAGAGCCCAGAACCAAAAGGCTCAGTGAGGTGTAAACAGAAATGCTAGCCTGTGTTCCATAGCTCTTCAACAGCTGAGGATCTTTGAGCTTTAGCAAGTTGCCTAAATCATGAATAGGGGCTGTGACTAGGAGGCCAGGAGGGAAAACCAGAGGAGCAAAAGAGCCCCTAAAGTCTACACAGAAGTGGCAACTTAAATACCAATGAAATGGCGTGGCTGGTTCAGAAAAGGCCAGCCACAGCAATGTCCTTAGAATAGCCATCTGGCTACACACTAGAAGCACACCATACTTGACTCACGCTTAGAGAAGACACAGCAAGTCAGCTCCTCAGGAAATGGCACAGAGGTCATCATCAGGACTTTGTATTCTCTACCAGGTCCACAGCGATTCTAGAGGCTACACAGCACATCCATCCAGACTTCTTCCTCTGCTTGTTCTCTCGAACTTGCTACACCAGGCTGAGCTGAGTGTCTGATTTACCTGTTGTGCCATGTCTGGAGTTCTTCAAATGGGTCTGTCAACATCTAAGAGAGAACAAGGGTAATCACATTGTTCTTGTGCCCTTTTGCCTTCCCTGTTTCCTACCCTTTCTCCTCTCCCAGATTTCCACTTCCCTAACCTTCCCCTGCGGCCTCCTCCTGCCTCATAGCCTTCTCTTTCTCTGGTGCCATTTGTACTCCTTGCACTTTTGGAATCATAAGATCAGAGCAGACACAGAATGAATGTGGGTTGCACCAGGAAACAATTCACCTGTGTTGTTTCAAAATTCTTACCCCTGTATTACACACATATGTGCAATCACTAACTTTTTGAAGATGTTTGAAAATCCACAGTAACTCTGTGTGTACAGTGGCATGTTTATGTCTACAATATATTTCAAGAAAACATGAAATAACAGTTATTTTTCTTTATAACTAGAAGATAAGCTTCTCACAGAGAATATACCACAATGTTCTCTGAGGTAAAAGCTGTAAACTCATTATAGATCGCTCAAAGTAATCTTCTATTGAAACACTCCACTTAAGAGTAAATAGAGCCCTTTGAAACCTGAGGAAAAAGTTAAGGAAATTTATCAACATGAAAAGACAACCATTTTATTTGGCCTAAAGTGAAGTGACATTTTGTAGGCTAGAATGTTGGTTTTATGGGAGGTGATAACGGAAGCAAATGAGTGACTCATTTTATGTTTTCTACAAAGTATAAACTGCGTGAGATAGTTGGCCATTTCTGCTTTTGTACCTAAAGACTCCAGAGAAGAGTAATCTGGACAATTTTTTAAAACCTTGATAGGTGAGGTGTACCCCGTGAACAGGAGCAGAAATAGAGGGTCACCATCTGTTTTAAAAACTGAACACTTCACCAAGTTGCTATATAGAAGTTTAACTTGAACTTGTGTTATATGGTCAAATTGTTTTCATCTTTTAATTTTCAGTTTTTGTTTATATTTTTCTTTTTTCCTTTCTTTCTCTCTTTCTCTCTTCTCTTTCTTTTCTTTCTTTTTTTCTTTCTTTCCTTCTTCTTTCTTTCTTTCTTTGAAAAAGTACTTTACCACTGCTTTTGAATTGGTAAAGACAAAAAGGATAGTATTCTACAGTGAGAAACCCAAAATAGAGGAAGCCGCAAATAGCTCCATGTAAAAGGAAAACCAGTGCATTTATTCTAGGTTCTACTAAATCTATGAAGATGATTACAAATCCTGAAGGCAGATTTTGAACTGTAAATTATGGGTCATGGGTGAAAGAGAAACTGGATTTATATTAGACCTCAAAAGAATTGGAGGGAAGCGGACCCTGGTTAAGAAGCCCATAAGCAAAGATACTTCTCCTTCAAGAATAGAAAGTACTTCCTGCACCAGGCTGGAAGACCACGTAGCATCCCTCTGCCTCCCCATTCTGGCCCATCCCTGTGTCACAGTCAGCTCAGAACCTGTGGGCAGAGTGCTATGGCTGGGTGGCCTGAAAAACAGACATGTATTGCCCCAGGTTCTGGAAGCTGAACAGTCCTGTATGGAGGAGCTGGCAGGCTGCCAGTCTGATGAAGGCTCAACTCCTAGTTCATAAACAGCCATCTCAGCTAGCCTCATGTATTTGAAGGACACTCCTCCGGTCTGGGAGGGCTCTGCCCTCATGACCTAATTACCAGCCACGGACCCACCTCCCAACACCATCCTCAGTGAAGGTTAATGTTTCAACATACAAATTTGAAAGGGAAAAGAACAATCCACAAATACCTACGCCTATCAGTCTCTTCCTGCAAGGCATTCTACTTGGAAGCAAGACCAGAAATCCTCTGTTGTTTTGTTTTCCTCCAGGTCATCGGTGCTTCTATCATCCATCTGTGAAGGGTGAAGTACAGCTGCAGGAGCTTAGCTGAAGCTTGCTGCTTTTGTTCCTTCCCGGAGTGAGTAGGAGGAGAGCAAGGGTATGGAGAAGCCGGCTGTGGAGCTGGACGCAGAAAATGATTGGTTGTGGGGACTCTCCAAATTGGAACAAATGGCTAGAATTCATAAGCATTCTTTGGATAGAAAATATACTGTACTTCTTAAAATCAAATGGTATGCTAGCTCCAACTATGCTTAATTGTTTTTTTGTTTGTTTGTTCTGTCCTGAGGCTTGAAAGCTGGGCCTGCTGTGCTGTCTCTAAGCTTTTGTGCTCAAGGCTAAGTGCTCCACCACTTGATCCACAGAGCTACTTCTAGCTTTTTGGCGGTTAATTGGAGATAAGAGCCTCATGGACCTTCCTGCTTGGACTGTCATTGAACTGTGTTTCCATCTTCAGATCTCAGCCTCCTGAGCAGCAAGGATTACAGGTGTGAGCCATTCCATGGGCTCTTAATTGCTTTTTAAAGGGAAGTGTGGTCCTGGAGGCTGAGGAAATCAAGGAATCCAAGTACACTAAGCAAACAACTAAGACCCCCTTCCTCCCCCTCTCATTTGTCTCTGTCAGAGAAGCCACTGGCCTGTGTGCTCCAGACATCAGACCACCATGAGGGAAAGGATGAAGAAAAGTTGGGGAGAAGGCCATCCATGACCACACGTTTGCTGTCTTATGAATCCTTTGCTTTGGTCATGAATACTTCTTAACAGATTTCATTGTCCCACTGAATGATCTCTGATCTCCTAATCTGGATTGCAAAGCACAGCATGAGACTGACAGAGGCAACTGACATCTCTCCTACAGAGAAGGAAGCTGCCTGTGGCAGTGGTAAGCTGGTCGCTCCACCCTAAGTGTGAGCAGGCTAGCTGTAGCACAGGTGTCCACACTATCCCAGGCTATCTCCGGTAGGCTAGCCTCGTTTCTCAAAGCAGGAAGTGATGAGCTGGGATTCCAGGCCTGGGCAGCAGGCTTGCACAGGGTCCTTATTGAAACAAATGCAATTTCTAATACACAAGAACACAGCATTTGATAAAAAAAAAAAAAAAAAAAAAAACATCCACACGAGCAGTGAAGTGTATTTCATGCCGAATGTCATGGACTTAAGTACTTATCACTCCAGACTGCATTTATATATGAGGTTATGCCACAGGGAAGTCAAATCTCTCACTGGACAGGTCAGCCTCTGAATATGTTATTCACTGTTGAGCTTTGTCTTTCTAAAAGGAAAAAAGTACTGCCCAGTCTTTACTCTGCTTTGAATAATAAACATGCAGTTGTGGCTTTTATTAGTTCTGAACGCAAAGGCAGAAGTGAGATAGTAAAGCACAGCCTGATTTGCCTTGTGATATTCTACATTCCAGATCGCCTGATGATTTATAGAAGTATGTAAGTATTGATGATGATTTATAGAAGTATATAAGGCTAAGTTTTCGTTACTCACAAACCAATTTAAATTGTTCTTAAAATGAGTAAAGAAGAAAAGTCACTTCTGCTTGTACAATTATACAGTGTCATAGCTCTCAGCAACCTCCGGAAGTTTCTTGCTTTTAAATTCCCTGGACCATGGCTATTTTTAGATTACCTATAGGCAGAATTGTTTTCCAGGACTCTGGGAAATAAGATCAAAGCTGAAATTTGACTGACTCCTGTCTGTGTCAGACAACACTCCCCATCAAAAATGACTTGGTGGTGAAGAGTCTCAAAATCAGTATTTGGGGAAGTTCGTTGTTCGAGCCTTTGACTCCGGCACTGCGTCTTTCCCCTCCTGGCAGCTGAGCCATCTGACCCTCTCCTGTAGGCTCAGCCACTTCTCAGTTCCAAAGGCCCCTGATGGGAAAGACTTGAGGACAGCTACCCAGTGCCAGGAGAGCCAGATGCAAGACATACGTGGTGTTCATCATTTGGAATCCTGTTTCTCGAAGGGATCTGCTATGTTTTTGAAACCCAGGATTAAAAACAATTTCTGAAAATGGGCTCTGTGGCACAGGCGGGTCACTGGGTTTTCATAGGTCTTAGCTTCCATTTTTACATCATAGTATCTTAACAAGACACCCAGGGTACATGTCCCTTTCTGCTCACCAGGACCAAGAACTATCAGATTATCAAAATGAAGACACAGGATATGCAGACTGGCAAGACAGTCAAGGCCCCCATGAGCAAACTGCAGCCTAGAGGCCAAATCTTGCCCGCAGCCTCTTTTCCTAAGTCTTGCAAGTTAAAAGTAGTTTTTATAAAGTTGTTCAGACAGAAAAGAAGAGGAAGAAGAAACAACCGAGACAACTTTTCCAGTCCCTGAATGAAATTATCATACAGAGCCCGAGAGATGGTGTGCCTCTATCCACCGCTACTTCTGCCTGCTGAAGGAAAATTGATCCTGTGCTTTTTTCCTATTGGAGTAGTTTTTTAATTATTTGATTTCTTAATGACTCTATACATCTATATATCTTAATGACTCTATGCATCAGGGTTTGTGATCACTGGCTTCTGAAAAAAAGCCTGAGCCAGATGCTAGTAGCTTACACCTGGAATCCTAGCTACTCGGGAAGCTGAGACCTGAGGATCATGGATTGAAGCCAGCACAGACAGGAAAGTCTGAGACTTATCACTAAGCAGCAAAAAAAACCCACAAGTGGTGCTGTGGCTCAAGTGGTAGAGTACTAACAGCAAAAACAGCTCAGCAGCAGTGCCCAGAACTGAGGACCAAGCCCCAGGACACACACACACACACACACACACACACACACACACACACACACACACACACATACACACACACACACACACACACACACACATACACACACACACACACACACACACACACACACACGTCCAGACATCAGGTAGAATTATTCTCTTGCTAGGTCAGTGATAAAACTGATATGGTTCCCCAAGTCCCATGTATCTTCTCATCAGCAAAAGCAACAAGCTACATGAGGACGTAAGAGCTTAGTGGGGAACAGAGGAAGAGCTGGGGGATGAGAGGAGGGAAGATGAGGGGAACATTGCCAGTCCTGCCTTTCCCACTGCCTTACAGCAGTGCTTAGCTCCACAGACCCTCCGGTATTTCAGAAGCACACCTAACACAGAGGCAGTGCAGGAAGCCACACCAGAAAGAGGAGGGTGCCAGTGCCAGCAAGCCGACCTGCTGTATCTACAGCCACCTTCTTGTGACAGAAACCTGGGCTGCCTAATGGCAGGCTGTCCAGATGCAGCCCATCTGTCTTACCACATGTCCATGCATTGACTGCTTGCAAGAATGTCCATTTCTATGCACTAGGTAATAGCCTCCCCACCATTGCTAGGGCAGTGAAACTCCTCTTAATGCCAGTTACTCTTCTAGAGCAGCACATCTGCTTTTCCTTCTCACACTCCAGTTACTTTCTGCTTACTTTTCCCTACCCCAGTGCCCTCTACCTCCTTATAGCATGTACTGCGCAGAAAGACCTGCCTAAGCCCAGTGCAGCTTACTGAAACATGTCGTATTAAGTCTTGTGAAATACTGGGAGAACTATTGAGAAAGAATTTCTAATCCAAATAGTCTCTAATTCTCCAAATTCTTGAAGAGGTCCATGTCATCTTTTATAAACTTGCTAACATTGATATTGATATATATCAAGGCATACCTGGGGTCTGAATAAGACCTTGATCCTCCCTTTTAAGTCAGATCATACACAAACAACGTACTTTTACTGATTGGAATAGCTCTGCTTGTTCCCAGAGATCATTAATTGTGCTGATTCAACAGCTTCAGTCAAACAGGTTTATCCCTGATTAAGTAATTTCTTCTCTTCTCTTACCCATGAATCCGGAGGCTTTGTATTTGAGCTTGACATTTTTTGAAGAATCTAGCACAAAAAGAATTATGCAGCTTCTTTCTACATATAATTAGATCTCAAAATTTTTTTCTATCAGTGAATTACATAAATATTTCATTTACCCTGATTAACCTATGACCTTTTCCTGATAGCCATAGCAGGTTTAAAAGGAGAAAGGTTTAAAGAGTTAAAAGGGTTCAAAATAGAAAATGGTATCATTGCCAGACTCTAATGAATCTTCCTACTGCCCAGTGCATTCCAGGATCTTATTCATTTTTTATTCAATAAACTTTACATATTTTATTTTTGTGGGATGGTGGAGGAAAGAAAGACCCTATGCTTAGGATTGTGTCACTGCTGCTGCTTTTTTTTGCAATAGGGATGTTTTGTAAGTTTTTAGGGTTTTATTCTTGATATTATGATTTGTGTCAAGTTTGTGCGTATATGTACACACAGAACTCTATTATTTATATGTGTGATTTTTGTTCAACTGTTACTTTTCCCATCAGTAAAATATGCATTTCATTCTAAATCCACTATTATACTTTTTATTGAGCTTTGATGTCTAGCATACCATTCCAAGGTTTCTCTCTTTGATGAGTCAGGAAATAGTCGTGTAAACATGTCTGACATACTTGTTTCTAAACATAAATGTTGGATTGCTTCCAAGTTAGCCTTCTGAAATTATGTAATTTTCATAAGTTTTAATATCACTCAAATTTCTCTTTCCATGCTTTTAAAAATCAACACAGTATCTTTCCCATGAACACTACCATCTCTAAGCCATTCTTTTCTCTTTTTTAACATATTTCTTTTCCTTTAGGGGATCCTAACTAGGAGAGCCATTAATTGACAGTCCCAAACAGTAATGGGAAATTCAGACCCTTACATATATCCTAAAACTACATATAGTACATTCAAACCCCTGAGAGCAAGCATTTCAGCTTGTTCAGAATTCCTTTCTTACTTGTAGTCACAGGGTTTGCAAGGAACGTGCAGGTCACATGGCATGCTTCGTATCCCTAAGTGTATACTTGTAGGTCTACACAGGTTAACAAGGAAAGGCAAGGAAAACCAATGGTCTGGGTTCTCCAACAACTTGTCTTCATGACCGATGGATGACTGCTGCAGGGCTAATCATGCCACCATTTACACGGCTTGTTTGGTGCAGGGGTGAGTCCCAGTGACTAAACCTCCCACCCAGAGATTTGCTTTCCCCTTTAGTCCACATGGACACAGGATAATTCAAACACTCATGAATTCACATTCTGAGTGGTCCAACAAAAACAGAGAACACTGCTTTTTAAGCACATAAAGAAGGCTTCGAAACTTGACTATGAGACTGAAAATAACTATCTTTTCTTCTCACTTTCTAATTGTTAACCTAATTCTTCCTCCTAAATGCAAGTAGGTGCAGAGATTATGCATGCACTTGATTGTATATATGAATAAGATAGGTTTTCTATATGAAGTTGATTTGATATCAAACAGATCTCAAGCCATTGTATGTGTGTGTGTGTGTGTGTGTGTGTGTGTGTGTGTGTGTGTGTGTGTGTGTTGGTTAGAGATAGGAGTCTCACAGATGTTCCTGTACAAGCCTCAGATTTTAGCATCCAGAGTAGCTAGGATTACAGGTGTGAGCCACCAGCATCCAGTGCCATTTTTCAAGTTTAAATATTATACTGGATAAAGTGCCAAGTCACGAGCTATTTTATATTTAAAAATCAATTGTTGCATGACTTCTCAGTTCTGAAAAATATGCCCGATCCATTGAAGCAAGAGGCAGACATCAACACAGGAGCAAGCTGGCCTATATGACTGTCACTGGTGTCTAGTACACTCTGTGTGTGTGTGTGTGTGTGTGTGTGTGTGTTGTACTGAACAAAGGCCACAGGGATAGCAAGGTTTGATTATGGGACACAAGGCTTTCCAAATGGCATTATGGCTTTGGAACATTAAAATGCCTAGAAGAAAATGTATAGAAGAAATTGTGCTCATAAACTAGCATACTAAATTGTAAACCCCTTAGTATCACTACTTACATAATTTACGAAATGAAAACAAAAACAGAAGAAATCAGTGAAAATGTCTACTTAAAATTTATATAAGAAGTTGCTTGATTTGAATGTATATAAATAAAAGGAAACGAGGTCAATTTCCTTTTTTATGTCAAGGTGATCTGAATTCGTGAATGTGTACTGTTTGATATACTACTGGAAATTGTTGTCAGGATAACCTATGGTTTTGACAAAGTAATACAAATCCTAAGTGTGAAATTTTTCATCGCAATCATAGAATAGACTTTTTTGTGGTGCTGAGGTGTAAACTCAGGTACTAATGCTGGCTAGACAGGTGCTCTACTGCTGAGCCACATCTCCAGTGCTACAATAGGCTTTCTATAAGGAAAAATAGAAGATTTCTACACACTGAGTCACCACTAGTGACTAAAATTCACAACAATCTATCAGATAAACAAGAGCATTACTTGGCAGTGAATTACTCCATGAAAATTTTGTTTTTAATTATAAAGTCTTGGTGCTCATTTAGAAAATTAAGGAAAACATTTTTGATTAAAAATATTTATCATAACCTACCCAGAGGTATTTACTATTTTTACTTAAGTGGATTTTTCCAATATTAAGTAGTTAAGAGTCCAGGCTCTATAAGCAGATCCAGTCATTGCTCTATCATCCACAAACCTTTATCTATTTTATGCCTTGGATTCCACATCAACAAAATGGTGGTGCTAACAGACATAATTCACAAGAATTAACTAGTCACTGTGAGGATTAGATACAACACATAAAGTATTCATATAAAGCTATAACATGTGAAGTGTTTAGGAAGGAATCCTGGTACTCAGTACAAAGTGTAATATATAAATAGATTTAATTGTATTGATAAGATTTTCCTTTTCCTGTGTTTTTTGAACTAGTAGTTTATTATGTTTCGGATACCATCAAGTTAAAAAGAGATTCACAAGCCTTCAGAAAAGTTTGGAATATATGGAAATTTAAAAAAAAATAAAATTATACTCTTGATTAACTGAAGAGACATAAGACTAATATCTGTATGTGCAGTGTAAACTCCACATCTGATCATGATGGACATAAGAGATCAGATAAAATAAAACATACACAGTATTTTCACAATAAAAAAACTTATTAAAAAACATAGACAATTACCCAAGAATATATTTAACAAGAGTAGTGAAAGACATGCAGTGAAAGAAAACAATTTGAATGGAAAGACAGTAATCAGAATACTCCATATTGTTGAAATGACAATTCTACCCAACTCTATCCATGGATTTCATATACTTGTCAAAAGTGGCTAGATGATTCTATAAGGTATAAAGAATTATTAATAATGACCAAAATAATTTGAAAAGAAGAACATATTGAGAAGACTCAAATGCATCTCCAAACAATATAAAACTATGATTACTAAAAAAAATAAGTAAATAAAATTAGAGTAACAAGATAATGTCATATTACTGGGAATTCCTTCACCTTGAAAAAGACTTTTTCTAAGCTTCACGTGGTTAGACAAGGGGTCGCAATTGAATGTGTTCATCTGTGTGTCCAGTGCTGCTTGACCAGGGCCAGCTTTCCCATCATTCTTCTCCACCCCAGCTGTCCCTGCACCTAGACAATTTCATGCTTTATTCTCAGTCTATCAACTGATGATTAAACAAGTGGATACCATAATACAAACTTAAAGCTTTTCCTCTGCTATAACAAGAGACCCAAGGCTGGGTGATTTGTTGCAAAGAAGCATCTTCAGCTTACAGCTCTGGAGAACTAAGATCATGACACAGGATCCTGCCCAGCCCTTAGGAGGGCCTTCCAGAAGATGGCATCACAGTGTAAGAAGTTTGTGTGTGTGTGTGTGTGTGTGTGTGTGTGTGTGTGTGTGTGTGTGTGTGTGTGTGTGTGTGTGTGTGTGTGTGTGTGTGTGTGTGTGTGTGTGTGTTCACATGCCAATACAGGAAGCCAATGAGCAGGGAGGGACAATTTTTGCTCTTGTATGAGAACCTACACTTTGAGGAACTACCTTATGAACTCATTCTTCAAGATCAGCATTATTCTGCTCAGGAAAGCACCTGTCCCAGGACCTCATCACACTTTCCCTGAGGCCCCAGCATTGAAAGACTGTACCACCTCCGATGACACCACCTTTAGGACCAAGATTCTAATACATGAAAATGGAAGACAAGCCCTATCCAAACCACAGCAGCCTCTCCATCACACAACCTACCAAAAGGAGCACAAAACTGACCACAGTTGTACAGAGCTGAAATAAGAATCCCTGTTGGAGATAACATAGGTAAATATTTCTTCCAGTATAATACTAGAAACATTTTCCATAACAATTTAATAAGTTGAATTTCTTTTTTAAAAAACTAGATTTTTTGTGCTTGGTAAGTACTAATAACAAAAGGAAAACATAAAACATGCACAGGAAGATAAAATTTACAACATATGATTATTTTAAAGGCATATCCAGAATATATAAAGAATCCTTAACATGCAATCATGAAAGTATCTGAACAGACATTAAAATCTTGGGGAGTAAAGGGTAAGCACTGTGGTTCACCCCTGTAATCCTAACTATTCAGGAAGAGGATCCTGGAAGGAAGGCATCTCAACCACAACAAGCCAGGCATAGACGTGTTCATCTGTTATCCCAGCTCTACAAGATGCATATGCAGGAAGAGAAGGGAGGGATGCTGGCCCTGGGCAAAACGGAGTACTCTATACTGAAGAACAAGATAACAAGGTGGACACTGGTGGCTCACACCTGAAATCCTAGCCATTCAGAAGGCTGAGATCTGAGGATTGAGGCTTGAAGCCAGTTCAGGCAGGAAAATCCGTGACTCTTAAATCAAAATAACCATCCAAAAACTGGAAATGGAGCTGTAGCTCAAAATGGTAGAACACTAGCCTTGAACCAAAAAAAAAAGCTCAGGGACAGCGCTCACGCTCTGTATTCAAGCCCATGACCAACAAGATAAAATAGCAACAAAAAGAAAAAACTAAAGGAACAAAGTCTGAGGGCATGTTTCAAGCTAGAGGTCCAAATCCCATCAAAATACAAAGAAAAATGATTCAAGTCAACATTTCATCAAAAGAAATATTATGCATGGTTGATAATTCCATGAAGGGGTGCTCAAAATAGGGGAAAGAATATTAAAGCTACAATGAAGTACCACCTGAAAGAGCTATAACAGAAAAGTAGACAACTACGAGAGTTAGTCCAGATGTAGAGGCCCAGAACACCCCCCACCACACACACACACACACACACACACACACACACACACACACACACACACGCACCACTGCCCATATAATGGTAAAATGGTACAACTCCTTTGTAAAACAGGGTGGCCACATCTCATGATTTTACAGATGAATTTCCTATATGATTCAAGTTTTTCTCTTAGTGATCTATACAAGAAAAAAATTAAAACACAAAATCCATGGTTGCAATGCATGTTATTAGCAATATCATCCATCACAGCCAAAAATAAAAAAATAAACAGCCAAAATGTCAATCAACTGACAAATGTATAGACAAAGTATAGTGTGCTTGACAGTGGAATGCTGTTTAGAAATCAAAAGCAATGAGCCACAGATCTGTGTTATGACACATCTATTCTGAGTCTTTGCATTCACTTTTCATTGGCATTTAGTTCTTAAGTAACTGTCAAACATCACCCTAAAGTGAAAAGAACTAGACATGGAAATCAAATATTGCATAATTCCATTTTTGTGAAGTATCCCCCCAAAAAATCTATAGCAACAGAATTTAGATTAGTGGTTGTCCAGGACAAGGCATGTGAGATCGAGATAGAGATCAGGGCAGTCATAAATATGAAAATGATTATTACAGTGATGGAAATGTTATAAAATTGAATTATGATACTGGTTGCATAACTTAGTAAATTAAAGATGACACGCTGTGTGTGTTAAATTGGCAAATGGTAGGACAAGTCACATATTCCTTATAAAGTCATATTTAAAAGTACCCAGCCCCCAAGTGGGGCCTAATGACTCACACCTGTAATCCTAGCTACCTGGGAGGCAGAGATAAGGCGGAAGATCATAGTCATTTGATATTGATAGGTGCCTCTTACTGTGATGGGAGGATTCTGGGGCCAGGCCAGACCAGCAAAAAAAAAAAAAAAATCCATGAAAACCCAAAGAAGTTCTAACAACAGGACCCCAGTGAGTATCAAGAGGATACACAGGCCTAATTTTATTTCACTTGTCCATGGGCCCTTTTCTCAACAAATTTATGGAAATATGACTTATATGCTATTCAACTCCGTCAAGTTCACTTTTAGTAATTGTCCTGAGTTTTACAGTTGATGGATGTGATCAAACTTTAGAACATTTCATCACACAAATAATATTCTTCATGTGTGTGAGCTGTTCATTTGTCCCCACTTCAGGTGTCATGCCACCGATCCTCGGCCGTGTACTTCACGCCTCTCTGCAGGTTTGCCCTGGCTGGACACTTTCCAGGAAAGCAATGTGGGAACACCAGAGCCAGTGGGAACTGCAATGGGCTGAGGTCTGACTGCTGTTTGGATGATAGGAGCGGAAAACCCTGCTTGTATTGTGTTTGGCCTTCAGTCATTCTGTCAAAAGGAGGCATCCCTGAGTTTACTTCTCTCTGTGACTCCGAGCATCCTAGATCTGTTACCAAAGCGACCTACCTCAGCACTTCCTGAGTTCTTGTTATCTCCCTCTTGGAATGTGCTCTTTTGTGTATTTTCCCATAATCCCTAGAAGCTAGCTCTGAGATCATCTTAGCCTATAACAGCAGAGGTTGGGGAGATGGCTTTGGTTTTACTGTGCCTGTCAGTCAGCCTGTTCCTTGCCCCATGGTGGTATGGGATTGTTAGTTATTTACTATTAAAATGATTAAACATGAGGCATAAGTGCATGGGCACTTCTTCCTCCATTGCCCCAGATTCTTCTGGTTACACATGTGTTGGTTATTGTGAATCACAGTACAAGGAACATTTTGGTCGGGCGTGGGAGCTGAATTCTGGGTCTGCGTGCTGTCCCTCAGCTCTTCAGCTCAAGGCTAGGGCCCTATCACTTGAGCCACAGCACCACTTCCAGCTTTTTTCTGCTTATGTGGTGCTGAGGAATCAAACCCAGGGCTTCATGCATGTGAGGCAAGCGCTCTACCACTGAGCCACCTTCCCAGCCCAAGGAACATTTTTGAATCATGGATGTTCACTTTCATTTGTCTCAAGCAGATATGAATGTCCAGATTTGCTAGCACATTTTTTAAAGCCCTATCAAGCAGTGTTTCAAATTGGTTGTGCTATTTTATATCCTCACCGACAGAGTAAGAGGTCTGCAGATTCTCCACCCTTGTGAAGACTTGTGCGCCGTTTTCTTGGTGGTAGCCATTCACTCTGTGGGTATGAGATGGCATCTCATGGTGGTTTTAATTCGCATTTCCTGACTCACTAATGATGTTTAGCATCATTTCATGTGCTAATCAGCCAGTCATATATCTTCCTTGGTAAGATGTCTGTCCAAATATTTGGTCCATTTTTAATTGGGTTGCTTTGTCTTTTTAATATTGAGATGTAAGAACAGTTTCTATATTCCAAATACATACCCTTTATTAGGTACGTGATTTGCAAACATTTTCTC
Source organism: Dipodomys merriami (assembly GCF_024711535.1). Taxonomy (NCBI): domain Eukaryota; kingdom Metazoa; phylum Chordata; class Mammalia; order Rodentia; family Heteromyidae; genus Dipodomys; species Dipodomys merriami. The sequence goes on from NW_027202826.1 coordinate 5,662,723, forward strand.
CCTTTCACTGGCTCTCTTTTTCATTTTCATAATGATGCCTTAGGAAGCAAATGATATTGAAATCTGATGAGGTTCAATATATCAAAACTTTATAAGATGGAAAATCATGCTTTTCTTATTTTTATAACTACTTTGCCTAGATCAATTTCTCAAAGATTTCCTCTTTTATTTCTTCACAGAAAAACTTAAGTACTTACAGCTTGCTTTGGCAGATCATGCCAAAGCATGAACTCAGTACAAAGCCAGCCGAGGCAAAGCAGTAAACTAGACATGGGAAGTTGTGCCTATCATCCTGGGTATAAGGAAAGCATAAAATAGGAGGAGCAGAGTCTAAGCCAACTCAGGCCTAAGGACAAGATTCTATCCCCAAGGTAACTTTAAAGAGGAAAAAACAATCCCCACATGGTGGTTCACATGTCACCTCCTAGCTACTCAAAGGGCTGAAATCAAGAGGACCAGGACTTAAGACCAACTTGGGCAATCCGCAAGACCCCATCCCAATCTCAGCCAATGAAAAGCTAGGCATGTGGAGTGTGTCTCTCATTCCAGCTATATGGAGCCATAATAGAAGGATTAATGCCCAATCCAGCCGACAGAAAATATGATTTCCTAGTAGAAACAGAACAAAACCAGAAAGGGGTAGAAATGTGGCTCAACTGGTAGAGAGCCTACCTAGCAGGCCCAAGGCCTTCAAAATGCACATGCATACACACACACACACACACACACACACACACACACACACACACACAGTTAAGATCTTGTACCTATGTCTGTGATCTACTTTGAGTTAGTTTTTAAAGCTGGTGTGAGGTACGTATCTAGCTTCACCTTACAGATCATAACATCATTTGTTGGAACCCATCCTTTACTCATTGATTTACTTTGAATCCTTTGTGGAATATCAATTTTAACAGAAATATTAGAGTTTATTTCTGTTCCATTTTTCTATCTCTTTTCTTACGCCACTACCATAACATCTTGCAAAATTTTCAAATAATGTAAACATCCTTTAACTTCATTATTTTAGAAATGATTCTGAATATTGTTTGGAGTTTTTTCCACTCACTTTTCACTGACATTTAGTTTTTAAATAAGCAAATGCCTTTGCTGATTCATTTTCCTGTTAATGTTTTCTAAGTCATCCAAGTGCTATGTTCTTCTCATAACCACAACAAAGGGGAAATGCTTTTGAGTAACTGTGATGGATATAGAATTATAGGGAATCAAACAATGTACATAAAGAAAGTACCCTGTGTGCATAGGTAAGACAAATTCCATTTCATAAAAATCATATGTACTTTGTACCACGTCATTGAGAAAATGGTATAGAAATATTTCTGATAGAAGCCTAGATAACAAAACATCAGGAAAGAAATATCTCCTTTATTATTTCATCATTAATTCCTGACTTTTCTCATGGCACAAAGATTTCTCCAAAGATTGTTCATATTAAGTATACAAAATAACCAACCACACAAGAAATCTTTGCCATAAGTAGAACATAGCTAGCAAGATAAATAGAAAGCCCACAGATTGGGCTTCACTAGCCATACTCATATCTAAAATATACTTCGAACTCAAAAAATTAAATCCTCCAACAACAAATGCTCAAAGAAACAACCACCCAATTAATAAGTGGGCTAAAGACTTAGAGACTTCTCTGAAGAGGAAATAAGAATGGCCAAGTGAAGGACCTCTATGATGAAAACTTTAAAATCTTGAAAAAGGAAATCAAAACAGAACTTAGAAAATGGCAAAACCTCCCATGATCCTGGATTGGAAAGATTAACATCGTGAAAATGGCAATACTTCCCAAGGCTATCTACAAATTCAACGCAATACCTATCAAAATTCCAACCTCATTCTTCAAGGAAATAGAAGAGGCAATCCAAAAATTCATATGGAACAATAAAAGGCCTTGAATAGCAAAAACACTCCTCAACGGAAAGAACACTGCTGGAGGAATATCAATACCAAATTTCAAACTCTACTATAAAGCCATAGTAATCAAAACAGCTTGGTATTGGCATAAGAACAGACCTCAGGACCAATGAAATAGAATTGAAAACCCAGAAATGAACCTACAGACCTATAGCCATCTAATCTTCAATAAGGGAGCTAAAACAATAGAATGGAAGAAAGACAGCCTCTTCAGTAAATGGTGCTGGCAAAATTGGTTAACTACTTGTAGAAAACTAAAGCTAGATCCTTATATATCACCCTGCACCAGAATCAACTCCAAATGGATCAAAGACCTCAAAGTCAAAGCAGACACTCTGAAAACATTACAGGATGGAATAGGAGAAACCCTAGGTCTCCTTGGCTCAGGCCGAAATTTTCTGACTAGAGACCCGGAAACACAACAAATCAAAGAAAGGTTGGACAAATGGGATTACATGAAGTTGCAGAGCTTCTGCATGGCAAAGGACATAGCTAGCAAGATCAATAGAAAGCCCACAGATTGGGAGAAGATCTTCACTAGCCATACAACAGACAAGGGTCTCATATCTAAAATATACTTGGAACCCAAAAAATTAAATCCCCCCAACAACAAATCCTCAAAGAAACAACTGCCCAATAAACAAGTGGGCGAAAGACTTAAAGAGAAACTTCTCTGAAGAAGAAAGAAGGATGGCCAATAGACACATGAAGAAATGCTCAACATCCCTAGCCATAAAAGAAATGCAAATCAAAACAACATTGAGATACCACCTCACTCCAGTTAGAATGGCAAAAATCAAGAACTCTAACAACAACAGATGCTGGAGGGGATGTGGACAGAAGGGAACCTTACTTCATTGTTGGTGGGAATGTAAACTTGTTCAACCACTTTGGAAAGCAGTATGGAGGTTCCTCAAAAGACTTCACATAGAGCTCCCCTATGACCCAGAAATCCCACTTTTGGGCATTTACCCAAATGTATACAAACAAGACCACACTAAAGCTACCAGCACAACTATGTTTATTGCAGCATTATTTACCATAGCTAAGATATGGAACCAACCCAGATGCCCCTCAGTAGATGAATGTATCAAGAAAATGTAGTATATATACACAATGGAATTCTATGCCTCCATCAGAAAGAATGACATTGCCCCATTTGTTAGGAAATGGAAAAACTTGGAAAAAATTATATTAAGTGAAGTAAGCCAGGCCCAAAGAAACATAGGTCCCATGGTTTCCCTTATTTGCAATATCTAGTATATGTATGAGTCAAGCGGAAAAGGTCAGATAATGTGATGTTAGGAAAATGAATCCTTAGATATGTATTTTAATGTTTTTTTCTTTCATGCATTTGTTTCTAACGCATTTATAAGATTATCTCTTTGTTGCTTTGTATGTCCCTCCCCCACAGTATAACCCCTGCTTTCACTATATTTGATGTCAGTATAACTTGTGGAGGAGATGGGGAAAAACAAGTCGTTTAAGGATACAGGTGGACCTGTTGCAACAATGAGAAGTACAATTTGTCATGTCCAAAACGAGCTTTACAACATTGGTGGGGGGGAGGGGAGGCTGGGAAGGGATGTGAAGGGTAAACAAAGGAGGAGGCTGCAATGCTTGATAAGAAATGTACGCATTATCCTGCCCATGTAATTGTAACCCCTGTGTACAGTATGTTCACAAAAAAATTAAATTTAATTTAAAAAAAAGAAATAAGAATGGCCAATAGACACATGAAGAAATGCTTAACTTCTCTAGCCAAATCAAAACAGCATTGAGATTCCACCTCACCACAGTTAGAATAGCTATAATCAAGAAATCTAATAATAACAGATGTTGGAGGGGATGTGGCCAAAAGGGAACCCTACTGTATTGTTGGTGGGAGTGTAAACTGTTCAACTACTCTGGAAAGCAGTATGGAGGTCCTCAAAAGACTCCACATAGAGTTCCCCTATGACCCAGCAATCCCACTTTTGGGCATTTACCCAAATGTTTACAAATAAGGCTATACTAAAGCTATCAGCACAAATATGTTTATTGCATCATTATTCACCATAGATATGGAACCAACCCAGATGCCCCTCAGTAGATGAATGGATCAAGAAAATGTGGTATATATACACAATGGAATTCTATGCCTCTGTCAGAAAGAATGACATTGCCCCATTTGTTAGGAAATGGAAAGAATTGGAAAAAATTTATATTAAGTGAAGTAAGCCAGGCCCAGAGAAACAGAGATCCTATGGTTTCCCTTATCTGCAATAACTAGTATATGTCTAGGACAAGCAGAAAAGGTCAAAAGCTATAAACATATGACCATATAAGATGATGCTAAGAGAAATGAACCCCAAGATAGGGACAAAAGAGGTTTTATCTTTGTCGCTGTTGTTTTTAATGTACTATGATTTTTTTGTTTCTTTTGTATGTTCTTCCCCATGATATAACTCCTGTTGTCACTGTATTTTATGTCGGTGCCCTGCATCTTGTATATACATTTCTCTAATTTAGGGAGGGGAAGAGAAATGACAAAATGCTGAAATACGGATACAGGATGGCCCATTGTAGCAATGATATGCACAAGACAGTATGTTGAAAATGAACTTTACAACTTTGAGGGGGGAGGGAGGAGTTGGGGAGGTATGGGAGAAACAAAGGAGGGGTAACAATGCTCAATAGGAAACAGACTCATTACCTTACTCACGTAACTATAACCCCTCTGTACAGTATCTTTGCAATAAAAAATTTTTAAAGGAATCTTTGCCTTAAGTACCAATTAATCCACAAAAACACAATAAAAAGGCTCTGAATGAAATAAACAACAGGGCCCTGAAATCTGTTATAATTGCTAAAAATGATGCAACAGTATTTCCTGGTAAATATGTCTCTGTTATGCTTGTTTGATACAATTTCTAGCAAATATGATAAGAAAGCCAGGATGTTTTCTTCCATTTGATGGATAATATTGAATGTTTATCATTTGCTTATGAATATATTATGCAATAAATCTTTAATTTTTTAACCTATGAGTAAAACAAAAATAAATATCACCACTTTAGCAGCCAAAAAATGTACCAACACTAGAAATAAAATAGTAGTTTTTGTTGTGTAAGCCTAATCTCATGAATTTTGGGTAGACTTTGCTATAAAAAGCCAGGAAGCACATTTATAAACAACCCTATCTGCATCTTGCACAAGCTCCCATAATCAAAGACATTCAGTTGTGGAGCAATTTTCTGGCCATTTTTTCATAGAACACTGCACTGATATTTACTATGGTGAAGTATAGTGCACATAAGGGATTTTGAGGAATTTCCTTCTACATGAACCTTCAAGACAGGTCACACAAGAAGACTTTCTAGGTAGAATTTGTCATTTGATATTCCTGAAGGAGGAACTTTTAATGCAGCATCAAGACATTATCTGAATGGACTCCAGCTTCCCTTAGTATTCATCACTCATGCACAAGCTGCTTGTGACATGTCCCTTCTCTACTGAATCACTGCAGACATCAGGCATCATGATCAGCCTTGGGCATCATGATCAGTCAGTCACACGAAAGATGCTTACAGTAGGAACACACCTCAAGTATCACTTTAAAATGTTCTTTCGCAAGAGCCAGAGACCAGTGGCTCATGCCTGTAATCCTAGTTACTTAGAAGGCTGCTATGTGAGGATCACAATTCAAAGCCAGTCAGGACACACAAGTCAGTGAGGATCCTATCTCCAGCTAGCCAGTAAAAAGCTGGAAGTGGAGCTATAACTTACATGATAGGGTGCCAGCCTTCAGTGAAAAAGCTCAGGACAGAACCCAGACCCTGAGTTCAACCCACCATACCAGCACACAAAAAGTTATTAAGCTCAAAGGAGAAAGATGACAACTCACCGTATAAAAATACACAAAGTCGGGGCTGGGAAGGTGGCTCAGTGGTAGAGCGCTTGCCTTGCATGCCTGAGGCCCTGGTTCAATTCCTCAGTACCACATAAGCAAAAAGAAAAAAAGCCGGAAGTGCTGTGACTCAAGTGGTAGAGCGCTAGCCTTGAGCTGAAGAGCTGAGGGACAGCGCCCGGGCCCAGAGTTCAGGCCCCACGACTGGACCCCCCCCCAAAAAAATACACAAAGTCAAACTGCCCAATGGCATTTGTACAACCAACGTACAATTTCCTACATAAGATCAGGAAACAGACACAGCAGCTCAACGAACGGCACGTGTCACAAGACAAACATGTCTGTTACTTCACGACTTCCTATCTCCATTCTCTTAGGTGCACTCTTTATGTTCAGTGACAAAAATAATACTACAAATTACTCTGTTAGCACTAATTACTAATTCCCAAAGCATTTCTAAATCCATGATGTCCTGACACTAAACATTCTATCAATATTGGATCTATTAGATACAATTTTTTTTTCTTTCAACAGTAGACCAAACAGAATGAATAAAACCAGGCAAAAACAACTTTAGGACTGCATTCTCTTGGTCCTTAACACATAGTTATGTGCATGCAGAAGCATGTGAGCTCCTCTGACAATGTAAGTATTGTTGAGCACAGTTGCTTCATGAATTTTAGCATGTTTATAAAACACCTGGGATCTTCTTAAAAATACAGACTGGGATTCAGTGTGTCCGTGGGGGGGGGGCTGGAATTCTATTTTTACAAGCCCCCGAGTAATGCTGAGATTGCTCATTTGGGGGGCGGGGGGAACACTGGAAAGTCCATAAGTAAAAAAAACAAAACAACAGCAACAAATAAAAAACCCTGTAAGCATGCAAACACTGAGGTCAGGGGCACGCCATTCTTTTAGCATATTATATAATTTAGGATTTGGAATATCTAAAAGAAAAATGGGAGGCTGTAGGGAAATAAAGATAGGATGCAGTTATAAGCCTGAAAGTAACTATTCCTCAGGCTAGGCCTAGGAAACCACAAGGCTCACTCATTTTGTTTCTTCATTTATAAATGTAGACATGCGAAATATGCTGGCCACGTACTGCTGTGCTGGATTCCAGAGTACAATGCTAAACCAGTTTTTTAAAAAAAATCTGTGAGTTTCAGAAACTCACAGACTCACCCAACCAAATAATGAGTTATGAGATAAAGGCAACCGTTGAGCTGCATACAAGAGGAGTCCAAGCAGAGGAGAAATGTTTAATTTGGCAAAGAGACGAGATAAGGCAGGCACTGAGGGAGAAGTTCATGGTAAAAACTGAGAGGGACCTAGCTTGTGCCAACTATTGTTCTAAATGCTTTAAGGCTTACAATGACCCTTTTAAGATCGGTGCTCTTATAGCCAAGAGAACAAAGGCACGGAGAAATCTTACCACTTATCAACTGAATCATTTGCTGGTGATAATAGATAGCAGCAAGATTTCTTTTGCAGACTCCAGAAATACTATGTACCAGTTGCTCCAAAAAGCAGCCTTCATTGGTGATCACTAAGATTTCTGCTTATCCTATCTTTCAGGGCACACTGTTCTTGGAATGGATGCCTGCTGAGGACATGTGATCAGCAATAATATGGGTAATTCCCACAGAGAAGCAGCTAAGCATCAGTGCAGGATTTTCCGCTTTCTATTTACATGACTCTGAGGTCCGACTTGCTCCCATTGTAGATGCGTCACCCTTACCAGACCAAAAGATCAAGGAAAGCTGAGATTCCACAAACAGTGGAGCGGCACCAGATTGTCTTCCAGAGGCATACGTGAACGTGCAGCTGCAGAAGCGGAACATCTGCCGTGTTCCTAGGACAGGCATCTGTCCAGACAATCTGTCTGGACTTGGATGCTGTTTCTCCTTGGAGCCTACCCTGGATGATCGTGATGATGCATTATGTCAGAGGTGGTGCATGGACTGTCCTGAAAAATCAGAGCAAGGTTAAGCCACCGGAGGAAGGGAGGGTGTGCTGGAGAGGAAGCTCAGAGTGCGCACAGACCTGTCCAGAGGCAATAAATAGGATGATACATTTAGGAATCTGTGAGCAGAAGAAAAAAAAAAAAAAAGAGGATAAGCCACTGAGGAGTTTGCAGAGGAAGAAAGAAGGGTGTGACTTGGTGACTCCAACTGCCATCAGGACGCTAATGACGCCCAAATTTGATTTCCAGTCCAGATCTTTCCATTGAACTCTAGATTCATTTGTTTCGGTGACTACTTAACCTCTCTCTTTGGGTGCCTATTGAACATCACAGACAGAACATGTCCAAGCAACAGCTCCTCCACTTTCCTATTGACTAGGTCCTTTTGGCATCTTTCCTGTCTTGGGTCATTGCAATCCCATTCTTGTAGTTTCTCAGAAAAAGAAACTGACTCTCAACTTGACCATTTTTTTTCCTTCATCTCTCTTTTCTCCTAACCCATGTCTTCTCCACCAGTCTTAAAAGCATATTATTAACTTGACAATATCCCTCATCCTGGTCCTGCATCTTTTCTTCTCTGAGTATTCTCAGTGGCCACCTAATTGACCCACCAAGGTTTACAATCTATACTCTACACAGCATCCAGTGACCCTAGCAGATCAGATTATATCCATCTGTCATCCATCCAACCCTGTCATTGTTCTGTATTTTACATAAGCCAAATGCCAAGTCTTTCCAGTGGTCCTAGAATGTATCCTATCACTTCTGCAATTAAAAGTGCTTTTCTAGACTTCATTTCACACTTGAAGATGGCCCAATAAAAACAGAATGACCCAGCCATTTGAACTCAGGTCCTCACGCTTGCTTGGCAGGTGATCTACACCTGAGCCACATCTCCAGCCCCTTTTTGTACGGGTTTTGAGTTTTGTACATGCCTAGACTGCAGTCCTTCTATTTCAGTATCACATCATAACCAAGATGACACACACCACAACATGCAGGTATCCATTAAGGAGAGGCCTTCTCTGATAGACCAGCCTCTCTACCTCAGCCTGCCACGTGGCTAGAACTGCAAGTGTGAAGCACCAGGACCTGTACATCTTCTGTTTAATTTGTATTTTCCAAATGACAGTATCACAGCCATTTGGCTAGAACCAGATCTGTTGTCTTTTAGAAATTCCTTGAGAAATCACAGTTCAGCATCCTTTAAAGGATACTAGACATCTATTTATATAAACTCCCAGAATCTGTTCCTTATTTAAGCAACATCAGAGTTGCAAGGTAATCAACTGGAACAAGATTTAAAGGGAGGGAAAAAGCCTGCTTCAGCTGATAGAGTTCAAAAGGCATTATTTAAGACAATCTCAGCACTCTCTGTGCTATTTATTCCCTATTCTGTTATTCTATTTTGCCACCAAATCACAGAATTCTTTATTGCTAAGCTATCAGTATTTACTACTTACCTTGCATTAAAGCAGACATTTGTTTTTTTCTCTGATGAGACTGGAGTGAGCACATAAGTACATATATATACATGAATACACATGTATGCTCACACACATAAATGAAGGGTGGAGGAAGAAAAGGAAAGGGAAGCAAGAAAAAGAGAATTAAACCATTCTGGTTCTTTGTATAAAAGGTATAAAAAGACCTACTTGGGGGACAAAACAAGGCTAAAATAAAGGTGTAAATGTATTCTCTGCATTTCACTTACTAACACCTAGAGGAAACTCTTACCAATTTTTATTGTCTATTCCTATAAAAGTTCTCCCAGTTTTCCATTTCTTATTTTATTTATTTTTGCTTTCTCATTTTGGGTGGCCATTTTATTGAATTTGTGCATTTTAATTTCTTATATTTTTATTAATTAATTGGTGAGTAATTTACCCACTTGATTACTTAACTACAAATTAATTTGAGTTTTAAAAGCTCAATTCCCATAATTTGGTCATTTTTTTTCTTTTTGTCCAGTTAATAGATATCATCCCTTAATATCTCTTCTACCATTCTACTTTCCTACCAGTGATATTTGCCAACCTATTTTAATCTCAGTGTTGCCAAATGACTAAACTCTGACCAATGTGATATAAATGGAGTGGTGTTTGTAGTTTGCAAGAAATGTCCTCAAAAGAAAATATACTTTTCTTTCCATTCTCTCCTCCTATTTATAGGTTGAAATGAAATGGAATGAAACAACATGGCTGGAGCTGCAGCAGCCATCTTGAAGATAAAATGATCTTGGAAGTTAGCTACAGTAGTACAAAAATCTGGACATTCTAGCACCTGCAATATTTACTCCAGAATTTTACCCACAAGAGCAATCAACATATCTTGTTTAAATAACAATTCTTGTGGGGGGGGGGGTTCCTAGCAAATGCAACAACAGTAATAACAACAAATCACAACCAATCCAGGAAACCTATCAATATACCCATCCCTGTCTTATTGGACAAATATATTCACAGTTCTCCTTGTCACATCAATGAAATATGTATTTATAAAATGTTCTTCATAAAGTATATGAAGCTTTCAGTTACCAAAACAAGTGTTCCTTGTTTATTTTGTCAATCTAACACTTCCTATTTAAATTCAGTAGTAGTAGTATGATTAAAATTAGATGTCTTTAAACACCAAATACATAGTTTAGTTTAAATCAGTAGGGTCTGGTGTGTGTTGTTTTGATTGCTGTTCTGTTTTGTTTTCTTTTGTAAAGAGATGCACTTTGGCTACTCATGCCCATGAACTTCATTATCATTAAGTAGTGATTACTTGAGAGACACTCCTGAAATGATGGTGTCATTAAGAATGTTTCTTCATTCAGAGCATCAATGGCAAGGTACACGATTTTATACTGGTAACCTGTGTTGTCTATTTGGAAATACTGAAACTATGTGAGAGCTTAACATTGGTAGAAATCGAAACAATTCTTTTACTAAAGTTAAATGGCCCGAATGCAGTATCACCACTGTCTCAACCTGTGTACCTCATAAAGGACTGGGGGTCAAAAATGGAACCTAACTGTGCTTTCATGATGCAGAAGACTTGTGCAGAAAGGGCACTAACTATGCAGAATTTAGAAACAGGTTTCAAATTTGGAGTTAAGAAAAAATTTAAAAATCATCAAATGCAACTTTTCCACTTTATGAAAGCCAGGTGCAGAGAGAATGTGTATAATCTAAGAATTTGTATAGACTAAGCCAGAATCTTTTTTTTTTTTTTTTTTTTTTTTTTTTTGTCTCTGGGCCTGGGCGCTGTCCCTCAGCTCTTCAGCTCAAGGCTAGCACTCTACCACTTGAGCCACAGTGCCACTTCTGGTTTTCTGAATGGTTTATTGGAGATAAGATTCTCACAGACATTCCTGCCCGGGCTGGCTTTGAACCATGATCCTCAGATCTGAGCCTCCTGAGTAGCTAGGATTACAGGTGTGAGCCACCAGCATCCGGCAGCCAGAATCTTTTGATTCCCAACTCAGAACTGTCCTCTTCCTCAGAGGCAAGCTATGCTCTCCATGGCAGAGCCTTGTCCCTCTGTGCTCACAACCTACAATGCCAATCCACACTGAAGGCAGACCTCAGGCCCGCGGGGAGACATGTCCACAAACATCTTCCCGGGAGGCCACAGGCCTCGCCCACTTCCCAATCGTGAATTCACAGCTTCCCACTCTGCGTGGTTCATTTAAATTCACATGCATTTGGGATATGGCTTCACACCACAAAAAGTGCAAATCCCCACTATTCTCTGCACATGAACCTAATTACAACATTCCCCATTTGTTGGTAGACTCGATTGTCCAATAATGAACCTTAGCATCTGGTCCGTAGTCTTTCTTAGCATGAAATGTGCAGAAATTATTGTTTAATTAGATTCTATAATTGAAACAAATGAAAAAAATGAACAGGATTCTAGAGTCAGCAGAGCTGTGATTTATGGAGGATTTTTTTTTAACTTAATATACATCATTGTTTTTCAAAATACTATTTTACGAATGGCTTTTGAAAATAAGATCTACCTTTGGTAAGTATACATAGGTATATCAAAACACAAATAAATGAAATATAAATACGAAAGCCAAAATACAAATTCAGAACAACTTTCTTGTTACAAGGAGCTATTAAGTGCAGCAATAGGTTCTCCCTAACAACAAAAAACAAGAACAACCCAAGTTGTCATGGGTACATACTCTCCACTTGCTACCTTCCATTTTTACCCTTCTCACTCTGATTATTATTATATGACAATCTATTGGTGCTCCATTTTTTTTCTCTAAGACCCCAGTGTGTGTCCTTGGCCTTTTCTTCACCTAAATTTTCTTCTCAAAGACTTCAATTTCATTCTGCTCACTACACAGACTTCAGAAGCCTTGCTTTTTTTTTTTGTAACAAACCTATTGGTTCGTGTTTGACCTTTAAAAGCAGTCACATATGTGTACATAAGGAAAAGTGCTCCTGTTTTTCATATTCTGCATCGTTATCAGCTTCTTTTATAACTGCTTAAGCCCTGCTACTAATTTGCATAAGAGTCTTAAAAAAAGACAGCTAATTCCATGGAAATTTATTTTATTTCTTTAACAGAGGAAAGTAGCAGTCAACCTTTTAATGACATGGAATTAAAGGCCTCTTTCCCTCACTATGAAGCAGTAAGAATGTTGATTGACTAGGGAAGTTTCTGATTTTACTGTTGTCAAGTGTCACTGAATGTGTTGGTGCTTATTAATTTAGTATTAAAATTAAGGTAAAGTGGAATAAATAAGTCAGCTTGTGAAGGCTCCAGGAAGTGAGATAACATGAAAGCAACATACATTTCTGTATTTGATAGAAGATATTTTCATCAGAACCTCCAACCCATAGAGCTTAAATATAGTAAGTACTTAACACTGAGCAACGCGGCAAAGGATGTTAAGATTTAACTGTCACAATAGACATGCAGTGCCTGAACACAGCTTTTGTTAAATATCTACTCTTAAAAACAGCGATCAATGGAGCAAAAGCTCCATTTTCCCAGTCTATGGTTCATTCTAGTCTAAGTCTATAATAATGAAGTCAAGTGGAATATTGAAATAGCCAGTTACTTCCTGGCACAATTCTCTTCCAATTCTCTCATAACAATAAAACAAGATCTGAGTCTGAATTTTCTCCTGCATTTAAATTTTCAACCCAAGCTATGCAATTTCATAGCACCCCATTTGGAAGAAGTGAGCAAACGCGTCAGCTGTGCGATTCTCCACTCACAAATCTCTCTAAGGCTCAAATTTCTGGTTGCTAAGCCCACTCCTTAACAGAAGATCCCTCCTCCTCCGAATCCTGCAACCAATATTCTTTTTTCATATTTGGGAAGAATTGAAGCAGCTCTACAGTATATTTTCTCACCAAAATATATTGTAAGAACATTGGATTCTTTTTTTAATTTTGCCAGTCCTGGAGCTTGAACTCAGGGTGTGGGCACTGTCCCTGAGCTTCTTTTGCTCAAGGCTAGCACTCTACCACTTGACCCACAGCACCACTTCTGGCTTTTTCTGTGTATGTGGTACTAAGGAATCAAACCCAGGGCTTCATGCATGCTAGGCAAGCACTCTACCACCAAGACACCTTCCCAGCACAAGAACATAAATTTTTGTCTGTCTGTTCAGCTCCATGTATTCTGTAGCTATTTATGACATAGAGTTGGTACTTCATACACACATAGTAGTTAGTGAACAAAAATGGATGAACAAGTAAATGAAAGAACTCGTGGATGCTCTGGTGTACTGTTTGAGTGCTAGGCACTTCAAGACCCTTCTTGTAATTAAATTCAAATTAATGAATCTTGATATGCTGCCTAACTCCCTGAACTGTTGCTTGCTCTAGGAAGATCCATGGTTTCATGCTGGAGTGCTTCTCAGACCTGCTTCCTCATCTCTTGTGTACCAAACAAATCTTGGTTTCCCTCCATTGTCTCTTTCAACTCCATTTCAACTCCATATCAACTCCATGCTCCATTTATCTACTGGGGTATTTCCCCATTAGGATTCACTGTTCTTCCCTACCCTGAACCTTCTCTCTGCCTCCCCAGTTGCCACAGTCTAATATTCTAAACGTTGCCTGTGATAACAGACAAATTTTTTGCTGGAGTAGTTATAAATATTTGAAAGGCACAAATCATTATGTTGGTATTTCCAGTTTTCTTTCTGTACAACTGTCTGCCTAAAGAAGTTATGATGACTAATTTATAATTAAGAACTTGGATTAAAGGTCAGAGAGATAGTTGGTAGAATGAAGTTAATTTCAGCTGATTTATTTCAACCCTGTTTTTTCTTGGTTTGTTTTAAACGGGGTCTCACTACGCAGCCCGGAATGGTCTTAAAAATCAATAAACTTCAGCCTCCCTCAGTGCTAGTATTAAAGAAAAGCAGGAACATATGAGTCACAACTCTGTGTTTATCTCCAGAGATGTTCTGAGATAAAGTGCCCATCCTTAGCCAACCTGAATGAAATGTAATAACCACCTATTAATATAGTCCTAGCACTAATTCCTGACAGATCAAAGTTCACCTGTGCCCGTTAATTAGCATTATTTACAGAAAGAGTGCAGGCTGTGGGCTTATATTTGGTTTCTGTCTGTTCTCTTGGTTTCTGTTTTTAGCTATCAGGCCAGAAGAATATAAAAACATCTCCCCAAAAGGAATTCTGTTTTCCCCGAGATCAAAGCAACCTGCACGTGTACTGCTAGTTTATAGTCTAAGAATAAAGCAAGGCCTGTACACCTAGGAAAGGAACATGGGAGCTGTGCCAGAAAGTCCAATACATGTCTGTTAAAGTGCCTTCCTTCTGCTGGTGGACCATGTCCTTTACCTTTATTTAGGCTGAGAAGAAACTCAAGGAGAGTCTCATGAGTCCTTTTAATCATCAGCCCTGTAAAATCAATGAGATAACACATATCAAAGTTTCTTCCTATATTCCTTCTCCTGACATATTTATTCATTGCAGTGATCTTAACAGAAGATCATGTTGACCAAGTTGTCAAATCAAACATGTGCATCTTCGTGGAATAAATGGCCTCCATCTGCCATGCTATTCTGGCTTTCTGTTTCTTTATGGAGTATATTCACAGCCATGGCTTCAGTATGCAAGAATTTCTGAAACTAGTAACTACATTGATCCTGGGTGTGGAATTTTCTGACTGTAACCCCAACTACTTTGGAGGTAAAGGTTGGAGGGTCACAGTCCAAAGCCAAACCTGGCACAAGTGTAAGATCCTGTCTGAAAAACAGATGAAAGCAAAAAAGACTGAAGTAGTGTTTCAGATGATGGAGTGTGGGCTGGGAAGGTGGCTCAGTGGTAGAGTACTTGCCTTGCATGCCTGAGGCCCTGGGTTCAATTCCTCAGCACCACATAAGAAAAAAGCCAGAAGTGGCGCTGTGGCTCAAGTGGTAGAGCGCTAGCCTTGAGCTGAAGAGCTAAGGGACGGTGCCCAGGTCCAGAGCTCAAGCCCCACAACCGGACCCAAGGAAAAAAAAAAAACAGATGATGGACTGTATGCCTAGCAAGTTTTAAGACTCTAAGCTCAAAGCCTCAGTACTACCAACAACAACAAAGAAATCTTTTGGAAAAATCATAGCATGCTTTTAACTTTCAAGTTATAGCTTGTATGTTTTAAAAATATATCTTAGAAAGAATCAGAATGAGAAGAGAGGCCTTAGTAATTAGTTGGAGATCTCCAGAGAAACAGAACCAATGGAATATTTGTAGATATACAATGGAATTTTTAATTTATCCTTGGAGATGCTTCTTCTAGACAAAGAAATATGAAGTAATATCAAGATAAACAAATATTTGAATAAAATTCTTTCCTCCATTTACATTATTGTGCCCTTAAGGAGGCTGGAGGCCTAGCTCAGCAGTAGAGCACTCCTCTAGCAAGCACAAGACCCTAAGTTCGAACCCCAGTACTAACAAAAGCAGTCATTAACTGGATTCCTCTGCCATTTTTGACAAGTACTATCAGTGGTGCCATTACTATGTGCAGTTCAGTGAGAAGGGGAAATAGTGCAAGACTGCCCTTGACATACTGCAAAAGCCTTCCACTCAGGCCTACGGGCCAGACCAGGCCATGTGATTACACATCACTCCAGACAGGTGGGAAAATGCACTTTCTTGGGGAGTAGGACTCATGCCCACGTGAAACTTGTGCTAGTTCTAGTAACACAATGGAGAAGGAAAGGTTGTCAACTGATAATGAACTTCCTCTCCTGCCATTTATTTGTGCATTAGCTACTATAGGCAGCCGTTCCCAAGTAGCTGCCAGGGTACAGCAGTAGGTAGAAAGAAAAAAAAAAAAAAGCACATGATCTCCAAAAAGGATCGTGTGGCTGTTCTAAAAGGGAGGAAATGGTACACAAAAGTGTAGGACAAAAATAGAATAACCCTTTCATTTAATTTTAAAAGAAAGTAAGTTTGCTGATAATTAACATGTATCTAGACACTGATTTCAAACTATGTAACTTCCCAAAGAATGGCAGATTGCCCTAGTATTTTCACAGGCATATTCAGTGTATGCCAATGACATATTGCAATTTATGAGAAACTAGCTAAGTGACTTCACAGATAATATCATCTAACTAAATTGTCCTTCACAAATTAGCTGTCTTCAAAATACTAGTGGGGGAAAATGCATAGATTGTAAGTAATACTAGAAAATACAAGAAAAGCACAAAGAAATATTAACAGACAGCATTACTTATCCAGAAACAATTGTATAATGGGTCAGTCGGCTCGAAAAATATTTGTAAAAATTTTGAGTACAGCCAAAGATGTGACCTGTATCTTTTGTGACCTGTATGTCTTTATGGGGAATCATTTCTCCAAAGTTAGAATGATATACTTAATCCATGTTTCAAATTCAGTGCAATTAAAACACTGGCTTTCAAAAATAATGAAATACATTCAGCAACAAAGACAAAGTTATATGTAAACATTAGGAAGTAAAGGTGTCAACTTAACTTAAAAGCATCATTTGCTTTGTCTTTGTTTTACCTTTTTTTAAAAATGTGTACATTTGGTAAGTTTTCAATGCATATTATTTTTTAGAAAAGTGAATGGATGTAATATGTCATGAATAGAAAGACATCTATAATCAAGGTTTTACTTATAACTACATATATACATGTGTATCTATGTAAATATATATATATATGATTAAAAGAGAGTAGGACCATGGTTCCTATGCAATATTACTCTATGTATGTAACATGCCCCAGTAGTTTACCAAATGATCTTCAGATGTTTGGTGATCCCAGAGGAAAAAATACATGAAGAAATTAATTTGCAATCATTTCTTAGATATAAATTGCAATATTACTAATCTTGGTCGTCATTTCATTGGGTTGAGAGCCCCTAGAAGATTACTGAAATACATTTCTGATATGTCTGAGCAGTTCCCACAGATTAGCTAAGCAAGAAAGAGCCGCCCTGAATGTAAGTACCACCATCCAATAGTCTGGGAACCTGAATGGAATAAAATATTATAAAGGAGAAAGGCAGCTCGTACAGACATTCTCTCCTTCTCCTGGCTTCCTCACCTGGCCACCTTGATGTAAGACGCTCTTCCTGTTATACCCTCCCTGAGTGGATGGACTGAAACTTCTGGAACAGTAAGCCAAAATAAAATCTCTCCTACCAAAGGTTGTTTGTCATAATGGCAAGAAACTAGCACAATTACCTATTAATTCCATGGAAGTCTTGTAAATATCCTCACATATATGCATACAAGATGAGGATGGGACTCATTCTCCAGCACAGCTAATATGCAATTCACAAGTTGTAATCCTTTTCAACAGACAGGCTTTCATATATTTGTGCACTTACCTTACATTTGCTGCTATTGGCCTTTATTGTTCTAATGCAATTATCATTACTATTGTGTATTGTCAGATCGCTCAGTCAACAAAAAACAGAGATTATAGTTTAAAGTTGGCTTATTAAAGCATAACAATGCTAAGCAGAATATTAGCGTAAATATTTCAACTTATAATGTTAGAAATATACACAATGAACAGGGAACTACAGAATAAATCAGAACCACTACACCTTCACTTTGTGGTATTTTGAATAAACTTTGGTATTAAAATGTTATTAGACCTTTGATCCAACGGTACTTTCAATCATAAAATTTTCTCAAATCTTCTGCTTTATTTCCAGACAAAGCACAAGAGTCTTGTGTAAGTAAATTGTTTTCTTAATAAAACAATTACAAAATAACATTTCTGAGGAGGAAATCTGATTATATTTAATACTGATGAGCGAGAAGAGATAAAACTACAGAAACATTATTCAATTATTGAATACCTTCTAGTGAAACTATATAAATCGTATAATTGACAAGTCTCCAAAGGTAATGAAAAAGCACCATGCTAAAACGAATAAAACACATTGCAGGCAAGATTTCCCTTAGCAAATGAACTTGCAGGAAACACTAATGACACAGAATTATAGATGCATAATTTACCATGAATGTGGATGAAAGTTCTGATATACATTTGTATGTAATATGGTAAGCCTCGAAATTCCATTACAATTAAAATGTTTTTAATTTCATGTAAAAATTTAAAAGTAAAGAAGTACTCTATGAGAGGAAACTATCTGATTCCTTATAATAGCTAACACAGATTTCATATTACTGGAGAAAAGCCATTTCAAAACTTTTAGGAATAATCCTGTGGAGGCGTGATATAGCCTACAAATGATTTTAGGGTCAGTATTTAAATAGCTTTCAGCAGCTGTGAAGCAAGAAAGGATATTAATAATATCCAAAATACCAGTAAACCTCCTGAATTATTTATAAAAATTTTTGATAGATTCATCAGTGTTGCAGAAAATAGTAAATATTTTGGATATAATAAAATCAAATTTCTTTTTTTATATTCTCATTTAATATTTTTTATTGTGAAAATGCCATATAGAGGGGTTACAATTACATGGACAAGACAAATTTCTTTATCCTTAAACAACCAAGCCAGTTTTGAGGTGACTTAAGTAAATTTATTAGAATAATAATAAGAGTTGGTAACTGAGAAGTGGGCAGGAATAAAGTTGGCTTTGGAGGCTTCAGAAAGCCCTGCAATTGTACTGGTACTTGAGTAAGATAAAAGACTAGCAGATTAATTCTCTTTCTTTCTGCATACAAAATCCAAATGTCATGAAGAGCAGAGGAACCAAATTCCAATGAATAGTCTCATTAGATCATGATCCATTCATCACATCAAAATACCACAGAGAAGGGCTAAGTGGACAAACCATGAAAATATCCAACATACAAGGACTCTGCAAACTTTACTCTCATCACATTATATAAAGAAAACAGTCAGCTGGGCAACAGTGGCTCATTCCTGCTATCCTAGCTACACAGAGGCTGAGATCTAAGGATAGCAATTCAAAGCTGACCCAGGCAGGAAAGTCCATGATAATGTTATCTACAATTAATCTCAAAAATTCTGGAAGTGGAATTGTGGCTCAATTGGTAGAATGCTAGCCTTAAGCAAAAAAAAAAGCTTAGGAACAACATCCAGGCCCAGAGTTCAAGCCCAAGGATTGGCACAGAGAGAGAGAGAGAAAGAGAGACAGAGACAGAGAGACAGAGAGAGATTGTCAAACACAAGATGACAGTGTTTCTTTAAAAAAACACTTCGCAATACAAATTTATGTTAAAGTTTAACTTTTAAAGCATTTGAGTTTCTTCATACTGACACAAAAATTGACAACACATTCTATATGCAATAAAACACTGTATTATTGTGTATAAATTCTGACATAAAACAAAGTCAGAAATCTGCTGACCCATACCTCCCAAACTAAAACATTCACTATATCTTCCAATCTCTGAGTGTGATCGGCTTACAACTTCACATCTGATAGAGCCCTAAATGTTGTCTTCACTAGGAAAAGTCTATAAAAATCACTAAATGCACATCTTGTCTAAATGTCTAGAAAAATCGACATATTCACCAAACCACTGCAGGCTAGAATTTCTTGGAGAAATGCAGGGAAAAGGGGTGTAAGTCCTGACCAGTAGCTCAAGTTGCCCATCACTCAATCAGATAATGTTATGTTCAGAAAAGTTAAAGCAATCTGATCTTTGTACTTATATAAAACAACTATAGAGTTTGCTTAGGACAGAAGAGTTACAGACCAATTCTGTTTCACTTTATTTTCTAATTTCATTTTTAATCACAATGGGGTTTTTCTGACTTACTAAAATAGGTGAACTCTATGAGTATCTACATGTAAACTCACCTCAAGCCCTTAGAACAAACCAAATCCAAAAGAAATACATGGAAAGAAATAATGAAGGGGACATATTAATTAAATGGAAGCTATAAGAATAGTACAAAGAATCAATGTAAGAGAGACTTGGTTCATTGAAGATAAGCAAGACTAAAAAATCCTTAGTCAACCTACCCAAGCATAAAAGGAAGAAGACAAATTAATAACTATAAAGATGAAAAGAGAAATATCAAAATAAATACCAATGAACTTGAGAGAATCATTGGGGAATCATTTGAAAACACAGGTCCTAATAAACTGAAAAAAAAATCGAGATGAAATGGATAAATTTCTAGATGCATATAACCTAATAAAATTGACCTAAGAAGATATAAAGCACCTATACAGAGCTACAATGTGCAATGATACTGAAGGAGCTACAGTCTCCCAATGAAGAAAAGCCCAAAACTACAATTCCAGTTGGCATTTGAATATGATCTCTTTTGCAGAAGTTCCATGGGCAACTGAGAATGTATCTTGAGAAACTTCTGGATGGAATATTCTATAGATAGCTTTTAATTCCATTTGGCCTATAGGGTTAATTATGAAGTTTTGTTGGTATTTTTTATTTGTCTAGATAACATCTATGGCTGAGAGTAAACTACCAACGATTCTTATTACTTGTAGTGTTTGTTCAACAAAATTATCTGTGTCACTGACACAGTGGATATACATTTAGTGGATATGCATTCATTTATTATTATCATTTTTGATAGGTTATTCCCTTTGTTAATATGAACTGACCTTTCCCTTTACTGATTAATTTGGTTTGAGGTTTATATTATCATAATAGAGCATAAGTCTTCCTGCCTTCTTTCAAGATTCATGGTGCCATTTTTCTTCCTCTTCTGTATAGAATTAGATGATTGAGTAATGGTTAATTTCATTAGTTATTTTTCATCAAGAAAGTTTTTTTTCTTTCAATTACTAAGGGCAGTTTTGCTGGGTACATTAATTCAGATTAACAGTTATTTTCTTTCAGGAGTTTGAAAATAAAATTCTATACCCTTTCTCTTAGTTTTTGTTGAAAAAAACTGCTGTTATTCTGACAGGTTTGTTATTATATGTGACTTGTGGCTTTTCTCTTGAAGCTTTCCCTCTGTTTTGTAAATTATTGTTTTTTCTATAATATTCTAGGGGTATTTTTTTCTAATCTTGCATATTTGGTGTTCTATGATCCTTCTGGATCTTAGTACCTGGATGAGCCTCTCTTTCTCAATCTTAGGGAAGTTTTCTGTTACTGTTTTGTTGAATATATTTTCTTAGTCTTCAGCTTTTAATCTCTTTTTATCTCTTGTCCTTGTTCTATGCCCATGATTTTCAGGTTTGGTCTTTTGATGGCATCTCAGAAGTCTTGCGAGTTCAGCTCTTATTTTATTAGTATTTCTCCTTAGCTGTTGTCTGATTTATCTAATTTCTCTACTTTTTCTTTGATCCCTTGCACTCTATTTTCACCTTATTCTATTCTGCTACTAAGGTTGTCAACTAGAGACTTTACTTGTGTATTAAACTTTCCATTTCCAGAGTTTCCATTTGAATTTTTTAGCTCTTCTGAAGTGTGGTATTTCCTTGCTTCTGCATTTTGGGTGGTTTTCTACTTTGCAATTTTATTTGTTGGGATGAAGTCCTCTTTTTCACAAGAAAACTAACTGTAGTAACAATGTTCAAAATTGAACAAAAAATATTTAAATAAATAAAGTGATTAGGAGATTAGATATCCTCCCCACTAAAGTTTTAGAGGAATAAAACTAAAATTCTTAAGAGATTAACTTGGAGCTTAACAATGGTTAGAATTATAGTGATTAACTATTAGGTAATATAGAGATTGGTGGGGAACGGAAGAAAGCAGGAAGATAGAACAAGATGGGTAAAGGTATAGGATATAACAGTGTAAGAGACCTCTAAATTGTTGTTACAAATAAATACAGACTATTTCAGGAAACAGAAAAAAAGCAAGGAGGGGAACTGCACACACACACAGCAAATTTACCAGCCAAAAACAGAAGAAAATAAAACAAGTAAGCATACCTTTATTACTGAGGACAGGTGTGGGTACAAAAGTATCCAGTATTCTCCAAACTTTGGCTCTCAGAGAACCTATCTGTGTTTGACATTACCTCAAATTTCTATTTTGGAGGGACCTTTTCAGGAAATATAGGTCTAATCTAGACTTTAACAGTTTCTGGAAGCCATCTGGGCCCTGGATTGTCTGGGTACATCATAGATACAGTGTTGTGTGGTTAAGGCTGTGGACCAGTAGAAAGGCGCTGGTGAGAGGCGGGGCAGGGCCTGTGCAGTAACAGCAATTCCCAGGGGTTACGCTGTCCTCTTTGTTTTCTACTGGAGAGGGGGACATTCCTGGTGTGTGAAGTGGTCATTGTGTGTGGCAGTGTGGCAGAACACAGCTATTGTGTCAGAAAAGCACACTGCTCTCACTTGTACTCCATGCATTTCTCATCACAGGGAATCCAGTGACTGCTATGACTTGACTGGTGCAGAAGTCTAGCCACCAGCCTGTTTTATTACCTTCCAGCCAAGGGCCGGGTATGCAAGCCCTGACCTGGTATCCTTCACTCCAAGTCTCTTATGGACAACTGTACTCACCTCTACACACAGGGTGTTCTGGGTGGTTCCAGGGCTAAAGTCAATTACGAAGAACTCGGCTTGCTCTTTGTCTTTACTACAATGGAGGTGGTAAGACAGTTGCCAAGCAGTGTCACCCACCTGCTTGCTGGGGGCCAGCTGTGTGGGCACTCGCTCAGCCTACGTCACAGAAAGTCTCCTTAAGGACAGTATCTTGTAGGTACCTGTATTCCTATCTGCCCACTGCCTTTGGCTGGGTGACATTTATAGCTGAATGTCCCTGGCAGAATTCAGGGAATTAATCTCACTCATGAGGATCCTCCCACCCTCCCTCTGAGGGAAATATCTTAATCCTAAACCAAAGCTGTCCAGTGACTGACTGGGAGGAGCTGCTCCTCACAAATCAATGCCTGCTCTCTGGATCCAGTCCCAACCTCTCCTCATTGATTCCGGACCCTAACATGGGTAAGAGTGCAACAAATTCCAGGCGGAACAATACAAGACCAGATCCAAAGGAAATGGTCAACATACTAATAGAGATACAAGCTGTACGAGCAGGGCACACAAACAGCATGGAAGTAGATTTTAAGAATAGCAGATTAAGAAGAATGATCTATAAGAATTATATGACTGAAGAAATGGACAAGGCTGTTCACTCAGAATTCAGGAATAATAGCTTAGGTCATAAACATGGAGGTTGTGTTTGTAGTCTGCTAATTTGGCTTGGTGAAATAGAATGGTCTCTAAGCTATGGCCCAGAGGCCAAATTTAGTGTTTCTCAATAAAGTTTTAGAGCAACACAACTCAATTTATGTACATCAGTGCTCTCTCAGGTTGCTTTTGAGCTGTAATGACAGAGCTGATCAGTCAAGACAGAAACTATATGGTCCACTGTCCTAAGACAGTGATGTCCAGACGTTTACCAAAAAGTTACCTGACTCCTGATCTGCCCCACTGCAGTCAAAAGATTAGAATACTAGACAGAAAAGATGGATGGTGTTCACAAACTGCTTGGTTAAATGGCAACTCCTTTGTACAACTACTTAAAGGCAAATTTTTAAAGCCCTAATGGTAAACGTCATGCTGAAGTGGACCAATTATGCTTTATTTGTTCCCTACTCCAAATCTCTGGGCCGCCATGAGCTGCCACGAGCTCCCCAGAGAATGCCTTCCTTTACTAAAGCATTGATGAAAAGGGCACCAAGATG
This sequence comes from Dipodomys merriami, assembly GCF_024711535.1. Taxonomy (NCBI): domain Eukaryota; kingdom Metazoa; phylum Chordata; class Mammalia; order Rodentia; family Heteromyidae; genus Dipodomys; species Dipodomys merriami. Next base: position 5,686,606 of record NW_027202826.1, read on the forward strand.
TTGGAAATCTCTGTGCTGGTTGTCCTCTGTGGGCCACAGATAATGAGAGAGGATGCTACATTAAAATTTGGTTTTCTGATCTCAGTGGAATCCCAGTGGGATACAGACCAGATGCTGGCATTTAACCATCAGTGATAAGGTATGAGCAATTAAACAATAAGCCTCTGGGAAAAATGAAGTCAGGCTATTTTGGCCCAAGGGGATTTGTGGGAGGAGTGGATTGATCATCGGATCCTAATCAAGGAAGCAGATGGACTAGAAATTAAGGGTGTTTTTTTTTTTGTATGCATGCATTACTGAAATAATTCTAGTTCTGGGTGTCTGAAACTTTAGTCACTACAGTGGACATTTATAGTGCCTTCTCCACTCATACTTAATCCAGCTGACACACAAAAAAGCCCATCTTTGGCAGAAGGAGACACTGGAACCCTGGAGAATGGTCCATGCAACACAACCAAAGATGAATCCAAGAATTTCTGAGAGACTATGGCCATTTTTACCAGTTTGTACTCCAAGGAGAGAAAAGTTATCATGCTTTCTGAGGCTTTTTAGAGCCCACTTCTTTCTCTATGCCCAGTCTTTGAAGCATACTCACTATCCATAGGGATATTCATGAAGTCCTGACCCCCACTGCCCAGCCCAGTGGGTCTAGTGGGAAGAATGAGGTTAGGGAATTTGTTCCTCAACTCCTCCCCTGAAATGTACTTAGAGTAGTCTCCTTCTCAGCTCCAGTTCACAGCTCTGCTCTTCCTATACTTTCTTTAAGGTTCAGTAATTTCTTCCTTCCCTTTTCTTTTCAAGCATAGCATGTAAGTATTCCTCCACACTACTAAGTCTGGTTTCCCTAAACTCTACCCTCACATGCTTGTAAAAAATTTCAAGTTAAACTCTGAGGATATTTCACAGTACTAAACCCGTGAAACTTCAGCACAACAGGAAGCATCGATGACTTGACTATCCAGGAACAACTTAGTGTGCGGCTCATTCACATGACTGACAGTGGATGGCCCAAAACACCCTCTGCTCTGCCCCTCATTGTCTCCAACTTCAGAAGGTTATCCTGGGCACACAGCCACGGTGCTGTTACAGGCACAAGAATGGAAGCTCTAGGTACAAGGACATTACAGAGTCTGATTATTTCCCTTCTGCTAACATTGCGCTGGTTACAGCAAATGATAGTGATTCATTTAGTACCAACAGGAAGGATTGGAAAGGTATGCCAGGCCAATCTGCCCAGAATAGGAGAGTGCGTGACTTTAAACATGAACTGCACAGAGAAGCCCCAGAATTTATGTCTAGTGGCTCCTACAACATGCTGGCTCTGGTTCATTTAGAAGCACGGGCTTAAGTTGGGCCATAGGGAATGAGAAAATTCTTAAACATGGGGACATTGTCAGTGCATTGCCGCTCTAGCTGCTGGGTGATGTGCTGCTCATCTGGATCATTCTTCTCCTGCCTCCCACATTGTCACCTAGACCTCGCTCTGCAATGTCTTTCCTTGTTCCCTGCCCTCACCTATTAGCCTTAAAGCTAAAACTAATGTGAAATAATGGGTGTGTGCCACCCTCTGCTGATGTGTATGTCACAGCCTGTCCTGAGTGACTGGCACTCATGTCAATGTGTTCTTTTCCATCTTGTCATTACACTGGAGCACTCGTTTAAGAGTTTTTAAGTTAATCACTGATGCCAGCATGAAGCAGAGAAATTCAGAAGCCCAATCTGATTCGGAGGAAGCCACAGCTCATAAAGCAGTCCCTGCCTTAGACCATAGATCATTATTTAAATGCCATTTCACATCTCGTGATGGTAAGTTGAGGAAAACTGAATATGAGTATGTTTGGGACAAAGGTGAAAAATGGAAAAGAATGTCCTTTCCAGGCAGCAAATGAGACAAGAGAAGGTACAAGGTAAGGAAGAAAACTACTGTACATTGCAAAAATACAAACTATTGCATTTTGCAAAGTGCTTACACAAAGGTCTCTAGATTTCTTTTCATCATCAGAAAAACATACTTTCTGCAAACATTAATGGGCTGCAATTTTCTCCAAGTCCATGTTAATGTTTGGTTTTCAACAAGATGCCAGGCACAAGCCACAATGAAATGTCATCTTACAACAATATTGTAAGATGTAAAGCCCTGTAGAATGTGCATGTGATGGATCGGCCGTCACATGGAATCTTCCCTCGCACACGCTCGGTATTCTGTGGAATGGTGCATATTTTGCATTACACAGTCAGTGAAACACAACTGGAACATCAACAGTCTGAAAAAAATGCCAAAGTATTGCCAGCCATTAAACTTTTCGGGATACACATAACCTCCTTTATTAACCAAATAAATCCAAGCACATTTGAGGCTCAGACTAAAAGAAGGTCCTTTGGATAAGAATGGCAGCTGGGCATCATACCCCAACTCTGTCCTCCTTGAAATCAGCTCCAGCTCCTAGTTTTCTTAATTCTAACGTCACTCACCAAACGTGGGATGGAGTAGAAAAAATTGTTCCTCATTACTGGTTTATTCCAAACCTGGTAGTTCAAACCATAGCTGAAATCACACTGAAACAGTTAAATAAAAATTTTATGAAAGCTGAAGATCACTAAAGGGAAATCTACTCAGAAAGTAGCATTAAACTAGATATATGTGTAATGGCTATAATATTTTGAAAATAATATAACCATGTATTTTTAATTCCCTGTGGCTCTCTCAGGCATTGAATCAAAAGCTTCTATTGCTTTTGCAGAAGAACCTATGATACCTAAAAAAAGGAATTATCTGGATCTGAGTGTTAAATCAAAATTTTTATATTTATAGTGAGAAAACAGCCTCCAAAGACTAGCTTCTTTGCACAAGTATGCTTTGCACAAGTATGCTTCTCCACATGCAAGTTTACACATGCCTGTCCCTCAATTTCTAAGGGCCTCCCTGCGAATATTAAGAAACAGAATGTGGAAGGTTTTTGTTACAAATTATAAAGCCAAGAAACCAAAACGTGCACTAAGAAAAAAATAAATCCCACCCAATACCTAAGCCTTCCTTTGTGAAAAAGGAAGGAAACAGAAGTCTCTAGGGCAAATCAATTAGAACTCAACTCTCTGCCCCTTCCCTTATCACTGTGATCTAACTCATTTCCTAAAGCAAAAGCCCGAAAGCAGAAGGAAGGCAACTGAAGCAGTCACGAGTTCTAATACCTCCAAGAGCAAGGAGGATCTTTGCTTCCTCAGTTGTACAAAAGCTCTCTCCACAGCACAGCTTCCAACATGGCGGCATGGCCGAAATAGAGAACTGTCTCTGGGAAATGCCTGTAGACACCCCACAGTACTGGACAGAATCTCAACTACCCTCATCCTAAGAAAGAGGAAACAGCAGAGGATGCTGACACACACACTTGTCCTATGGCATAGAACAGCCATTCTGAAGACTAAAGTGACTCTAACGCAGATACCCTGGGCAAACCTCCCCGGGGATTTAAGTGGCATCCCTAGCTGTGCCTCGTAGGGTCAGCCAGCATCAGAATCATTATGGGTTATTGTGTGTCTGTCTGGCATCATTTGTTATTGTCTCTCTAGACAATATCTATGCATGCTCTGAGGCTTCTATGGTTGCAGCTGAGTTGGGCGTTTGGAGGAACAGCTGAGCCAACCGAACATCTCTGAAGCCCCTTCCAGTTGGTGTGACTGAAATAAAGCAGAATTCCCGATCCTGGATCTTAAGCTTGCCTGGCCTGAGGAAGTGCTGGTGGTGGGTGGGCTTGCCCTGGGCTTCCATGGGCTTCTTCGAATCTGTAGCTTAGCACAGATGGAGCTATTCACATCACTATGGGCTTACAGGGCCAGCACTGCCAGCATTTGGGCACTGGAGCCAAGGAAGACTTGCCTTAGCGTTCCAAGGAACCCGACAGAATGGGGCTGTTTCACATACATTTGCACACTGTTTAATATTGTCCTGTTTGTTGTCATTGAAAAGATGGCAAAGATTGGGGCTTCATGATCACAACTTCAGCAGATGGTGCTGCTGAGTCAGAATGGTTGACACATCCTGGGCCTTGTCCTTGCATTCCCTTCTGAATGCAATAGTCATCAATAGCTAATTATTTGTAAAACTATGATTAAACTGTTGAAGAAAGGAGAGATTCAAATTTGGCTAGTTTAAATCAAAACTCTGTACAGAAATGAAAGATTTTTTCTTTCTTGAATTATCTGAATAGCTTTTTCTCAGAGAGCCTACATTCAGAGGCATTAACTGTTAATAGAATACATAGAGAGACATTTCTGTGATTTGAATAGGATTTGAATATGCCCCCTAAAGGATTATGTGTTGGAATGTTGAGCTGGTAGCACCTTTAAGAGACAGAGCCTAGAGGGAGGTAATTAAATCACAAGGGCTCCACTACCCTGAATGGACAGTTTACTGCCATTTCCCCAGACAAGGTCAGGCCTTGTGGACAGGATTAGTTTCCCTGAGAGCAGGTTTCTGTAAAAGAGCAGGCCCAGCCCCCCCACCAACTGATTCTCTGCCCACACTGCCAGTTCCCTTTGTGCCTTGTTACCATATTACAACAGTCATGCTGCTTAGACTTTGCACCTACAAGAACTGTGAGCCAAATAAATTGCTCTTTTTTGTTTTTATCAATTATCTAGCATCAGAGTATTCTGTCATGAAACACAACATGGCAAAAGACTGGCATTAACTAATATTTATACACTTTTGCTCGAAAGGGAAAGGTTAAGGGGCTGGGAAGGTGGCTCTGTGGTAGAGCGCTTGCCTTGCATGCATGAGGCCCTGGGTTCGATTCCTCAGCACCACATAAGCAAAAAGAAAAAAGCCGGAAGTAGCACTGTGGCTCAAGTGGTAGAGCGCTAGCCTTGAGCTGAAGAGCTGAGGGACAGCACCCAGGCCCAGAGTTCAGGCCCCATGACCAGACCCAAAAAAAAAAAAAAAAGGGTAAGGTTAAAATCTGTATACATCTCAATACTAAGAAAAGTATAATTTTTCCATTTTTTTCACTTATAACTATACCTCAGATACCAAGGAAATATGTTTCCCTCATATAAACAAAGTTTATCCCATGTAAATAACTAAGTTTTTTCTAGGTAAATAAAGTATTTCAAAAGTTAATATTCATAAATTCCTTTTATGCTTTAATTCTTGAGACAAGGTAATTTAAATGAATAATTCTGTTAAATATAGGCAACTAAAATATTATTAATTACTATTTCTATATTCCTTTAAGTGGCTCTTAATCTTTACTTCAGTATTATGATTTTATGACCAATAAAAATTAAATGTGCATATTAAATATCTAACATATAATTATGATTTAACTATACTACAAAATGTTTATTATCATATCCTAAATTCAAAACCACTTTGAGCACTTAAACATAAGCCTAAGGAAAATATTTATTTCCCGTGAATATATGTAAGTAAATTAATATATTAAGTAAATTAAATACCTTGAAAGAAAAGAACACATCTCATACATAAAATTTCAATAAACCTCAGACCAGCAAAAAATTCTTGGAGGAGAGAAAAAAGCTAAGCTTTATAAACATCCTATTGGTAGCTAAAGCAAGATAGGGTGGACTTAACAGGAGAGTTAGAAGAGAGAATTCTGAATAGCAACACTGAAAGACAGGAAGAAGGTAAGTTGTCCAAGAACCAACTGGTGAATTTTGACAAAGCTATATATAAAGAATTCTAGGAAGCGGGGCACTAGTGGCTCAGGACGGTAATCATAGCTACTCAGCCAGATCTGAGGATTGAGGTTCAAAGCCAGCCCAGGCAGGAAAGTCCATGAGACTCTTATCTCCAACGAACCCCCAGAAAACCAGAAGTTGAGCTGTGACTTGAAGTGGTGGAGCACTGTCCTTGAGCAAAAGAACTGAGGACTAGCACCTAGATCCTGAGTTCAAGTCCCATGACTGACAAAAAGAAAACAACAACAACAAAAAAAATTGATGCCAATAGGGAACAAAGGTTCTGAGAAAACAGTGACTGCCAAATAGCCAATAGCTGAGCACTCAGAATAGGTGAGAAGGTTCCAATTTTGGGCAGGGTCTGGGTGCAAGGTGCAGGGTATACATGTGGGCATTAGCTTGTGCTCTGCCTATCCTTGTATCCTTGGTGAGAGGTATCAGTTTAGAATGAGCATATTTCTATATGTTCCATGGCACCAACTCATCAAGGAAGGGGTCTGTTGTTGAAGGGGACTGTTTAAATCAACACCTAAACCAAAACTGAGTGTGACATCTGCGGCTATGAAGCATCTTATGTTGTCATGTCAGGATCAAAGTAGAGAGAAAAACACAGGTAACCAACTGTAGGCACTGTAATGGAATTGAACCCCTGGGATCACTGTGGATTCACTTTTACTCACTTAACTCACTTGCTCATTTGGATGAAAGGATGCCAGCTGTCTTCAAAGTGAAGATAATAGGACACCCACCTGGTAAGACTGTTATGAGAATTAAATGAGACAATACACAAGGAGCCATTAGAATAGTTTCTGATACACATCAAATACTCACTACTCTAAGAAACAAGTATGGCACATTACTTTTGATGCAGTGTGTATGACAAATTAATTCAGATGGTTTGAGCTCCAGTTTCTTCATATGTAAGCTTCAGGATTCTTCACAAGTGAGTAAACAACAAAAATGCCACATTTCCATTTGATAAGCACACAATAGCTGGCCTTAAGACATCTGTCACTCAGTCCTTTTGAATCAATCCTATTTCCCACATTTGAAAATTGAGAATATTATACTATCTTGAATGGGCTTTCAAATTCCAAAATTTCCATACTTCTATAATTGTTGTTGGCAGTATCTGGTGACCTACAATTATGATTTTTAAAAAAGCTGTCCAAAGACTTCTGCAATGTGAATACCTATGTAAAACATCTAAGAGGGAAATTTTGTAAGTTTTAGCTTAAAATAGGACTTCTAAAAATAAAACAAAAATAAATTCACTAAGTTCTTTTAAGGAAAAAAAAATCTGCCAGAAATACATGCTGATGGAAGTGAGGATGGAAAAAAACTAGAAACACCTTGTAGTTTTACAACTCATTAAAGTACTCAGTAGCCCATAGGATGCAGCATCTGAGAAGCAAACAGGCTCTGAAGGGTGCTTTCTTAACTAAAATTCTCTATTTAATTCACTGGAAATGTATGAATGAAAAATAAGAAATAAAAGGACAATTCAAAGCAAAACAAACACTGGAAAATATTGCTAACCTCCTGGCTACTTGTTTGTTAGTTTGTTTTTTAACTTTCAGGGTAGTTCAAATTGTTTAATCATGATGTAGTTAAAAGTATGATGGAGAATTGATGCTTGTAATTTTATAGTGTTTGAAGACTGGTTTTCATGCATCAGACCTTTTTGTTATTTAAACTTTGTTACCATCATCATTTTTCTAGCTGTTGAGTTTGGCCTTTGAAGACCACAGACTGCAGGAACACACAGTATGCTCAAACACAAATGAAAGACTTTACTGTGCCCAATCCATAGGGGATGTCACTCCACAGTGAACTTTGCATAAAATGAGGATTGTTTATTTGTCCATGTGTTTCTAAGCTAGTCACAAACTTCCCAATGTAAAAACTAAAATAAAATAAAATAAACAAAAAAAAATTGTCTATGAATTTAGTTGCATGATTCTTAATACCAAAATCATTTAAAATCAAGTTGAGAACTGTTTGGATTAACTACAGAATCTGGATCAAACCTTAAGTTTTTCTGGGTTAATGTTTCCTATGTGTGCAAAATAGAAGAATCAGCTGGAACCTTGTTAGATTGTTTTAAATGTTAAAGACAAAAAAATATGAGGCTCAATACAACAGAATTGCAATTCACAGTGTGAAAATCCTTGACTACATAGTCACAAGTCTCTCCAGTGATGCCTGAGAAGAGCTAATCAAGTTTAACTTTCCCTCTAAAATTTGAATCTCAACCTGATATTCCTTAAGAACTCACATGCATCAGTACCAACTGTTTTACTTTCAATGAGAATCAGGTGCACATCCAAGATGACTGAGTCAGAAGCTCCTAATAGAGGCTGAAATGGCTGATCTTAAGTATCAACTTGACTGGGCTATTGGATGTCCAGATAGCTGGTAAAACATTGTTTCTTGGTAGGTCTATACGGATGTTTGTGAAAGAGGCCATCATTTGTATTTGTAGGCTAAATAAAGAAGGTTAGGTTCTATCAATCTGTTGAAGGGCCAAGGAAAATTAAAAGGTAGGGAAACAAGTGAGTTCATTCTGTGTTAACTTGGCCGTTCACCTTCCAGACTGGCTTCTCCATCCTTCTGGCCTAAACTGGGTCTCACCATTGGCTTTTCTGGTTGTCTAGCTTGCAGATAATACACTGTGAAACTCTTCAGACTCCATAATCAAGGGAGCTAATCCCTCCAAATACATCGATTTCTACATCTCTCTGCATTTTCTTTTGGTTCTGTTCCTCTGGAGAAATCTGACTATCCAGGGGTTTATAAACTGATTCATTATGTTTATTAAAGACGTTGAGATGATGCCGACCCCAACAGCTGTGGCTTTCCTTTTCCTGACAGTTAAGATCTCTGCTTAAACAACTCTAAGTCAAGACCACACCAAATAACTTCCTTCTAATGTAATTACAATTTTTTTTTCCTGTATGCAAGCTTTCTCTAGGTAGACAATTTGTCACTGTCTTTTTGCACCTACATAAAACTCATCTATGAAAACAAGTAGCATCTGGGGTTGTTACTGACACTATAATGACATCAAAGTGGTAAGGTTTTGTGTGATGGCACACATGGGAGCAATGGAAAGGGAAGAAGGAAATTGGACCAAAATCTGTTAGGCCTAGACAGTACGCACCGGTGACCGGCTAAACTGTTCCTGCTCATTGATAAATCCATTCGAAATATGGCAAGGTACAATCTGGTATTATGCATTTTGAATACTGTGAAATTCATCAATTTAGGAATTGCTTTGGGGGAAAAAACTATTATTCATTGAATCAGCATATTCCTTATTCTAAATTGATGTCTTGAGACTCTAATGTTCTAGAAAATCATGAGAACTATACTAAATTTTCACATTGTTTTTCATCAAGTATCTATTGAAAGATGATTGTAGTCGGGCACTGGCATGGATACTGGAAGTACAGGAGGAATATAGGATAGTTAAAGGTGCTACCCTGGGAAGGAAACCACTTGAGATATAGATAGACAAGCAGACAGACAGACAGATTGATTGATTTGTGTGTGTGTGTGTGTGTGTGTGTGTGTGTGTGTGTGTGTGTGTGTGTGTGTGTGTGTAGAGAGAGAGAGAGAGAGCAAAATATCTTGCAAAGATGAGGCTATGAAGAAAATAAATGAGGAAAAGCAGCTAGAGAAAAGCAGCTAGGAGAGGTTTATGGAACACAGCACCCAGAGCATCACCATTAGCTGGCATTCATTAGTATGATTTATAGATGTGCATCAGCTTCCTTCATATATGACTTTAATGGTGCTGGCAATGTTACTTTCCATATTTATGAATACAGCTTTTAGAAAGATTTACACACGTGCATGCGCACACACACACTCACGTGCACGCACGCACACGCGCACACGCGCACACGCACACACGCACATGCACACGTGCACACACACACATAGCCTCGCATCCCCAGGGGCCGCGCCGCCCCTCCCGGTGCCCGGTGTCCGCCCGGAGCAGCCCCTCCGCGGTCACGGCATGGACCGCGCGGGACGCTCTGCCCGGGTCTCCCGCACACCTTGCGCCATCCATCCACGCGCAGCCGCCCGCGCGGCCTCACGCACCGCGGTGGGCTGGGCCTGCCAGAGGGGCTCTGGGCTGCCGTGCATTTGCACAGCCATAGCCACCGCTGCGGCACGTCTCTGCCGTCACACAGCATGCCTAACCACCCCGGGCACGCTCACGGATGCTCTCGCGCTCTCTGTCTGTCTCTCTGTCTCTATCTCTGTCTCTGTCTCTCTGTCTCTCTCTGTCTCTCTGTCTCTGTCTCTCTGTCTGTCTCTGTCTGTCTCTGTCTCTCTGTCTGTCTGTCTCTGTCTCTCTGTCTGTCTCTATCTCTCTGTCTGTCTCTCTCTGTCTCTCTCCATCTCTGTCTGTCTCTCTGTCTCTGTCTCTGTCTGTCTGTCTCTCTCTCTGTCTCTCTCTGTCTCTTTGTCTCTCTCTCCCTCTTTAAGAGGGAAGCAGAAAAAAGTATTAGAAATGACTAGGTAGCCCCTCTGTACAACACTTTTACGATACAATTAATTAAAAAAAGAAAGAAAGAAAGAAAGAAATGACTGGGCTGGGAAGGTGGCTCAGTGGTAGAGTGCTTGCCTTGCATACATGAGACCCTCGGTTCGATTCCTGAGCACCACATAAGCAGAAAAAAGCCAGAAGTGGTACTATGGCTCAAGTGGTAGAGCACTAGCCTTGAGCTGAAGAGCTGAGGGACAGCGCCTAGGCCCAGAGTTCAGGCCTCATGACTGACCAAAAAGAAAAAAAGAAATGAGTAGGTTATATAAACATGGGCTTAGCAAGCATGATGCATGGCATCACCACAGTGCTAATAAGGGGAAGACTCGCAGCCCAGGGCCCACTGCATTTTAACCTAGCAGGGGGAACAGCACTAGCATGTTACAAAAACAAATCATACCTTTGTGCTTCCAACTTGTTTCTTTTGGAACCAATATATAACTAGTGTGTGTGTGTGTACACATATATGTGTGTCTATATATACATATTATATCATTGTGTATTCACCAGGTTTCACTGAAAATAATGAGTGCACCATACAAATAAAAAAATTTGGTAAAATAACACAAACAAAGAAAACATGTTCTTTAGAAAAATCCACTATAAATCATCGTTATCCATCCCATGAATAGTCACATGGAATAAATTGCAGATGACCCAAAATAATCTCAAAGCCAGCTACCTCACAATGACAGCACAGAACTCAATAACACAACACTGATAAATGTTCTGTCTGCCCATTTCACCACGGTTCCTTGCCTCCCTGCCGACCTCTGCTGCCCCCCTCACTTTGAGCTCTCCCTAAAACACACGCATGGCAGCCCCCTCCACGCTTCCGCCTGCCCCCAGCACAACGTTCCTCCTCGCGCTCTTCCTCTAAGGATATGTCCAAAAGCTTGGGAGGCCAGATTTGGTCCTTCCTTGTATCGACGTCATCCATCTTTGTTACACCTTCAGTTTCAAAAATCATTATCTTCTGACGCTAAGCAAAATGAACTCCAAGACATGGACACAAGAGGCTTTTCTTTGTTGTTTTTAATGTACTATATGATTTTTTTGTTTCTTTTGTATATTCTTCCCCTATGGTATATCTCCAGTTGTCACTGTATTTGATTTTGGTACCCTGGTATTGTATATACGTTTGTTTGAATTAAGGAAGGGAAGGGGAACAACAAAATGGTGAGACAAAGGACAAAGGGGAACCAATGCAACACAAGACAATAAGTCAGGGTAGGGGTGGAGGTGGGGGGGAAGTAGGGGAAAAATGAGGGAAGGGGTAACAAGTTTGACAAGAAATGTACTTATTTCCTTATGTAACTGTAACCCCTCTGTACATCACCTTGACAATAAAAAAAATTTAAGGAAAATATGAAAAAAATCGTTATCTCCCACCTGAAGATTAGCATTCATAGGTCCTACACAGATTGCCTCAGGAAGGGTACTTGAACAACTCATCATTTATTTGGAATGAAATATATATTCTATTGGGAGGACTAATAACGTGAAAATGGCAATACCTCCAAAGGCTATCTACAAATTCAATTTGATACCTATCAATATTCCAACCTCATTCTTCAATGAAATAGAAGAAGCAACCCAAAATTTCATATGGAACAATAAAAGACCCCAAATAGCAAAATCAATCCTTAGCAGAAAGAACAGTGCTGGAGGAATATCAATACCAAATTTTAAACTCTACTACAAAGCCATAGCAATCAAAACAGCTTGGTACTGGCACAAGAACAGACCTGAGGACCCATGAAATAGAACTGAAGACCCAGAAATGAACCTACAGACCTATAGCCATCTAATCTTCAATAAGGGAGCTAAAAATAATAGAATGGAAGAAAGACAGCTTCTTCAGTAAATGGTGCTGGTTAAACATCTGTAGAAAACCAAAGCTAGATCCTTATATATCACCCTGTACCAGAATCAACTCCAAATAGATCAAAGACCTCGAAATCAAAGCAGACTCCATGAAAACATTACAGGAAGGAACAGGAGAAACCCTAGGTCTCCTTGGCACAAACTGAAATTTTCTTAATAGAGACCCAGAAACACAACAAATCAAAAAAGGTTGTACAAATGGGCCTGCATGAAACTGCAGAGCTTCTGCGTGGCAAAGGACATAGCTAGCAAGATCAATAGAAAGCCCACGGATTGGGGAAGATCTTCACTAGCTATACAACAGACAAGGGTCTCATATCTAAAATATACCTGGAACTCAAAAAATTAAATCCCCCAACAACAAATCTTCAAAGAAACAACTGCCCAATAAATAAGTGGGCTAAAGACTTAAAGAGAAACTTCTCTGAAGAGGAAAGAAGGATGGCCAATAAACACATGAAGAAATGCTCAACCTCCCTAGCCATAAAAGAAATGCAAATCAAAAGAACATTGAGATACCACTTCACCCCAGGTAGAATGGCTATAATCAAGAAATCTAATAACAACAGATGCTGGAGGGGATGTGGCCAAAAGGGAACACTTTTGCATTGTTGGTGGGAGTGTAAACTTGTTCAACCACTCTGGAAAGCAGTATGGAAGGTCCTCAGAAGACTAAAAATAGAGCTTCCCTATGACCCAGCAATCCCACTTTTGGGCATTTACCCAAATGATCACAAACAAGGCTATACTAAAGCTACCAGCACAACTATGCTTATTGCAGCATTATTTACCATAGCTAAGATACAGAACCAACCTAGATGCCCCTCAGTAGATAAATGGATCAAAAAATGTGGTACGTATGCATATGTGTGTGTGTGTGTGTGAGTGTGTATGTGGTGAAGCATAGAATTCATATATATATATATATGAATTCATATATATATATATATATATATATATATATGAATTCTATGCTTCCATCAGAAAGAATGACACTGCCTCATTTGTTAGGATATAGAAAGACTTGGAAAAAATTATATTAAGTGAAGTTAGCCAGGCCCAAAGAAACATAGGTCCCATGGTTTCCCCTATTTGCAATAACTAGTATATGTCTAGGACAAACAGAAAAGGTCAAAGGCTATGTACATATGACCATATAAGATGATGTTAAGTGAAATGAACCCCAAGATAGGGACACTAGTGGTTTTATCTTTCTTGCTGTTGTTTTTAATGTATTTATATTGTACAATATGATTTTTTTGTTTCTTTTGTATGTTCTTCCCCCATGGTATAACCCCTGTTGTCACTGTATTTGATTCTGGTGCCCTGCATCTTGTATATACATTTTTCTAATTTGGGGAGAGGAAGGGAAATAACAAAATGCTGAAATAAGGATACAGGATGACCCATTGTAACAATGAGATGTACAAGACACTATGTTGAAAACAAACTTTACAACTTGGGGGGGGGTGGGAGGAGTTGGGGAGGTGGGGAGGGAAGGGATGGTAGGGGATAAACAAAGGAGGAGGTAACAATGCTCGATGGGAAATGTTCTCATTACCTTACTCATGTAACTGTAACCACTCTGTACAGTATTTTTACAATAAAAATGTATTTTAAAATATACATTCTAAGCCGGGCGCTGGTGGCTCACGCCTGTAATCCTAGCTACTCAGGAGGCTGAGATCTGAGGATCGTGGTTCAAAGCCAGCCCGGGCAGGAGAGACCGTGAGACTCCTATCTCCAATAAACCACCAGAAAACCGGAAGTGGCGCTGTAGCTCAAGTGGTAGAGCGCTCGCCTTGAGCTGAAGAGCTGAGGGACAGCACCCAGGCCCAGAGTTCAAGCCCCACGGCCGACAAAAAAAAAAAAAAAAAAAATATATATACATTCTATTCAACTCTAGGTAGTTTAAGAAGAAACATTTTAAAAGTTATCTTAACAAACAACAGAACATTCTAAGTTTGAAGAGAGATAAAGGTAAGGAAGAGGGAGAGGGAAAGAGAAAAATATAGCCTGTATGATCCACATCTTCTGAGTATGGTAAAGGCTCATGTTTATTCAGTAAAATATCAAAGACTCAGATCAGAGCATTATAGATGCACAAGCAGGGATCTGAAGGCATCATGTCATACACCATGTTTGCTGTAATTGTATAGAGCACTGAACTACACGTGGCACTGATAAGAGACAACACTCTGAACAAATCAGAGGATCAGTATTTATTTTCTTTTGAAGTCAAGTGAAGCACAAGGAAATGTGTACAATAAGATGTATACTAATAATACATCATAATATGGTATCCATAACTTCTCCAGAACTGCTTAATGACAGTATGATATCCAGTTTAATAATGACAACAGTTTAATAATCATGCATACATTCACCTCTGCCTTAATTCTTTGTCCACTTAAACCTAAAATTCATTTCTGTGCCTGTGAAGATGCCGAAGATACTCAAGGCACTGACTTTGCCTCTTACCATGACTGTACACACCATGTAACAAATCTTTTTCTCCACCTTTTAAAAATGAGCATGTGTAGGACAAGCAGAAAATGTCAAAAGCTAGGTACATATGACCATATAAGATGATGTTAAGTGAAATGAACCCCAATATAGGGACACTAGTGGGGTTTTTTTCTTCCTTGCTATTGTTTGTAACATATTTAAAATGTATTATGTGATTTTTTTTTGTTTCTTTTGTATGTTCTTGCCCCATGGTATAACCCATTTTCACTGTATTTGATTCTGGTGGCCTGCATCTTGTATATACATTTTTCCAATTAGGGGAGGGGAAGGGAAATAACAAAATGCTGAAATAAGGAAACAGGTTGACCCATTGTACAAGACACTGTGTTGAAAACGAACTTTACACCTTGGGGGGTGGGAGGAGTTGGGGAGGTGGGAGGGAAGGGATGGTAGGGGAAAAACAAAGGAGGAGGTAACAATGCTTGATGGGAAATGTTCTCATTACCTTACTCATGTTACCGTAACCCCTCTGTACACTATTTTTACAATTAAAAAAACATAAAAACAAACAAAAAATGAGCACGTGTATAAGTAGGATAATTTTTATATATCGAAGTAACACAAATGCCTGCATGTGTATCCATTTAAATATAAATATGCATGTATGTATGTATGCATGTATTAGGAATTGCATTTTCCTTTCCCTCCTCATTAAAAACTAAATCCCTATTAGGATATGGTTAAGAAATACATCTGCTTTGGAGTAGTCTACAAACACTATGAAATCAGGGATGAGATTGCTCCCATGGGAAGAAACATGAATGTATTTATACTTTCTGACCAATATCAAACATCCTCCCCAGTCACAGTGGTTTGAAAACTTGAACATCAAATCTGTACCCATAATAGGTAACTGTAAAGAGATTGCAATAATTTCTTTTTTTTTCTGGTGTGAGATTGCAATAATTTCTAAAACTGCCCTAGAACAAGAGGCCAGCAAATTATAAACCCTGGGCTAAGTCCAAGAAATACCTGTTTATAAGTAAAACTATATTAAAACATAACCATGACCATTCATTTAAATATTGTCAATGATTGTTTTTATGCTATGTGAATAATAACAGTGACAATTCCTTTATAGTCAACAGAGCCAAAAATATTTCCCACCTTTTCCTTTACATGACAATCACAGCAAAAAGTTCCCATACATACTTCTGAATTTTCTAATCATATCATTTCAATTAATGAAATTATGTTTTAATGACATGAATGTATAATCTAAGAAAGCAATCAATTGGTAATTGAGTTACCAATTCCTTTGATATTGATCTATAAGGGAAATGGTGTACCAATAAAAATTCCACAAGAGATTTTGATAGAAATGGCAAGCTGATTTCATGATTCATATGGAAATGTCATAAATCAAATAATAGTTAAAGAAAAACCTAAAGAATAAGTTTGGTATCAAGATATATTATAATCCCAAGTAAATGAGAAAAGGATTTTTTGTCAAGAAGAAATGAATAGAATCTAGAAAAAGAAGCAAACATATAAATTCGCTTCACGTATGACATATAAAGTACACAGGGTCAGTTGTTTATCCACATAAAAGCGAATACTAATCTCCACTGCACATATAAATCATTGCCAAATAGACTGTGAGACTAAATGTGAATATGTAAAATAATAAAACTGGTATAATATTTAAAACAATCTTCCAGACTATGGAGACCGAAACCTACAGTGGTTCTCAACTCATGTCCCCAAATGTTCGTCTCATGTATAATTCTATTCTCTTTGGGTAGAAAATATGCTCTGCAGTTTACTATTAGCTAATATGGAAAAAAGAAAAATAAATTCTAATGTCATTAAACTCTCCAGTAAGTGGATCTGAAATTATTATCAGAAGATATCATGTGTGGGTCTGACTTCAGTGGATGGAGGGACTCTAATCGCAACCTCAAGGTGCTCTGAAAGGTGGAGTTTCTTAGCAAACTTGAAACCAGCATCAAGCGAAAGAAGCCCCCAAAATGAAGAACCACACACAAACTCTGGAAGCAGATATGACCTCAGTGACCTGAGGGCAGACACCGGGTAAAAACCAATAGAAATCCACAGCTCTCCATGCAGACACAGAGAGATGAAAATCTGCCAAGAATCTAAATGAGCTTAGAAGTAGGTTCTTCTCCATCAAGTCTCTGGATGTCAACACAGCCTGGCCAACACCTGGGTTTCAGCCTTGAGAGACTCTAAGCTGGTCAAATGAAACCATGCAAGAACCTCTGAACCACAGACGGTGAGGTAACATTGTCCAAGCTGCTATATTTATAGTATTTTGTTAGCAGCAATGAAAAACAAATGCAAAGACTTTGAGGAAAAGGAAGGTTTATGTAACAAAAGGAAAGCTCTAACTAGAAAAGAAAAGATTGATAAAACCTCATTAAGATTAACAGTATCTGCTCGACAAACGTCACTTACCAGTGTAAAACAAAATATGTGATTATATATCTACAATCATGTATCCAAGGAAATGACTCAAATCCATAATACATACTAGTTATCCTTTATTCTTAGTTGGTTTTGTTTTGTTTTGTTTTGGGGGTTAGTTTGTTTGTTTTGTTTTGTTGGCAGCTTGAGCTCTGGGCCTGGGCGCTGTCTTCGAACCTTTGTGTGCTCTACCACTTAGCCACAGCACCACTTCCAACTTTTTCTGATTAGTTTATTGGAGATGAGTCTCAGACTTTCCTGCCTGGGATGGCTTCGAACCACAATCCTCCTATCTGAGCCTCTTGAGTGGCTAGGATTACAAGCATGAGGTATTGGCACCTGTCTATCCTTAGTTTTTCTTTCCATGTTTCAGCCTCTTTGTTCAACTACTTAATAATATTTTTTTAAAAAACCAAGTTACATTCAAAAGAGGATTAACACAAGTAGAGTTAAATCTACCAAGAGTTACTTACAGTCTGACTTAGCACCAGGATGGATCAGAATACAGAATCCATTATGGGAAACACATTTATACAACAATCTCATTTACCTTAATAGATTGTGAGTTGAATGTTTCCAGAGGCAAAAGACAGAAGAAAGAAGATAGTGGTATCACTCTGTATGAAATGTTCTGAAAACACATGAAACCGGAGAAGGAGTGGGTATAAATAAGAGAGAATGGATATTCCCTCAAGAAAGAACTCTACAGCAAAGTTTCTTGAAAAGTCTGAATGGAAGCAGAAGGCAAGGCTAAGTACATAGCTATGAAGCAGAGCCCATTCTCGTGGGCAGAGAACACTTTCATTAACCAGCTGCTCGTAGGAGACAGTAAATGCCAGCAGACAATTGAGAATCAAGGAATAGATCTTCTGTCCTTCTGGTAATGGGCCCTGGAGGAAATCTCCAAATATGCATACATTCTCAGAAAAAGGGAGACATCTTTATTGGTCTCATCAATCTTTTTTTTTGGGGGGGGGGGATCCGGTCGTGGGGCTTGAACTCTGGGCCTGGGCGCTGTCCCTCAGCTCTTCAGCTCAAGGCTAGCATTCTACCACTTGAGCCACAGCGCCACTTCCGCCTTTTTTTTGCTTATGTGGTGCTGAGGAATCGAACCAAGGGCCTCATGCATGCAAGGCAAGCACTCTACCACTGAGCCACCTTCCCAGCCCGGTCTCATCAATCTTGAATTGACTCTACTTATCATTTGTTTCTTTTCTTTTCTTTTCTTTTTATCTGACACTGGGGCATAAACTCAGGGCCTCATGCTCTTGGTTAGCTTTTATGCTCAACAATGCTGGGGTTCTACCACCTGAACCACTTAAAGATTTTTGGTGGTTAATTGTAAAGAGTTTCATGGACTTCTCTGCCCAGTTTAGCTCCCAAACATGACCTTCAGATCTCATCATAGAGTAGCTAGGATTATAGATGTTAACCACTGGCGCCAAGCCAACTATATTTATCTTTAAGTGACAATAGTTAAATTTTTGCCACCAGACAGAATAAATTGAGGCAGAAACTAATTTCAATTGCAGGAAAATTATATCATATTGTTGAACTCCTAAGTCTATGGGAAATTCAATCCTCACATACACAATTGCTTTAAGACTTTGTTCCTATTACTTTGGTCATCTTAATTTATTTGTATCCTACAGTTCAAGAATAACTAACTTTGAGGAGCAATTTTTTCCTAATTAAGTAGTTCATTGTTTCCTGAAATCTTCATATTCTTCTCATATTCTCATAGAAAAGAACAAACTGCTTTATTATTTGCTTCAAACCCATAGTCTTGATAACTTTTAAAATCCAATTTGTCTCAGACATAAAATATTTACTATTTTAAACACTTAGTTAATTTCTATTGACTCACTGTCTTCTAACTGCTACCCTCCAGAGATTGTCCAGCCCATTACTTCTGGAACAGTCCCTAATGGAACACCTTCACAAGTTCACTATTATTTGTTTTCTGAGGAGGAAAAAAAGAAGCTTTTTTTGTCCTTGAGCAAAGTTGTAATATTTCTTCAGATATAGGTAGGTAAACAGGCACTAAGATAAACCACCAGAAATAATTAAAGCAAGAAAAGGTATTTTTGATGCATAGACTAAAAAATCACAGTAGAATTTCAAGAGGCCCAAGATGAATTCACAATTGCAGCTATATTCACCATGAATATGCAGAAAGCTTACAGACCCAGTGAATATCCACTGATATCAGAGACAGATCCAAACACACCACTCTTCCTACAAAGGAATTCTCTATTGTTGCCTTTTGAACCTTCCATGTATAAATACCCAAAATTCTTGTACTCTGGAGCCACAAGGAAGAGTCTACTCATGCTCCAAGATTCTGTGATATAAGGAAGTCTAGCCCTATCTTCTAAATATCCTCCAGGATGAAATACCAGCAACACACACACACACACACACACACACACACACACACACACACACACACACACACACACACACACACACACACACACACACACACACACACACACACACACACACACACACAGAGCAAGTTAACAGTAAACACAGACACTGGCAAGCCCCAGTCACTCATAATATGAAATAATGAGCTGTATTAAGTGTTTAACACAGGAAAGGCACCACTACAGCAATTCGCATGTATGACTGCACCTAAAACTCACACCAAATACAACCCCATGAGGTCAGTACGAATGTTAGCACAATTTTATGGATGAGGAAATTTTGGCTTTAAGTTTAAATAAAATTTTCTGAGTTTCAATCACCTGTAGTTTTGGGTATTGAAAACTGGATGCCTAATATTGTCATTTCTTTTGAGTGGTACTGGTGTTTGAACTTAGGGCTTCATGCTTTCTAGGGGCTGTCCCACTTGAGCCACGCCTACGGCATCCCATTTACATTCTTGTTCACCCTCATATATTCCCACCAAGAGCTAGAATAATCCTTCAAGGTATACCCAATCGTATCTCTTTTTCAATGGCTCTAACAGAATAAACACACCCCCTGAAAACAGCTAGGGACGTACCTTAGTAATAGAGTGCTTACCTAGCTTATGTAAGGCCTGACATTCTATCTCCAGAACTACAAGAGAAGAATAAAAACCTTCTCTTAAACATCTGGAAAGACTCCTGGAGGATCTGGACTTGATTGCCTCTCTGATTGCATCCAGTCAGTGCTTCGTGCACTTCATTCTCATCTGTCCTGTCCTGGATGACCCTAAATAACCCACCAGGTTTTTCTCCCTCTGCCCACAGTGCTCATGCCGCAGATTTCCTTATGGTTATCCCCTTATCTCTTCCAACTATTTGCTCAAATGCTCTCTTCTTACTTAGATCTCTAAATTGTCACCTGAAATACAACATATATTATTTTTTTCTTGCTTCATAGTTATTATCTCATCACAAATGTTTATTTTCTTCACTTTGTTTCCAGCCAACGAAATGCAAGTTCTATGAAAAGCATAGTTCCTTTTTAATGTTGTTCGCTGATGTGCTTCTAAACCTTTGAACACTGTCTGAAATGCAAAAGGCCATCAATAAATATTTGTTGAGTGAGTAAAATTTGACATCAGTTATGGGTATTGCTTCAAATAACATGATAGGCATCTCTATGCTGTTCTTTTTCCTTGGACATGCTTCTTTTTCATCAGCAATGCTAAGGGTTTCCATGATAAACAGCATAGCAGACAACAGTCAACATTGCCACCTCCATCCTTTCTAAGACACTATCATCCCCATGAGACATTCCTGCAGGCCTGGCCTTACGCCCTGACTTCTGCCCTAGTCCACCGCAGAAATTCCATTTCTCCGTTCATATGTACAAAACTTAAGAGTTGTAAAACAAACTTCACAAAATTCTAATTCATAATGGTCCCAAACTAGAAAAGGCCAGGAATTCATGAATGGGAGTATAAATAAACAACCTGTAGTCATTCCACATATTGGAACATTATTCAATACTAAGAAGGAATAAACTACTAAAAGAGTTTCTCCTCTGTGCACAGAAATAGGGATGGCTCTGAAGAATTTTCCTGAATGTGGTAATATTCTATACTGTGATATAGCTTTACTTGAAACAAAGGTACACACTGGTCAGAACTCAATGAATGTGCTTGTAATATGTGCACATTTTATTGTATCTATGCTCTGTAATGCAGGGAAAACAGTAACTCAATATTGCATTGTGATTAATTATATATGCACTGAAATATTTAGGAGGAAGGGCACTACTCTAATTTAAATTGAACCCATGAAAAAGATATAATGGATTCACAGATGAATACAAATGTGTAGAGAAGAGAGAGAGACAGAGAGAGAGAGAGAGAGAGAGAGAGAGAGAGAGAGAGAGAGAGAGAGAGAGAGAGAGAGACAGAACAACATAAACACTCGAACTATGTTTGATTTTACATGTTTTCACTACAGGCTCTTTCAACTTCACATATGCAAAACATCATGATAAAGAGTTGATTTTTTCTTATGAACTCAGCATCTTGTCATCCAACTGGCAGCCCCTCCTACAGTGTATCAGCTCTAGGTGATTGAGTCTGAAAGAACATTTCAGGGCTCTTAGACTTAGGGCCAGGACGCCCAGTAGCTTCTCCCTCATCATCCTGGCTTATAAAATGAACCCTGGCATCCAATTTAGTCTTTTCTTTTTTTATGTGTGTGAGCAGGACCTGAACTTGGTACTTGATGCTTTCGTTCATTGGCTGGTGTTCTACCAACTGAGCCATGCCTCCAACCCCCCGACATCCAATATTTAAAGAATAGGAAAACATAAGGGGGAGGGACAGTAGGAGAAAGATGAGGGAAATGGCAAAAAAAAAAAGATTAAACAAAAAAATAGAAAAAGTTTTTCCAAAAAAAGAACATAATAGTAATAGATATTTAGACTTATATTAAGAAGTTTAGGCCTTATGTTCACAAAGTTGTACATAAATTCACATAGATGTTTAGGTGCAAGAAAAATTATTTCAGCCCCATTACAATTTTATCCCTTTGTTCTCCTTGTAAAAAACTTACCTTGAAATTTATTACAAGGATCCTTATAAAAGTAATAAAACAATAAAAAATGATCATAAAACCAATCACATATTTTATAGAAAATAGCAGAATAAATTCCCTTTTGTGAGATGTCATATGCAAAGAAATTTTATCACTCAAGAAAAAACAACTTTATGCTATCTCTGAGCATTTAATTTCTTCCACTTCTTCTGCCCTTGTAGGACTAGAAAGCCATTTTATTAATGCCAGTTTGAAAAAAAAAAAAAAAAAAAGGAAAAACTACTGACTAATCTGCATGCTTAGAGAAACCGTTAGTGTGGGCTCTTATTTTTAGAATAGTTTAATAATTGTCACTCTCTTGTCTTTTTATTTGTCTTTTTACCCAGGCTCTACCCATACCTTATGGCCCAAAACAAACACAAAACTGCTTGTGGTAACTGTATATTTGAAGGCAGTGCTATTTTGACATGACAAGGTCTACTAGCATTGGCCTATATACGAGTGTAAGCAAAAGAATTTCAGATACCACAGGACACCATAATTTAACAGAATCCAAGAATTCAGCATGCTTCTAAATTTGCAAAGGCCATTTATGAATGAACTGGTAAATTCAGCTGGAAGAACCCAGTCAATATCAGGTTCAATAGAGACTTCTAAGATGTGAAAAACAAATTTCTGAAAAAACTCACAAAATAACACCTAAAGAATGGAACCAATTGAAGACAGTGAAAAAAATAAGTAGGCAAAAAATGAGAAAGATAATCACCATCTACACTGGAAATGGATCAAAAGAGGATGGTCCGCACGTATGGTAGGTTAAGAAGATTAAGTAAAGTATAAGACACACTCAATGACCTTGTGCCAGTCTGCAGTGCACTTCATGTTCTAAGAAGTGTCTCTTCTGAGAAGAGAGTGCTCTTAGCTGGAAACATCATGACAGGCCCTTAGAGTAAAATGTAGGCTCACTGGTGACCAGACAGCAACTATTGACAGTTTGGCAGAAATGGGGTACACTCTATAGAAATCAGAGACAATCTGGAGAATTTCAAGACAAAATAAGAAGAAAAGAGTAAAGCACAGAAAAAGAACAATACAGAAAGATAACTAATGATTTTCTCTCATACAGGGCAAATAAAAAGAGTTGACCTGAATGTAAAATTGCTAGTGGTAAAGAAGGGCAAGAGCACTTGGGTTTTGTCAGTGCATACTGCATGCATGTGTACAAATATCACACTGAACCACATTAATATGTACAATTAATGCCTGCTTGTCAGAACCTGAATAAAATACTATATTTTTTAAAAGAAAGAAAAGCGAAGTGAACAACACTGTAATAATGCATTCACTCCATAAGTTTCAAATCTTCAATCAGGCCTAGAAGATTTACAAAAGCTTGATGCAAGTAGATGTTTTTGTTTTTGCAGTACAAAACAAAATGAGATGATGGAATTCCAAGTTAAAGTTTATATGGGGTAAAAATGAGGTGAAACTCATATAGACACAAAACCCAGAGCATAACGCACCAGCGGCCATCTGGATTTATTCTAAGATCTACTGTGAGGAAGAAAAGCCTGTCAAGGGACAGTACATCCTCTACCAGGCTATCTTGTACAGGGGTGAGGATCAAGGATGCTGCTCAAAAGATCAAAGCAAAGCTACAAAATCAAGTGTTCTAGATGGTACAAGACATTGCTTTTTACTAATACAAAGAGACATGGCTAGTACAATTTCAGATTCTAGCAGGGGGGAAAAATCAGTCAGGATCTCAAACAATTCTGCTTTGAACTTGGCCAATCTCTTCCTACACTCATTTTGGAGAAGTGATATGATCTCACTAAAGAGGTTTGACAAGCTAAATAGGGCAACCTTGAAATCAGGCACTAGTCCATATTGCTTGAATTGAAGAAGATCTATGAGTGTTGGAAGAAGATCAACAATTAAATATACTCCTTTATTGAACAAGGTATGTGTGGTCGGAGATACTTGTGATCTCACAGGTGGGTGAGAGAATAGAACAAGGAGATAAGCAAGCATAAGGTTTTAAAATGGAATTGTTTATGTCTGTAAATACCAAGTTTTACAAGTACCTTTTCTCACCACTGTACTTCTATATCTTTCAAACTCACTTTTTTCCTATATAGCCTAATTTAATTCCCTTATGTATTTACATATGAGTTTTATGACTTGTAATTTTATGTTATTAAGTCTAAATAAATGTAACTATGCTCTTTGACAGACCAATGAGAAACAGGAATGCAAATGTTAGAAGTACATGATTTTACCAAAATTTCTGCTATTTGACTTGCTTTGTAATAAGCCAAATTGTGGACCTTTGAAATGTGCCACTACTACTTACATTTGCAGCAGCAGGTAAGAAAAGTAAATACGTTTCAGGCCATGTTAATTACCTATGCTATAAAGAAAGTGCTTTGAGTTTCAGCAGAATAGTAAGTAAAAAAAAACAAGAAGCTCTTCAAAACTGACAGTGGTCCTCAAAATAAACTATGAAGGCCTCAGAGCCATTTGGAAAGGATCCATTTGGAGAAGTTATAACAATTTTAGAGTATATTGTCTGCATTGCAGAAACTTTCTTTGGGCTTGGGCACTGTTCCCAGCTAGAACCTTCTTGTCCTAAGATGCTCTCTCTGCTACGTTTGAACTTTAAATTAGAAACATGGTCCAGGTAATTTACATTGCATCTTTTAAATGTATGCATCCTAGACCAAGAGACGATCTTCAATTTCCTCTGAATCAGTCTTATTTCGTAGCTAGCCTCTATATTATGGAAGGAAAGCAAACTGCTGGTGATATCCCCTGACTTTTCCTTTCTTCCTTTAGAAACTGTCCCTCCATTGCTTGATTGACACATGAATCATTCCATGTGAAATAAGTCTGGGTACATTCCAAACCAGGAGCCCCTGAGCAAGTCTCGTTAGGCTACAGCAAAAACAAGGGGCTGAACCAACTCTCAGTGCCAGTGAAGAAACACTTGGCTCACTCTGATCCCTGCTTTGTAACTGACCTACTTTTCACAGCCTACAACAAGCTCTCTCACCGCACTGACATAATCTTCCAAACAACTGCCAAAACATTCACCAAGGTAGGACCTGCCTAGCCTGCATTCAATCAGTATGCAATAGGGCAGAGAATGCGCCGAAAACCAAAAATGCTATTTACATTACTGTATCTCTCAGCCTTTTTCAGAATCTTGTTATTCTTAGTTTGAACAACATTTGAAGAAAACTAAAGGCAGTGCAGGGTGCTGAAGAGCACAGGTTCAGCTGCTAAGATGCAGTTGAAGTTGGCTCTGCCATTTGCTAGCAGTTTAGCCTTGAACTAATAACAAACTCAGTGTTCTTTTAGACTGTTATAAGATGGAGGAAATGGGGAAATAATAACTTAAATGGTTATTATAAGGATGAGTTAAAATATGTAAAACACTAAGAATTCTGCCAAGCACATACTTCTTGTGTGATTTCTAAGCCAATAAATTATTACAAACAGCAATAAAGAAGAAGGATTTTCATAGAGAACTGTGCTGGCAACAGCAGTAGTATCAACCAACATCTTATGGATAGAAGCAGGTAATGTTTAAAAATAGACACAAGAAATGGGGACAGTGAATATGGGACTGAAATCCTGGTGAGGACCAAGGGCATCCATCTATTCTATCACCAGTGAGCAGTGAAAGTTTACAAAGACGAACCTGAGCCATTGTGTCCAAGGACACATCTCTGTATCAGGGCAATACAATAATTGTTTATAAAGATGCCCCCAAGTATTTAAAGAATTCTTCTCAAAGGTTCAATAATTTAACAGAAGCAATACTAAAAGATTACTGTTCAAACGAGCCAAATAAAAAAGAATGACATCCCTTGGCAGACAGACACCTACTCGGTGATCCAAACAAGCTTCAGTTATTCAAAATGATTCAATCTCTAAGTGAACTTGTTATAAGACAATAATGGAAGTAAAAGCAACTTCACAAATCATTTCATGGGCAGTGGTGGCAAAAAACTCTAGTAATGCACTACTTTTCACTCTCCAAGTCTTCTTTTGGGAAGCTTTGCAGAGTATGTAGTTTATATGATATGATGGCATGCACATATAGAAACTACACATCCCAGAACCCTTTGCAACTCAGGGTGGTCAGGTGACCAAACTTATACCACTGAGTATGAATGGAAATCTGTTACGTGACTTAGGTTGTGCATTTATTTTTTTTATTTCTTTATTGAGATTGAGTAATTACATATATTTCACAGTCTCATGGCACAGTGATACTTCGATAAAGTCACATTTTAACCTTCACAAGGCAAATTGTCACTATCTTGATCTACAAAGCTTATGAACTCTACAAACTTTAACAATAAAACTTTCTTCCAAATTGGAGGATTTATACATTTCTTTCATTTTGCTTAGTGTCTCTCTCATGAGGAAATGTTCATCATCCCTGGCCATAAAGGAAATACAAATTAAAACAACCCTGACATTAATTTTTTTAATTGTTTTTCTCTTCCTCTGTCCACAATCTATATTCAGAATATGAATCCCATAAGCTAGATTCGACTATGCAGATGAGGGAACACCAAAGAAATTACTGAACACAAATATACAAGCAACGGGGTCCTCTGGTCAACGTAAGAAAAGATTCCAGTGCTGCGCTTTCTCTGAATCCATTGCCTCGCTCAAGAGAATTAATTTCTATCTCATTTGAGCCAGAGAAATTTTATAGAGCCTAGTATTATCCTAATAAACTTATAGAAGATAGTTGAAATTAACTACAAAGTTATACTGAATATAAGTATTAAGTAACTTAAAGTGTTAGGCTCTCCAAAGATGCAGAATTAATTAGATGCAACTTCTTCCCTCAGAAGCTGTTTAATCCATAAAAGATGAACTAAGCTCAGATAACCACATTACCATGTAGTCTACATTGCTTGTCACCTGAGAGTTACAAACAAGGATTGTGGACTTACAAGAGGAAACAATTCTATTGAGATAGACCAGATATCTTTGATTAGGAAAACATTCATGAAGATGACCTTTGAGAGTGACTTGTAGTTGATAGGATTTCAAAGGAAAGAAAAAACACGGACGGGGAAAAAAATGTATGAACATAAGCGCTAAGTAACAGAAACATATATACATGCATATCTATGTATATACACATATACACATATGCATATATGTAAAAATAGTATATGTGTATATATATGTTATTTTGCCCTGTTAGAAGGTAGGGCTACAGGGCCTTGGAATACATAACAGAAAGAGTAAATTTAGACTTCACTGTGAAGAGCACAAGATTATTAAAATTATAAAATATTTATCAGGTTCCTGCTTTATATAAACATTGTGCTAAGTGCTTTACATGTGCTTGTTCATGTTACCCTCTTTTATCTTGAGTCTCTAACTCAGCAGGCAATGAACAACAGGAAGGTGATGACACTTTCTAGCGGGCTATTAGAAGGCTAAGCAGGTAGCTGTGTTCAAGACACAAGGCAAAGAGGAGTCACACACACTCCTGTCTAGAAAGATTTCTAGATACTTGCTATCCTAAGTAAGAAATGCAGTAAGGGATGGAGTTACTGTGGTAGTGCTGAAACTGGAGAGAAAGGGCCGAATTCAACATATTACAAAGTACTCACAAGTAACTTTGTAATTGCATTGAGTTCCATAGGAGAGGATATGGAGGAAAGCCTTATGCTTACATCCTAAACCCCAAAATTAGAGGAATAAGGAACCAGGTGCTATTTAACTACAAATAGGAGGGGAGGTGGATGTGTAGATATATTGAAATGTTTCTGGAGTTTGTAAAGGACCCTGACTTATCATCTCATTTCGAGAAGCTGACATAATTGCATAAAACTACTTTCTCCAATAAACCACTCAGAAAACTGGAAGTGGCGCTGTGGCTCAAGTGGTAGAGCACTAGCCTTGAGCTGAAGAGCTGAGGGACAGCGCCCAGGCCCAGAGTTCAAGGAATGACATTGCACAGGAAAAACAGTCAATAGATGGACACTACAGTGGAAAGATCTGCCACTGCCAGGTTCAGACATGGGAAAAAGACAGAAAAGGGTTGTGGTTTGGAGAAATGAAGACACTAACAGCAACTGAGCATACAGAGAGAAATCACTTCAGCTACAACAAAGTAAGGTTTTGTCTTCTACTGAGAGGAAGGTGGTGGTGATGGTGGTGGTGGTGGTGATTGGTGGTGATAATGGTGATAATGGTGGTGGTGATAATGGTAATGGTGGTGATGGTAGAGGTGGTGGGGGTGATGGAAGGTAGAGGTGAGGGTGGTGGAATACTAAACTGCATAGAATATTCTAAAACATTTGCCTTCACATGGAATGATGGCAGTGCATTTTTTTTGTCGGTCATGGATCAAGATCATGGGCCTGGACTTTGTCCCTGAGCTCTTCAGCTCAAGGTGAGCATTCTACCACTTGAGCCACGGTGCCACTTCCAGTTTTCTAGTGGTTAATAGGAGATAAGAGTCTCATGGATTCCTGCCCAGACTGGCTTTGAACCACGATCCTCAAATCTCAGCCTCCTGAGTAGCTAGGATTACAGGTGTGAGCATCTTTTATAGATCTCTTTTCTACACCCTCTCCCCACTGGGTTGAATAAGTTCCCTACAAAGTATGTGTTACCCAGAGCTGCAGAACATGGCTTGTTTGGAAAGAGTATGTTTGTAAATTTGCTTAGTTGTAAAGAAGTCATAGTAGACTATGGAACAATTTAAGATAACTGGTAAAGAAGAGATGAGACCAGACACAGGCACAGAGGCAGATGACCATGTGAAGATTCAGAGTCAGAGGTCAAAGTTGTGCTCTCAAAACCCAACCAATATCCAAGGACAAGCAACCCACAGAAGTGGATCGGCCCCTACCTGCTTCCAGTGGAACTTGGCCCTGTGAACACCATGATTTTAGACTTCTGGACTCTAAGAGTATGAGAAGATAAATGTTTGTGTTTTGTCCTCAAAGCATAAATCTGATATACAAACCACAAGGAAGTAAGCAGGCAAGTCCTCTGACAAATGCACACTTCCTGTGCGTGCTCCTATAAATGCTCCAAAAATACCAAAGTACCCTTTTTCATCAGAACCTCCTAAACCCTCACTGTAAGCAGAGTAATGGCTTCTCAAAGCCCTAAGGTCCCTATGGTGATGGGGCATGAGAAAAAACAGCCTCTTCAAGATCCACTATACAAAAATAATTAGCCAAGCACTATTTGTCTCAGGATTCTAGAGAGATCACTCAAATTGGAAAAAGAACTAATCACTGGGAATAACCAATGGGTAATGAGAGTAGGGAGAGGGGGAGGAAAAGTCTAAGACCCTAATCTGTGTGCCTTTAAAAAGAAAGACACCAATTGAAGCCTGGTTTCAGGCCAAATGGTGAAGTCTCACAAGGTGGGCGTTTTCTGCCACTCCTTGAGCACTCCTTGAGACCACATCAGACTCCCTGCCAGTTGAGCACGGAGGACAATGGCTCACTCTGTGCTTGAAGAGGCATTGCTGCATCTTACCACATTTGAATTTTAAAAAAAATACCACCACTCTGTGCATTGAACCTACAGAATAGCACAGTAAAAAATAAAAAATCAATCAAAATTTAGGGATCAAAGTCTTGGATTGGATTACAATCACTTTGGAGAGATGGAGAAAATAAGAGCCATGGAACCAAAAAAAAAGCAAATGTAATAACAGTTTCCTTTTTGCTTAAACAATGAAGTTGTAGGGCAGATAAAGAAAAACAGCTATTCCTTTCTTATTTAGAGAAATCTTCGGAAATAGGGTGGATTCAGAAGCTTAAAATGAAACAAAATTATAATTGAGTTGAAAGGGCCACAGAAAGAAATTATAAATGATATTACTTATTAAAAATTACAATTTGGTTTGAAAATAGACTGGACTCCTTGTAATAGAAAGCCATTTCTAGATATATACTAGTGCACTGAAGCGGTGAACTGCATGACAGATTTTGTAGTAGTGATAGAAACAGTGTATTTCTCAATATGAATTTAGAAGCATAGTTATCCTTTTAAACTGAGTAAGTAATCAGAGAGTTAAAGGTATTAAACTTTCTGCTTATTTTGGTTCATGAAGATGTAAGCCAGTATCAATGTGAAGACTAAACTAGAGTTAGGTTTGGGATGTAGTTCTATAATAGAATGCTTGCTTAGCATGCACAAGGTCCTGGTGGGTTCCATCCCCAGCACAGCAAGATAGATAGATAGATAGATAGATAGATAGATAGATAGATAGATAGATAGATAGATAGATAGATAGATAGATAGATAGACAGACAGACAGATAGATAGACAGACAGATAGACAGACAGACAGATGAATTCCTTTGCACAATTAACTATACTCATGGACAGCTTCAGAGGTGTTCAGGAAAATCTAAACAATAGCCCTCACAAAGAAAGGATTCAAGTAGAGCCAGGCGCCTTGGAGCCTGAAACTGGCAAGTCGTCACTTAGAATTTAGAAAATTTGGGGCTGGGAAGGTGACTCAGTGGTAGAATGCTTGCCTTGCATGCATGAGGCCCTGAGTTCGATTCCTTAGCACCACATAAGCAGAAAAAGCCCGAAGTGGCCTTGTGGCTCAAGTGGTAGAGCACTAGCCTTGAGCTAAAGAGCTGAGAGCCAGCACCCAGGCCCAGAGTTCAGGCCCTACGACCTACAGAAAAGAAATGAATTTAGAAAATTAATGAATAAATTCAAAACTTTGTCAAAATGAAAATGCTTCTTAAATTCATAAGAATTAAATGCCTATGCATTCCTCTTCATGTTCCTGAAACCACTTAACGCACCCAACCCTCACTGCTTGTATTACAGTGTGTGATGATTAAATCAGAGTTTAATTATGTCCCCCCAAACACCTTTGTTATACTAATAGCCCCTAATGAGACTATGAGTTGAATATATTAAATTTAAAACCATTATGTTGAGAGTGGAACAAAAAAATCATTAGTTATTATGCTAATGCAATGATCTTTTAGACATGAGTTGATTGCAGGACCAGCCTTTATTGAAAAACAAGGATTAGGCTTGATTTAATGGCTTCCCCCTGGCCATACCCCAAGGTGACAGAGCAGTCTCTGCAGGGTAACTGGGCAGATAATGGGGAGGGGTCATGTCATGAAGGTTCATACTGTAGGAAGATTTCCAATTTTTTTTAAATTTTGGATTAAAACTATAAGAGTTTCGGCTACTTAAGGAAGGTAAAGATCTCAGCTGGATTGCTTATCAAATACTTTACAAGAGAATAATTCATTGGGTTTATTTGTGACCTTATTTGCTCTCTCAAGGGAATATTGAGACTGCAGCTATATATAGACACATTAGTTCAATTTGGAACTAAAATTTAAAATATTTTCTGGGGAATAAATTATAGAGTAATACACATTTAAACCATTTCCATTTTGTCTGATTCTATTGCCTATGAAGACCACTTCAATAAGCAAATAAACCAAATACAGGCAAAAAGGAAGAATTCAAAGAACATGTATTCTATTTCATATTTCACCATCTTTATTGATATCCTTAGCTCAGTAGAATATTTTATTGTACACAGTAGCAAGCTTGGAGGATTTCTACAAATCAAATATTATGTTTTACTTATTAGATGCCCCTATAGTTTTTTGCTCTAATAACTTTTCTTTTGACCACCCTATTCATTGCTCAGGAAATGCATGAATTTACAGGTAGGTATCAATAGCTCACGCTTGTAATCTTAACTATTCTGGAGGCTGACATCTGACGATCACTGTTCAAAGTCAGCCTGGGCAAACAAATGCAACAAACTCTTATCCCTAACCACTAAAAAGCCAGAAGTGGAGATGTGGCTCAAGTGGTAGACCACCAACCTTGGAAGAAAACTTTGAGGGACAGCACCCAACCCCTAACTTCAAGCCCCACTACTGGCATACTCATATAAAAAAAAAGTTTATAATTAAATTTGTTTATACCTATCATTTCACAGTAGCATAAAAGGATAAAAGAGGGCCGGGAAGGTGGCTCAGTGGCAGAGTGCTTACCTCGCATGCATGAGGCCCTGGGTTCGATTCCTCAGCACCACATAAACAGAAAAAGCTGGAAGTAGTGCTGAGGCTCAAGTGGTAGAATGCTAGCCTTGAGCTGAAGAGCTGAGGGACAGCACCCAGACCCAGAGTTCAAACTCCACAACTGCCAATACACACACACACACACACACACACACACACACACACACACACACACACACACACACACACACACACACACACACACACACACACACACACATATATGATGAGAATCTGTAGTACTTCTCGAACAATATGTAAATGTTAGGTTCAGTATCCTTATTACCATGGCTGATGTGTGCCACTTGTGACACAGTCGTATCAGCTCTCTGCTATGATAGCTTTTTCTCTTCCTCAGAGATAACTTTTAAAGACTTTCAGGTATCACAGGTGCTACAGAAGTATCATATTCTGAGGTAGAAAACTCTATCCCAAGAAATGACCAGCCTCATTTGTTAACACTATACAAGGTACTGTATAAATAATAAATGATGGTGATAGTTGTGAGATCAATATTAAATTCATTAAGATAAATCAAATCACAATAACCTGGCAAAGATAAGGGGTAACAAGATAAAAACGCAATAACTGAGAAAATAAAAGGAAAAGCTAAGCAAAAGCAAAATGAAAAAAAAATCCTAAAGTAAAAAGGATAATTCTATAAAAGCTAAAAGTTAATCCCATGGAAAACTGATAGCCTATCAAACATAGACCAGGAATAGTCCCAAATGTGGACCAGGAATAATAATGTTTCTGAAAAATTACAAGTATTTTAATATGTACAAAGAAAGAAATATGCTAAATTTTATTTAAAGTAAAATACAGAGCAGTTTAAAAGTTGCCCTATAAATATGCCAAGAGGAATTCAAATTAAAACCTCAGTGATAGTTACCCTTTATAACAGACTTACCACTAGCACTACCATCCCAGCCTGGGTTCAGATTCTTGGCTTTTTTTTCCTTTACAGTTGTCTAATGAATGCTGAGCATGCAAGATAAAGGACACCAATGATTAAATGTCAAAAGTTAGCACCCTCGTGGCTTACTTGCTCTTAAGAATAGATTATTATTAACATTTCAAAAAGGAGCTATATTATACAAAGACAAAAGCATCCCATATATTCTTCATGGAAATGTAAGAATATTATATGGGTAGGAATTTCAAGTAGGTTATCTGAATTCACATTCAAGGTACATGCAAAAACCTTGTCATTAGTCTCCAGAGACTATCTAAACTGGGTTAATCTCTTTTTTATAAACAGAGGAATAGGCTTATCAAGGTTAGGTACCAAGTTATAATTTACTTAAGACAAGAGTTCCAAAAACAAATATATACCTGTCAATCTTTCTTTCAACCCCTTCTCAATTTGGTAGTTTTATATTTTTTCAGACTCTGCATGTGTGTGTATGTCAAAGAAAAATATATTATTTAATGATCCCTAACTTGACGAGATTAACTGTGTGGTACTGAGTTAAATCCTAAGGTGACCCAAGGAGTTGGAAACCTCAATTTCTGCAGTGAAATGGATTCTTCATATTTTTTTTTACTCTTTAAAAAGTTTAGTGAGCTGGACACTGGTGTCTCATGCCTGTAAGCTAGCTATTTAGGGGGTGGGAGAGGTTATAAGGGGGAGAAATGAGGACTGTGGCTCAAAGCCAGCCCCAGTAGAAAAGTTCCTAAGACTCTCATCTCCAATTAACTACCAAAAAGCTGGAAGTGGAGCTGTGGCTCAAATGACAGAGCACTAGTTTTGAGCAAACAAAGCTCAGAGACCGTGCCCAGGACCTAGGTCCCCAGGATGGCACTAAATAAATAAATAAATGTTTAGTGAACACTTAGAAGACACAGAGAGAAGGAGATGACAACAAAATGCAACTTTTTGGTTGTTGCTGTCATTATTATTGTTCAACTAGTTTCACTGGTAAGGACTTTTTGGCATATTTTAGGACGTTGTATATTTTCCTCATTCTGTTAGCTGTGGTATAGATACATTCACACTAACAGATGCACATTGAATGTAAATCTCCAAGGATCTTGTTTCAAGACTTTTGTCGTTTAACACTCAACATATGGTTTAACAAAGTTGGGTATCAGATACTAAAGATGATTGATTGGAAAAGACAACCAAATCAGAACTAGAGATAAAAAAAAACAGACCAGAACGAATTTATAGAGAAAATAATGGGAAAAGAAGATGGTAAGTCAATGTATTGAGAAGCCAGGAGAAATGAGAGACCAAGGTGAGGAAATGTGAACTACAGCCTTACCTATGTGGACATTTCTGCTGTCCCTATAGAATAAGAGCCAATTCCACTATGTGATGATCAGCCAAGAACTTGGGGGGGGACTAAAAAAATAACAATAAAAGACTAAATGGGTCCATCCAATTAGGTGTGACATCCAAAGATGGAGCAGTATGCCTCCCTGGGAATCCTTCTGTAAATCCTGTACTGCTTGTGTCTGATAACTGTTGCGAGAGATGCATTTTTCACTTTGGGGTAGATAATGGATTTGCATTAAGCTGCCTGAAATGTTTATATGTTTCACAAGATTATAATGCATTCTTGTGTTTATAGGGATTATTGGTTTAAAGAAACTCTAAGTGACCATTTCCACACATGATATATATCCCACAAAAAGTTCTCAGGCAGAACTTCTTACAATGCTACCACTCAGAAATACAAAAGTGACTTCAATGAATTTTCATGAACACTCAGGATTTTCAAACAAAGCCAGTCTTTCCCACAAGAGATGAAATGCCTTTGGGAATGACAGTTCTGCATGCTCTTGAGAGGGATGTTCACCTCTATCCGTTGCTTTGTTAAGTTCAAAAGCATGAACTCTTCCCCTCAAAGTTTAAGGAGACTTAAAACAAAGCTAAAGTAAAGTATTAGAATATTTAGGTCACTGTGAGGCTGACTAATTGAAACTAGCAATGTCCTTAGATTCCTACAAAAAGAAAAAGAAAAAAAATAATGAAAATTGTAGAATCTAGTATAAAATCAATGATTTAACCTCTAATTATAGATCCCATAGATTTTTCCTTATCATTGACAAGACCTCAGAAAACTGCAGTTTTATAGGAAAGAATAAGACCAGAACCTATGGGTTGGGTTTTGGTTATGCAACTATCTCCTCACATTCATTGCTACTCTTCTCTTATTACTTTCATTCATAAAACAACCAGTTTTAGTGCCACATACAAGTAGATGACAAGTTATGGTACATTATCTCCTAATGGCAAATTCCACTTCCACTAAGCACAGAATGAAGAATCCTCTGAGATCATCCTGGCTATGCATTATCTAGAACATATCATCCAGTCTGCAAAATACCCAAATACTTCCTCACACTGAAAGAATCAAAAGAAATGTCTCTATGTAATAAGCCATCCTAAGTGAATCTCTGTTACATACAAGAAACGTTCTGGAGTCTGTGCTCTGACATTGGGAGAATCCTAGTAATAAAGGTATTGCTGATGCATAAATTTAAAGACAATGAAGCTGTTACATTTCTTGACAAATAATGGGCCTAGGGAAATAGTTCTTTGTTCAAATTTAAGAAATCTAGAGAAATGAGGAAAAGAGAACTGTTAAAATGAAATTTCTTCTGTGATATATACAAGAAGTAACTTAGCTATTACCCTAAAATAGACGCTACAACTCAATAATATTTGACCAAGAAATAAAAGTTCATATTCTTCCTTCTTCTAACCTAGATGAAATGTAATCATTAACTCAGAGAAGAAAAAATGAAAGATGAAAATTGAGTTATCAGTGGGAATGAAGCAGAGAAGCATCCCCAAAAACTACAGTATTAGAGCTTGAGGAAATGAAATCTATAACAACCTAGAAAATTCTCTTAAAAAGAGAAAATTCTTTTAAAAATCATATGTTAAGAAAACGAAGCATATGAATAATCACCACCGAGGAAAAAAATCACAGCAATATACAATATTAAATTATGAGCTGGGTGCTGGTGGCTCAGCTACTCAGGAGACTGAGATCTGAGGATCGTGGTTGCAAGCCAGCCTGGGCAAGAAAGTCTGTGAGGCTCTTATCTCCAATTAATAGCCAAAAAGCTCTAAGCAGAGCTATGGATCAAGTGATAGAATGCTAGCTAGGCTTGAGCAAAAAAAGGTAAAGAGACAGTGCCCAGGCCTGGATTTCAAGGCCCCAAGACTAGCAAAAAAGAATTGATAATGGTAACTATGGTGCATTCGTTAGAACACCGTTTAAGATGATGAAACAGAAGACTACAAACTGTAGTAGCAGGGACAAAGCTACACTTACGTCCCTCCCTTCCAGGGGCTGGGGATAGAAAGGCTGCACCAGGCGGGACACAGGCAGCCTAGTGGGCCACTGGAGAGCCCAAGCTCTTCATTGCTCTTCCATCTCTAGAGTTTTGTCTTCACCCATGTGATGAGGGCTGGATGGACAACCACATGCATCTTCTAGGCCATGGAAATTGGGAAAGGATGTGAAAAGTATGTTTTCTGTATAAAACTGACTCAGAAGTCACACATGCGTTTTTCTATCAAAACTTAGTCTAGAGGTCTCATCGACCTCAAGGGAAATTACGAATCAATGTCTAGTTGAATGGACATGTAAGCAATTAAAGCTCAGGCTCCATTTGTGTACAGGAAGGAAGGCCTGTTGAAGAGAAAATGGAAGCTGAGACGATAACCCATTCTGGGGTTTAAGTAGCTATCTATTACCATCATCACATATGGTTACAGAATTAAAAGCAAAACTCAAAGCTGGACTGACAGGGAACCTAAAATTGAACTATGTAACCACAGAAAATAACAATTCATGTTTGTAACTCCACACTGGAGGTGGGAATCTAGGACAAGAAAGCATGCCAAATTCTTTGTTTTAAATAAAATGTGAAAATTCTTACTATTTAATCTATGCATGGGTAAAATTTATTTTGTAAACATTTTTAGTAAATTAGCATTTATTTAAAGTTCACAAAAGATTCTTATCTTTCAGTTGCTAGAAAAAAGAAAAAGGGCCAGGGACTGGTGGCTCACAATTCTAGTCCTAACTATGCAGGGGGCTGAGATCTAAGGATCAAAGTTCAAAACCAACCCATGAAGATAAATGTAAGAGATCTTTGTCTCCAATTAACCAGCAAAAAACCTGAAATGGAGGTATGGCTCAAGTATAGAGTTCCAGCCTTGAGAAGAGAAAGCTAAGAAAGAGCCCAAGGTTCTAGGTTCAAGCCCTCGTACAAAAAAAAAAAAAAAAAGGAAAGAAAGAAGCAAAGAAGGAAAGAGCAAAAGGAAAAAACAGAAAACAAACCCAATAACAAACATTTAAAATAAAAAGGAAAGATGGAAAAATTGAGATTACCCAAGATTTGGGAAGGGTTGAGGAGGAATAACCAGAATTACTAATTAAGAGAAAATCTAGCAAGATTCAATTCCAAAACTCATACTTAAAGGCACCAACATGCTAAAAACACAGAGGAATAGAAATATTTACCAAAGCAAAGTCAAAAGAAACCAAATCAAAATACTAGTTTCAAGTGAAGTAAAATGTAATTTAACTCACAATGAAATAAGAGTCATGAAATTCTAACCTAGAAGTAAAAGGCAAGGCAGATATAACCATGATTTTGTTAGAAGTTAAAACAACTCTCTTCTATAAAACAAAGACTAACCTAGAAAAGCTTGAATAATGCAATTTACAAAATGGTTTATTAGATAAAGTAAATTCATTCTACAAATAACATTTACAAAAATAATGATCATGTAGTAGTTCATGAAGATAATCTCAACAGGCCCCAAAGACAATATATTGTACAACTCAAACTATCTGATTGCAAATTAAAACTGGCCATTAACAGCAACAACAACAAAAAAGTACACAAAATCACTAGGACATTTCTTTAAATTTCTTATTGAATAATTCTAAAAGGAACAAAAAACTCAAAACTGTAGTCATTTTTAAGTTAAATGATCTTATTTTAAATCAAAATGGAAATAAATGAGCTCACAATCCAAGTCAAAATAGGAAGAAAAACAAAGGTCTTAGAAAAACAAGAGGAGTAAAATTCTATTCAACTATTTATGTACCATACATTTTGGCAAAGAATGCGTATGTTCTCCAGACTGCTAGGGGCACTAAGGATGCAGGGAGCTTATATGTTAGCAAGCCAAGAAATAGATTTTAAAATGAAGCACATTACAAGTCAAGTATAGCTAGGTATTAGTGGTTTTTACCTATAATCCTACCTCTTCAGGAAGCTGAGATATAAGAATCGAGGTTCAAAGCCAGCCTGGGCAGACAAATGAAATAGACTTTTATCTCCAACTAACTACCAAAAATCTAGAAGTGAAGCTGTGGCTCAAATGGTAGAGAACCTGCCTTGAGTGAAAATAGCTAAACAAGAGCTGAGTTCAAGCCCCAGTACCAACACACACACACACACACACACACACACACACACACACACACACAAGCAACAATACATAAATTTATAGAAAGGTGAATGCTATAAAGAAAATATAGTAGGATAAGGGTTAGAGGATGAAATGGAGTAGAAAAGAGTTGCTATTTTAGATTTGAAAAAACAGTCAAAGATTTATTTGAAGTTAGATTTGAAAAGACTTGAAAGAAGTTAGCAAGACAAGCAAATGTCTAGGGGCGAGGTTGAAAGGAGAAAAATATATACAAATAGGTAAATTGAGGAAATGAGAGCTGATCTTTAAGAAAATTTGTTAGCACAGTTTTTAAGGTTACCCAGAAATTTAAAAAAGAAAGAAAGAAAGAAAGAAAAAAGCATGAGCATACAGATACAAGTAACTTTGTGCTAGCAGCCAACACAGGCTAATGATTCTATGAGCAAGCAGAGCAATGACTTATTCTGGGAAGTCTTCAGGAGTGTCCCAAGTGACAAGTACTGAAATACCCTCTGGCTGTCCTCTAAATCACACCTCAGAAAGAAGTCATAGGACTCTCAGCACTCCTCACCAGCAATTTAGCTGCCTTTTAACCTCTGCTAAAGTTTTCTACTGCTTAATAGCCATTACGCTCACAGCTGCCCATTTCATCACTCGCAGACTTACCATGGACAAGCAGAAAATAGCAAGCCCACAATGAGATAAAAGCGCTGGGCTCAGACCCACGCTGGCTCCATTCAAGTGCTTACCTCAGCAGAATTGCAAGCTCCTCGTGCCCTGCATGGCCATTTGTGAAGAGCTAAAAACCAACATCCATTAAATCCACCGAATATTTACATGGCATGACTACCAATCGAAAACACAAAGAAGGTGGCATCAGTGGTTGATGTTTGCAGCTACTCAAAAGGCTGAGATCTGGTTAGGAAAGTCTGAGAGACACTTAGCTCCAACTGAACACCAAAAATCCTGAAGTAGAGTGTGGCTCAAGTGGTTCGCAAAGGACTTGAAGGCACAAGCTAAAGGACAGTGCCCAGGCCCTGAGTTCAAGCCTCAGTACTGACACTAAAGAAATAAATAAATCATACACAGAACTATACTTAAAAAACAAATATCTTAGAAGTTAAAGTAAGAAACAGAAAACTTAGAAAATAGGTTTTGAATTACACTTTCCGGCAGTCTGAGAATTTTGGATAAATGTTCGAAGAAACTTCACTTTAAAAAGAATAACCAATGCATTGCCAAATATTCACTCTGGGACTTATTAAATGAAACAAAAATCAGACCTGTTCCCTTCGGTCCCATTCACTGATCTGCAGCTTATTTAATGAGAAGACAAGAGTAAGGGAAGGTAATGTACTGGAGAATGACCCGTGATGTGAGCTGTCTGTCTAAGGACGAGAGCCCTGTGGAATTTCTCGCTTATTTCCTCATTTCAAGCCAATTGGGGGGAATCTCCAAGAGAAACAGCCACTGAGCTAGATTTCACCTGAGAGAAGAGGCGCTGCTTCTCTGTGCAGATAATCTGATGGAACCTAGCAGTGCCACAGGCTGAATAAACAGGGATAATGAAAGGGTAGCTTAGTTAAAACCCAGGACCCTGGACAGCATCTTTTCTAGCTGAGCTGAAACCAGATGCAAAGGAGACATTGTTTGAAACGCTTTGCCTCTGCCTTGCTAGCCCCTTCTAGTTTCAATTACCTTCCCATGACCCTGGGAAGAGAATTTGCAAAAGGAACCTGATTAGGAATTAACCAATCAGAATGTTGTGGGACCTAACCAATAAAATGTCCTAAAACACGTAATTATAATGAGGGCAGCCAATCAGAACTCAACACAGGTTATTAAACAAACAAACAAACAAAAAACACCTAGATTTAGAATTACCTCAAATGACAGAGGTTCAAGGACACCCAACCAGGAGACAGCAGCACATCCTTCCAGCACGATACTTCCCTTCTCAGTGAAGTTCTTCACACTCATCCTGTTTTATCCTGAATTTCATTTGTTGAAGTCCTGATACAAACACATAAGAAAGCATTAGCCACCGTGGCTGAGCAGTGCAGCTGCCACATGGCCAGGCAGTGCCTGACACTTCATTGCAACTAAGCAGACATTGCCTGCTAAGGGGCTACAATGCTGCGAAGCCAGAGGGGGGAGATGCCAGCAAGGCTGTGTGGGCTCTGTCCACCAAAAGCAGCAACAGAAAACTCCACACCAACAAGAATGATGCTGGGAGCCCCCACATCCTCCACCATTGACTTGAGTAGTTAGCAAAAGCAGAAGCGAGTACTGCAAGGGTGCCGCAAGCAGATGCTGTGGTCTTAATGGTGTGCAGAGGGAAAACAGGCTGAGGAGCACACCACTAAAGACGTCAGATCTATTAGCAGGATGGCCAAGACATCCCTCCTACGCTCCAAAGAACTAACACCTGTCCAGAGTCCCTTCGCCCCATTGCTGAGCGTTGGTCTTGAAGCAGAACTTTATGGTGAAGAGCAGAAAGGGAAGCAAAGCTGCTCAGCTCATGGTATTTGGGGAAGCAAAAAGATAATAGAAAAGGAGGGGCTAGAAACAAACTCTTAAAGGATATGCCATGATGGTTGGTATGAATAAGCAGTTACCAAATATCTTATTCAGTGAAATGCCATGTTTAGTCAGAGTACTTGGCCTTCATAAGCCAGCATCTGCGAAGTTTTCAATAGTTTGTCAATCACTCAGAGAAATTCCCTTTCAGAGAAAACAGTTCTTGTACTGGAAGATCTCACTTGCAAAGGTGAAGAGAAAGGACATTTCAATGTAACATGGAAGGCAGAGCCACAGGTATCTTTGGACACGCCAAGATCATAGCAGCAATATTTTCATAGAGAGAGAACAAAATAATACAAAATTCTTGTTAAATGTCTGGTAATGGAATCATATTAGAATTAAAATAATTTCATGGAAAATGAAGAATCAAACTCCTCCTTTACTAAAAGTATCTAAAAGGAACTCTCCAATCAGGATGCAAAAGTAGTATTCTTTAACTTGGACATGATAGATTAAACATGACTGAGGATAATCTTAGAAGATCACAAAGGCTAATAGCTATGTGTATATGATCATATAAGATGATGTTTATCAAAATGAACTCCAAGAAATGAAAACAAGAGGCTTTTTGTTATTTTGCTTTTTGGTTTTGTTGTTGTTGTTTGTTTTTTATTTCTATACCTTTTTTCTTGTATGTAAGTTTATCTGTTTGGGGGAGGGTAAGGGAGAGCACAGAAATAAATGGTGGGACAAAGGGCCAACAAATAGCACAGTGATACTTACTAGATACAATGTTGAAAATGAGGAGGGGGGAGGGAAAAACTGGAAGAAAAATGAGGGAAGATGTAGCCCTGTTCAAAAAGATATGTACTCATTACTTGACTTGCAAATGTAATTGTAACTCCTCTGTATATCACCTTTACAATAAAAATAGATTTTAAAAAAGTAAAATAAAAAAGTATTGTTTATAAACAAGTCGTTATAGAATGTGTCAGCTCTTAGCACTTCTAGTCAGTACTGCTACAATAGCCATGTAGGAAAGACATGGAATCAGGCTCCAGTGGCTCATGCCTATAATCCTAGCTACTCACATGGCTGAGATCTGAGGATCGTGGTTCAAAGCCAGTTCAGGCAGAAAAGTCCATGAGAGTCTGATCTCCAATAAACCACTCAGAAAAAAAGTGTTGCTAAGATAGAGAGCTAGCTTTGCGCAAAAGAAGCTCAGGGACAATGCCCAGGCCCAGAGTTCAAGCCCCAGGACCACCATCAACAACAACAAAAAGACAGTATGCTGATAGATTATTTCTGGAAACAAGATATCATCTAACCAGGCAGTAGAAATTATTTTAAAAGTAAAATCTGACAAGACAATTTACATTACAAAGGGGAGAATTTATGTTTGACTGCCTTTTTAATTTTAATAGTAACATTGTTGTGATCTAGGCATATCATTAAGTGTCTTTAATCCTCCTCTCCACTCGTTTATTCTACTTCTTCCTCTCCCCCTTCCTCTTCCTCTTCCTTCCCCTCATTGTTTCCTCTTCCTCCTCATCCTTCTCCGGTCTCTCTCTATCCTTCCTCTTCTAAGATTTCTTGCCAACTATTGGCTGCACAATAGGATGACCTTTGTAAGCAGAAAGATTTTAGCAGAACAGTAAAGTAAAAGAAAAAATTTAAGTGCAGTGGTCTTCAAAAATCAGTTCTAACAAACTCATTTTTTAAAAATACTGATGGAGTGCCTTGCAGGCATTAAGCACTGTCCTGAGTATTTGAAAAACATTTGATTCTGTCAAATTGCATCTTACGTAGTTACCTAAATCAAGTTTCAAAGCCAGGCCGGTTCTAACGCAAAGCATGCTGCTTCCTCTGATTTCTTCTCCCTTGGAGGCATTCATTTATGTCTCTTCTCTGAACTACTTACAGATTGCATGAGAATTCAGCTGTTCAAGCAACTGGTAGGGAAAGCTGCCATTTGACCTCAAGTCTTCTTATCAACTAGAACTCTCTCCTCCTGAAATTTTCAATAACCCACAGGAAGTTGAGGAACATTTGAAAATACTTCATTAAAAATCCAAATAAATAGATTTCAAATTCTCTCTTTTTCTTTCACTTTCTCTCTCTCTTACTCTGTAATGTGTGTATGTGTGTGTGTATCTCCAGGAAAGTTTAAGAAAACACAAAGACAGACTTTGTTTCTATTTAAGGAGCTTCTTGAGCAAGTATCTTTAAAGAAAGGAAAGAAGGCCAGGCATGGTGGCTCATGCCTGTAATCCTAGCTCTCAGGAAACTGAGATCTGAGGATTGCCTTCCAAAGCCAGCCTGGGAAAGACTCTTATCTCCAATAAACGACTCAAAAAAACCAGAAGTGATGCTGTGGCTTAGCACTCGCCTTGAGCAAAAGCAGCTCAGTGACTGCATTCCAGCCCAGAGTTCAAGCTCAGGACCCACAGGAAGGAAGGAAGGGAGGAAGGAAGGAAGGAAGGAAGGAAGGAAGGAAGGAAGGAAGGAAGGAAGGAAGGAAGGAAGGAAGGAAGGAAGGAAGGAAGGAAGGAAGGAAGGAAAGGAGGGAGGGAGGGAGGGAGGAAGGGAGGGAGGGAAAGAAGGAAGAAGGGAGAGAGTGTAGAAGAAAAGGAAGGCAAGAAGGAGGAGAAAGAGGGAGGGAATAGAGGAAGGGAAGGAGGGAAGGAGGAAATCTTCCACAGATGAGAAAGCTAGCTCACTTAACTAGAGACCAGGAAAATAAATTTTTAAAAAGACAGATCAGGTTCTAAGTAAATCAAACAAGGATCATGTAGAAGTTTTGTAAAAGGCTGAAAACCATCAAAGGAATTTGTAGACACTATATGTGAAATAAGTGAACCACTAAAAAGTCACAGCATACAATTTCACCCAATAATGTAGCAAGGAAAGGAAAAACTTCAATGAATCAGAACTGGTACTTGACTAAAAGCTGAGGCTTAGAGCCAAGTACAGTGATACATGTCTATAATCCCAGTTGTGCATGGGGGGTAGAGCTAGGAACTCTGAGGTGAGTACAGCAAAAAGTACAAGAGCTTATCTGAAAATAAGTAAAGCAAAAAGGGCTAAAAATATGGATCAAATGGTAGAACTCATGACTACTAGGTGCGAGGCCCTGAGTTCAGTCTGCAGTATTACCTAAATAACAATCGATGAAGTTTTAGGAAGAGCTGTTCCTCAGTTTTTGAGCGGATATGTTGAGATGATATGTTGGGCCAGGTGGACAAGACTGAAGGGCTTTTATTTTCCAATTTGGTCTCCATTCACATCTTTCTCATTTCTACTTTTCCTTGTCTAGCTGGCTATAACTTTGCCCTCTTCCTTCAGAATCTTTACCCCTTCATCTTTCTGTTGGTCTTATTCACCTCTCCAAGATCAATCTTTTTTATATAAAATGGTATTGGCTTCATAAACATCTAAAATAGGTGTCAACATGCAGAAATAAGATGGACTGTTGCATGTTTCAAGTGCCTCTCAGAAGCAAACTGAAGATGTGGTTACACCTGGTCCTGGTGTCACAGGGATCAAGACTGTCATAACTTTGTCCTGGTACCACAGGAACATTCTTTACCCCAACTATCCCCAGCGGCCACATTCTGCTGTAATAGAAGCAGCCCACCCAGGCAGGGTGGGATACTTTCCTATGAGTGCTCCCTTTCCTCCTCTCTCTTCTCATGTGAATTTTCTTCTTTTTTTCCCCTAGGTATTGGTTTTCTTTGTAGACTTCCATAAACTGTACTGTAATCCATATGTTACTTACTTTTGCCTGTCCCTATTTCT
The DNA here is from genome assembly GCF_024711535.1 of Dipodomys merriami. NCBI lineage: Eukaryota > Metazoa > Chordata > Mammalia > Rodentia > Heteromyidae > Dipodomys > Dipodomys merriami. The sequence goes on from NW_027202826.1 coordinate 5,731,509, forward strand.
TAACTGAACCCATAGACTCTTCCGTTTTCTCTTTGATACCGCCTCCACGCCAAATAATGTGCTTTTAAATTAGTCCTTGACGAAAGCTAAAAATATCCTTAGCCTTTATTATGTATTTATCCAAGATAAATTTTGCTCTTGCTTTATTGCGATTTCAAAACCAGCATGGGGATGAGGTTTGTCGGTGTTGTAGCAGTGTAAATAGCATCAATATTTTAAGATATCTGCTACTCCTTGACAACCATGTTCACAGAGGTGTTGTTCATTTGATTTTTGAAGCAGCCATTGCGGGCTACTCTTTCTACTACTATAAGAACAAAGAATCACTGTAGTGTCCTTTATGCAGTGTGAACACAAATTTCACCCTCCTACAACTAGCTTATGAAGAGCTTCGCAATGACAGCCTCTTTTTATCGCAGACACTTTCTGACCTGCTTCAGCCTCATGATGAGCAGTGATAGTCACTTTCCTCTTATTGAACCGTGGCTTCACCTCTAATGGAGCTGCTCATTTGCATGTTGTTTGCATATTTTAAATTCCTTCACATAATTTTGATAATTGTACATCCTTCTGGGCATATGTAGCATAATGATCTTGCCACGCTTCTGAAGACATCAGGTAAAACTCATTGCTAGAACTTCATTTATTTAAAAAGCATTTACAGAGGGCCTGCGTGGCGTGACACGTTGATTTGGATGCTGAGAAAACAACCTAGCATGCGACACAATCGCCATAGTCCATGCAGGTCCTTGTTCCCCATCTTATACACAAGGATCCCACTCAAAGGCCTTCTCGCTGAAAGATCCAACGAAGTGGCACCTGCAGATCTCTTGGTGACTCTACAGTTCCTGTTTCCCACGATTGTGGTGTCCATGTTAATTTATCATCCGTAGTGTCTCGCTTCCCAGCTCTCCTTTCAACCAAACAGCTTCTTTAAAAGTTATCTTTTAAGTCAATGGTGATTTTATACTCAGCCCAAAACAAGAAAATAGATTAGGTTCTTTTTCTGCTCAGACATTACCTTGTATGGCACAGAGCTGTTACAAACAACTGTTCATGATCCTGAGAATGTGTTCTACACGGTTCTCTTATTCTTATATTTAAATTATTTCCTTTTTATGCCTTATTTACTTTTTTCTCTACAAACCATGTGTAAAAGACTTCCAAGCAAAGTATTGCAAAATAGATGCCACAGGAAATGCAAAGACAGTAATTATAGGCACTCGGACGTTCTAGCTTGTTTAAGTACGTGTTTTAAACAAATCTGGCACAGATTCATATGCAATAGTCCCTATTTTTGTAAAACAAAAAAAGTAATAATAAAAGAACCTTTCTTCATTTTTTGCTCTACTACATTTTAAAATTTGTTCTTGTTTCTCATACTTTAGAGCTAGTTACTTGTCACGTTTTATTTCTATTCACAATTACTTCTTCAAATATGTATATTTCGGATTTTAAATCTGCAGTTCAGATTTTTTAAGTGACTTTCCAATTGACCAGTTTGGGTTCTTAGAAAAGTCTTGGACTTTTATTTCCACCATTTTATCATGGTATTATTTTTCTCTTGGCTGTAAGCTCCCTTCTTAACCGTTTTTTTAATGTTTGCTTTTTCTAATTTTTTTCTTTAAAAAAATCTAGCTTACTCAATGACATTCAATAAAGAAATTTTCTCAGCTTCAGGCTAGGAATCATTTGATTTATTTACTAAAGCTCAGATAAAATATTGACTCCTTGCTCTGATTGCAAGTGCACAGTTACATTCTCACTCATAGTTCAGGTTGTCAGATTCCTCGACGCTAAGAGGCAGGGCCCAGGAGAGAAAACTATGGATATGCTAGTCACTACAAACAGGTCTGCTCCATTATGCATTAATAAGATAGTATTCTGGCTTATTTATGAAAATCTTGGGAATTTGGGCAACATGAGTTGGCAGCGGGGCAGCTAACAATCTCAGTATACTGAGCATGCCTGTTTCTAGTTGCAAGGTGAAGGGATTATTCCCAGCAGTGGCAATATAGTAAAGAGGCCATCACCACCATCACAATCGCACACCACTAGCAAATGAAGCCCATACATAGGCCACAGCAGGACGTACATACGCAAAGCTGCAGGGTTTCTAAACAGCCCTCAGCAACTCCTCTCAGAAGCCTGGAATTATAAAAGATGGCATTTTACAATATAACTTGATCTGTACTTCAAATAATCTTATTAGTCCACCAAGCTGGACTAATAAAATGATTTCTTTTCCTCCATATCCAAGATTAAAAGCACACCCACCGCTGTAGGATGGTGCATGCCTATAATCCTAGTAGTCAGGAGGCTAAAGCTAAGAGAGTTCAAGTTCAAAGCCAGCCTAGACAACCTGGCAAGACCATAGGTCAAGGAAAATATTTTTCATAAGAGATGAAATCACTTCAGGAAACCTCATTCAAACAAGGCAAGAATCTAGTTACTAGCAACTATTCAAAACCCAGGACAGAGATGGGGAAAACTCCATAATGAGACAAAGTTCCCAAGATGCCCGGAATCACCAATCTGGAGAAAGGAATTCTCCAGACTCAATCTCCAGAAAGAAACTCCTGTTTCTCTACCCATTGGGGTACAAATCCCTTACAAACTTTCTCCCAGAATGAATCAACAGCAAGAACAGGCTACATTATCCTATACTAGTCTACCCCCTAACATTTAGAGCCTTCAACGCTATGAAACAGAGGAAGAAACAGAGTTGATCTAATGTCAGGAAGCTTTCACAGGTCAACTTGTATAATGCGCCATATGTACTTTATAAGATTCATCTTCAATGGCTTCACAGGGGTGTGCATGTATGTTTATAGTCAGGTATAAGACATATACTGAATGATACCAGAAATATGACATTAAGTGGAATAACAACAACATAGGCACAAATATTTCTGATATTTAATATGTGACTGTAATTTGCTTCTGATATTAACATATGCCTTGTTCTGTCACCCTATAGATTTCATTCAATCTATAACCATATATTAAATATATGGGAGAGAGAGGGAGAAAGGAGAGGAATGAGCAAGGGGAGGAGCAGGAAAGGGGTTAATTTAATAAAAGCTAGAAGAAGCAAAGAGAAGATAGATTCTTCCTGAACTAGGGATAAGAGAAGGTCAGATTGAAATGAGATGAAAAAGAGTGGTTTGCATTTCAGGACATAGACTTCTTCATCAGCAAAAACTCAGCTCTGCTACGTATGCTGAGACAGAAAACTAGAGAAACTTTTTTAAAGACTTGCTAAAGGTTCCTGAGTCTTTTCTGAACATCTGCTTTCCTTCCTGTTGTCTTTGTGGCCTCAGCAAGGTCTTTTTGTTGAGTTCCTGAAAGGCAGCTCTCAGAAGGTCACATCAGGACTCCGCAGTTAAGGACGGTGCAGGGAAGAGGGCAGGCACCACTGCTTGAAGCTACTGACCATAAAATATCCATAGCCCACAACAGCAGTTCAGGAAAAAGTCTGCTGTCAAGTTTGGCCTACATCTCTTAGCACTTTGGATAAAAATCTGGCTACAGAGAAAGAAGCTAAGTGTAGGGATGGACTCAAAGTCTTCAGCATAACTAGCTTTAGATCTTCCTTCAGAGGCAGAAATAGAATCTGATTTTCCCAAAAAGACAATCACAAAAAAAAAAAAATGCTGAACAGTCCCGCAATCCAACAATTATATCTTTTCTTCTCTATAAAACAAATAGAAAATAAAAGATGTGGATCAACTAAGAGAATAAAGTACTTATAATTCTTTTTTTTTTTTTTTTTTTTTTTTTTTTTTTGTCATGAGGCCTGAACTCTGGGTCTGGGCACTGTCCCTCAGCTCTTCAGCTCAAGGTGAGCACTCTACCACTTGAGCCACAATACCACTTCCAGCTTTTTCTACTTATGTAGTGCTGTGGAATCAAACCCAGGGCCTCAGGCATGCAAGGCAAGAGCTCTACCACTGAGCCACTTTCCCAGCTCAGATACTTGTAATTCTCATAAGTCAACACTTTTAAGTTTCCTTAAGCTCTTGCTTTGTTTTGTTTTTGGAAAGCTAGGCACATCTATGTAGAATTTTTCTGAAGTCAGTATCTTAAGCAGACTACAAAATGTTGAGAAAATAACTCCCATCCATGGAAAACAGATCTAGGTGATCATTAGTGTTTTAACGGTACATTTAAACCTCCATAAAATGTGTTCTATCTACCTTTTTTTTTCTAATGATGGTTATTCTTTAAAGAAGTGATCACTACTACACAGATCAATCATAGTACCATGTAGACAGCCTACTGAGGATGCACATTCCCAGGCCTCTCCTTTGGACAATCCCATTCAGTGAATCTAGGAGGTGACAAGGGAATCTGCATTCTTTTTCTTTTTAAGTTGCTGTACAGAGGTTCAATTCAGCAAGTCAGATTATGAGTACAATGTATCCTGATGGATGTCACCCCTTCCATTGTACTTCCCCATCTCTCCTGACCTCATCCATACCCTCACCAAGTTATGCAGTTCAACTTTTACATCGTGTGTGTTGAATATACTGACTGAGACTGCACTTCTAACAAATCCTTAGGGGATTCTTATGACTGGGCAAGTTAGGGACACTGGAACTAGATTATCTTTGTCATGAGCTATTTTTCTATTTCAGAGGAAGCCGTTGATTTATAAGGTGGTTGTCAATATTTTCCTATGTTTTCATGTACCTCTAATTTATCTTGGGTAATTTTGGCCCTTTACCATGCCGCAGAATTTATAGTCAGTTTATCAAGATCCACAACACACACACACATACACACACACACACACACACACACACACACACACACAGAGGGAAACACCACACTAATTAACAAAGTAAATTGAGAATTGTCCCTTTTTCAATATTGAGTTCATTCACCTATATTGAGTCCCAAGGACATACCATTGTATCATTGTATGACCTTTTAGAAAATTTCAGAATTTTCTCCAGAAAAATTATGCATGTTTTTGTAGATTTATTTCTAAATAACTGTTAGCTATAACCTGATGGAATTTCTTAAGTGTGGGTGTTGGTGTGAAAGAAAGAGGAAGAAATATATTACACAAAAATCTATGAAACATCATGGCTTTAAAAATAGTAGCAAAGCACCATCTACTTCCTTCCCCTCAAGAAGTAACTTAAAAGAATGTGAGTTTTCCTCTCTGATCTTACCCCCTCCCTGCTCCACAAGTACAAATTCTATCTTAAACCTTGTTAAAACATTCAAGTGTTTCCTTTTCTTAGATGGATTATAATTTTTGACTCTATTGAAAACTAAAACAACCAAACACATGACTTTCACAATTCTACCATTTTTATGGATATGATGGTTATTCAAACATTTTTACTGCTGTGGTGTATTTCCTATTGTGACTGTGCTAGATTTTTTTTTCTGTTGGACAGACAGTTGATACCTGGTTGGAGTGGATTCTCTTTGTAACCAACAATGTTGCTATGAACAATTTTCTAGTTTTTCTATGGTTACTGACTAGGAGTAGAAATGTAAATGAGTAAGGTAAGTGCATTTTTTAAGTAAGTAAAATTTTGTGTGCCTGTTAGCTGTTTGAATCTCCACTTTTGCAACAAGCTTGTCCAAATCATTTGCCCAATTTCAGTTAGGTGTCTTTCTTTTTCATTAATTTGTAAAAGATGATCATATGTTGAATGTTAATCTTGCTTCAATTATATCAATAACATCTGTGGAAAAATATCTTCTAACTTGTGACTTGCCTTTGCATTACTTTTATGTCTCAGTACAGAAGGGTTTTTTGTTTGTTTGTTGGTTTTGTTGGTCGTGAGGCCTGAACTCTGGGCCTGGGTGCTGTCCCTCAACTCTTCAGCTCAAGGCTAGTGCTGTACCACTGGAGCCACAGAGCCACTTCCGGCTTTTTCTGCTTATGTCATGCTGAGGAATCGAACCCAGGACCTTATGCATGCAAGGCAAGCACTCTTCAGTAGAGATTTTAAAGTAGCTAAATTTAGCTATTTTCTTCCTGGGTTGCATTTTCAGGTCATATTTAAGAATTTCTTCTCTATTCTATGTCATGAAATTTTACTTCTCATATTACCTTCTAAAAATGTCACAGCTTTGTATTATACATTTAGGACATGTGTCTGGAATTGATATCTGTGTATGCCATGAAATACAAATTAAAAGAAATAAATAACATATTCCTCTATTTCTATTTGCTTTCAACTGGTATATAAAGATAGTGTTAATGCTATTAATTTTTTACCTTGGAATCTGGCTGCTTTTCCATAGTAGTTCTAATATTTGTTTATAAATTTTGTTTTACTTTCTATGTGGGAAAATAGCTATGTCTAAAAATATTGTACTTTATCAGTTCTTTATCTGTTACAATGCACAAGATCTCCAATACAATATTAAGTGGAAACAGTAATCATGAAAATTCTTGTGTATACCTGAATGCAGAGATTACAGACATGTACTTCCATGGCAGGCTCAATTTTTCCTTTAAATATAGTACTTATGTATAAATTTGAAAACAAGAAGAATGAAAAATAACAAACTGGGGGCTGGGAAGGTAGCTCAGTAGTAGAGTGCTTGCCTTGCATGCCTGAGGCCCTGGGTTCAATTCCTCAGCACCACATAAGCAAAAAGAAAAAAGCTGTAAGTGGCGCTGTGGCTCAAGTGGTAGAGCGCTAGCTTTGAGCTGAAGAGTTGAGGGACAGCGCCCAGGCCCAGAGCTCAGGCCCCACGACTGGACCCAAAAAACAAACAAACAAACAAACTGAACAGCCAATTAAAATTAATGAATAATAGTTTAGATCCCCAAAATACAAAAGAACAAAGAAAGAAGGGGAAAGAACAAACAATGTTAAATCAAATTAAACTACAATGTCTAAATCTTGAAAAAGATTTACAAAACAGATTCACTTCTTTCAAAATTAGACAAGATAAGGGATGAAAAAAGTCACAAAAACAACAGTAGAAATTAAATAGCAGATAAAATTACACGTAAGGTAAAACTATAAAACCAAAGGAGAAAATAGTGTTTAAACATTTATGCTAATGAAATGGAAAAGGCTGGAACAGTTTCCAAAACTGTAATTCACCTAAATTAAGTTGAATGATTTATAAACACTGAAAAACTGAACAAATGTTCAAGTCCCTAAACACAATGATGGCACCTGTTCCTGAAGTTTTTACAAATGCATTTTGCGGAGCTTTTAAGGAAAAGATCATTACCACCTTTTTTTTCTTTTGTCAGTCATGGGGCTTGACCTCAGGCACTATCCTTGAGCTTTTCCACTCAAGGCTAACACTCTACCACTTTGAGCCACAGTGCCACTTCTGATTTTCTAGTAGTTAATTGGAGATAAGAGTCTCACAGACTTTCCTGCCAGGGCTGGCTTCAAACTGCAATCCTCAGATCTCAGCCTCTGAAGTAGGTAGGTATAATTATAATCTTATACAACATATACATAAAGTAATAAAGCAGGATGTATACCTCAATTCCCTTTATCAGGTCAGGACCTCTGATGCATAATACTGGTATGGCAAGAAAAGGAAAGGCCATTTTCATAGACCTACTGATATGATTATCCTAAATATTTTCAAACTAAATTTAGAATATAAGAATAATTTATTAACCAAAATAGTCCAGTCTCCATCACCCAAAGTAACATAGATCATAAGCATATAAACCCTTGCACAGCCCATACAATTTCATAAGGTTGGTTCTTTCATTCTCTTTTTTTGGGGGGGCGGGGCGGTCCGGTCATGGGGCCTGTACTCTGGGCCTGGGTGCTGTCCCTCAGCTCTTCAGCTCAAGGCCAGCGCTCTACCACTTGAGCCACAGCGCCACTTCCAGCTTTTTTCTTTTTTCTTATGTGGTGCTGAGGAATGGAACCCAGGGCCTCATGCATGCAAGGCAAGCGCTCTACCACTGAGCCACCTTCCCAGCCCACCTTTCATTCTCTTTGAGAAAGTTTTACATCTGGATGAGTGACTTTTCCCATTATCTCAAATAATAAGTCTTCTGGCCACAGCAGTCTTAGAATAGCCTAATTTCAGAATTAACATTATTGGCACCATAATAGTAGTCAAAACTCAAAAATTCATTAAAAGTCCATAAATTTCCCCTAATTCTAGTTCAGCTCTGTTTCAAAAGAAAAAAGATGCTATGAAAAAAAAAGAAGAAGTATGGGGAGCTGTTTTTCTGTTCCTCTCTCACACCTCCTCTCCACCACACTAGCTTAGAAGCTGAAATTCATTATGTAAATTGAGGCACAGTCTATACTGCTATAAAAACAGAGCACGAAAATATAATGACTTCAGTAAGATAAAATCTTGGCAACAGCAACAGGCAACTGGCCTGGACTTGTGAGACACTTTAGTTCCATGTAGCCAAAGACCCAGATTCCATCTTACTGCTCCACCACCTCAAGAGCTTTGTCCTCACCTCAAGGCTCCAAGCTGGGGCCCCTTCACCTCTGCTGCAGACACTGGGAGGAAGAGCAGGAAGTGGAGCATAGCCAAGGCAAGCAGTTTCCTTTTCAGCAAGTGATAGAGAGTCCCACATCACACCTTCCCACCCTTTCAGTAGGGCAAGCATGTCTCCTTTCTCTTGGCTTCTAAAGCATCTTGCTTACCAAAAAAATGTATTTTTCTAACTCAAACGTAAAGAAATATTCAGACAAGCCCAAATTCAAAGACATTGCAGGATACAACTGGCCAATACTCCTCAAAAAAAATGTCATGGTCACACAGGATCTTTATCTGAGGCTTCTGTCAAAAGCAATATGAGCACACCATCTTGGAAGAGTATCTTCCAGTGCCAATCAAACCTTCAGGAGACCATAACTATGGTGAGTACCCTGTCTTTGAGCCCAAACTGAAGTAAGGAGGTCAAGTCTGGCAGCACCATATTGGCCACATGGTGGATGGTAAGGTCTGGCATCTTGTCTACATGCCGGGGGAAGGAAACACTGAAGCCTCCCAAGTGATGGTCATGCCTGGATCCCTGGAGGCAGGGGCAGGCCCTTGGCTGGTAGGTTACTGAATCTGTCAGTCCAGTGCCTGGATAGGGGAATTTCCTGTGGATCTGCCCCCTGCTCAGACCCTATTTAGGTCGGACCAGCACAGGCAACCATTATACCATGCCACCTGGGTCTCTGTGATTGTCTCCTGTGTCCTGTCTCCTGGCTTGTCTCTGGTCATCAAGGCGTCCCAATTCAGTTCTCCATTGGAGCTGAATTAGTTTGTTGGTACTGTTTTTGTTCTCTCTTCCTTTCCAGCCTTTTTCTTAACTGTGTTAAGTGTATTTGGGGGCTGCAGGCCTTTATAACATCTGGCTGTCTGCAACCTGCTAACTGTATAATAAAGACTGCAACATTCCACCTTCTAAAAAAGAAAGTCATGGTCATAAAAGACAAAATAATTATTCCAAATTAAGAGATACTGAAGAAAGAAAGCAGCTAGATGCAATGTGTAGTGCTAGCTTTGGATTTGGGATATAAATTAGTTAACCAAGTTTGAAGGATTTGTAGATTAGATAGTACTTGTGAATGGTAATTTCCTACTTTGGATCAATATACTCTGTGGCTACATAAGATGCTAATACTTGGTGAACTTGAGTGATCACAAGATTCTTGGTACTCTTTCCTAACTTTTTTGTACATCTGAAATTATTTCAGGGGTTGAAGATGTGGCTTAGTTGTTAAGACTGCCAGCTAATGAGCAAGGCATCAAGTTGAAGTCTCAGTCTCAGAAAAAAAGAAAAGAAATGAAATTATGTCTGAATAAAAGACATTTTAAAAAGAAAGACTGTGTGTGCTTTTCATCTCAAATTTAAATCTCCAGCCCAAACCTTACCTCAGAAGTCCAGACTAGTGTATTCAGCTACCTAGCTGATGTCTCTATGAGATAGGTCAGATATTTCAAGTTTAACATTTCTAAAATTGAACTCTTGCTCTATCTCCAAAAATGTCTTCTTCCAAAAGTCTTTTCCATATCGCAAAATGCCACTTCCACCCACCCAGTCACTCAAAGCAAATGTCCGGACATTATTTATCCTATCTAACTCATCACTAAAATCTACACAACTATGTATCTCAAATCTATTTGATTGACTCCATCTCTATAGCGCTAACCCTAGTCTAAGAACCTTTACCTCATGTCTAGTACATTGAAGTAGTTTCTTAAGTAGTCTTCCTGATTTATCTAGGACCATACTCCAAATCACCCTCCAATTACATGTGATCTCTTCAAAAGGTGAAATATAGCCACACTTAAAGGTTTTAATATGACTTAAGGCAAATTAAACCCTAGAAAATCATTCTGCCCTCACAATCACACCTTCAAATAATATACTCTTCCTGCTTACTCCATTAATCTCCAAACTCTAGATCACAATATACATAAGGTACTTTAGGAAGTGAAATTTATTTTCTGCATCAGGACCTCCAATTGTTATTTCTTCTTCATTATCCAGCATGCTCCTAATACCCTTTTCCTTAATGTTTCTTCTTGACTCATTGTTTCTTCCATTCTTTAAATTGATTAGTCAGACTGACTTTTCCTAGTGGCCTAAGGAGCAACCTGACTTAAAATATGTCTCTCCCAATGGCCAGCCAGGCACCTTGTTATAATCCTTCTACTCAGAAGGGTAGCTCAGGATCCTCTGGGCTAAAGCAAAGGACTGAGGGTAGGGTTCAAGTGCCAGAGCATTTGGCTAGCAAATATGAGGACCTAAATTAAATCCTCAGTGCTGAAAATAATAAATAAATCTCTCTTAGCAACATGTCCTTTTCTTAGCACTTAGGATAATTTTTCTTTTTGTTTGTTAGGTTTGGGTTTTTGTTTTTGAGAAAGGGTTTCACTGTGTAGCCCAAACTGGCCTCAGACTCAAATTCCACCTGTCTTAGCCTTGCAAGTGCTTGGCTACAGGTGTGCACCACCACAACCAGTTAAGATCATTTTAAATTACAGTTTTGTCCTTTGTTGGTGTGTGGCTCCTACTATACTGCAAGTTCAATTAGGCCTTTATTGTACACTTTTATGGATCAAATACATGTGTGTTTGATAAATACAAATAGTTATGCTCAACAAATGCAGGTCGAGCAAACACATAAATTAAAATATGTATAAATAAATTAAAATACCACTTATCAGGTGTACTGGATACTTTGGTTCTAATTCACTGCATGAAGTAGGAGAAGTGACTCCCATGGGGAGAAACTTAGGCAAACCCTCAATTTAGTACTTAGCATAAATGCTACTACATCCTCCAAAACAACAGTCTAAATTTGTTTTGTGAAAGTGGTCTTCCTCAAGAGTATTTAAGGTTTCCAATAAAATGTATACCCCTCAAAAAAAAAGAAAGTGGTCTTCCTAGGTAAAAAATAAGGAAATATTTAAATACTTGCACAAGACACAGAAGAAATTTCCTCTTCTGTAAATGTAGTTAACTGGAAGTCATTCTATGATTTAGTGTGAAACGAGTAGTTGACATCATAGTGGAGATGGTCATTCATCTAACCACCAGTTCTTCTGGAAATGTTCTTGGCAGTGCATTAGAAAGTACTTCAGGGATTCAGTGTATGTTTTCAAGACTATACAAGCAATAATAGCCTTTTGAGTCTTAGAGCTGTACAGCCTAGAAAAACAAATTTATATAGCAAAATGGGCACTTCTTACAGTTAGGTCAGAATATTCTGGGTATAGAGTTACAGTTAAAATGATCTTATATTAACTACTGAACTTTGGAAAATGAGATGCATGAGCCATCTTGGTTAGAATAACTTGTCTCTGAAGATTTGTTGACAACATATTAGTTCCAAGAGCAAATTAGGAAGACATGAAAATATTTCATTTTAAGGATTTTAATTTCACTGTAGAAACCTGTTAAAAAGACATGAAAAACAACTATGCACATTTCAAGCTTTCTTATTGCTGCCATTGTATTAATAGGATTATAGCATTTATACGTAATCCTCTTTAATTAGCTGAGTTGAATAATCCAAAACAAATCATCTAAAATGTATCCTGTACAATAGGATAAAAGAAATTTTAGAGTTTGAAATTTTGATCACACATTTTCAGAGTGTGACCTAAGTATTAGTATACTGAATATCATGTGAAACCAGTTCAGAATCTCTTCTGAGAATGTCTTGGTTTTTTTTTATTCCATGAGAGACATCCCTGACCTTAGATTTAGCTTTTAAGCCCAATGAATTAACAGCATAAATTACAAAACTCAATATAGTGTCTAGTGAGTATCACTGTTGCACTAGTTCACCCTTTGTCCCATCATTTCTGTGATTCCCATTCCATTCCCCAAATCAGATAAAATTACACACAAGACAAAGGGTACAGAAATCAAAAATAATTGCAACAGGGAATAAACCAAAGGGAAAAAAGAAAGAACTGTAAACCGTAAAATAAACAAAAACTTATTTCCATTTCTTGGAGTTCATTTCGGTAAGCATTATTGTATATGGTCATATGCACATAGCTGTTGAACTTTACAACTTAGAGGGAGGGGAGTCAGAGAAAATGAGGGAGGGAGTAACACTGTTTAAAAAGAAATTTATTACCTTACGTAACTGTAACCCTTCTGCATATCACCTTTTCAGTAAAATTTAAATTTAAAAAATTGCAAAACAGTGATGGCTTATTAGTTATGAAATATTCTAGTGTTTGTTTATCCTGGAAGCCTTTTGTGTGTACTTATTATTATAACTATAGCATGACATAAAGAGTGCTTTTTTTCTGGTGGTTCTGTTTGGTATCCTAAAAGATTTCTGTATCTATATAATCACTCTTTCTGAAGATTTTGGGATTTGTTGCTCTGGCATTTGTTGCTTAAGGCTAGTACTTTACCACTTGAGCCATGGCTCCTCTTCTGGATTTTTTGGTGGTTAATCAGAGATAAGAGTTTCATGGACTTTCCTGTGTAGGATAACTTTGAGTGTCAATCCTCAGATCTCAGCGTCCTGACTAGCTAGGATTACAGACATGAGCCACTGGCACCCAGTTGTTATGCTATTATTTTATCAAATACATTTTCTATGACTTTAGCTTATATCTCTTCTTCTGTCTACAATTCGTGATGTCTCACATATCTTGAATGTTCTATCTTTGTATTTTCTTTTTCTTAAACTTCACCTGACTGTTCTAGTTCACCTATCTTGTATGTAAACTCTAATAATCTCTCTTCACCTTGTAGTCATTCATTGGTGAGACTTTCAAGTGAGTTTTTCATTAGATTTATTGAGTTTATCTTTTCCAGGATTTCAATTTAGTGGGCTTGTTTTTTCATTCAAGATTTCTATTAAATTTCTTTATCATTTCACATTATCTTCCTTATTTCATTCATCTTATTGTTGTACTCTCTTTAAATCCATTTAGCTGTCTATTTGTACTCTCCTATAATTCATTCAGGTGTTTATGCCTTCTTCAACTTCATCATTCTTCTTAATTCTTTGGGAATTCAAAGTCATTATCATCAATTATTGTGGAGTTATTGGCCTTAGGATAAGTTTTGTCATATTTCTTGTGATTCTCCATTGGGATTTACACATCTGTGGCCAAGTTTTTAGCTGAAACAAACTAAACCATGGCTACTTAATGTAATAGGTATTGACTCTATGAAAAACATTCCAGCCCCATGGAATCAGCAGATGCCAGGATGTCCTGTTTTACTTAGAGTTACCCTAATAGGGCATAATCCTGTAGTTCTTCAGTTAAAGAAAAGAGAATTCTAGTCTGATTCTTCCACCTGTTGTTAGTACATGCCAGTTGCTGAAAATGAGCAACAATCCTTGTGGGAGTCATAAAGACACACACACACACACACACACACACAGACACACACACACACACACACACACACACACACACACACACACACACACACACACACACACACACACACACAAGTGACCACTTAGCTGCAAGGCATTCCAGGACATTAGACAGCTAATATCAACTGCGGAAGACCTGATAGAGATAGTGGATAAAGATTTGAGATTTCCAATCTCCTTCTTTTCAAACTAAGAGCAACTGTACCAGCTGTTCTCTCTGCTTAGAATGTGTTCCCCCAGAATTGTGCAAGGGCAGCTCCCCATCATTCCTAGCCTGCTTAAATGTCACCTTCTCAAACAGCCCATCTAATGCACAGGCTCCTTAACTCTAACATATCACCTTGTTTTATCAGCAGTTCACATTCTCTTGCTTCTTGTTTTTCATTGGATTTTTGTGTATTATCTACTTTCCCACTACTCTGACAATACAAGTTTACTTCATTCTTTACCTCAGTTCTAGAACATGTATATTCATGGTATAGATTTGATACATATTGTTGAATAAATAAGTAAAACACTTCCAAAATAAGTTAGTGGGAACTGATGGATAAATAACTGTTAAAAGCCTGATCAAGGCCTGGGAATACACAGACAGACCAACTCTGACCAGTGTCCTCCCCTCTGCACCCCTTTCCCAGACCCCATGCTCTGCACACGCCAGCAGGCATTCTCTGGTTTTCAAGGGAGTTTCTCCTGTAGATCTCAAAGCACTCCAGCACAGAGAGTGTGTCTTACCCAGCCCCACCCCTCAGTCCCCTCGCATAGGATAGGTACCCGCAGAGCTCTCATTAAACGTGGGACCGAAGAAATAAAATTGTTGAGGCCCATTATCAACAGAACTGAGCTCAATCCCAACTTTACTGTACGTTAGGTAAATGACTACATTTTACCTCTCCATTTCCTCTTCCAGTTAGTAAATATCAAATGAGCAAACAACAAAGTAGAATCTTGTGACATAGGAGTTGGGCCAAAATACTGATATACACAATCCTGAACACCATGGCCCCAAATGGTGAAACATTAACATCATAAAAGTCTAAGATCTCAAAATATAATCCTCAAAATATAATTTTGGAGAAAAATATTTTTAATATTAAAAAAATATTTGTTTATATTAAAAGGTAGATATTTCAGAAACAGAAACACTACAGAAGAGTGCACAGGCCACTTCACACAACCGCATACACGAATAACACATATACTTCTGAAAGCACACTAATGACAACACAGATACAACAGGATAGGCAAACTGTATTTATAAAGAAATGAATGAAAAAAAAAGAAGTGAGCTAATGCACATTATTAGGATTCGAAATTATGTACCTCTATCTCTTGAGCTGCGGTCACCTGAAATACCACAACAAACAACCCAACTATTTTGACAAGATCTATCAAAAACTGTGATGGGTTACCGCTGACATATTCAGTTTCACAATGAGCTGAGATCTTGAGAAATTTCATCTTTCACAAATGTAGTATATAATAGAAACACACCATTTCAGTTGCTTGGACAGTGTCATTTGTGTACATGGATAATGCTTAAAAAGTCAATTTGTGAAAAGATGTTTACATGGAGTCAAATTTGCAAAAAGACATTAAAACAAATTAGAACTTTAAAAGTCATGTGTGCTTGTGTGTGCGTGCATCTGCACGCGTGTATGCATGCGTGTGCACATGTGACTGGGGTTTGAACTCAGACTCTTGTACTTGCTAGTCAAGTGCTCTACCACTCAAACCACATTATTGCTTTCAATATTTTCAAATAGGGTTTCACTTTTTGCCTTGACCAACCTGGACAGCTATCCTCCTATTTATGCTTCCAGTGTAGCTTGGATAACAAGTGCTCACCATTTGTCCACCTAGGCTTTCTTGTTTGGTTGGTGTCTGTGTATGTATGCCAGGAGTGGCTTGTACTCAAGCCCTAGGCACTGTCCCTGAACATTTTTCCTTAAGGCTAGCATGTTAGCATTTGAGCCACAGCTCCACTTCCAGCTTTGTGGTTGTTAATTGTAGATAAGAGTTTCATGGACTTTCTTGCCAGAGCTAGCTTTGAACTGTGATCCTCAGATCTAGCTTCTTGAGTAACTAGGATATGATCCACCATGTCCAGCTCCTCTTTATACATTGTTTTACCTCCAATGTTGGAAGTGATAGGAAGAAATACACAGCATGCAAATTGTAAAATAATAATAAGAAGAAGAAGAACGACAATTTACGGGGGGAAAATGAAGAAAGGAAAACAAAAAAAGAAAGTTCAATATAAGATAAAACTGTATTATAGAAGTATATTTTAGAAGTGGGTTCATGGAGGTAGTTTGTTACAACTGGCTAGAAATGTTCCACTGAAATAAGTAGTTATTTATCTCTTTGGAGTATACACAATTATTTTCATCAGAATTCAGCCTTCTACATCTTTTTTTTGTTGTGTTTTTTTCTCGGTCCTGGTGCTTGACCTCTGGGCCTGGGTGCTGTCCCTCAGCTCTTCAGCTCAAGGCTAGCACTCTACCACTTGAGTCACAGTGCCACTTCCAGTTTCCTGGTGATTGATTGGCGATAATAGTTTCATGGACCTTCCTGCCCGAGCTGGCTTTGAACTGCAATCCTCAGATTGCAGCCTCCTAAGTAGCTAGGATTACAGGCATGAGCCACTGCTTAGCTTTCTACATCTTTTATATAACTATTGTTTCCCAGTTGGAATTGTGGTTTTAGGTAATTTGGCTTTCACAATTTCAAATTTTAGGATTATGACATCGGAGATGTATCTTTCAGGACAGTGCACAGCAATTTAGTAAAGCTTTATACTTGAAAGAAAACGAATTGATAATCACCATTTTGAGGCCCAAGCACAAGAAATATAATTTATTATCTCATAAATAGCAAAGCACATTTCAGTTTTATACTAAAGAAAATATGGAGAAAGAAAAAAGGATGAAGCCTTAACCATAAAAGGGACTGATCATTAAACTAACTAACTTCTCTTTTACCACAATTTCAGATGAATAAAGAAATAGCTAAGTATTGTCAGTACCTGTTACTAAAAGAATGTTAACTCCTGAAGATTCAGAAATATACATAAAGACTTTCTCATTTTTGCAGAAAAAAATGTTAATGTAAGTCGAGTGTCTCACAGAATTTCACAGTGAAATGAGTCCATCTTGTGGCCTTTTATAATACTGCCTCTTTCAAATTAAAATATTACTTTGTAATTGTAGGTTTCTAGGGTGTCTTTTATCTAGCACTTGAGCATTTACTGTATGCATGGTGTTAGGCTGATTGCTAGATGTGCTGTGATAGAAAATGTAAAAAAAAAAAAAAAGTATGTCCATTCATACAAATTTAAAGGACAGAAAGTCTTTTAGGCAAAGATTTTATAATATAATAATTAGGGACTGTTATAGAAAGGTATAAACTTGACTGACTATACCAGAGTTAAATAAAGTAACCTCAGAACTCAGAAGGAAACTAGTTTGTATCCGTTTCCAGGAATAGTAATCCTAACCACTAAAGCAACCATGTACCCTTAGAGGTTGGGTTAAAAATTAATTTCCAGACCAGTGAATAGGAGGCTGAGTCTAAATAACTTCTCACCGCTGTGCTGGTGCCTTGCTGGTGAAGGGGCTTTCCACCCAGCTCTGAAAAGCCTAGAGGTGAGAGAGGCCATTCACTGAATCACAGATGCCACGCTGTTTAGCCTTAGGAGAGCTTTTGCTAATGCTCCTCCTTGATTACCTCCCTAAAGGATTTGATTCACTCACCTCTGAGTAGCCTGTAAGTATCTCCCTATATGGAAAGGATGGGGCATATCTCCCCTCCCCATATGGAAAGTTTAAGTTGACGCCTGAGCTGCTCCCTAATATGCTCTGCTTTTGTTGGGCTTAGGTGCTCCGCCCAAGCATGTGGGTTTTGTCTTTAAAAGCTTGGTTCAGGCTCTGTACGGGCTGCAGGTCTTTGAGACAATTCCACTTACAGTCACTGGTTCTCCAGTAAAGACTCCCAATGCGACCTCTCACAATGTGGCTTCCCTGTGTTCTCCTGACTGAGTTATCTTACAACACCAGCACCAGAGGCACGTGTGAAATGATCCAAAATCCACCCCCCTCCTTTCTTTTCTTCCTTGTCCAATCAGTTCCTTCAACAAATGCTGTGAATACTTGTCTTGCAGCAGATGCAAATTAGAGATTCGGACAACTATGAGTTAAGAGAGAATGAGATCTTTCCTTCCATTAAAGTTTTCAGATTTGAGCATTAGATGAATTCCATTATCAAAAAGCACAAGTTACAATGCCAGGTACCAAAATCAAGTACAGTGACAACGGGGATATTCCATAGAGGGAAGAACATACAAAAGAAACCAAAAAAAATCACATAGTACATTAAAAACAACAGCAATAACAAAGAAAAACCTCTTGTGTCCATGTCTTGGTGTTTGTTTTGCTTAGCATCATCTTATGTGGTCATATGTACATAGCTATTTTGCTATTCTATGCATCTACTAAGATTATTCTAGACATATACTAATTATTGCAAATTAGGAAGGGAAGGGGAACAACAGAATGGTAAGACAAAGCAACAGCGATATACACAAGACAATACGTTGGAAATGATCTGTACAACTTGGGGGTGGGGAGAGGGAAAGGAGGGGGAAAATGAGGGAAGGGGTAACAAGTTTGACAAGAAATGTACTCACTACCTTACTTATGTAACTGTACATCACTGTGACAATAAAAATAATATTTTTTTTAAAGCACAGTTAAATGCTGCACAGTACCTGGAGACCAACTTAGTAACAGAAGCAACCCACATTAACCCAAGAAGTGGGGCAAGCTGGGAAAGGCCTGGATCAAGTGAACTGTCCTCATGGACAATCAGTGGATCTGGAGATTTAAAGCAAGGATACGGTGAATCTATGACTTCATTTATGTCACTGAGTTGCAACATAGCGCTCCTGAAGTTAAAGAATGAACATCAAGTATCAACATAGTACAACAACAGGATACAAAAAAGAATCTCTTCCACAGATTCTTTTTCCTTTACTTCCCTTTTGTTAAATTAGCTTACAGTAGTCATTCTGAGGAGGATTTCATTGTTACATTTCCACGTGTGTTTATACTATGTTCCAACCAATCCACATATAAAACAATTGTACTACCCTTCCAATCAATTTATTCAATAAATACTGATTAACTGCTACTATGTGCCAGTGAACAATATTAGAT
Organism: Dipodomys merriami; assembly: GCF_024711535.1. Taxonomy (NCBI): domain Eukaryota; kingdom Metazoa; phylum Chordata; class Mammalia; order Rodentia; family Heteromyidae; genus Dipodomys; species Dipodomys merriami. The sequence goes on from NW_027202826.1 coordinate 5,750,566, forward strand.
GCTTGGGGTACAACCAAGAACAAGATCCATCAGTTTCTATAAGTGGTGGTGGTGGTGGTGGTGGTGGTAGAGATTGAGCCTAGCCCTTGTGCACACTGTATAACCACTCTACCCCTTGAGCTACACCTCAACCCTTTTGTTTACATCTTGTTTCTAAAATACGGTCTAGATAATTGTGTCCAGACTGACCTTGAAACCACACTTTTCCTGCCTCTGCCTCCAAGTAGCTGGGATTACAGGCATGTGTCACCCCATCTGGCATTACTGTACATTTTCTTTTCCCATCAGTTCTACCTACCTAAAGAGCTAGGAGACACCAGACTTCTATATTAGTCAACTTCACATTACTACCACAAATATCTGTTTTCAACTGCCGTACAAATAAAAACACTTACTTAGCTCACAGTCTGGAGGCTCCAGTTCAAGACTGGGAGGCCTGCTTTGTTTTGGCCTCTGGTGCAGGTAGCACATCATCACACATTACAGGAGATCATATCAAATGAGTGCCCATGCACCAAGCCAAAAAGCAGAAAAAGAAGTGTAGGCAAGATCCCATAATTCTTTTGGAGATTAAGACCTCTATCACTTAAGCGTCTCTCATTAGGTCCCAACTCCCCTGGAGATCAAGCATGTAATGCATGGGCCTTTGCCAGATAACAAATCATAGCAACTTCTTTCTCTGTATCAAGACACCTAGTTACTTGCATTAAAAAATGTAATACATGGGCTAGGAAGGTGGCTCAGTGGTAGAGTGCTTGCCTTGCATGCCTGAGGTCCTGGGTTCGATTCCTCAGCACCACATAAGCAAAAAAGAAAAAAGCCGGAAGTGGCGCTGTGGCTCAAGTGGTAGAGTGCTAGCCTTGAGCTGAAGAGCTGAGGGACAGCGCCCAGGCCCAGAGTTCAGGCCCCATGACCAGACCAAAAAAAAAAAAAAATGTAATACACCACCATCAACCTATGTACTGGCTTCGAGGTAAATCCAGAGCATCTCTAGGGGTTCTTACCTTTTCTGAGTGACAAGCAAGGAAAGGGAAATGGGCACAAGTCCTCCTCAGTTTTCAACACCACCCTCTTCCATTTCTGTTGTAACACACCCTAGGGAAAGTCAGAAAAACTCACTTGCAATTTTCTCTTTCATCATTCCCTCCCTCTCATTCCAGACTTCTCTGCTCACCAAAGAACCCTTTTGCCTTCTCTTTGTATTCTGCATCCTGTCTGCTCTGAAGCTTCTAGTAGAATTCTACTCTAGCCCTCCACACTGTTAGGTTGTTTATTAAAGGAAATCTTTCAGAATTCCAGAAATCCTCCTCTCCTTGAGGTGACCAATTTTTGTGATTGAAAGTCTGGGCTCTGAGACTATTATCCCACTGAGAATTATTAAATTAAAAATGGATCAATGATCTCATTATTCTAGCTTATCTTTGCTCCTTCACAGCCACCGGAGAGATGAAGAACCACAGACAATAACAATAATTTCAGTACAAGGAATAAGGAACTTGAGTTTAAAAAATCTCCAAACAGAATCCTGCTGCTTATAATTTAGTGATCATTTTTTAAATGTCAGTCTCTCCCATCATGCTACAAGTATTTTTACAACAGAGACTATGGCTAGTTTGTTCCCTCATGTGTCCCCAAGTAATAAAGACGTGGCTCTTGACCTCACAGTGTTAGAATGCCCCAACAATTATACTCAGTATATTCTGTCCTATGACAAGAAACTGCCGTAGGGGAATGTTTGAGGGTGACTTAATTCAGACTTGGCACCAGAAAAGGATCCCCAGAGAAAGTGATAGATGAGCTTGGATGAGAGGACAAAGGGAGGTTAGTCAAATAAGGCATTTGTGAGGAACTCTATAAATTATGTTCCAGAGTTTGGATTTATTTCTAAAGGTACAAGCAAGCAATTGAAGGGTATAAATAAGGGACTGGAGACCTTTGTAAAGGTCACCCTGTAGGATAGACTGCACCCAAAAGAATGACAGGAGTTTGGGGCTGGGAAGGTGGCTCAGTGGTAGAGCGCTTGCCTTGCATGCCTGAGGCCCTGGATTTGATTCCTCAGCACCACATAAGAAAAAGAAAAAAGCTGGGAGTGGCGCTGTGGCTCAAGTGGTAGAGTGCTAGCCTTGAGCAGAAGAGCTGAGGGAAAGTGCCCAGGCCCAGAGTTCAAGCCCCACGACCGGACCCCCCAACCCCCAAAAAAAGAGTCTCAAGAATGTCAGGAAAATGAACCCTTAGATGTGCATTTTAATGTTTTTTTTCTTTCATGCATGTGTTTCTAACGCATTTATAAGATTATCTCTTTGTTGCTTTGTATATCCCTCCCCCACAGTATAACCCCTGCTTTCACTATATTTGATGTCAGTATAACTTGTGGAGGAGATGGGGAAAAACCAGTTGTTTAAGGATACAGGTGGACCTGTTGCAACAATGAGAAGTACAAGTTGTCATGTCCAAAACTAGCTTTACAACGTCGGTGGGGGGGGGGGGAAGGGGGGGAAGGAGAAGGATTGGGATTGGGGGGGAGGGGGGAGGCTGGGAAGGGATGTGAAGGGTAAACAAAGGAGGAGGCTGCAATGCTTGGTAAGAAATGTACGCATTATCCTGCCCACGTAATTGTAACTCCTCTGTACAGTATGTTCCCAAATAAAATAAAATTAAATTTAAAAAAAAAAGAATGACAGGAGTGGAAAGGCTACAGGGAAATGGGAGATGTTTGTGATATTCCAGGCAAGTTTGTGGGGCTCCAGGTGACAGTCCAGGGTGATATTGTAGGAACAGAGAGTGTGAATTGTCATAAAGTAGAATAAAGCCAAATAAGTTTAGGATATGAAGTTTTTCAGTTGGCTGACTACGTGGTGCTATTGTCTGATACGAAAAATAGGAGTAAAATGGCTTTCTGAACAACTTCCAAATGCTGTTTGGGTCGGTTGTACATAGTTGCTTCTGGCTCATTTATTCCTAAATATGCATTTTTTATGAAGTTATATTTCACGTTACTTTTCTGAGATTTAGGAAGTATTGGGCCCTTCATTTTACTTAAGCAGAGGCTTTGCTAAACCTTCTCATCCAAGGCCTTTGCTCTGGGACCAAAGTACCTTTCATCTGTTAACATTTCCTCTAGATATGTGTGTCTCATCCTCTTTTGTTGTTGTTGTTGGTAGTGGTCATGGGGTTTGAACTCGGGACCTACGTGCTGTCCCTGAGGTTTCTGGCTCAAGGCTAGAACTCTACCTCTTTGAGCCATAGCACCACTTCCACCTTTCTGGTGGTTAATTAGAGATAAAAGTTTCACAGACTTATCTGCCTGGGCTGGCTTTGAACCATGATCCTCAGATCTCAGCTTCCTAAAGTGCTAGAATTGCAGGTGTGAGCCACCAGCTCCCAGCTCTCATTGCTTTCAGGTCTCTGCAGGAATGTTATCTTCTCAGTGACTGTGACCCTAAGGGCCACTGAATGTATCACTTTCTCTTTTTACTCCTGATTTTTCTCCATAGTACTAATCACCATCTCCATCATAATCCTTATCTTGTTTCATATTGCACTAAGTAAGCACTTTAATTTAGTGCTCTTACATCTATCAAGTTAACAGTATCTAGCAAGTAGTAAGTGCTCAACACCCAAGCAAAGGTCCCAGTCAACAGCCAGTGTCAGCCTATGGATGAGCCATCTCAAATGTAAATTCTCCACCTCTCCATGAAGTCACTCCACTGAAATTGTGTGGAATGGAGATGGACCACTGAGCCCAGACAAATGAAAGACTCATGAATGATGTAAATAACTTTTTGTTTTAGGCTCCAAAGTTGTGGGGGAGTTTGCTACACAAGAAGAAAAACAATGCATATATATTTATTAAAATATTCATTGAATACATAAAATAATCCATTATTCATATTGTTAAAATGGTCTAATGAAACTGGGTCAGTGTCCCAAAAGTGATTTAATTTAAACATAGAAAATACTTATTTGGGGGCTGGGAAGGTGGCTCAGTGGTAGAGCGCTTGCCTTGCATGCCTGAGGCCCTGGGTTCGATTCCTTAGTACCACATAAGCAGAAAAAAAAATGCCGGAAGTGACACTGTGGCTCAAGTGGTAGAGCGCTAGCCTTGAGCTGAAGAGCTGAGGGACAGCGCCCAGGCCCAGAGTTCAAGCCCCATGACCGGACCCAAAAAAAAAAGAAAATACTTATTTGGTGAATTTATGCATTATGACCCAACAGTGCAGGTATCTTGAGTATATATTTATTTCAGCTCCTCTGGGTATATACTTTGAAGTGGGATGACTGGATTACTTTCTTGCAAATAACATAATTGCTTTTTCTTTATAGATTAGTAATAGTCCATTGTGTGTACATGTATATGTATGTGTGTGTGTTTCATTTTCTTTGATCAGTTGATGGATAGCTAGGCTGATTCCATAATTTGGCAACTGTAAACACTTCTATGATATAGTAAGCTGACTTTGATTCTTTGAGGTATATAGCATAAGTAGTACAACTGGATCCTGTGGAAGTTCTATTTTTAATTTTTTGAGGGACCTCCATATGCTATTTCCATGGTGCCTGCACTAATTTATATTCCCAACAGCAGTGAAGAAGGGCTCCTTTTTCCATGTATCTTCACCAATATTTGGTTGTTTGGTTTTTTAAATGACTGTTATTCTGATTCTGATTCTATTTGCATTTCCTTGATGACTAAGAATGCTAACCATCTTTTCATGTATTAATTTGCCATTTGTTCTTCATTTGAAGTTCCATTGCCCATTTACTGATTGGCCTATTTTGCTATTTTTCTTGGTTGTTGTTTTTTGTTTTGTTTCTAGTTTTTTATTTTAGTTCTTTATATATTTAATCCCCTGTTGGATAAATACTAACCAAGATTCTCTTCCATTCTGCAGGCTTGCTTCACTCTGTTCATTATACCTTCTTATTTGTAGGTTTTTAATTTGATCCAATCTGTCACTTCTTGTTCTTATTCCTGAGATATTGGAATCCTATTCAGAAAGTCATTTTCTAGATCTTGAAATACTTCCTTTATGTTTTCCTCTAATAATTTCAAAAGTTCAGGTTTTATATTGAGGTCTTTAATTCATTCTGAGCTGATTTTTGTACAATAGGGATCTAGTGTCAGTCTTCTACATGTGGATATCCCATTTTTCTAACACCATTTGTTGAAGGCTGTCTTTTCCCCAATGTATGGCTTGTACACCTTTGTTAAAAACCAGATGGCTGAAGCTATTTGGACTTCTATCTGGATCTTCTATTCCATTGTTCTATACATCATATTCCAGTTCCATAATATTTTTGTGACTGTGCTCTACACATAGTTTGAAGTAACATTAGGACTTGCCAATCAAATGTGTAATTAATAATACATTTTAGAGATTTAAAATTTTAAAAGATAGGCATGTTATAAAAGTTAAGTTTATATGTGAAAATCACTTTAAATGAGAAAATATCAGGAATTACACATTTTAAAAGACTGATAAATACAAATCTCAAAAACTACAAAGAATAAGATAATGTTTATTAATTAACTATAAAGTATTTTTATGTTTTTTCCGTGACTTTGATTATATTCTTTATAATAAAAATTTTCTATTTTATGGAGAGAATAAACAATAATGCATTCTTTTCTTTCATGACTGAAAGGGACTTGGCTGTTTTTTAATCTACTGTTAGTTTAGAAGAGAGACTTTGACTCTCAAGAATGGAAAGCATTAGAAATGCTCTATAAATTTTTAAGATTGTTTTCAAATTTTAGAAATTTCCACCAAACTTCTTTCATTGTGAAATACACTAGTAATATTTTCCCACAAACTGGTTTCTTATTTCATCCATTTTTGATCATTTTTCATCAACTAACCATTTACTTCTATCATAGATCACACAGAACACACATTGCAAAACTGAAAAAGTTAACTGAAAAAGTAGATAGTAGAGGTACTTCTAGAATCCATTCCTACAGTAGGATATCTAGTGGTAACTACACGAAATACTACAAAAAACATGATAATTATGATAGCCAGACTAAACATACTTCCTGTTGTACTATCAAGTAGCTTCATATTCTATGTGTCTCTATCTCTATCAATTCCAATTCCTTTCTCTTTCCTCCCCTAACCAACATTAACACACACACACACACACACACACACACACACACACACACACACACACACACACACACACACACACACACACACACACACAGAGCTTTGCTATAAAATTTAAGTCTTTAAAGTTTGTTAAAGCTGTCAAGGGCCTAAAGAAGTTCTCAAATTTGATTTACGGTAAGGCTTCTTTATGATAAAAAATGCAACAGTACCATCTCCCAATACAGGGCAATTTCATCACAATCCAATTTAGAGAAGAAATATAACTAACTGAGGAATGAAAACTAATTTCAGCCAATTTCAGAAATACTCAGTCTCTTGATGATTTCCATACAGCTAAAATAAATCAATGCCTAATATACTGGATTCTAAAATTTTGTCTTCATGAAATATCTACATATTTTCACAGACTGATATAAAGAATGACTAGAAAAATGAAAAACTACTAAGACTCTTGGAAATCAGTTCTGCTCTCATATTTTTGTTCTCTAAGTGACGCTGTTGGCTGCATATCTCCAGGTCAACCGACGTTCTTAACCATACTTGGCTCTGTTACTGTGATATAAAAATATTCCTTCCCTTATTTCTCCCACTAAGAGTTTAAAAACTTTTCACTGCTCCACTAGAGTTCCTTTTACTCTAGTGGTAAATATTTCTGTTTAAATTATCCTGCCTTAAATGATATAGCTAGCAAGATCAATAGAAAGCCCACCGATTGGGAGAAGATCTTTACTAGCCATACAACGGACAAGGGTCTCATATCTAAAATATACTTGGAACTCAAAAAATTAAACCACCCAACAACAAATCCTCAAAGAAACAACTGCCCAATAAATAAGTGGGCGAAAGACTTAAAGAGAAGCTTCTCTGAAGAAGAAAGAAGGATGGCCAATAGACACATGAAGAAATGTTCAACATCCCTAGCCATAAAAGAAATGCAAATCAAAACAACATTGAGATATCACCTCACTCCAGTTAGAACAGCAAAAATCAAGAACTCTAACAACAACAGATGCTGGAGGGGATGTGGACAGAAAGGAACCTTACTTCATTGTTGGTGGGAATGTAAACTTGTTCAACCACTTTGGAAAGCAGTATGGAGGTTCCTCAAAAGACTCTACATAGAGCTCCCCTATGATCCAGCAATCCCACTTTTGGGCATTTACCCAAATGTATACAAACAAGACCACACTAAAGCTACCAGCACAACTATGTTTATTGCAGCATTATTTACCATAGCTAAGAAATGGAACCAACCCAGAAGCCCCTCAGTAGATGAATGGATCAAGAAAATGTGGTATATATACACAATGGAATTCTATGCCTCCATCAGAAAGAATGACATTTCCCCATTTGTTAGGAAATGGAAAGGTTTGGAAAAAATTATATTAAGTGAAGTAAGCCAGGCCCAAAGAAACATAGGTCCCATGGTTTCCCTTATTTGCAATATCTAGTATAGGTATGAGTCAAGCGGAAAAGGTCAGATAATGTGATGTTAGGAAAACGAACCCTTAAATATGTATTTTAATGTTTTCGTTTCTTTCATGCATGTGTTTCTAACGCATTTATAAGATTATTTCTTTGTTGCTTTGTACCTCCCTCCCCCACAGTGTAACCCCCGCTTTCACTTTATTTGATGTCAGTATAACATGTGGAGGAGATGGGGACAAACAAGTCATTTAAGGATTCAGGTGGACCTGTTGCAACAAGGAGAATTACAAAATGTCATGTCAAAGCAAGCTTTACAATGTCGGTGTGGGGGGGGGGAGGGGGGTATGATTGGGTGGGGGGGAGGGGGGAGGCTGGGAAGGGAGGTGAAGGGTAAACAAAGGAGGAGGCTGCAATGCTTGGTAAGAAATGTATGCATTATCCTGCCAATGTAATTGTAACCCCTCTGTATAGTATGTTCTCAAATAAAATAAAATTAAATTAAAAAAAATAAAAATTAAAAAAAAAAATTATCCTGCCTTGCCTGACGCCAGTGGCTCACGCCTGTAATCCTAGCTACTCAGGTGGCTGAGATCTGAGGATTGCGGTTCAAAGCCAGCCCAGGCAGGAAAGGCCATGAGACTCTTATGTCAAATAAAGCACTAGAAAACCTAAGTGGCGCTGTGGCTCAAGCAGTAGAGTGCTCCCCTTGAGCTGAAGAGCTCAAGCACCCAAGCCCTGAGTTCAAGCCCCATGACCGACAAAAAAAAAAAAAATTAACCTGTCTACTTTTACTTACATATTTGTTTACACCAAATCAAGTTGTTTTAAGGTTTTCTGTGTTTAGGATTTTGTTTAGATGTTCATAAATTGTTCTTTAGGTACCTTCCAGATCTGTTTTTCAAATAAAATGGGATTGGTTATGGTTCTAGGACAGTATATTAGAATATGGAATACAGAATCTGTAATCAGATATGGGTTTATTCCAGCTTCACCATCTGTTAACTAAAGGTCTTGGGCTGCTCATTGACCTTTCAGTTAAAGCCTCATCTACTATAAAAGAGAGTGATTGGGTTGTTGCAAAACTTAAGTATGATAACGTAGGTGAAATGGTTTTCACACAATATCCAACCCAAAATAGGCATTTAATCAGTGTTAGCCACTATTTCTACAACTGAAGTTATTTGTTTTCCTTATTCCACCTCAGTCAATACACAAAATAGGAATGATAAGTTTTGAAATGAGTAATTTCCCTCTACCTTCCAGACTAGAAGGCAAGTAGCTCTTACAGAATCCTATTTCAAACTAAATTCTGACATAGATATAATCTGACCACACAAAGTATGGTCTGTGGGTGGTTAATTCAGTAAAAGCTGAGGCATTCTTTGGAGACAACTTGTTTGTAGCTTAACCAAAAACTGGCATAAAACAGAGTAATGACAGTATTACAAGAAGTAAGAAGACTGAAGAAATAATACAGACCTCTCAGGGTTCTGAGCAAATAAGAACTTAGAGAAGAATAAAGAAACAAGAAGAGGTTCAGAAAACATGATGCTGCAAAGCAAGTTTCCTATGAAGATTTTCATTGCTCCCCCACATTTACTCACTCATAAATATATTTATCTGTTTTCTTTATATTATTTATGAAAGGAAGCTGATAATTGTAAACAATAACAGTATTGCTACAGTAGCTAACCGAATAAGAGAGAAATTGCTTCCAGCTTCTCTGATTGTATAGGAGACTGTCTATTCATTATCTCTAGCTAAGCTACTACAGAGCCATTAAAAACATACTATTGCAATGAAAATGAACCTTATCTCTGTAAACCATCAAAACAACTGCAATAAAAGGAGCCTAATCTATAGAAATACAAACAATTTTTTCTTAGTGGAGGTATATTGATTTCACCACTGCCATAATCCTACCTCCAATTACTCTTTTTTAATTTTGTATCTTACTTTATTTTTTTATTGTAAAGATACTGTACAGAGGGGTGACAGTTACATGACTAAGGTAATGAGTACATTTCCTACCGAGCATTGTTTTTCCCCTACCATCCCTTCCTACCCCACCTCCCCAACTCCTCCCTAAGTTATTCTTTTTTTTAATGTATTAGCAAATTTACTTTGGAATTCCTAATTACTATTCACTTGTTGGACATATTACCAGCTTCCTTATTATAAAATGTGATACAAAATTATTTTGTTTGTACAAAAAAAGCCTGTTTAAAATTTTATAACTTGCATAAAATTATCCTTTAACATTTGCATGCTACAGACTTTTTTACTATTATATTTTATTTCAAACTTGCTATGAAGATTTCTAAAATGCAATTTGAGGATTGATGTCCTCTTTATAGATTTATAAGAGTGAAAATGAGTGGTTAGGTAGTCATTGTGCTACCAGATAACAGAGAATTTCTTGCAAGGCTGGGTAAGTTGTTTAGGGTATTCTTATGATTTTTAGTCAGAGAAAAGTGGCTCTGAAGAAGCTTTCAAGTTTATCAGGAAAATTTTTCAAGCTTTTAATCAGAGATGTTAATACTTTTCCGGAGAGGTCATGAGACTAATTTTATTAAGTTTGGGAATCACATCACAAACATGGTAAGAAGAACTTAAGATTTTGTTCCACTTCTAGGTTTAATTTATTAGTTTTATAAGAGTTGATTTCTTAAGGGAGTTTTGCTTGTTAAAGTCATAGGCTTGCTTAGTCAAGCATTTGAAGAACTTAAAAGGAAAATTAAATATATTAAATTTATTAAATGCCATCTAAAATGTTTTAGAAAATGTAATTAAGTTCATAAATTGGATTTGTTGTCCAAATGAGTTTAGTTTATTCAGCTGGATTAAATGACCATATATCAAAAGCTCTAACAATTGTCATTTTAATTTTGTATAAATTAATGTGATTAAGAAATGTTAAGAAATGCTTTCATGTTAAATAAGTTATAAAGGTTTTAGGAATATTTAAAATTTATTTTAATATGTATTTATCATAGTAAAAAACAAAATCTTAGAGCCAGGTTCTGGGGGCTTTTATCTATCAAGATTTGAAGCCAGCCCCAACCAAAAAAATGTCCATGAGACTCTATTTCCAAAAGCCATAGCTGGAGGTGTGATTCAAGTAGTAGCACACCAACTGTGAGCAAACAAGCCACAGCAAGCAAAAAGGAGGGAATACATCACACTCAAGTATCAAGGCTCTTCCCCTAAAAAAGATAGCCAATTTTCTAATTGCAAAAGATAATTTGGAGCGCCAACTATTCCATTTAGAAATCCGTGACAAGAACATATTCATGCCCCCTTGTAATTAGTCCATCTACAAAGTCCTGGAAATGACTGAATCCAGTTAAAAATGTTAGATCAAAAATTGAGGAAGCCTGGGGCTGGGACTGTGGCTTTGCGGTAGAGTGCTTACCTAGTATTCATGAAGCCCTGTATTCGAGTCCTCAGTACCACATATACAGCAAAAGTCAGAAGTGGCGCTGTGGCTCATGCGGTAGAGTGCTATCCTTGAGCAAAAGAATCTCAAGACAGTGCCCAGGCCCTGAGTTCAAGCTCTCGGATTGGCTAAATAAGGGAGGGAACCTGGAATGGAGAAACTCTGTGACTCGGGGAAAAGAACAATGACCCAGGAATCAAAACTTCTGGTTTTGTGTTTATTCTAAAATTAATTATCTGTCCCATATAACCAGTATTTAAGTCTCTCACAGGGTTTTTCCTACAAAACTGATTGATGGTACTGATTGACTGAATTCTCTCTTCTAACCATTTTTTTTATTTAACAAATAAATTTTATGCCAGAATTTTACAAAACAATTGGAATAATTTCTATCTGCATCATAATGAATTCATGCCAAGCTATCATATTATTTATTAGTACATCTAACAAAGACCCTAGCTATCTACTAAATGTGGGGCAACGTGATCCAGAGAAGAAAACTGTCAGTTTCTGCTCTTGAGAAGATGATAAGCGAAGGAAGTTATACCAGACAGTTCACAACAGATCATGCATGCCCTAGGAGAGTGTTAAGTCAGCTGGTATAGCACACTTCTTGGGTAGGGGAAGGGCAGGGATGCCTAGAGTCTTTTAAATGAATAATATTTAAGAATCGATTTTTCTTGATTGTTGAGAACGCTTCATCTATAAATATAAAATTTCCATTTGTAGTTTACCAAGGCTGACTCTATAAGCATATATAGGTATCTTTCATTTCAGAAACATGAAAAAAAAAACTTTACCCCTAAAACCAGTTGAGGGGAGGGGAATCCCTATTTTTTTAAGAAAAACAAATCTGTTTGATCTTTACTAATTTATATATTTCTGAAACCAAGCTATTTTGAAAATGAAGTTAGAAAATTTCATTCACAGAAATATATTGTTCATCTTGACATTTCATTCAATTTTTATAGGTTTTGTTTGCAATTGAGTAGCTAAATTGAATCATAAGTTATAAACCTTCTACAACAATAAAAAAAAAACTTTTTAAACTCAAAAAACGAAAAAGCCATATAGAGCTCTTGGAATTTTATAATCTTAAAGAACATCATAATTTTACCAATTTCCAAAGTACTGAATTTTATCTCCAGTGTTCATCACATTTCACATACTCCATAGCTGTTTGCTAAACTTATACTGAATAGAGAAATAAAAAAAAGGAATTGATAAACTTAAGAGATAGTGTATGGGAAAGATATCCAAAGACAGCAAAGAACAAAAATGGCTAGAATTTAATACCTTGTGTCCCAAACACAATCGGGACAGTTCTGTGACTAGCTGTACCTCACGAATGTGCCAAAGTAAGACTGTGTGCTTTCTAAGTACTGGATTAAATTTTTGAAACTCTATTCTCACTTTTGAACTTCTACCTATATATAAGAAACCTAGATGATCTTGCAAAGAGAGATGTGTATATAAGAACAATTCCAGGACTGGGAAGGTGGCTCAGTGGTAGAGTGCTTGCCTTGCATGCATGAGGCCCTGGGTTTGATTCCTCCGCACCACAGAGGCAGGGGAAAAAAGCCAGAGGTGGCGCTGTGGCTCAAGTGGTAGAATGCTAGCCCAGGCTCAGAGTTCAAGCCCCATGACCGACACTGATATAAAAAAAAAAGAAAGAAAGAAAGAAGAAGAGTTCCACAACTTCCAAATAAACAAGACACACTCCCAGTGAAGCAGCTAGATTATTACAGCTAGTTAAATGACCCCATGAAAGACCAACAGAAAAACCACTCAGATGAGCCCAACTAGAGTAATGCAAAACGGTGGGGTGTTTGTGTGTAAGTATGAGGATATGCTTTGTGATGAATCAAAGTATTTGATTAAGACATTTGTACCTGGAAATGAGTCCTGACTTAACAAAAATATGAGACCTGGATTTCAGACCAAGTAGCAAACAAAGACTTCAAAAGCATCAAGGATGAGTAGAAAAATGATGAACAAAACATTAGCATGTCTGAGAGTTCGCTTATAACTATTATTGGAGATTAGCAAAATGGACATAGCATGTAATGAGGGGATAACTGGTTCCTAAAAGTAACTGGGAAGCACGATAACGCACACAACATTTGGAGGAATCCAGCTAACAAATTATCAGACAGAAAGTTGCAAGTGTCAATTGTCTTCCTTGCTTTAGAGGTCAGAGTGCATAAAGAAGAAGTTTTTGAGTCTGAAACTAGAATGCATACAAAGGATAAAAGAACCTGGAGTTGCTGAATCAGAGCAGGAACCTGTTTCTTATCACAAGACTCTCCATAAAAACATATTAAAGTAAGAAATAGTCTCAGAATAAACATCGACTCAAATGAAGCTTACTGTAAGATTCAAAAGGAGAGAAGGAGGGGGGAGGAAGGAAAAAAGGAAGAGAAGGAGGGAGGCAGGGACAGAAAGAGCTAACTAGGAAAGGGAAGGCCATAAACCAAGCCTCCTCAGGAATCTAGAATACTAGACATGATAATCTCACAGTAGATAACAAAAGCTTAAGTGATTATATATGAATATGCTATTTGAAGGTTACCTAAATGATACTTATAATGATACTATGAGGCAAAATCCCATTGTATAAATGATTATTCTAGTGAGTTGAATAACTCATTCAAGAGCACAGCACCAGTACATTTTCTTCCTCCTTTTTTTCCTTGCTGTCGGACACCAACAGACATTTTGCATAAAGAATAAAGAATTTCTGATAAAAAAAATGTCTTAGAAAGCCTGTTGCCGTTGATGATGCATGAAGATGCCTTCAGGATAAAGATGCATCTAGGAACTGCCATGTTGACGATTCTGCACTATGCCAGGTGTGTGCTTTCTATTCTCACAAGAGCATCCAAAAAATGGTTGCTTTTTACTGAATATCAAAAACAATGCCAGGATGTAGACAAATTTTCAAGTGTGTAATATAAATAAATTTCCTTTTCTAAAGTATAATTTTGTTCACAGTGAGAGTGAAAAGGCTGCTCATGTAGCCGTCCAGTAGACGTCCAGTAGCCATCCAGTAGCCTATTCCTACTTCACAGACCTACTTGTCTTTACCATTCTGTAACTTATTAGTTATAAAATTTATTACAAAATCACAATATGTGAAATACAAGCAGAAGAAGGATGCATAAGCTAATTGTACAACTCTGCAAAATCATGAACAGTCATTTATGGGCAATGGCAGGGAGTGAACAGTAACTGCATATTCACAATCTATCTGAATATGGCATGTCCTGGGTCAGAGTCTATTTTTGATAAGCTACTCATCATGTAACTGTGAACTTATAGGGAATGCCTACAACACATTAACACTCACAGACTTACTTGGGGACATTTTCTCAATAGTGTGAATGATCTATGATAAAAAAAAATTTTTTTTTGGTTGAAGGTTAAGACTGTGCCCAGGATTTAACTACTCCAGGAAAATCAAACATTAATTTTATTCTCTGAAAATATTGAGCTTAAAAATTCTCATATGGTTTCCTTTCAAAACTTGCCTCAAAAGCGATTCCTTATTAGGGTACCTAACTAAACAACAATGACTTAAAAAATTGTGTTATCTCCTTACTCCCTATATTCCATGTTTAAAAATCAAACATTGCAAACGTCGGTGTTTCTAAGCAATCTTTGGATATTTCTATTTGGATCCTGCTTTCGTTTTTCCAGCTCAGTATCCTATGTTCTTCATGTCACAGTTTTCAAGTTCCTCTAAAAGATTTTAACAGCTAAGACTACACAAATGAATTAAATAAAAGAAACATTTAGGAAAGAAAAAGGGATTTCTTAGGGTTCATCCAACTGAAAGAGTCTGAAGAGGAAACATCTCAGAAAGGGCGAAAACCCTACGGAGCTTAAAAAACTACCATCTTATGATAGCTCCAACCACTTCCCATTCCTCAGAGTCTTTATACAAGATTTGAGGAATAAGAACGGGTTGAGCTCAACAAGAAATATATTCATTACCTTACCTATATAACTGTAATCCCTCTATACAGCACCTTTACAATAAAGTAATTTTTTTAAAAAAAGAACTGGTTGATCTAGCTTTGCTCAGATGGAAGGCAATGAAGAAAAGTTAATAACTGGAGGAACCAAAAAAAAAAAACCATATGAGTGTAGGGGAAAGTGGAAGTTGTTCCCACAAATAAAAATTTGCTGAGGAATAAAGGGAATCATCACAGGGAAAACAAGAGGATTAAGCACAAACCCACCAACATTGTTTACACCCATACATGCATCATATATGTATCTCTATATACCCACCAGCCCTTCTCCCTTTGTAAAATATATGTCCCCTTCCCTCTCCTGTCTAGGCTCAAGTGTCTTACAGTTCATTTTGCCAATCTCTTCCTTTACCATGAATATGTCTACTATGACTCTTTAGTATCCAAAATCTTTCTGCAAAGACTTATCTCACCCTATAAATATGCAAAGATCTCTCCATTCCAAAAATAATTCCTTCCATCGTGGTAATCATGAAAAACACTTCCAACTCTCCTTGCTAGTCAGCCTGTTAGGAAGAAACACCAATATAGCCTTGACTTCCTCACTACTCACAGCATTCCACTGCCCAATTGCACTGAAAATATACTGGGTCATAAACAATATGGTCCTGCCACCATTGTGAAACACATAATCCACATCTTTAGAGCAAGCATGGTAGCAGTGGTTTAAAAACATGATTTCTCTTACCTTAGGCAATTAATTTCACTCCATGGTCTTATCAATAAAATATTGTGAACAAAAAAATTACATCACGTTTATTTTGAAATGCTAATATTTATGAAGGTTTTAAAGCACTGCCCAGTATATGGTAAGTACCATGTAAGTGTTACTAATTATTATTGTATTGAACTTTTGATGACATTAAACATTGTTCTTGAAATTCCCAGTCCCTGGATTCTTGTGACTCTTTTCCATTTCTTATGCTGCTCTGTTCCAATTCTCCTCCCTCTATCTACCTACCTCTTAAATACTGATGTGCCCCACAGTTTCCTAGTCCCTCTTCTTTTTCATTTAACATACTTTCCCTGAGAAGTGTTATCAACCTCTCATATTGCCAACCACCAATATATCTTCTTCTGAGTTTCAATTCTCCCCTTTCTCTTTGTTGCTTTTCTGATAAACTTGACCGTATCTGTATCACTCTGGAGAAAAGCACTCCCCAGGAAAGGAATGGCTGCTGATTTCACAAAGTGAAACATGAAAATGTATAAATTATTAGGGTTTTTAAATCAAACATTAAACCATGTTCTGAAAAAATCATAAAGCAGAATTTTCTCTATTAAATCACTTTTTAGGTTTTTTAAAAGTATTCTCTCATCTTTAAAAACAAGGCAATGTTACTTCATTATCAACTCAAAGCATCTGAAAAATATTCAGAACACCTTATTTTTTATAGTTGGATCAGTTCTGTGCTGAAATGGTTCTGCAGAATACTAAACCTTATGAAATAATAAATGTCTTCATTGCTGCTTTCGTGGGAAACAATTTAATCTGTCACAAAATCCCATCTTGGGCTATGTTATTAAAAAGTTATAAAAGAGAGAGATTGGAAAATCAAGATTAGTTTCTCCACAGATGAAATCACAAAATCAATGATGCAGTATTATTCAGAGAAGGAAATGTACAGCTTTTACTGCTATTATACAAAACTGAATGTCAAAAGGCAGACTGTCCATATTATCATATAACAAATCTTAGTCATAAATCTACATCAGTGCATGTATGCCACAGAGGAGAACTTGCTCAGGTGTTAATGGTTAAAACTAGAGTTAATTCTAAAAAGAAATGTAATTTTCAAAATTGTCTCATCCTAAGAAACAAACATTTTATTTCCAAAATTGTTAGTAAATAACACATTGATTTCTTCCCAGACAGGTACCAGTAGCTTACACCTATAATCCTAACTACTCAGGAGGCTAAGATCTGAGGATCATGGTTTGAAGCCAGCCCAGGCAGAAAGTCCATGAGATTTTTCAATTAATCACCAAAAAGTCAGAAATGGATCTGTGACTGAAGTGGGTAGAGCACTAGCCTTGAGTAAAAAAGCTCAGCGCTAGCACCCAGGCCCTGAGTTCAAGTCCTATATCTGTGCTTTCCCCAGCTCTGTTCAGAATAAAAAGGTTCATGAAGCTAAGGACATATATGTTTACTTTTTTGGAAGCCAGGCTTTTAACACAATATGAAAAAATACAGTATTTGACTCAAAATAATTTATTTTTGCAGATGTCATTATGTTGCTCAGTTTGGTCTTTAACTTGTGGAGGATCATCCTGCCTCTAGCCTCCCAATTATCTGAGACTAAAGGTGTGTATCACCACATTTGGCTTCAAAATAAATTTTAACAATGAATGTGTTTAATAACATTTAACTTTTTGCCTAACATCTAAGTGGCAACAGCAGAAAAAATAGGAAGCACATGATGAATGAAATCTACACAAATTCATTCTTGTCATTGGATGAAATTAACAATTCCCCACAAGGCCAATAATGATCTACTGGATCATTTAAACATTCCCACTTTACCCTATGTCTCTTACATGTTCAGAGAATATTGAGGAATAATCAATATCTCACCTTATTGAAAAGCTGCAAGAAGCAATCTTCTTTTGATGCATTGAGTCCCTTCCAAGTATATAACAAATCTCAAGAGAGAAAATTCAATGGTATGTTCTCAAGAGAAAACTGTTATCTAACAAAAGATTCCTGAGTTGTCCATATACCACAGGAATGTTCTGACAAATAGCTACGGTACCGAAGTACTCCATTTAGTTAACCAAATTCTATTCACCACAAGCACTCTTAACATAAACTGCTTTCTTCACAATATGCACTTGAGAGCAAGCATTCCATTTCTAGCACTATCCATCATTTTCCTCAACATTGACAATGTCAGACAAGAGCAGCATGGTAGAAATTACTTAAATTCCAAAATAAGATAGATCTTACTGGGAATCACAAGATCACTTACTGGACACATAACTGTGGGCAGAAGGTCAGCATCAGAATTTCTATACAGACAATCCTTGACTTATGATTGAGATTACACCTCAATTAATCCATCCTATGTTGAAGACACTGCAAGCTGAAAATGAGTTTATTACATATCACCTACCAAATATCAGTTTAGCCTACTCTACTTCAATTGTGCTCAGAATGATTACATTAGATTACTTGGGAGCAAAATCATCTGACTCAAGATTCTATTTTATAACAAAAGCACATTTCATGTAATTTCTTGAATACAGTCCAAAAGATATAAAACACAATAGTTCTATACTTCACACCATTGCAACCTCAAGAATTGTAGGTTAAACCACTATAAGTCACAGACTGTATGCAGTCTTCTCTCAACCCTCCTCCACCGTGGTTTTCCTTTCTTTAAGTACAAGTAGTTAATCGTGGCTGGAAATATGAAATGGAAGCCTCCAGAAATAAACAATTCATAATTTAAATTTTGTACTGTTCTGAGGAACACAATTAAGTTTTGTACCACTCTATTCTGCTCCATCCTGTGGGGCCTATGATATGAACCATTTTCTTCCATTGAATCTGTATTAGATATATTATCCATTCCACAGCCAGTAGCTGTATGGGTTACCAGAGCAACTGTTGATATTGCAGTGCATGTGTTTAGCTAACTTTGTGTGTGTGTGTGTGTGTGTGTGTGTGTGTGTGTGTGTGTGTGTGTGTGTGTGTGTGTGTGTGTGTATGAGAGAGACAGAGACAGAGACAGAGAGACAGAGACAGAGACAGAGAATGTATCCTGGGGCATTAACTCGCTGTCTGGGTGCTATCCCTGAGCTTTTGTACTCAAGGCTAGTGCTCTACCACTTTGAACCACAGCTCTACTTAAGGCTGTGTGAGAGAGAGAGAGAGAGAGAGAGAGAGAGAGAGAGAGTGTGTGTGTGTGTGTGTGTGTGTGTGTGTGTGTGTGTGGTGTAGTTAATTAGATATAAGGTTCTCATGGACTTTTCTGTCTGGGCTGGCTTTGAACCATGATCCTCAGATCTCAGTCTCCTGAGTCGGTAGGATTACAAAAATGAGCCAATGAACCCAGTGGTATCCCAAAGAAACCAGCAATTTGGCTATGCCAAAAAGAAGCCAGAAAGTGTTTTAGGTTCCATTTCACATCAAAAGGTTGTATGAACTGAGAGAAAAATAGACAAGGAAAAAGCAAAAAATCAAATACCACATTCACACAATTTTTCTTCTAGTATGTTGTTATGTTATGGAACCTAAATTTCCCCTTTTCTTATCACTTCAAACCATCTTTTAAACCATCATTGACCATTATCTTCCACAAAACTTTTCTAACTGCATTCTAATTATCTTAGCACATCTATAATGTCCTCCATATGTTTACCATAGTGAAATTTTAAAAACTGTTATTCCCAACCACCAATTTTTGACTAAAATGTCAATTTTCTTGAGTCAACAGAGCTGCACTATACAAGTTAATGTAACACAGGCTGGGCTGCCAGTGTTCAGGAAGTTGGATGACATTGGCAGATTCCTATCCTGTTTATACCTAAGCTTTTTCATCTGTCAGATAAAGACAACAGCAATAATCTAACCCAAACGATTGAAACCAGGATTAAATGAGTTAATAATAGTATATGAAGCTAGTTACTATCACTAAGTTTAAAAAGGTACTATGGTATATATGCAGCATTCCTACAGGCTACTGAGCGGTAAGCAACAGCCTCATAATTATATCCATCAGATAGCTGATAATTAAGCACAACTCAGTGGCGCTCCAAATCCACACTATTCCAATTTGTTTTGTAGCAGTCTTATTTGGTTTTATTCATTCCGCAAATATTTGTCAAGTACTTACTATGTGTCAGATGCTTTACTACAAACTCAGAATGCAATGGTAAATAAAAATACATATTACCCTTCCCCTTTAGCACTTGTGTCGAGGGGGAGAAAACACCACAAATCCAATAATCATAAAACAAATGGAAAACATTAGCTATCAAAAATGCTACAAGGTGAGGTACATGATGCTATAAGAGGGCCAATTTACCAAAAATCAATTTGCAGAAAGCCAATTTGCCAAGAGCCAATTTTCCAAATGACTGATTCACTGAATTCCCTAACACAATTCACTGAAAGCTACTTTGCCAAAAGCCAGTTTCTAGAAAATCAATTTCATGAAAAGTAGACTGCCAAATCATCATTTTACCAAATGACTGATATGCTGAATTACTGAAAATTTTTTCACATCTTCACAGAAGTTTTGATGCATTCTTTCATGACAGCTCTTAAACCCCAAGTCTGACAGTCTGAGATGAATGTTAATTTCATGTTTTCACATTTTAAATGCCAACTCCTTTTTCCTTTGCTCCAGATATCTAGTATTCCAGTATAGTCAAATGATGGGCCTATTAGATGTCATTTTCTGCCTCTTCTGTCTCTGTCACTGCCAAAAAGACAGCTGCTGAGAACTATCCTAGATCAGGATGATGAGCTAATCTGCAAACTTCCTGTTGCCAGATTCTTGCAGCAAATTGGTTGTTTGTAAAATTAACTCACAGTTAACCATTTCTTAGTGAGATGACCTAAAGCCCAAGTGTTGGGAGCCTATAACTGAAGAAATTAGCCTATAATTGAAGAAATTAGATACATGGAAGAAAACTTCACTGAGGAAAAAAATCAATGAACCTGAAGTCAGAAAAATAAATGAAAAAATAACCAGGCCAAAAGGAAAATAGAAGAACATTAGACAAAAGAAATAATGTATGCAAAGGCCATTTGGAAGAAAGCAGCACAGTGATTACCAGAGTTGCAAAAGGCCAGCACAGATGGAAAAGGGAACTAGCAGCAGCATGGTGTGAACTGAGGTAGAAATGAAGAGTTGGGAGTCAGAGACCAAGTCTTTCTTCATAGACTGTGATGATTTGTGTTCCTATTTTAGGACTGAGAATTCTTAATATATTTTAAGTAGGAGAATGATGAGATTTACATTTTGAAAAGATCATTTCATTAACTGGTACAAGTTTTAAGTGGACTAGATTTTAAGAATGTGCTTATATAGCCTATTTTCTTCCCTGGAAATTTATTATTGTTTTAGTTCAGGAGAGCAATGACAGTACTTGGACAAGGAAATGGGAAGAGGTGGAACAAATTAAATCACTTACAGAGTTGTTCTTGAGGTAGGAGAAAATAGGATATGTTGTGGAAATACTGGATATAGGGGTGGGGGGGAAATTTCATAGGTCAGTCATATATTTATGGCTAATGTAATTATGTGGTAGTGTTAATCCTGAGAAAGAGACTACTAAAAGACAGCTAAGCTTGCATAATATTCTCTCAATGTATTATTACATAGATACCTATTTCATAGTCTTTTATACTATCTTTCAAATTTTAAGTTATTGAGGATTAAATGTGAGTTGAATTTTTTACAACTTATATGTTTTGTACAATTTATTGCCTCAGGTGTATTGGTATTGAATAAACCATAACTTTCTAAAATCTAGATGCCATCATTTGACAACTAAACCTTTGACTCTGACAACTGAACCTTTCCATACTGCAATTTCTTCAGCTTGAATGTAAACAGCACAATAGTGCCTGCCTTGGGAGAATCTATTTAGCATCATACTCACAATCTATCCTCTCTCCTTATTTGAAGGAGAAAATCTGGGAAAGAAACAAGGTGGCCTAGTTAAATCTTCCCATGAGCATTCCAATGATAAATACCAGCAAACACATTAATTGCATTTGCTACAGTGAGTTCTAATTTATTGAAATTAGAACATCCCACTGACTTTATGATAAGAAAACATGTAACCTCCGAATTATGGAATACAGTCTGCAAAGGGACATGCAGACTAGGAACTGAATGTAAAATGGAAGAGAGTCATTACTGGAAGAGCTCCCCTATGTTTAAGTAAGAGCGACACATGCATCACCTATGTAAGGTCCTCACATACTAGCTTGTGCCAAAATGAATCCTAGTGTGATACGAAAGGGCATGAGCAACTCTACTGGTGGCCCTGGAATACTTCCTACCAAGTCTGAATCTGCAAATCCTTATTACGAACATTATTCCTAAAGCCTGATGCAGATTAAGATCTGGTATGTCTGAGTCCAACTTGACAATGCAATCTTTCCTGTTGAGATCAGATTATTGCTTGATTTCCACATCCTCCATGATACTGAGAATAAAACGATGAAGCAACAATATCCTAATGCTGAAGAAGTGAGTGAGAAGGAATTATCCAACAATATGATCCAGAAAACATTATGAGGACCAGGTTTCTGCTCCTGTAGAGACATTATTAGCGGCCATGTAGCTCTGTTTTTAGTCTACATATCAATCTGGGACAATTTTTCCTGCCAAAGCAAACAATAGACTATGGCCTTTAAGAATGCAAAAAACAAAGAAAACAATGTACACAGCACTGTACTTAAGTACAGATGAGCTGTACTTAAAGGACTTATTTTGGTTCATCGTTTCGGGAGTTCAGTTGCTGCTCTCCTGGCCCCAGGACTTGGGTGGAACATCATAGTGTCCAAAACGTGTAGCACAGGCTGTTCACCTCATCGAGGCCCACAAGCAGAGGCGCAGGTATAATTTTCAAATGTATGTCCTCAGTGGTCCACTTCCGCCAGATAGGCCCCAAATCCTAAAGCTTCTACCACCCACAAAACAGTGGGACCGCTAGGGCCCAATCCATGAGCCTCTCTGGATGTATTTCCCATCCAAATGACAATATAGTACTTTTAGTTACCTGTCTTTTAATATTGCCAATGCTCTCGCTACATACTCTCTTCCCAATAAATTTACCACAATGATCCAGTTTTCTGAGTTTAAGAAAAACAAAAAAGTGCTGGAAATGAAGCCCAAGGCCTCATACATACTAGGAAAGCCCTCTATCACTAGGCTTCAACCCCAGCCCTCTAGGCTTTCTCCTCACAGATAACTGAGAGCATATTCCCTCCATTCTCCTCATCCATAATGATGCCTCCTCATAATTACAAATGGCAATCCTAACCACAACTTTCACCTTTGCAGAAAGGAAGATAAGAGAAGGAAGGAAGGAAATGAGGAAAGGAGAGAGGGAGCAAGCTTTTGAGAAAAAAAAAACTTTTAAGAAAATGGAACCTAAGTCAAACATTGTTTATTTATTCTTAAACCAAAACTACTAGTTTAACAATAGTTTAACTTAGATGTGGTTTGCTGTCTCTTCTACCTGTCTGTCACTGTCACAAAGACTGCCAAAAAGCTGCTGAGAACTATCCTAGGTCAGGATGATGAACTAATCTACAAACTTTCTGTTGCCAAATTCTTGTCAGCAAATTGGTCATTTGTGGAATTGACTCACAGTTAACCATTTCTCAGTGAGATGACTAAAGCCCAAGTGTTTAACAATAATGCATTTTGACTATATTCACTGTAAAACAAAGTTTAAGTTGATGGATATAATTATCCTACTGTAATCATTATCCAATGTATGCATGAATCAAAATATAACACTATACCTCATAAGTGTGTTTAAATATTGAGTAAATCAAAACAGAAAAGAACCCAAACATTAAATAATAATGTGTATGTGCATTATGGTTTTGACTCCCTAGTAGCTAGGAATGTTGAACATATTTTCACAAGTGACAGTTTATCTTCTTTAGGGTGTCAAGTCCTTTGCTCATTTTTTGAATTGTGGTTTGTTTGTTTTCTGATTGATACATGATCTTTATGGCCTCAAACCAGCTGTATGGCCCAGGGAGGGCTTAAGTTCAAAATTCTGCTTCCATGTTTTAAGCACTGGAATTACAAGAATGAAACACTATGCCTAGATGTGGCATTTTCATTATTGTTGAATTGTCGTGTTCTTTATATATTCTTCCCCACTCACCGCCACCCCCCAGGTGGGCCTTGGACTCTGGGCCTGCATGCTCTACTGCTCTACTGCTTAAGCTACAGGACTACCTCCGACACTTTCTGTGATTAACTGGAAATAAGAGTCTCATGGACTTTCCTGCCCAGGCTGGCTTCAAACTGCAATTCTCAGACCTCAGCCTCCTGAGTAGCTAGTATTACTGGTGTGAGCCACCAGCACCTGTGTTCTTTATATAGTTTAGTTTCTTATCAGATATATGCTTTGCAAATATTTGCTCCCATTCTGTAGGGTTTCATTGTATGCTTTGATAAACAAGTATTTTACTACTGACTTTTGAACTATTTATTCTTGATAAAAAAAAAAATCCTTTTGTCAAATATATGCTCTACAAATAAGTTTGATGAACTCTACATATTCATTTACTTTTGCAGTCATATTGAAAAATTCATCCCAGGTCCTTCCTCCCATATTGTTTTTCCCTATTTCTAGTTATAATTCTATGGTACCTTTTGAAGTTTTGTTTTGTTTCTTCAGTGTGAGGTTTATGTCAAGGTTCTTCTTTTGCCTATGGTTATGCAATTGTTCCTGTCTCATTTGTGGAAAAGGACTATCTTTCCTCCATTGTTTTTTTTCTCTGTCAAAAATCAGTTGGGTAAGTCATTCTCACAGTAGAGATGACCTGTTTTAGACTACTAAAGTATTCCTTTCCTAATGAACTCTCCTACACTTGCACTGGTCCAACACTTGCTTGAATTCTCTTGCCAGATTCAAGGACTGAATTTCTAGTAATATATTTTTGTGTGATGACCTGGATCAAATACATCTATTGCAGAATAGGATTGAATGTCTGTTTCTGCATTCTCCCCACTTCTGTCTGGTTTGAGGAAATGTCTGCTTTTCTACTGTTTGGACTGACTGCCTTGTTTTCCTCAACCAGTATTTTCTTCAGGCAGTTCAGCTAGGCATGACTTGCTTTGAGATTTTCTTTTTTCCCAGGGGTTACTAAGTGCCAGGTGCTTCCTTCTACCAGCTTCTCAAATCTCCAGCCTTCTTCCCTGTATCCCAATCTATAGCAGTATGTTTTATCTTACAAAGTTGCAAAAATGGTGCAACGTGTAGAACAAAGGTAATTTGGAGTCTATATGTAACTCTTATCTCCAATTAACCACCAGAAAACTGGAAGTGGCCCTATTGCTCAACATGGTAAAGCACTAGCTTTGAGTGGAAAAGGCTTAGGGCAGGGCCAGAGTTCAAGCCTTATGACCAACCCCCCAAAAAATTCTCAGGTAAAAAGTTATCTCCTAATCTTTTGTAGTTGGCTAAATCTAACCACTGCTCTTAGAAATGCTTTTTCTCTTTGCTTATCACAAACACATAAACATAAGCATGCTTTTAATTTAGGGCACTGATAGAAATAATAGAATCTTTGGAGTTGGACTTGGGTGTTTAATGTCTCATGAATTTACTACAGCATCAATAGAACACAACTACTAATGTCAACTTTCAGAAGTCTACTTTGAGAACCAAGGATAACATATATTGAGTTCCAGGAACACAGAGGGTGCTTAATAAATAATTCCCATCCTTTTTTTTTTTTTCTCATCCCTCCCACTTATATCTATTCTGGCTTAAGATATTTACAAAACAACTTAGTTAGCAATTAGGGCCTAAGCCTAACACTTGAACCAAAATCTTCAAGTCCACTGCAATAGTACTTACTAATTCAATGATCAGTGGCAAGGTTCACTGCCATTAAGCTTTTACAGAGATCTATTTTTTATGAGGTGGTATTCTATTATTTTTAGCTATATTGTAAAAAAAATTAAAATTTTATCATTTTCCTCTGAAATTCCTTAACTTAGGAAGGTTTAGAAGTCTAGTAGCTTAAAATTATGTAATTTTTGTTAGTAGATTGAGAATTGCATTATACTTTCTCAGACATCTTACTTTATATTTAATTTCTCAAAACAAATGCTAGCAGAAAGGCGAAATGTTAGGGATGATTCAAGCTAACCTGTCCAGTTTCTAAGTAAACAGTATTTTTGTCTTATGTATTCTGGAGTAATCACTCATGTCACTATTATTCAGTAATCTTCACTCAACCGGTTGGTTCCATAGCATAAAAACGAATTCTAAATCTTCTCGTCACCTCAAACTCACAGTTCTACCATTCTTTTGTCATAGTTTGTTTTCCAAGTGATAATTGTCCTCCCAAGTTTTCTCTACAGGTTTCTCATCATTACTTGAAAATAGCAAGTTCCATAGCCCTTCCCTTCTGGGCACAACTGCTTTGTAGTTCGATGAATCAATTCAATTCCTTTATCTTCAACTGGGTCTCAGGTTCCCTTTTACCCAGTTCCTGTCTCTTCCCAATTCTCTTCTGAAGCTTGTCCTAATGGATATACTAAATATTGGCATAATCATACTTGCTTAGATAAAGGAAGGGGAAAAGAAAGAGGGGGACAGAAAGTGAGTCACAACGTATTTTTTATATTCGATACTGTAAATGAACTATTTCTTCTAAGTTCTGTGTGATTTCACCACTGTAGGAATCCAGCTTGAAGGGAGCTATCATTAGGCAGCATCTTCCCGAGTACAGGCTTCTGATCACGCTCTTGCCGTGCATCTTTGGCCCGTCACTTGAGAGTGTACAACCATGACGATGGCACCTCTCCTTCCTTACTGTAAAACATCTCCTATGCTACCGTGTGTTCACTTCGTTTTCTATCCTCAAAGCATGTTTCTAGTATATACAAATATATGCGTCCTTTTATCTCTACATGCACGGAATATACTTACAGCACCTGTATGACTGAGATAATGTGTAACCCCGCAGCTTGGAGCTTGCCCCGTGACTGAATGCACTACTGCAGCACATTACACACCAACATTACTCTATGGGGCGTACATCGTGGGGCCTGATCCGGCCCGTGCACGGTGGGAACGAGCACTGTGTGGCACACACACGGCACACACACGTACATCTGTGCACCCTTTCACCCGGCCGCAGCCGTCCCCGCGGGGCGAGGTGGGGGGGCGGACTTCCGACGGCACCGAGCGCCACTGGCCGGGCCGGGCCGGCAGGCCTCCCCTCAGGCCCTCCACTCCGGACACCCCGACCGGCCGAGCGGGCCGCGGCCGGGCCCTCGCCTCTTCTCGTCCATCCGAGTGGTACACGGTCCTTACTCTCTCCCTAAAAGCTCCTCTCGCATTCCCCAGTCCTTTAACCGCCCCCCCCCCCGCCCTCCCCCCAAGACTTCACTAGCACGGCGGCGAGCAAGAGACCCGACACTGAGCGCGGTCGGCCGGAACCCCACATCCGGGTCACCTGCAACACCCCGCCCCCGCGTCGCCTCCCGGAAGTCCGCCTGTGACTCGACACACGCTCTCCAGTGACGCCAGCATCGCCGCGGGGAGTGAGGGGGGGGAACTCGACGGGCAGCAGCTGCGCCTGCGCGTCATCGAAGGGGCGGGGCGGAGAAGGGACGGGAGGTTAGGGAAGGAGGGGGAGGGGCGAAGAGGAAAGGAAAGAGTGCGGCCGCGGGCAGGGGCGGAGGGCTGGACCTTCCGGAAGTCCTCCGTGCTTCACTTCCTGTTGGCCGGCCGTTCTGAATCCGGGTCAAGGGTGATCGGCTCCGTCTTCCTCCCCGGCGGGTCGCGGCCCCGTCGGTGACAGCGCCTCCTGACTCATCCGGGCGCCCGTTTCTCCGACTCCCCTCGGCCGGGGCCCGGACGCCCGCACCTGCCGTGGGACGCGAGGGCGCTCCGCCGCGTCCAGCGCGCAGCCCCGCGCCCCGAGCACCCGCCCAAGCCCAGGGTCGCGCCGGCCGCCCCGCGCGGATGCCCGGGAGGACCACGGGGCCCGGGCCGGCGGCCGAGGTCGGGCCTGCGGCGCCGTAGGCCCGCCGCGCTCCGCACGCCGCCGTGATGGGCCGCGGGAGCCGATAGATGTGGCGGCGGCGGCGGCGCTGGCGGTGGCCGGTCCCGCTGCTGCTGCTGCGCTCCCCGCTCGCCTCGCTCTCCCGCCCCACGCCGGGGCCGCCGCCCGATCCTCGCCCCCGGGCCCCGGCCTCGCGGCACGGCGACCATGGACAAGATCCTGGAGGGCCTGGTGAGCTCCTCGCACCCGCTGTCGCTGAAGCGGGTGATCGTGCGGAAGGTGGTGGAGTCGGCGGAGCATTGGCTGGACGAGGCGCAGTGCGAGGCCATGTTTGACCTGACGACCCGGCTCATCCTGGAAGGCCGCGACCCCTTCCAGCGCCAAGTGGGACACCAGGTGCTGGAGGCCTACGCACGGTACCACCGGCCAGAGTTCGAGGCCTTCTTCAACAAGACCTTCGTGCTGGGCCTCCTGCAGCAGGGTTACCATTCTCTGGACAGGAAGGACGTAGCCATCCTGGACTACATTCACAATGGCCTAAAACTCATCATGAGCTGCCCGTCGGTGCTGGACCTCTTCAGCCTGCTGCAGGTAGAGGTGTTAAGGATGGTGTGCGAGAGGCCGGAGCCACAGTTCTGCGCCCGACTCAGCGACCTGCTGACCGACTTCGTGCAGTGCATCCCCAAAGGGAAGTTGTCCATCACCTTCTGCCAGCAGCTGGTTCGAACGATAGGCCACTTCCAGTGTGCGTCCACCCAGGAGAAAGAGCTGCGGGAATATGTCTCCCAGGTGACAAAAGTGAGCAACTTGCTGCAGAACATCTGGAAGGCCGAGCCCTCTACACTGCTGCCTTCCCTGCAGGAAGTTTTCGCAAGCATCTCTTCCACAGGTAAAGGTCATCCCGGTTCTAAGGGAATGTCCTCTTGGAAAATCAGTCTGTCTGCCTCGAGTACACACACCGTGTTTACTTCCGTTCTGAACACGTCCTTACTGAACAGCAAATTTTAATTCCCCTGTTCACAGTTTTCTTCTAATCTACTGTCTTGTTTGGGAATATCATTTGGTGCCTTAAAACCAGGTAGCGTCTCTGTGTTTCAAAGGTTGAGCATATCATTAAGTAAACAAGTTTCTTAATTCCCCAGCCTCTGCTCAAGTTACAGAATGCTTTGAGGATGACAGGTACTATGTAAAGCTCCTATTCATTAGTGACTAATAGTATAATAATATGTACCATGCTTTTGTTGACTATGTCTCTATCCTCTTGTAATTCGGGTGGTGGTTGTTGTTTTTTCTGTTTTTGAAGTCTGATCTTTTTTTTTTTTTTAATACATGGGTTGTCTCATTGCTAGATTATGCTAGTAGTTTAGGTCATTTTTAGGTAGTTTTTAAATATTAGTGTTTTTCCGTCCCCCAGCAGTCTATGTGAGAAGGGATACAGGTAGAATGAAGAAACCAGAGGGATGAGGGTGTTTTCGTGTTATGGGATACACCCTCAGAAACTGGAGAAGAGTCAAGTGATAATTCATGGCTAGAAAATGCTTTCTCACCCAGGAATTTTACATGTGTCTGTGTTCTTAAAACTTTGAAGCTTTGGAGTCTGTAGCTTTCTAAATAGTAAGTCCAAAACCAGATACACTTCCTCTTTACTTGGTACACCTGTTCTCTCTAATTATACCACTTGGGTGTTCCAAATTGAAAATGCCCTTATTTTATCTTAAGAAAAGAAATGAGAGTAGAGTTTTGTGTAAATACTTATCCCATTTAATATATACCAACATATATTTACAGTATTTGATTGATTTAAAAAAACTTTAGAGTACTTAACTATTAAATTTTTCCCCCATTTTTTTTTCACCTGTGGCAATCCAGATCTTCATCTTGGATTTCTTTAATTTTATATATAGTTTAAGCAAAAAATACCCTCCCACTAACCTTAATTTCTAATTTTTAATCCCCTTAGAAATTTTTGAAATCTTCTTTATAGCAATATAATGACTAAGAGCATCTAAAGTAGAAATTGGAATAACCTTACATTTCTTTTCTGGATACTGTTTTACAAATAAATAGCTTAGCACCTTTATGTACATATGTAGATAGATGTATATATATATATATATATATATATATATATACACATATACATATATATATATATATAGTTATTTTCTTTAGAATACTTCACATGAAACAAACATCTTGTCACTTTTCTTTGTTTTTCTATTAAAATACAGATGCATCATTTGAACCTTCTGTAGCACTAGCAAGCCTGGTCCAGCATATTCCTCTTCAAATGATTACAGTTCTCATCAGGAGCCTCACCACAGATCCAAATGTAAAAGATGCAAGTATGACCCAAGCTCTTTGCAGGTACTTATTCCTGACAACACTGTAGACAGTAACTGTAGTTTTGAATAATGAAAAACATACAGAAACATTTAAAACTGAAAGCATGAAATAAATGCATATTCTCCAAATTAATTGGAGCATTATTATATATTATAGTCTTGGCACATTATTTTTTTGGCTTGTCATTTTTTTATGATCTTTTTGCTTTTCATTGTTTTCTGTAATCTGTTTCTTCTTTCTGGATTTTTGTTCTTTTCCAAAGTACACATTTCACTTTCACTTTTAAATTGGACTCAATAGGTAATACATTCCTTGCTTTGAGAAATTGTTTTTCTCCATCAGTCTTAAATGATTGGACAAGATACAGAAATCTAATTTGATAACTATTTGCGCTTACCATTTTGAAATGGTACTGCATTGTCATCAGGCCTCTGCTATTCTCATAGTCAGCTGTCAGTCTCATTGTCATTCTTTGTGACCATTCAAGCTTCTCTGGTTTTCTTTTTTGTCCTTAATGTATTACAGCCTAGTTTTCCATTTCTAAGTGTACACTTAATGGTTTTCTTTCACAACAATTTGTATCTTTATTCAGTCATTCATTTTATCAGATCACATTTATTGAACATTTAACATGATTGCCAGACAGTGTTCAAAGAGTCTTTGAACAACTGGTAAAAATAGCTGCCCTTATTGGCTTACTATATGGTTTCAGAAGCTAAGAGTAGTCTAATGACATGCTTCACTGAGTCTAATATACATCCTAATTTTCAGGATGTTAAAAATGTGAAAATAGTCATAGTTGTCTAAGTTAAATTGCTTGACTTTTCTTGCTTTAGTGATACATAATTAAATATGCATCTTTAAAGTTTAGGGTTTTGGAATGTATCATAACTAAGATTGTGTGATGATGCTGTTTGTAGTTTTTTTTTAAAGGACAAAAAGGAATAGAGTATAAGAATAGTTTCTGTTTTTTTGTTTTGTTTGCCATTATCTGGGTTAGAATGCAGGACCTTGCACTTTACTCTGCTTGCTTGCTTGGCTTGCACTCTACCGCTTGACCCATGCTTGTTTTCACAATTTGTAATAGTGCATTTTTACTAGTTACATTAGCTATACGGGGTGGGGGGAAGTCATTGTTACAATTGTGGAATTTTACAATGTTAAATAGTGCATTTGTAATTGCATATTAAGACTGTGTTCACCAGGAAGAAGTCTTGATTGATACTCATATTTCTTGATTCAGGTAACTATATTTAAACTGCTCTTGATAGAATAAATTTGTGTTATAAATTCCTGATGTCACTATAGAGCATCCATTTATAATTTGGCATTTATGAAAAATGGGAATCAAATCTTTTTTAAGGAAATGTGTGTCCGTTTACAAGATTGGAAACTCCTTGGTGACAAGTACCTAGTTGCACTCATTTCTCCATTTTCTTTTGGCATTTCTAGGGGCAGAACCCCAGGGTCTTGAGTAATCTTGATCAGAGCTTGTTACTAGCAAGCTCAGTAAACATTGAGTCCCATATTGAGTGGTTCTCTTCTGTAACTCCCACTGTTCCTAAGTAAATAATGATGAGAATATTTCAATACTAATAACTTTTTCTTCAATTTCCAGAATGATTGACTGGCTGTCCTGGCCATTGGCTCAGCATGTGGATACATGGGTAATTGCACTTCTTAAAGGATTAGCAGCTGTCCAGAAATTTACTATATTGATAGATGTTACTCTGCTGAAAATAGAACTGGTACGTGAGAATATATCAATCTGGGAATGTAGGGCCTCATCTAATGGATATTTTTATTTTGGGGTGGTCTCTTAAAACATCTAGTTTTTTTTTAATTGTTCTGGGCCATATATATTATTTTAAATGCCAAGTAATTAAAATAATTTGCTCTTTTCAAATATTTAATATGAAGCCATTTTCATTAGCCTTTGAGTCCATCTAACCTAAGCTTTTAACACCATTACTCCTCCAAAATTACCTTTGATATCAGTGCCTCCCAATATTGGTGAGCCAGAGATTGTTTCTTGGATTTTTTCTTATCTGACCTGTCATCAACACTTGGCACAATTTCTCATCATTATTTTCTTCCACTAAAATTTCATAGCATGTTATGGTAGGACTTTTCAGGAAAAGGGACATTGACCTAAATAATTTTTATCCCTAAGGAAATAACTACTGATTGGGTTAATAAATTTGTTACAGATCCTTCAGATAACATCTTGTCTTGTTTTGAAGGTCTTTAATCGGCTTTGGTTTCCTCTTGTGAGACCTGGTGCTCTTGCAGTTCTTTCTCACATGCTGCTTAGTTTTCAGCATTCTCCCGAGGCGTTCCATTTGGTAAGTTCTGAAACAAAACTTTCTACATTAGAAAAGCTATTTTCAAATACAGTTTGCTATTGAGTCACCTTTGTATATAATGAAGATTGTAAAGTAGTCTTTACCTGTTTTTTGTAGCATTATGATTTCATAGAAAGAAAGATTGTGAGATTTCCTCCCAAAATTTCAGAATATTTGGTACCTCACCAGAATGCCCTGCTTCTACCCTTTGCCAGCAACCACATTACCTCTGCCTGGGAAATTTCACTGGTGGATGTCTGTTGTACTCAAAGGTGAAGAAGAATTAAAATGGTTGAAAACTACTGACTGCTTTAAATTTTCAAACCTTAAAAAAACAATCTTTGCTATTTAGGCCCCCAACATTTGGGCTTTGCGTTCTCTCACCTTTAAATTTTTTCTATCCCTTTAAATCAGCTATATCACTTGTTTTTATGTTATTATATAAGATTTGTCCTCACTTACAAATTAGCTAAGGTAAGAAATGGCCAAGTATTTGTTTGGAAACCTGTTCACTTGTTGTCTAGAATATCACTGGAAAGTAGTGCTTTGGTTTTGTGATTTTTCCAAGGTCTTATCCTCAGTTTTACAGTCAAAACTCATCAATACCCCACAATGTAAAAAAACATAAGAAAATTCAGAGGAGAATAATTTAGAAGGACAGAATTCAAATTAGCAGTTTTGAATTAGCAAGGTCACTATCTCAGAAAAGCCTATACACACACAGGCTGACCAGTGTCCTGTTTCCTCTGAAGAAAAATAAGGTGTAAATGTACCTTTCCAATTAGTAACTATATTATGTGTTTAGGATGAGTGATGAGTAGTTTGGTGATCTATATAATAGATGCTTACACAAAATGTTTTAACAAAGCCATATATGCTATTTGAGAAAGAGATTGTTTTTAAATTTCTTGGAAGCAAGTTCTCTTACAGAATTCATTTATTGTTACTTTTCACAGTGAGGGCATGCTAAATCTCTGATTAATCATAATTTTTGTGACTAGAATGTATTTCCTTGCCCTGTAGCTTTTTTCTCAGAAAAGTACATGAAATTTAAGGGGGAAAAAAAAACAAGTTTTCTGTTTGGTTGGTTGGTTGGTTTTTTGGAGGTACTCGCAATTGACCTCAGGGCCTATACTCACTAGTCACTCACTCTACCACTTAAGCCACCATCTCCTGTCCTAAATTTAAAATACTCTTTTAGGGCTGGGAAGGTGGCTCAGTGGTAGAGCGCTTGCCTTGCATGCATGAGGCCCTGGGTTCGATTCCTCAGCACCACATAAGAAAAAAGCCGGAAGTGGCGCTGTGGCTCAGGTGGTAGAGCGCTAGCCTTGAGCTGAAGAGCTGAGGGACAGTGCCCAGGCCCCAGAGTTCAGGCCCACTACCGGACCCCAAAAAAAAAAATTCTCTGAGCTGTGTGCCA
Organism: Dipodomys merriami; assembly: GCF_024711535.1. Classification (NCBI taxonomy): domain Eukaryota; kingdom Metazoa; phylum Chordata; class Mammalia; order Rodentia; family Heteromyidae; genus Dipodomys; species Dipodomys merriami. Next base: position 5,784,427 of record NW_027202826.1, read on the forward strand.
ATGGCCCACACCTGTAATACTTGCTACTCTGGAGGCTGAGATCTCAGGATCTTGGTACAGACCAGGTCAGGCAGGAAAGTCCATGAGACTCTTACCTCCAATAAACTATTCAGAAAATACTGGTAGTGGTTCATTGGCTCAAGTTTTAGAGCACTAACCTTGAGCACAGAGAAGTTAGCACCCAGGCTCTGTGAGCCTCTTATCTCCAACAAACTACTCACAACAAGCTTGAAGTAGGGCTGTGGCTCTAGCTTTAGGCCAAAAAACAAAACTCAGGATCAACACCCATGCCCTGAATTCAAGTCCTAAGCCTGACACAGAAAAAAGAAGTTTTAAATTAGTTATTTCAGGGGGGTATGATTGGGTGGGGGGTAGGGGGGAGGCTGGGAAGGGAGGTGAAGGGTAAACAAAGGAGGAGGCTGCAATGCTTGGTAAGAAATGTATGCATTATCCTGCCCATGTAATTGTAACCCCTCTGTACAGTATGTTCTCAAATAAAATAAAATTAAATTAAAATTAAATTTAAAAAAATCAGTTATTTCAGGAATGAATAGATCAGAAATATGAAAACTGACCTGGCTTAGTAAAGCCCAAAAGCTAAGACCTAATAATGTCAAAGTATTATATATGGCTTGACTTCTACTCATCTAAAATATTGGATGTTTAGTAATAATAGTTACAGAACTCCAGATAACTCAGTGAAAGACTTGGGTTTAGATGTTGCTAAATATTAGCACTAACCTGGAATCAACATCATTATTATGCATTATTGTCTATGTTTAGAATATTTAAAGACAAACCAAGACTGATATTTTAATGTGTCTGTTAGAGACCAACTTTTATTTTTCACGTAAAAAAAATTTAGTAGGTGCTATTGCAGATAGTTAAAATAGAAAAAAAAAATATCAAAATTACTAGTTAAATAAGCTTCCTGCATTTCCTCAAATAGCAATTTATGTTTACTATTATAATTGTGTCTAAAAATGTTTAATCTTACACATTCAAAAAAAAAATCAGCTTTCAGGAAGCAAAAATTATGACTAATCAGGGATTAGCATGCCCTCACTGTGAAAAGTAACAATAAGTAAGTCCTGTCAGAGAACCTCCTTTGAAAATTTAAAGACAATCTCTGGAAGCATATCTGTGTAACAGAAGAACTAAGTTGCTTTCTGCATTGGTTACTGTAGTGACCATAAGACATAGTAGTAGACAACCATATAGCCTGATGACGAAGACCACATCTGTACCAGGAAAGCATTTGGAAGACTTGAAACTTTTAGCATTCCTTCCTCTTTTACCACTCTGTCTTGTCTTCATCTCTGAAGGGAAGTGAGCCAGGTAACTTTGGACCTCGACTATTTCATCAAGAAGTGAGGCTTTATAGGGCAGAATTAGTATTGAACTTTGCTTAGAAATGTAAAGATGATAGCAATAGAGTGAACTCAGGAGCTTATAGTAGTATGGGATGGCCTTATCAATACTTTCTTTTATGGTGGCAAGATTGAAAAAAAAATATGTAAAAGCTAAAATGAGACTTCAGTCATCAAGCACAAGAGTAAAAGCTAGACAGACAAAATAGAAAAAGTAATGTGATTAAGAATGTGATTATTGTTTTGAGAAGGAAGAGTTGATTAGGGCCTTGCCACAATTGCTGTGATTTTATTTGTTTATGTGACTCTAATAGAGCTATATTTTCAGTTTTAATCATGTATGAAAACCAAAAAAAATAGTTCTTCAAATACAGTATGCTTTTTACTTTAAGAATAAATATTATTATTATAATAATTAGGTGAAAATAGCACCATGCTAATGGAGGGTACTATTTCTATAAATGATTATTTCATTTTGGTAATAACTTCTTAAATATGTCATTGCCTCTTGGTTGGCTTCTTTAGCTTCATTTTATAGTGAAAGAATATCTTTTTGTTGATAATATTAGTAGTTTTCCACATGTTGATGACAATGAATATTTTAAATTTTCCAATTATTTTTAAACCCATTAAAAATAATGGAAGTTTCTAGTTCCCTTTATTACTAAAACTCTCTCTTTTGGAGGATTGGGTCTTGTCTTGTAAGAATATCCAGTCTAACATGACATCCCTCTGTTTACCATAAATAAATAGTCCTGTTACTTGAGGTACAATTGTACTTACATATACAAGTTATTTGACACCTTCTTTTTTTTTTTTTTTTTTTTTTTTTTTTGTCGGTCGTGGGGCTTGAACTCTGGGCCTGGGCGCTGTCCCTTAGCTCTTCAGCTCAAGGCGAGCGCTCTACCACTTGAGCTACAGCGCCACTTCCAGTTTTCTGGTGATTTTATTGGAGATAGGAGTCTCACGGTCTCTCCTGCCCGGGCTGGCTTTGAACCGCGATCCTCAGATCTCAGCCTCCTGAGTAGCTAGGATTACAGGCGTGAGCCACCAGCGCCCGGCTTTGACACCTTCTTAAAGTAGACTTTACTGTGCAAATTGTAATTCTTTCAAGAGAAAAATTTAAGTTAACACTAGGTGGAGCTCTTTAGCTAAATCTAAGGAGTTTGTTTTTGGTTTGGAGTTTGTTGTTTCTATTAAATAAAATAATCTAACCAACTGTAGGCTTTTTTTTAATTGATGACAATGACCAAGATTCTTTTTTTTTTTTTTTTTTTTTTTGTCGGTCATGGGCTTGAACTCTGGGCCTGGGCGCTGTCCCTCAGCTCTTCAGCTCAAGGCGAGCCAAGATTCTTATCTAATGCCTTAGCTTGTTTTTTAGGTGGAGTGTAAAAGGGAGGAGTAGTGTTAAGCTGAACTTTGTAGTCATGTAACTTTGAAAACTAGCTTTATTGGTATTCTAAAAATGTTTGACTTTATAACTTTTTGAGAAACAGGCTATGATTCTGAACATAGAGAAAGTATTGATCATGTAACATATTTACTTGTAGGCTAGTTATTATGTTGCTAATTTGAAGAAATTAACAGTCATCTTTTTTTTCCCATTAGATTGTTCCACACATAGTTCATTTGGTTCATTCTTTTAAAAGCGATGGCCTGCCTTCCAGTTCCGCCTTCTTAGTGCAGTTAACAGAACTGATACACTGTATGATGTATCATTATTCTGGATTTCCAGATCTCTATGAACCTATCCTGGATGCAATAAAGGTATGGTGGTAGTATCCCAGTGTCTGTGGAATTGAAGATGATAATATAATAGATCAATATGTATTAGATGAATGAATATAAAATATTCCTATAGCCAGCTATTCTTTTGTTTGAAAAATGCAGTAAGGGTTAAATTTCATCAGTGTTTAAGAGATGGATCTTTTATTTGCCATATGCATTTAAATTAATAACCATCCTCAGCTCTGTAATGCCATTTAATTATAAGGTGCATTTTTAAATTTATAACAGCTTTGGGAAGTTTTGTTATAGAAGATACTACATTAAATGAAGACATACATCAGATTACATTCCACCATCAGACTTGTTAAAATACGTAAAGAATATCTTAGAATGAAGGAAACAGTTTAATCAAATGTTTGACTTTGATATTCTCCCTACTTACTATTCTCTTTTTGCTATAGATTCTTTATGAATTGTATATACTTCATAGAATCTTTACCAGATTATTTGTGCTTATTCTGTTTTTTCAACTTTGTACAAACAGTGATTCTAAGAGGCCTGATTCTATTTGTGTGGGACAGTTTGTCAGCACAGTGTTTCTCAGGAAACTTGGTATGGAACCAGAGTGTAGCAAAAGAGTTGGAGAACCTAGTCCAGCCAAACTTATTGAAAGTTTCCAAACATAGAGTCATTGCCTTTACTTCTTCTCTATCTGACATGATTTAAAAACATGTTCCTTTCCCTATACACATAGGTAAATCAGACTCACTTGATTTAGTCCAGAACATGGCACCAGTTAGTTTAATTTTGACACTTCAAAAGCAAAGTATATACAGGAGGTTTTTTTGTTTGTTTGTTTGTTTTGGGTCCAGTTGTGGGGCCTGAACTCTGGGCCTGGGCGCTGTCCCTCAGCTCTTCAGTTCAAGGCTAGCGCTCTACCATTGGAGCCACAGCGCCACTCCCAGCTTTTTTCTTTTTGCTTATGTGGTGCTGAGGAATCAAACCCAGGGCCTCAGGCATGCAGGGCAAGCGCTCTACCACTGAGCCACCTTTCCAGCCCAAGAGTATCCTTTAGTGGACTTAAAAGTGATGTTTCTCTCTGCATTATTTTTGTGTCTATTGATTCCTTTTCTTCAGTTGTGTGGTGCTTTTCAAGGTGAAATTTCTGATAAGTTCTACACTCAGAAGAAGCAAAGGGTTCATTCCTAATCCAAGGAAAGCCTTTTTCTTTTTTCTTTTTTTCCTCTTTTTTCTTTTTTTTTGTTTTTGTTTTTTTGTTTTTGTTTTTGTAAATTTTTGGTTTTTTTCTGGTCATGGGGTTTGACCTCTGGGCATGGGCGCTGTCCCTCAGCTCTTCAGCTCAAGGCTAGTGCTGTACCACTTGAACCACAGTGCCACTTTGGTCTTCTGGTGGTTTACTGGAAATAAGAGACTCACAGACTTTCCTACCCAGGCTGGCTTTGAACCACGATCCTCAGATCTAAGCCTCCCAAATAGCTAGCATTATAGGTATGAAGCACCTTCTTTATTTTTTTTTTGACATACTGGTGTTTGAACTCATCACTATCTAGGCACTTTACATGAGCCACATCTGCATCTCTGCTTTTGCTAGATACTTTTTAAGAGAGCATCTCTTGAACTTTTCTACTTGGGCTGGTCTCAACCTGTTAGCCTCTCACTCTTAGACTGGAGAATAGAAAATACTTTCTTGGACAGGTGTTGGTAGCTCCTCTGTGATCTTAGCTGCCTCAGGAGACAGGCCTGGAGGATCTCCAGCAAGATTCTATCTCCAATTAACCAGCAAAATGCTGGAACTAAGGAGGCATCGTTCAAGTGGTAGAACAGCAGCTGTGAGCAAGAAAACAGAAAGAGCATGAGTACCATCACAAAACATAAATAGACACACACACAAACACGAGGAAGGAAGGAAGAAGGGAGGGAAGGGGAAAACAAGGAAAAAAAGAGGCTGGATATTTAATTGTCTTCATAAAATGTACATTTTCAGCAGATCATGGTAGTACATACCTTAATCCCAACCCTTAGAAGACTAAGATAGGAGGATCATAAGTTTAAGGGCAGCCAGGTTGAAAATGAGCTTGAGCTACATGTGAATACCTTGTCTCAGAAAAAAATGAAAGGAAGAACCAAGTTTGGTTTTCTAAAGTCTAAGTACCAGGTGGTAGTAACAATTTAGGAAAGTGAATGATCTGAGTATATGTGGTTTTACCAACTTTTATTCTCCATTGTTCTCTTTATACTTGAAATCATGTACATTTCTTCTTATTTCATTAGCTTACACTTCACTAAGTATAGAAGAAGAATCTGTTGTAATAATTATCTAGATTGTAAACCATGAAATTGGGTTTTATTTTTCAAAGTCAAAAGTCACTGTGCTAAGAAGCTTTCAGTTTCCATCCCTTAATTTGCATTATTTTTCTAAGAATTATTACTAATGAGTGAAAAAAGGCATTTCTTAATATTATCACAAAATTTGAAAGCAGCTGTATTTAGCTTATTTAATTATGTGCTACTTTAAGTCTGTCTTCTACTGCTTCTAAAGAGTAGCACTGGCTCTGGTCTCAGTTTTATTTTGTTAGTTTTTGTTTGTTGTTAGCTGGCAAACAACATTACAAATGTAGCTTGAATTCCTGGTTCTTAAGTTCTTGGTGAACTGACTTCAGGAGACATTTATTTTGCCATACAATATAATTTCATTTTTCATAACTAAGTAACATCATTGATATCAAAACTAAGGCTTAGTCAGTAGACAGCCCTCCTTGTAATGTCACTTTAATAACAGAAAATAGTTTCTACTTCGCTTTGTAACTGTTATTCCTCTTTGTGATCCACAGGACTTTGCTAAGCCCAGTGAAGAGAAGATTAAATTGATTCTCAACCAATGTGCCTGGACTTCTCAATCCAATTCTTTGGCATCTTGCTTGTCTAGACTTTCTGGAAAATCTGAAACTGGGAAAACTGGTCTTATTAATCTAGGAAACACATGTTATATGAACAGTGTTCTCCAAGCACTGTTTATGGCTACAGAGTAAGTTTGAATGTGAACATTTTCATTTTAACTATAGAACTTGGTACATACTGATGAAACATGAGATGGTAGGGATTGTCTATACATTATTTCTTATAAATTGCACAAATACTAACATTCCCATATAGTTTCCTTATTCAGAAATGGAACTGCTTTTCGTGCTCAGCAGAAACTAGTAAAAAGTTAACTTGCATAGTATTTAATACATTGTCACTGTTTTTATAATTATCATGACTTGATGTTTACAAATCTAACAGATGAACTGATGGAAGCTATTCCAAAGAGTTTGTGTTCTACAGCTATTTTTAGCTATTATCCCATAACATTGCTTCTATTACGCTACTATATTTTTTCAACCTATATAATCTTTTGAGGATGTTATATATTACCTGCTTGTTAGGTATAGTATTTATCAGATCAATTTCTTTGTTGGTATTTGAGAAAGTTAAGCTCTCCTTCCCACTTCAAATGATAGTTCCTTTGGCCTCTTCCTAATTCATTTTCAGATCTATTTTCTTCACAACTAAGCAATAAGGAAACAGGGAATGTTAGTTATATAAATGTTGTTTGTGAAGGCATAAAATCATGACCAACTGTTTCTAAATGCAAAAACATGGCTGAAATGTTCAGTACCAATTGAGTATTCATGGAACTTGTCCAAAAGTACTTTTCAAATTGAATTCCAATTTTTTGTTACACCTGCCTAGTGGAATCATAAACTATTAGATGTAGTCTTGGCTGTAGTTTCTTTTTTGGCCCCAGGTTTTACTGTGAGCATGAAGGTACTTTTGCAAGCATGACAAGAAATAATCCATTTCTCTCACCACTAGAGGTCAGCTAGCCAGCTATCTCACTTTACAGATGACAGAGTGCAAAGACTAAGCAGTTAGAACTGCCAAGAGCAATTCAAAGAGCACATTTTTATTCTGTGACAATATTAATTAGTAATACACACCTGTAAACTCTTGAAAGGGTGAGGAGGTAGGAGGCTGGTGTGTCTGAGGGCAGCCGGGACTGCATAGTGATGTACTACCTCAAAACCCTCCTTGACCTACCCCTGAGATACATCAAAGCCCATGTGTACATGTGCAGACACACAGAAAAAGTCACTATCTTATTCTCTTTCAGTTTCAGAAGACAAGTACTGTCTTTAAATCTAAACGGGTGTAATTCATTAATGAAAAAATTACAACATCTCTTTGCCTTTTTGGCTCACACACAGGTGAGTGAGTGTGTGTGTGTTCATATTATACTAGAAATCTGTAATTTATCAAACTTAATGTTATACAAGACATCTATAATTGATCAAACTGCATACCATATTTTTTCTCAAGGTAGCATCACTTAGACATTCTAAACATACTGTCTAAAATATCTAAATAATAGAACATACCTCGAGCTTTTACTGCTTCCTTTGCTCCCCATACTTGTATATGAATATTATGTCAAACTGCTGTTTTATGTTTTATTTTTGTGCCAGTACTGGGGCTTGAACTCCAACCTCTCACTCACTCTTACTTGGCTTAAAAAGTACAAGGCTGGGGCTGGGAAGGTAGCTCAGTGGTAGAGTGCTTGCCTTGCATGCATGAGGCCCTGGGTTCAATTCCTGAGTACCACATAAGTAGGAAAAGCCGGAAGTGGTGCTGTAGCTCAAGTGGTAGAGCATTCATCTTGAGCTGAAGAGCTGATGGGCAGCGCCCAGGCCCAGAGTTCAGGCCCCAGGACCGACAAAAAAAAAAGTGCAAGGCTGAAGTTTTACCACTTGAACCACACTTTACTTCGAGCTTTTTGCTAGTTAACTAGAGATGAGTCTCAGACTTTCCTTTTTATATTTATTCATGCTTATTTATATACATATGCACATGTATATATATGTATCATACTCTTTGTGTTTTGCTGTAGTTGCTATTGTCCTGCAGAGGTAGTGGAGAGTACTAAGTATAGCTGGAAGAGAGTTTCAGGACTGATAGAATTTATTTGATGGGAACGTCTAAATCCCTGTCTACCAGCCAAAAAAAAAAGGACCAGAAGGAGCCAGGGACAGGTTACCCTCAAGAATCCAGCTACAGTCACCTATTTCCTCCAGCTACGTCCACCTCCCTAAGTTTCCAGAAGCTTCCAAAATAGCTCCATAAGTAGGAACCAAGCAAGCTTTCAACACATGATTCTGAAAGGGAAGTTTCAAATTCAAACCATAACAATGATGTATATACTATATTAACTCCCAATCAGAGCTATGAGAAAACACCTTAAAGAGATGACCAAGGAAAACTAAAGTTCTGTTCTGTCACAGGTGAAACTTTCTCCATTAGCAAAACCAACAGATTTGCTTAAACAATAAAAAAAATATTTTTTATAGCATATATTAGACAAGGGAAGTTTTGACACTTCCATACATACAACCTTCTAAAAATCTTTTTATATAATTAATAAAGCTAAAAGTCATCATTTAAATTTTGTAAACCTTTTTGATCAGTCTTTTTATCTCCTAATCCTCAAAATCAGTAATTTGACTAATAAAGTATATCCCTACTTTGCTTTAAAAAAGAGAAGAAAAAGAAAAGCTGAGGTTTTTCTGTCACATCATACAGACAAGTAGTGAGTGGGCTGAGGATGTGAATGGGAGGGCATGGGGCCTTTGCGCAGTCAATACGCTACGCTTTCTTTATTCAGAATGCCACAAACAGCCCTAACTTGGGTAAAATTTTCCTTAACTGAAGAGTTGAGGTATAACTCAGCTGAGATTCTCCACTCTAAATAGAGAAGAGAAGAGAGGAAAAAAATAGAGCAAGGTTCCTAACTGGTACACTAACCTGTCTACATTATGACATGTACCCAGTCAAGAAGTGTTCAATTGCAGTAGTAATGCATGGCTTTATACTTGTTCCCCTTATTACTTCACCTATAAAATATGTTCGTCAGCATTTCTTTTTCAGACTTGGTTTTTCCAAAGTGATGCAGTCATAACAGATGACTGTCATAAAGGGATTATGTCAGGAACATTGTATGGTTAGAAAAACCTGGATTCTAATAATTCTTTCTGCCACTCTTTTAGCTGAATGGCCTTTTTCTAAGTCTCAGCTCTGGAGAGTGCAGAGTTTTAGCAGAAGATGATCTAAACTTACTCCTAATTAGTTCCATGTGCTTCTGAGTTGCCCCCACAATGGCACTTTTTTATGAAGCCGGAATACAATTTGAGAAGTTGTTATTGAGCATTATGTATTAAGATGCTGTAAAGAATCACTTCCTTCCTTGTATTTTCTTTACTGCTGTCAAAAGAGGGAAGCGTACGCACCTCGGATATTCTTTGAGGCTTCCAGACCTCCGTGGTTTACGCCCAGATCGCAGCAAGACTGTTCTGAATACCTCAGGTTTCTGCTAGACAGGTACGAAGTGTTTTTAAACTTCTCATTTCAATTATGTCTTCTCATAACCATCTATTTCTATTTAACATGAGGCAAACATTTTACATTTTAAGTATTGATCTTTAACATACCCTCACATTTTTTGTTTTTTGTTTTTGTTTTGTTTCTTAGGTTTCCTTTTGGTTCCTTTTGGGAGTATCTTTAGGCTGTTAATCAAAGAGTAATAGGTTTCCAAAACACTCTGGAATCTGTGTGGTCTTTTCTTTCCTGATTCTATAACTGTGGAGGCCAGATTTTTCCTCATCCACTTCATCTGAAAAATAGAGCAGTAGCACGAATGCAGCATATGTGCACTTACCCAGCTGCACCCTATGAAACCAGATAGTCGAAGTACTTGAAAAATACAGAACACTGCCATTCTTCCCATGAATATTTGTGGTTTGAAGACATACAACTTTTGTTCAAAATGTGTTGTTTATTACTATTTTAAGTTTTTTTAATATTTAAATATTTCCTTGTTTTTCAATATCAGTGACTACCTGTAAGTATAAATACAGCCCACATTTTTAAAAAAGCTCTGTGTTTCTTAGTTATTTTTAAGAACATAAAGGAGCTGGGGACCAAGAGGTTTAAGAGCTACTGTAATGTATACTGTATTAATCTATATTTAAGGGTTTGAGTAATTTTATGTCCTTACCATTTCATTAGTAATAAAACCCCAACTTCACTCCCTTCTATTGTACAGATGGCTAGTAATTCGTTGGGCTTGGCTTAGGCAGCCTTCCTTCCTTGCAGCTGAGAGTGTGTTCATGTTGGCTTTGTGCCAGACTTTTATGAGGTGCCAAGCAGACAAATGTATAAGACAGGGGATGTGCATAATTAATGTAATGTCACAAATGCTATGAAATAGAATGAAGTAAGTAAAATCGGAACATACAATAGTAATAAACCATGACTTTTCTTCTGTATTCTCTATTCGGTATTTTCTTGATTAAAAGAGAAGAAACTTAATTTTTTTTAATGAAGTACTCTACTTGATGACACTAACATGACTGTTGGTGTAAGCCACTACTATTTTAAAAAGAAATGTCACATAAACATAAGTGAAGTAACTATATAACAATATCCTCTTCTTTAGGCTCCATGAAGAAGAAAAGATCTTGAAAGTTCAGTCCTCCCACAGGCCGCCTGAGAGTCTGGGGTGTGGAGAAACATCTTTGCAAGAAGTAGCCAGTAAGGCGGCTGTCCTATCAGAAGCCTCTTGCACAAATGAGAGTGAGAAGACTTTAATAGAAAAAATGTTTGGAGGAAAACTAAGGACTCACATATGTTGCTTGAACTGCAGGAGCACCTCGCAGAAAGTGGAAGCCTTCACAGATCTTTCACTGGCCTTTTGTCCTTCCCCATCCATGGAAGACTTATCTTTCCAAGACCCAGCATCATTAGCCCATGCCCAAGATGGCAGCCTGATGTGTGCCAGTGTACCTGGTCCTTCAGAAGATGCTGTAGTTTATAATCCAGCTACAGCTGCCTTTGTCTGTGACTCCGTTCTGAATGAAAGAATAAGCAGTCCTTCTAATGAATTTCACTGTCCCGAAAACACTTCTGTCCCTAATGAATCTGCCAAGATTCTTGTGAGTAAAGATGTACCTCAGAAACTCGGAGGTGAAATCACACCTTCCGTAACTGACTTACTAAATTATTTTTTGGCTCCAGAAATTCTCACTGGTGACAACCAATATTATTGTGAAAATTGTGCCTCTCTGCAGAATGCTGAGAAAACTATGCAAATCACGGAGGAACCTGAATACCTTATTCTTACTCTCCTGAGATTTTCGTATGATCAGAAATATCATGTGAGAAGAAAAATTTTAGACAATGTGTCACTGCCACTGGTTTTGGAACTGCCAGTTAAAAGAACTACTTCCTTTTCTTCGTTGTCAGAAAATTGGTCTGTAGATGTTGACTTCACCGATGCTAGTGAGAACATAGCTAAAAAACTAAAGCCTTCTGGGTCCGAAGAAACTTTCTGCCCCAAATTGGTGCCCTACGTACTGAGTTCTGTTGTCGTCCATTCGGGCGTGTCCTCTGAGAGCGGGCATTATTACTCCTACGCCAGAAACACCACAGGCACAGAGTCCTCGTTCCAGATGTGCCACCAGCCCGAACCTCTGGCGTTAACTCCCTCCCAGAATCACTTACTAGGGAGAGACGGCCCTGCTGCTGTTATGGAACAGGATTTAGAAAATAAGGAAATGTCAAAAGAATGGTTTTTATTTAATGACAGCAGAGTGACATTTACTTCATTTCAATCAGTCCAGAAAATTACGAGTAGGTTTCCAAAAGACACAGCTTATGTGCTTTTGTATAAAAAACAGAATAGCACTGGTAGTTTAAATGGTAATAATCCAACCAGTGGACTCTGGGTAAATGGAGATCCACCTCTACAGAAAGAACTTATGGATGCTATAACAAAAGACAATAAACTGTATTTACAGGTAAGTTATGGAAGATATTGAACAACTGACAGTTAATTGGGTGCCTAAGTCTGGATTCACATGAAATGAATTCAACCTGTGTAACTGAATTGTCCTCATGTGCATTATGAAAAGTATCAACTAGATACAATGTGAAAGACATTTGGGTTTAATTACAAAAGATGTGCTTCTCATTAGGAAAGATGATACAATCGTGTCATAGGGAAGCAGAAAGTTTAATGAATGGAAGTATTCTGCTTTCTCCTGTCTCAGCCACAGAGGAAACAACAGCCAATGGTGCTAATGCCTGCAAGTTCTTTGAGTCAGTATTCTAAAGTCTTACTGACCTTCAGATGGCTAAGGTAAAGAACACTAAAAGATGGATCTGCAAAGAAAGGATACTTGTAATTCTGAGGATCTGAACAACAAAATCAGAGCAGTAAATAAAAACTGAAGTAAACATGTCTTATAGATTAATTTATTCAAGAATATACTTTTTTCAAACATTTCTTCAAGTTAATTTAGGCCTTGCTAACTTGCTATCAAAAAGAACCAAGAACAAATTAGAGATTAAACTACGGGAAAGCAAATAATGAGAAGTATGATTGGATAGCTCAAGTAATTTTATGAGTTTCTAAAAAAATGTTTGAAAGCCATAGATTTCCTAAATGTATAGGCAAAGAGAAGAAATAAGCCATGACACTACAAATTTTTAAGTTGGTTTTTCAAAAGCAACATTACAAAATATCCAGAAATAATTCATGATACATTTTAAAGGAATATAGAAATGTTCTAAAATAATACAAAAACTTTAGAGAATAATTCAAAATTCTGAGTATTTTCAGGATGGCTTATTATGAGGGTAGCAATATGAGCACTATTAATCAACGGGTTCTCAAAGACAGGAGAGTAAGAATGAGGAATAAAGGATAAGATTGAAACAAAATTTTACAGTATGACTCAGATTGAGCGGACTTGAAAATGCATAAACTATCTATGTTTGAGTAAGATACTACATTTAGCAAGTGAGAGGTAGATTTTAAAACTCAAGAAACTAATTTCTGCAGTTGGAGCGCTAAGCGTGTATTGATTTGGTAGGGAAGAGTTTTAAGTATTACTATAAGGTAGTAGGCTTTATTTTACTTACCAGTATTTCTTTAAATCAGTTTTACTTTTTTCTTTTTTCTTTCTTTTTTTTTTTTATTTTTTTTTTATTTTTTGATCCTGGCCCTGGAGCCTAAACTGAGGGCCTGGGCGCTGTCCCTGAGCTTTTTCCCTCAAGGCTAGAACTCTGCCATTTGACCCACAGCTCCACTTCTAGCTTTTTAGTGGTTAATTGGAGGCCAGAGTCCCAAGGAGTTTACTGTCTGGACTGTGGCTGCCTTTGAACTGCAGTCCTCACATCTCAATTTCTTGAATAGCTAGAATTACAGGTGAAGAGCTGTTGTACTCTTTATTAAGAAGTATCTTAAGCAAAGGGTAGAAAGAAAAATCCAGGCTTCTCTGATTTACAATTTTTACTGAAACCACCACTTCCACAAAGCCCCCGTTGATGCACAGTCCATTGTGGTAGCCATTTAACTCTGTTCTGTAAAGAATTCATTTTGTGTATTACAGAGTTTTACAGGAGCTGTAATGTTTTCTATAGGTTTTACATCTTAGGGGTTTCAGTTTTCTCTGTTATAAAATGAAATACTGAAACAGAGTGGTAGGTTAGGCATAGTAGCTTGTACCTATAGTTCTAACTATTCCAGAGGCAAAAGATCAGGAAGGTCAATTTCAAAGCCAGCCTGAGAAAGTGAGACTCATTCAACCTAAATGTCAGTGTGGTGGTGCACATGTTTGATAGCAGCTCTGCAGGAAATATAGGTAGATGGATTATAGATCTAGCACAACACTATCAAAAAAATAACCAAAGCAAAAACAGGCCAGGGGTGTGGTAGAGACAGTGCCACTAAGAGAAAAAAACGTCACATAAAACACCCTTGTATAATTAGTAAGTGCCATTTCAAAATTGAAATAAGAATTTTTAAAAGAAATAGAGTGGTGTATGTAGGACCTGCTGTTCTCTTAGAGTTACGTGAAGATTTTGTAATCTGCTTGTCTTGCTCCAGTGCTAACTTATAACCTTAGGAGGTTTGGGGTAAGTGTCTTAAATACCAATATTGCCAAAAGTTACTCGATATTGTAAAACTTACTGAGTTTGAAGAGCACATATTAAGGATTAAGACAATTTTAGAATACTGGTATGTGTGATATATCCATCTATTATATTTAGCATTTTAATTTCATAAAAATCACTTTAATTTTAGGAACAAGAGTTGAATGCTCGAGCCCGGGCCCTCCAAGCTGCATCTGCCTCTTGTTCATTCCGGCCCAATGGATTTGACGATAACGATCCACCAGGAAGCTGTGGGCCAACTGGTGGAGGAGGGGGAGGCGGATTTAATGCAGTTGGCAGACTCGTGTTTTGACCCTGGGAGCCCAAAATGCATTGGTCAAAAAGCATCCAATACCATGGCTGTTAAATGTCAGACTGTAACAAAGACCAGATCTACCTTTTATTTTTCTTTTCATTAGACCCCTATGCTTTAAGAAAACACACTCAGTGCTTGTTTTTATTTTCTGGACAATACATTTATTAACAAAATGCATCATGGGAAAAAAATCTACCTCTTAAAATTCCATTTATGGTTAAATATGCTTGACCAAAAATGTTGAAAGAAAAAAAAAGTGTACCTGGTCCCTAATTAAGCTGCATTAAATTTGGTAGAATTATTTAAATAGTCTATATTCAGTTTTACTGAACCAAAAAAATATAATTCATTTGCATTTCTTTATAATAGAATTGATTCCAGATAAATAAGAGAAATACTGTTTTTTTAAGTCCTTTATTCTGATGTAGTTACCCATTTTCTAATTCAAGTCTTTGAAAATACTAGAGAGGATCCAGTCTCCAATGAAGGCAATAATATAAAATGTACCAAGCTATCATACTTCTCAGATTTCTGTTTAGTCTGCCTTCGGTGTCCCTGTTTCTGCACTTCAAGGACAGATGTTTTTAAAAAGGGATATTTATACATATGGACTGAATTGATTTTAAGAAAGGTGCATGGTCCCATAGGAGCAATGTTTTTATCTAAAAGTTGCTAACTTTGTAGTATTTCTAATGGCTGGAGGATTTTAAAGTTCTGTTTCAGGGAGCTTGTGTCTTGTGTGTGTTCTGAAGGAGGTGAGTTCTATATGTGCCTTGCAGTATCGTAATTCAGAAAGACATCTTTGGCTACAGAAAATTTTTTGTTAAAAATGAAATGTTGGGAAGTAATTTTGTGCTCACATTAAAATGACAACTTTTTGAAAGGTATTAGCTTTTCCAGAAGTAAAGTCTAATGGTTCTAAATCAAAGTGTGATAGTGAATTTTTAACTCCTAGAAAAATTCAGAAGAAATTAACCTAGTTGAGTAAAATCCTTTTGCATATGTTACTTAATCCTCAAAACATTAAAACATTGATAATGTATTTTTAGAGTTGTATATCTGAGATTTTTTTGTTGTTGTTCAAGTTGTATGTTATGGTTACTTCTATATCATAGTTTCCGGAAAAATGTTAAAATGCCGATGGTCCAATCCCACATTTATTTATTTATTTATTTTGCCAGGATACTAGAAATAGGTCAGGTCTCCTGGGTCTTGATTGTAGCACTATTCAAAAATTACCCCAAATATCCTTTTTCCTGAAGATTTTAACTTATCCATGCTTGTCCATTGTTCTGAAGATTGGGTCCATATTTATTTTGAAAACATTTTAAGGAAATACTGTTCTTCGGTGATCTGAGGTTTATCATTTTCCCAAGCTTTTGTGGCACTCATAAAAATAACTGCATCTTCATTCCACTGCCTTCCACTGTTAACCTTTTCCAATTACCCAGAAGAGTAGGAGCAAGGATTGAATTTTAAACCAGAAATGCTTTACAAAATTAACCAAGATTCATCTCCACTGTAAGTGAATGAAAAGAGAATATTCTCCTGTGGACTTCCTTTTGTCCTAATAGTGATATTCTGAGTTACTCATGTGTTCATTTATTCACTGGAGCTAATGATTATCACTTTATCGGGTTTGGCATTTAGTGAAGTTGATTAAGTCATTTGATACATGGATTAATCGTGGATAAAGTGTCTCTAGGATCATCAGGAAGAAAACTTCCATGAAGACAATAAGCCCCCGTAGTTTTATCTGTAACTATCTTGTAGTGCTAGGATTTTATGTATCAAAGCAGTATAAATTAAAGTTGGGCTCGATGGTATACACCTGTATACAGGCTACTTAGGAGAAGGCAGTAGGACCTCAAGCTCAAGACCAGCCCAGGCAAAGTTAGAAGACCCATTGCAAAGCAAAGTAACACAAAGGGCTGAGGTGGCTGGCTAGCCTGTTTGAGGCCCTGGATTCAGCCCCCAGTACCACAAGAAAGTGTTGAATTTTCAAAATGGTAAAGACTAAATTCTAGTTGTGTAGCAGTATTAGGACTATTCAAATTATAACTTGACAGTGACTTAAAGACTTAAGATTTAAAATAGAGTAATATTATTTCCTAAATTTAATGGAACCTGAATAATCTGTTACTTAATTGCTGTCTTATATGTCATGTTATGTCTTTTCTTTCTCCTCTATTTCCAACATGTATATTTCCCTCCCCCTGCTTTTAAAAGTTGTTTTGAGTTCCAACTGAAGGCTGATAATTATTGCTATTTCTCTTTAGTTCAGTCCAAGTTCAGCTTGAGTGAAGTTCCTCCTTACTGCCAGAGAGCACAGTTAGTCTTTACTACAAACAAAATTGAAAATCCTGTTGGGGCGCTGATGGCTCACGCCTGTAATCCTAGCTTCAGGATCTGAGGATCATGGTTCAAAGCCAGTCCAGGCAGGAAAGTCTGTAAGACTTACTTCCATTAACCACCAGAAAGCTGCAAGTGGCACTTTGGCTCAAGTGGTAGGGTGATAGCCCTGAGCAAAAAAGCCCAGGGACAGTACCCAGACCCTGAGTTCAAGCTCAGAGGACACACACACACACACACACACACACACACACACACACACACACACACACACACACACACACACACACACACACACACACACACACACACACACACACACACACACACACACACACACACACACACAGAAAAGCTGTAAATCTAAGACTTGTTACACACACACACAGAAAAGCTGTAAATCTAAGACTTGTTACACACACACACACACACACACACACACAGAAAAGCTGTAAATCTAAGACTTGTTTCTTTGAAAGATGTTTGTAGATGGATGGAAGGAAGAAAGGAAAAGAAGATTTCCAGAGATATGGAAAAGAATATAACAATCCAATACCGTCTGAGTTGGCCTTGCAAGTCCTGGTACCATGTCCCCTGACTCATGACATTTATGTGTCAAGTTGGAGGAAGGATTCTGGCTCATCCCAGGCACCAGATGAATAAATAAGGGAAACAGGGCAGCTCCAGGACTAAAGATTCCTAACCTTTGATTCCCATTAAGATGCCAGTATGAAAAGATCTTTCATGTGTGAAGAGGTGGGTTCTTGAGTCAGATCAAACAGCCTGTTAGCTCACATGAGGAAAGAAGGAAAGTATCTCAAAGCGAAGTCTTAAACTCTAATCTGTGTTCTTTCTCATTAGTTCAATTCTTTTTTTTTTTTTTTGGGGGGGGGGGGAGGTCCGGTCATGGGCCTGAACTCTGGGCCTGAGTACTGTCCCTCAGCTCTTCAGCTCAAGGCTAGCGCTCTACCACTTGAGCCACAGTGCCACTTCTGGCTTTTTTTTTCTACTTATGTGGTGCTGAGGAATCGAACCCAGGGCCTCATGCATGCAAGGCAAGTGCTCTACCACTGAGCCACCTTCCCAGCCCCCATTCTTTTTATGATAATGTTATCCACAAAGTATTTTCATTTCATATACTGTCATTTTAATACCTTCTTAGAAATGGGAATTGGTTATTCTGTGCCCAGCACAATTTAAGAGAAAAATCTACACAGCCTGTCCTGTTACTAGAAATTAAATGACTATTTCAGAGGAAAATTACACTAGATTTACATACAGCATCTCTCCTCTGTACATGCTGTACTTTGTATGTCCATATATTTTTTTCTATTAAGTTTGGATGTCTAAAGTTGAATCCTAGGCAAAGGATAAATTATATTTTATTTCTAAAACCTTGCTGGGAAATGTTAATAATTCAGTAACATCATATGAAGATGTAGGTAAATCTGTATACGATTCTATAACTGTTCAAGTACAATCATAAGGAAATTTAAACAAACATCCAAAAGTAAAAAGATAATTCTAACCTAGAATTCGTTCCATGTATACTTGAGCATTTGCCAAACTGTTAAATCTGTTTTGACATATCTATATTATATAATATTTTTCAAAGAAATAAGTTTTATAAATTTATAAAGCAGAGTTTATATCTGCAAAATAACAATAGAAAAACATTCCAGACTAAACTTGTAACACTTATAAAACTTTATAAAATCAGAGTTTCAGAAATTCAAAAGGCCTTGTTATGTAAAACCTTTAGCCCCAATGTTACATAACCAATGTGGATTCAACGTTAAAAATAGAATCTCAGAAGTCAGCCAAGTGTATTGCCAGCTCTCAGTGTCTGTTAAGGCCTGCAGTTGTTGGTCTCTTAGTAAATAGGTTTTCATGTGTTTGTATACTAGACACACACATACACCTCCCTTTTAGAAGGATGAAAAGATGGTCATTTTGTGGTTAGGTCAGCAATTTTCAACCTTACATTCACTTTAAAATCACTTGTAAAGCTTTTAAAAACAACTATATTCAGGCTTCATCCAAGACCAGTTAAACTATGTGGCTATTGGACATCAACATTTTTTAAGTTCCTCATGTGATTTTAATGGGCCGCCCGGGTTGAGAACTCTGGGCTATTTTTTGATAGGGCTTTTATCCAAGGGAACTAAGAGTATTTTTCCAGGTGCAAACACTGATTCCTTTAATTCCCGCCAGCTCTGTATGAGTGGGGATGGTTCAAAGCCACACCCTCTCTCACCTCTTTTTACAGTAAGGAAAATAGATTAAGAAAACTTGGTGAATGTCATGTAGTTAGTGAAGATCAGAACTAAGATTTTAACTCAGCTATGTAAAGGAAATAACTCATAACTTGTTTGACCCATCAGGACATCTTGTCTCCTTTTTTATTTTTCTTATGCTCTGTCCTTCACTTCCTGCACTCGCCCTGGTTTCTTTAGCAGACAGTAATGGAGTGGTATGTTTCAGGATGCCCATCTGTCTTGTGGCTTATATGGTCTTGATATCAAGATCACAGCATTCCAGGGCAAAGCGCCAGCACTGTTACCCTTCCATTTCTGCATGATCCACACTTGGCCAAGGGCAAGATGTGCCATTCATAAATGCCATTTGCGCTCCATTTTTGACAGTTTTTTTTCCCCAGAGAACTTCAATTTCAGGTGTGAAAGACAGCTTGACCTCAGTTTGGTTCTGTCCGGAGCAGTTTGTTAAATCGTGGTGCAGAATTGATGAAGAACATGTTGAAATCTAGGCTCAGAACATGGAAACTACTTGTTGCTGAAATTGATGGTATATCTGTGTTCAGTTTTAGCTAAATAATTGCTTTCCATGGATAATTTCAAGCCTCTTGGCTTTTAGTAATAGCAGAAGCAATTGCATAAATAGATTAGCCAGCGTTGGACAAAATAGTAATATAATAAAAATAATAATACAAAATTTGACTAGTTCCACTGCAAATGTCCGCAAAATAGTAATAGAAAAAAAAATTCCAGACTAAATTTAGCATCTTGCTTTGGAATGTGATTGCCCAAAAGTCTCTATTTTATCTTCAGTTAGGATATTGGCTTCCGGTAAACAGGTCAGCAATTATTTGGAACAATTAATGAATATTTCACTATTACAGGAACATAGTAGACCACTGTGGCTATAAGTACTTACAGTACACAGAAACTAAGTTTGTGTTAGGGACAAAATACTAGATGGACTGCCATCTGGCAGACACCTCTGATGTACTACTGTGCCGTAACAAGTGGTTTCACCCTCTTATCTTCCAGGCAGCTCAGCATCAAATAACTAGAAGATTGGCTTTCAAAGACAATTAGTAATGCTTTTTATAAAGAGGATTTTCATTTTTACAGAGTGTGTATAAGCACAGTTGAGAAGAGTTTGGTGATAACCTTCAAGGTTTGAATTACTGTGTCCCAGAAATTTAACAGCTGCTAAACAAAGAGAAGAGGAGTGATCGTCTAGCCTTCATTTTCTGCCCTTAATCATCTCAGAGACTTTGGGGAGGGTTGCAGTAGTGATGGTGCTGAGAATTGAGCTGAAAGCCTCACACATGCTAGGCAATTGCTCAACCACTGAGCTACCCCATCCAACTGCATTTATACCGTTATACTACAGCTGGGTATGGTCATAGCAAAGTCATACTTCATTCACCTGACTAAGGCTAGGGAAAATAACCAAAGTTAGTTACTCTGAAAGTGGGTAGATGGTCATAAATGAACATAGAATTTGTTTAGAAAGTCACTTGATCCGCTGTTGTTTTCTAAGTTGTGTAAGTGGAGCTACCAATCTCTTCACAGACACACAGCTGACTCTTTGGGGAACTTTTTTCCCTGTCTTGTCCTCTGCTGCTCTTCTGTGCCACTCAGAAGGCAGCTTGGATAGCTTCATAGAAATGCCAAGTGTGCACTCCACAGGTCGTACGCTCCCCTGGGTTGAAACCACAGCTGACACTGGCCAACCACAGAAGCAGAGCTGGCCCCAGAGACCCACTCCTTCAAGACAGCTGGCCATTTCAGAAAGACAGTGGACCTTGTACAACAATAAGCATCTGTGGTGGCTCATCTTGGTGGTCAACCCAACTGGGTTGATAGACACCTAGAAAATAGATGAAGTATACTTCTGTGTGTGTAGGTTCTTCCAGAACCAACTGGAACATAGGTCAGCAAATGAGTACCAAATCCACATGAATGTGGGGTTGGGCGTACCATCCAAGGGGCTGGGCTGCGTGCCTGGTGGAGCAGAAAAGTTTCCCTACCTGCATATGTGACCAGGTGTGTTTCTTGCTGTCAACCACTACTGGACATCATACTCCAGACATTTCACTAATGATTTCCAGGGGACTTCCATCCCTTCAGCCTCAGCCTGGGTGGGCATCACTGGTCCCCTTTTCTGAGGCTCCTCTAGCAGTTAACTGGTTTTCCTAGCTCTGCAGCCCCTGCAGACATTGTGGACTGTGCATCCTGAAGCCCTGGGTTCGATTCCTCAGCACCACATACACACAAAACCCCCAAAGTGGTGCTGTGGCTAGTCTTGAGCACAGAGAGACTCAAGGACAGCGCCCAGGCCCCTGTGTTCAAGCTCCAGGACTGGCAAAAAAAAAAAAAAAAAAAAAGTTTGTCTTTGTGCCAGTCCTGGGGCTTGAATTCAGGGCCTGGGCACTGTCCTTGGACTTTTTTGCTCAGGACTAACACTACCACTTTGAGCCACAGCACCATTTCTGGCTTTTGGGTAGTTAAATGGAAATAAGAGTCTCACAAACTTCCTGCCCAGCCTGGCTTTCACTGGTGATCCCCAGACCTCAGCCTCCTGAATAGCTAGGATTACAGGCGTGAGCCATGGGTGTCCACTTACAAAAAGTTTTTTTTTTTTAATATTCAAGTAAGAGATCTCTTTCAGGTCTACTAATTCTCCTAGTTCCAAAGTGGGAAACAAGAGTAAGCACAAAGTTTTCAAGGAAAATTATTTGATCCAACTGTGCTTTAAACCATTTGATTATAAAGCAGAATTAAAAAAAAAAAAAAAGCATTGTGAGAAATCATTTGTTCTCAATTCTCTGGGGAATTTTACGGATTTGTGGATTCTTTGCTCATTCAGATGCCACTTAGCTCTGTTCCTTCTATTTGGTTGGTGATTCATCCCGTGACTTTTCAGTATAGGTTGGTTTGTCTGCCAAGTCTTCTGTCTTCCTCCTAAGAAATCCTTTCCACTCTTTCCCACAGAAAGAGACTATCTGAAGTAGACTGGACCCAAGGCCAGCTAACATTTGGATTTACACCGGCCTTGAAGACAGAGTTAACCGAGATTTGTTAGGGGCTAGCTGAACGGCTGACAAGATAAAAGGGATGTTTGAGGAAAGGGAAAAAGGACATAGAGGTGGCAGGCTTGAAGACTTGCTGAATGTTTGTAATTTTATATCATCCTTAAAAGTATACTTTTTTTTTTTTGGCTGGGCACCAGTGGCTCACACCTGTAATCCTGGCTACTCAGGAGGCCAAGATCTGAGGATCATGGTTCAAAGCCAGCCTAGGCTGAAAAGTCACCATGAGATTTACCTCCAGTCAACCACCAGAAAACCAGAAGTGGCACTGTGGCTCAAAGTAATGGAGTGCTAGCCTTGAACAAGAGTTCAGGGACAGCAGCCCAGGCTCTGAGTTCAAGCGCCATGACCAGCCAAATAAACGTACTTTTGCCAAGTGTTGGTGGCTCATGCCTGTAATCCCAATTGTGAAACTAGGTGTGTAAGAGACAAAAGCAGAATCATCTACTTTTGTCTTGTTTCCAAATGTCAATTTTACAGCACAGCTAGAACCCAGCACAAAATGTCTGAAATTGAGCAGTGAATTTATGTACTACTAATTCAAATGTTTATTTATGCAGCTCTTTGCGTATTCATCTAGAAAAATGGAACTTTTCAAGTTGTCAAAACCAAGAACTAATTATTTAAAACCAAAGAAAAATAAATGGGAAGCAACTATTATTTTAGAATTGTTCTTTTGTGCTGATCGTGTGCCAGTCAAGTGAAAAAGGAATCTTTACAAATCCCAGCAGTAAGTTAAAAGATGATTCAGTAAGTATATTTAGTGTACTATTGGTGGTATATAATTATATTTCCTACAAACACATTTAGAATATCTCCAAAGGAACACAGAAGGAAATGTTGGTGTTGATGCTTTTAGAAGTTTGTTTTATATGGTAGGTTTTTGTACTTTTTGAGTTTTTCATTATGTGCATATTTTTCTTTTTTTTTTATTCCTTAAAAACAACAACAACTCACCCCCTGCATGGGGAGCAAGAAATGTTTCTCTCTTTTTTGCCATATTTGTTAAATCCTTGCCAGAACTTTCTCAACAAATTCCCATTTACCCGACAAGGCATTGAGGCTGAGCTATTTCCCACCACTACTTACAAAGAGTCAGTACTGCATCTCCACCCTGCAGCTTTGGGGCCAGCTTCTACTTTAAGCATCTTAGTGCATCCTGCTCTGTTCTTTTGCTGTGGGGAGAAAGAAAAAGGAAGCTTATCCTGTAGACTAACGAAAAAAAAAAAGTTCTAGGATCCATTTGAAGTTCAGCTGATCCCAATGACTTCTAGAAGAAGTTCAAGGGACTTACCATTCTCTGGGGCCCGAAAGAACAGTCTCTCAGAACCAGAAAACTTGCCAATGGGACCATTGAGAGAGAATATTATCTGTCCTGCTGTGCTATCCTATGTATATTTTATTTTTTAGATGGAAAATGTCAAGTGTTCTAATCATCCACTTCTTCCTGGGACTGTTCTGAAGCAATCCTGGGTATGCATTTAGTTTGTATGTATGTATGCATACGTGTGTGCATTTACTTAGTTGGTAATACCAGGGATAGAACTCAGGACCTCACACTTGCTAGAAAGCATCTACCCCTTGAGCCACCAGCCCCACTTAGCTTCTTATTGTCCTTTATATCATGAAAATGCTAAGGCATGTTTTAAAAATAAAAGAGAACGATACTATAATTTCTGCATCTAAACTATTCTGAGGGCATGGGTAGGACACGGGGAATTGTGTGCCAGTGATTGCACCGCCAGGCTGAAGCCCACGTCTGGCCACGTAGTAAACCCACGCCCAGCGCTGGACAACAAAAGAGGAACCACGTTATCCCTGACCTGGAAGCAGCGGGAGGGGCGCAGACACCGCGTCAGGATTGTGCAAAGGAAATGCCGTAAAAACCAGTCATGAGCCAGCCACGCCCAGAAATCCCTCCCAGGTGCCCCAGGAGCAACGGCACGAGGGCTCCTTCCCAGAAACATGTCAAAACCGCTGCACAGAGCGAGGAACCACTGTAAAATAAACCATGGGAGCAGAATCAGAACCGCAGGCAAGAAGCAACTCCATGACAACCCTAGTAAACATCCATCCCCGCAGCAGTAGAACAACTTGAAGCCTTGGGGAACCACTGCACACCCAACGCTGTTACGGATGAATTCTCACCCAGGAAGAAGTACAGTATCCATACCTAGGTCTGCACATTACATCAGGTAGGGAGGAGAGAGCGCGCTGCCCCATGTGAGCACCCAGGAAGGCCAGCGCACTCAGGCCTTCACGCCATGTGTGCGTCCTCCTCATACAGAGAATCAATGTTTTCCCTCCCTCCCTCCCTCCCTCCCTCCCTCCCTTCCTTCCTTCCTTTCTTCTTTCCTTCCTCCCTTCCCTCCCTCTTTCCTTCTCCTCCTTCCTTTCTTTCTTTCTCTTTTTTTCTTTGAGTAGACTCTCCTTAAACCGGTGAAACTGATGCCTCAGCCTCCTCAGTGCTGAGATTACAGACATCCCCGCCACATACAGTTGGATATGTTTTGCTTTGGGGTTTTGGATCCGAATACTTAGCAAGCCACTAAGCATGAATTCTTTAGTCAGTGAGCAACAAGCTTAGCACAAAGCTTAACACTCACGCAGGGGGATAAATAGGGCAGGAATGTCTGTCTGCTTTGTAAACTTCTGTGTCTTAAGTGCTCATGATGCTGCCTGAACAAAGAAGATGGTCAATAAATATTTGCTAGCATTACATGCACAAATGAAGTCAGTGCTTCGGCATGCTTCATAGTGACCTTGTTGGGCTGTGCGAAGCGGTTACTAGGTTCTCATATCAAAAATCCACCCTTCCACATTACCTGAACTGTGACACGCTAAACCCTCTGTTCAACACCTTAGTAATAACAACAGTTATATTCAACACAAAACAAAAATTCACCCTTGGCTGGGCAGCAATGACTCCCGCCTGTAATCCTAACTACTCAGGAGGCTGAGATCTGTGGATCACATTTCAAAGCCACCTGGGGCAGGAAAGTCTGACATCTCCAGTAAACCACCAAAAAGCCAAAAGTGGAGCTGTGGCTCAAGTGGTACAGTGCTAGCTAGCCTTGAGCACAAAAGCTCAAGATCAGTGCCTAGGTTCTGAGTTCAAGCCCTAGGGGCTAGGCTCGCATGCATGCACACACGCGCACACACACGCTCATCTATAAGTAGTTTAGTTGTAGGGATTGTTTCAGTTGGGGTTCGGGGGAGACGCAGAGACCACTGTAGGTGTCTCAGGCAGGAAAGGACGTAGGTCCCTTACACAAGATCCCTGCAGAGGCGGGGAGAGGAAGGGTCAGGGAAGCCCCTCATTGCTCCGGGAAATCCAGCATTTCAGAGAGAAGAGGCACCCACGCGGCTTCCAGAAATAAACTGAAAGCTTCTGGCCAGACCCCTTGCTCCAGCTTTGCCTCGGCCCGCTTAGTTGCCCTCTGCTGCTGGGCTGATAAGGCTGCCCTGCTCTTCTCCCTTGCGTCCATGCCCACCCCTCCTGCTCAGGGAGCCTACTGGAGTTTGGATGTTAAATGTTCCCCCCAAACGCTTGGCCTGCAGGGTCTCCCTCTTCCTTTCCGGCATTGCTTCCTCCCTCCGGAGGGGAGCAGTCTGCTCTGCCACCTCTTCCTGTCCCCAAAGTGATTCCCCTCCCTCTGTCTCCTCCAAAACCATAGGCCAACAGAATCCTTTCATTTTACCACTCCATCGCCTGCCTCGGGTGTTTCATTCTAGTGACAGAAAGCTAAGAAGGAAGTGAGCTCAAAGGCCAGTAATGAATCGGTTTGTTGGCCCAGGCCTGTAATCCTAGCTGTTCAGGAGGCTGAGACCTGAGGTTTGCAGCTGGAAGCCAGCCCAGGCAGAAAAGATCATGCAACTCTGACCTCCAGTAAACCACTCAGGAAAGGCTGGAAGTGCTGCGGTGGCTCTGTGGTACGAGCTAGGCTCAGCACAAGGAAGCTCAGAGACAGACGGCGGCCAGGCCCCGAGTTCAAGCCCCAGGCCTGCAAATGCACACCAAAATAAATACAATGAAATGAAAAGAGCAGCTCCACGCTGCCAGCTCCTCCATCGGAGGAGTCCCCGGATTCAGAGCCAGCCCGGGCGCAGACATCGACTGGCTCCTAACTGCGACCAGCCAGCCAGGAAAGCCAGGAGATGGACGGGTAGGCTGTCAGCCCTGGGCAGAGGGCCGGGCCGGGTGGGAGGCTCGGAGTCCCAAGGAGAGGGGGGAGGCGGGGGGGGGGGGGGGGGAGACAGACAGACGGACAGAAACAGAGACAGACAGACGGACAGAAAAACACAGAGACAGAAACACGGGGAGGGGTCCCCGCCACAGACCTCGGTTTCAGTCACGGTCTGTGAGGGGAGGGGCGGGGAGGCCGGCGGGGAGGCCCGGGGGGAGGCCGGGGGGGGGAGGCCGGCGGGGAGGCCCGGGGGGGAGGCCCGGGGGGGGAGGCCGGCGGGGAGGCCCGGGGAGGGGGGGAGGCCCGGGGGGAGGCCGGGGGGAGGCCGGGGGGGGGAGGCCGGGGGGGAGGCCCGGGGGGGAGGCCCGGGGGGAGGCCGGGGGGAGGCCGGGGGGGGAGGCCGGCGGGGAGGCCCGGGGAGGGGGGGAGGCCCGGGGAGGAGGGGGAGGCCCGGGGGGAGGCCCGGGGGGGAGGCCGGCGGGGAGGCCCGGGGAGGGGGGGAGGCCCGGGGAGGGGGGGAGGCCCGGGGAGGAGGGGGAGGCCCGGGGGGAGGCCCGGGGGGGGAGGCCGGCGGGGAGGCCCGGCGCGCGTCCACCGAGGGCAGAGCCCCGCCTCCCCAGCGCGAGGCTCCGCCCCGCCCGGCCTCCGGTGCGCGTGCGCGTGCGCGGCCGGCTCCTCTCCCGCGGCCTCCCGCTCTGGCCGGGGTGAGCCGGGCCGGGCTGGGCTGGGCTGGGCCGTGCGGGGCGGGGTGGGCCGGGGTGGGCCGGGGCGGTCCGCGGTGGGCCGGGCTGGGCCGGGGTGGGCCGGGGTGGGCCGGGCTGGGCTGGGCTGGGCCGGGGCGGGCCGGGCCGGGCTGCGGGCCACCCAGGCTGCGCCTTCTCCTGGGCTCGGGCGGAACGCCTCTGGGGAGGGCGCGGGGAGAGCGGGCCACCTACGTGGAGAGCGAGCGCCGCGAGCCCCTCTCCCGCGCTCCCGGGCCGGGCCGGTCCTCCTCCAGCCCCGCAGGCCAGCCCCGCCCAGCCCGCCAGCGCTCACCCTCCCCCCGCCACGGGGGGGGGGAGAGGGTGCAGGAGGGGGGAGGAGAGTGCAGGAGGGGAGAGGGGCAAGAGGGAGGGGCAGGAGGGGGAGGGGCAGGAGGGAGGAGGGGGAGGGGCAGGAGGGAGGGGAGGGGGTAGAAAGGAGGGGAAGGGGGCAGGAGGGAGGGGAGGGGGGCAGGAGGGAGGGGGCAGGAGGGAGGGGAGGGGGCAGGAGGGAGGGGGCAGGAGGGAGGGGAGGGGGCAGGAGGGAGGGGGCAGGAGGGAGGGGAGGGGGCAGGAGGGAGGGGAGGGGGGCAGGAGGGGAAGGGGGCAGGAGGGAGGGGAGGGGGCAGGAGGGAGGGGGCAGGAGGGAGGGGAGGGGGCAGGAGGGAGGGGAGGGGGCAGGAGGGAGGGGAAGGGGGCAGGAGGGAGGGGGCAGGAGGGAGGGGAAGGGGGCAGGAGGGAGGGGGCAGGAGGGAGGGGAGGGGGCAGGAGGGAGGGGAAGGGGGCAGGAGGGAGGGGGCAGGAGGGAGGGGAAGGGGGCAGGAGGGAGGGGGCAGGAGGGAGGGGAGGGGGCAGGAGGGAGGGGGCAGGAGGGAGGGGAGGGGGGCAGGAGGGAGGGAAGGGGGGCAGGAGGGAGGGGAGGGGGGCAGGAGGGAGGGGAGGGGTAGGAGGGAGGGAGGGGGCTGGAGGAGGCTTGTTGGAATTTTACATGCTCTTCCCTGGTGGGTGAGGACAGCCAGCACCGGAAGAACAAAAATACTCTGTGAGCTAGCCAGAGCACGAGGGCCTGTGCGGCAAGACAGGCCTGGCTATGAGAGCGAGCCTTCATCTTAGGGGTGTGTGTACACACATACTGGGGCTTGAACTCGCTGCCTCTCGATTACAGCTGTGTGTATGTGTGTGTGTGTGTGTGTGTGTGTGTGTGTACACACATACTGGGGCTTGAACTCGCTGCCTCTCGATTACAGCTGTGTGTGTGTGTGTACACACACACATAATGGGGCTTGAACTCGGTACCTCTCTGGATTACAGCTGTGTGTGTGCGTGCTCAAAGCTAGCACTCCACCACTTGAGCCACACCTCCACTACTGGCCTTCTCCTCCCCAAGCTGAATCTGAACCAGGATCAGATCTCAGCCTCCGAAGTAAGGATGATAGGCATGAGCCACCAGAGAGACATTGGGTTTTGTTAAGAAGCTGAAGTTCTAATGTGAGGAAGCCTGGATTTTAGACTTGCTCACGCTTTCAGATGCAATGGGGACATAGAAAACACGGAATGTAAGTGGGTGATATGTCCTGAAGGAGGACGGATGGGCTTCAATTTATGTTTTCCCCTGTTATGTAGCACAGACAGGAATTAATCCTCTATAATAAATAATCATAGGTTAAAGAGAAAACTGAAAACTGCAGGTTGGACAAACAACCATGGATGGATGGCTGCAGAATACCTCTGTATGAAGCTAATATATGAAGAAAGGTGTACAAAGAATTTTATTATGCACAGTTAACTTGTTATTCACTAGTTAATTTTAAATGTATCACATAGTCTGGTTTTGTGGGGAAAGCCGGAAATCCAGAGATAAAAAGACTATCTATAACGTTAAGGCCATGCTGGGATACACAAGACTTTCCAAAATTAAAAAAAGGAGAGAGTGAAGAAGGGGTTAGTACTATCAAAATATTTTTTATACAGAATGGACAGTAAAGAAGAAAAAGCAAGCAAGAAAGAGAAAGATTCCTTCAATTCCACTTAGCTTCAAAAGCTATATTTATTTTTCTTACAAATTCCAGATCTAATGTGTAATCATAATCTACATATTATCATGGACTTTGCATCTAAAACAATCATAGCTCATTTTCTATATTCTTACCTTGTTTGCATAATTATTTAATATTTGTGTGATACTGAATCATGGCAACTTATTAACTTATTCTCCTATTTTTGACTACTTATCTCATTTTTCTTTTTTTTTTTTTCTTTGATCAGTCATTGGGCTTGAACTCCAGGGTTGGGCACGGTCCCTGAGTTCTTTTTGCTCAAGGCTAGCGATCTACCACTTTGAGCCACAGTGCTACTTTTGGTTTTCTGGTGGTTAATTGGAAATAAGAGTCTCATAGACTTCCTGCCTGGGCTGGCTTTGAACCGAGATCCTCAAATCTCAGCCTCCTGAATAGCTAGGATGACAGTGCCTAGCTAACTATTTTTTCTTCTGATTATTTTTGTTTCTATCACAGAAACATTTGGTCTACATCTGTCAAAATGTTTCCATAGGATAAATTCTCTAAAGTGATATGACTCAATCAAGGCACATGTATGGCTTTGTATTTGCCACAGATACTGTCTCACCCCTTTCCAAAGGATATGCCAGTGTAAAATGCCCCTGGCTCTATTTGTCGCTAAACTTTACCCTCAACTCAGGTGACATCAAATGGTCATTCTAATTGCAATTCCTCCATTACTAACAAGAGCTTATTTTGTATATGTGCTGGTCCTGGGGCTTGAACCTAGGGCTTGGGCACTGTCTTGGCCTTCGTTGTGTTCATGGCTAGTGCTCTATTACTTGAGCCATAGTACAACCTCCAGCTTTCTCTCAGAAGGTCATTGGAGATAAGAGTCTCATGGACTTTGCTGCCCAGGTTGGCTTTGTACCACTATCACTACCCTCCGATCTCAGCCTCATGAATAGCTAAGATTACAGATGTGAGCCACCAGAGCCCAGTTGAGCTTAATTCTTTAAGTCATGCTCTGATTTTTCTCATCTCTCTTTTGCAGTTTTGTTTGTTGTTCTTCTTTCTTGAGACGGAGAATGGTTATGTAGTTCATGTTGGCCTCAAACTCACAATCCTCCTTTCTCAGCCTTTTCAAGTGTTAAGATTACAGATGTGTACCACAATGCCCAGCTTCTTTGAAATCTACTTGTGATGTTTACCAAACCAGGGGCTGAACTGGTACCACAGGGGAGACAGGGATACAGACATCAGGAGCTGTGAGAAGTTGGTGAAGAAGAAAACCAGAGGCAGAAACTGTGGATGTCAGAGGCTGCTGAGAGGAAAGAGGTGGAGTGAAGCTAAAAGAGGAAGGCTGAAAGAGTCAAAGATGAGAAATTGCAGGTGGGTGGCTATAAGAATTTCAGAGAGCTGGGCAGCAGTGGTTCATACCTATGGCCCTTACATGCAAGAGACAAAAATCCAAATGATCACGGTTCAGTTCCATCCTGGACACACAAAAAACCATACATCTCCAAAATAATCAGGCTGGAGCCATGGCTCAGGTGGTAGAGTGCTAGCCATGGGCAAGCAAGCTGAGCAATTGCAAGACCTTGAGTTCAAACACTGGTACTGGCAAAAACAAAAGACTTTCAGGGAGCTGCCAAGTCCTAACAAACGGGAGGTCAGATACCCAGGCACAAGAGCTGCAAAAATAGTAGCCGCTGTGCAGAATCAGGGTCCCAGCCCTCAGGACTCAAGAGCTGTAACACAGACCCCGGCCCGTGCTGCCTGTGCCGACTGCTGCTACCAGCCAGGCATTACTGCCCGTTGTGTGCAGGGTCAGGGGCAGCCAAGGCCAGGAGCAGCTGGGCTCGGGCCAGAGCTCTGAGTACACTTGGCTCTGAACTGCAGAGCTTGGAGCCATAAGCTGTAGTTCTCAGAACCAGGACTGAGAGCCTGTTAGTGCAGCCCACAGGACTTGGGTACTTGAGACCCTAACATCCTTTGCGTCCCCAGGACTCCAGATGGAGGAAGCAGAGTGGTAATGGTCACATAGAGCTGTGTGGTGGCTTTGACCATCCTAGAACAAAACGCGGGCCTATTTGCCATGAGAGACAAGAATCCTCATCCAGTATCAGAAAGAAACGGTGACATTTGATAGTGTTACGAGTGGCAGCTGTGTATTTGGGTAGTCAGCCACTGTGTAAGACATATGGGAAACCAGAGTCCGTGGACAGCCCTTGGTTAATTGGTTTTCATAGGCAAGAAATTCAAATCAATCAGGCTCTGGTGCGCTCTCTCTCTCTCTCTCTCTCTCTCTCTCTGCCTCCCTCCCCATGTAGAACAAGTATCTAACTAGCTCTGCATCACCTTTATTCAAAACGTTCACTATGTGTGTACGCTGCCCCAAGGGCTTGAACTCAGGACTAAGATGCTCTCTCCCTTAGATTTTTCACTCAAGACAGGCACTCTACCACTTGAGTCACAGCTCCACTTTGGCTTCTTGCTGGTTAAATGGAGATAAGAGTTTCTGGGATTTCCCCTTTCTACCTCAAATCTCTGCCTTCTGACTACCTAGAATTACAGGTGTGAGCCACAGACTCCCAGTTTCCAGATATTCATTTTAACTCCTTTACCCTGACACAAGCCCTCATTTTCATCCATTAGTTAAAAAAAAAATCTATTATGACTAGCAAAGATTTTCAGTTTGCTTCTATAGCCCCAAAATGAGTATATAATATAGGATGTAACAGTTGTTCTGCTAGTGGTCTGCTGTGTAATAAACAGCAAAGTACTTAACCTTTCTGAGTTAAAGAAATCACTTAAGGCAAAAAAGAATAGAATCAATGCCTTTGCAAACTTTGTAATCAGATTCTTGTTGAAGATTAGTGAGATGGTCCCCAAAGGAACATGATGGTATTTTACCAAAATGTTTTATGAAAATGTGAATCCTACGATAAGAAAATAATGAGTCTTCAAATTGGTTTCTCATGGATTCTCTCTTCTTGAGAGTTAATGGCCCTTCCACTGGAAAACATCATTACTGAAGTCTATAGAATTTCTCTTGGTCATTGAATAATTCAATAACACTACATATCTAGCTAAGGAAAAAAATAGCATTCATACCCTTAAATGAATTAGTCAGCAGGACTCAGATCTCATAGGAAATGCTGTTATCATCTGAGATTACTTATGATCTGAAAACAGATTGCTAAAAACAGAAAAAGAAAAAACAAAAAGACAGAGAGATTCCCAAAGGCCCTGAAATCTTGGCTACTATTTTCCTTCCTGACACACACGTTCAGATTTGGACCCATTATTATCACATAGAAGTTGTTGTTTGTCAGGCACTGAGGGCTGCTATTCAGGATTTTCTGCAGGAAGCAGATCCTTAGGAACAGGAAGACTGTAAAAAAAATTTAAACCCCTAATCTGTCCTTTCAGGAAAAAGGAGGCTGCACTCTGGAGAAGGGCTTTCCCTTGTGCTGGCCTGCAGCTAGCTCACTCAGCTGACAGCTGCTGTCTTGAAAGAGATTCCTTTCATCCAGCCATCAGCAATCAATCAACTTCCCTCTTGTAGAGAAGGCCCGGCTGATCATTTGCATCATTTTTATTTTCAGGACTTATAGTACCATTCAGCTATTTACCCACTAACCTTCCTCCCTTGCGGGAAAGATAGCCAGTTTTATGCTTTTCTTGGCTTCTCCTCACCCTCTCCAGTGTTTAGAAGAGTTTTAGCTATTAACTTCTGCTAGGTGTGAATGGAGGCGCTGTGGGAGGGGCAGCAGAGGCTGTGGATAATAAAACTGCACAGGTCTCTGTCGGTTACTTAGAGTTCCAAATGGGTAAGAGATAGACTTGAACTGCAGACATAGCAACCTGCCTAGACCCTGCAGGGAGCAGTTGTGCTTTGCTGGGGGTTGTTTTCATAGCATAGACACAATCCCATAGGTGAACTGAAGTGGGATATGTTTATTCAGTGGCATTCTGATTGAGATTGAAGATGAATTCCTGGAAGCCGGTGAGGCTCATGGGTCAGTTGCTAATCTCAGGCTTTGATGAGAACCACTGGAGCCTCACTCCAAGGCTGTCCACTGGAAAGGGCCCTGGAGATGTCCCGCAGCATGGTGGGGGGGGGTGCAGGCTTCTCTACCAACCAGTGTCATTCCATTGTCATTGTGGCTTTCAAGAGTGTTTTGCTACAGAGTTTAAAATGTTTTAATTGTTATTATAAGGGTGATCTCTAGGGGGTTACAGTTAGGTCGGGTGACGAGCACACTTCTTTTTGGACAGTGTCACCCCTCTCCTTGCTTGCTCTCAGTTTTTCCCTCCTGTCCCCACTCACAAGTTGTATAGTTCATTTTCAGTGAGTACCTTGGCTGCATTTATTCACCCTTTGTCCCTCCATTTTTGTGTCTCCTCTTACACTCCCAAAGACAGATAAACAAATGGAACAAAAAGAAAAAAAACCAAAAACAGCAAAAAGGGGGAAAAAAAACACAAAACTCTCTTGTTCTCATGCCCTAGTGCTACAGACTCCTCAAGCGTACTGCTCGCTATTGTAGTGCGTGGCCCTTCGCACGCACGCATTCGGGAAGTGGTCCTGAAAATACCCACTGCATGAAGGGCAGCAGGGGAAGCCGCGGAAGTGCACCCCCACAGCCCCTCCCTGGGTCTGGCACACCTGCACTGTCTAAACTTAGGGAGAAGGAAGATTCGGCTACACTAAGCAAATCAAAACAAGCCAGGCGCGGTGCCACACACCTCTCTCATCCTAGCACTCAGGCGGCAAAAGAGAGAGACCACTTCCAGTGATCAACAGTATATTCCCTTGAAATAACTTCTTTAAATCTCAGCAAAGAAAGAGAAGAAATTATGGAAATGAAAAGTACCATAACAGAAATGGAAAGTAATCGAATGAGGCTGGCATGTCGTCCATGGTAGGGCAGAGACCCCGCCGGGAGAGACGCAGGCAGAACCATGAAGTTGCCACCGCTGGTCTCCGTGCAGTGTCGCAAGGAGGGACGGGACCGGACCATCACGTAGTGAAGGAAGCCAGGGCCTCGAGTTTCCCCTCCGTGGTGGACACAAGAGGGAAATAATAACAACAGAAAGCCATGGTCAAAGTCATACAAGTAATATAAAATGGGAGATAGAAGGGAAAAGGAAAAGGAGAACCAACGAGAGGGAATAAGAATCAGTGACGGGCTGAGCATCATCCACGTACATTGTGTGTGTGGATAGAACTGCTACAGGAAAACCCCTTTACATATGGCACGATTGGTTTGATTTTTTTTTTTTTTTTTTTTTTTGTCGGTCATGGGGCTTGAACTCTGGGCCTGGGCGCTGTCCCTCAGCTCTTCAGCTCAAGGCGAGCGCTCTACCACTTGAGCTACAGCGCCACTTCCGGTTTTCTGGTGGTTTATTGGAGATAGGAGTCTCACGGTCTCTCCTGCCCAGGCTGGCTTTGAACCTCGATCCTCAGATCTCAGCCTCCGGAGTAGCTAGGATTACAGGCGTGAGCCACCAGCGCCTGGGTTTGATTTTTTTAAAGAAAGAATAGCCCTCAAATTTGGCAAAAGATAGGTCAACACAGAGAAGAACACCTTCAGGGTGCTATATGAGCCCCAAAGTTCTCAGATTTGACACCAAGAACACAATTCTTTTTTTTTTAATTAATCAATTGAACCTCATAAAATGTTAAAGCTTTGTCTCTGTAAAAGCCCCGATGAAGAGGATTGGAGAGAAACTCCAGAGCACACCCCGCATCCACCAAGGGCTATGTCCAGAATATGCAAGGAACTCACTCTCAAAACTCAACAGGAAAGAAAATCCAAAGGTCGTGACTATATATTTCGCAGAGAAAGGCATAGAGATGGTAAAGGACAAAAACAAACAAAAGCCGGGCGCCGATGGCTCACGCCTGTAATCCTAGCTACTTATAAGGCCGAGATCTGAGGATCGCGGTTCAAAGCCAGCCCAGGTAGGAATGTCTTATCTCCAATTAACCACTAAAAAACCAGAAGTGTCAGGGCTGGGAAGGTGGCTCAGAAGTAGAGTGCTTACCTCGATTGCTTGATGCCCTGGGTTCGATTCCTCAGCACCACATAAGCAGAAAAGGCTGGAAGTGGCGCTGTGGCTCCAGTGGTAGAGCACTAGCCTTGAGCTGAAGAGCTGAGGGACAGCGCCCAGGCCCAGAGTTCAGGCCCTACAACCAACAAAAAAAAAAAAAAAATTAAAAATCAAAAAAACAGAAGTGGCGCTGTGGCTCAAGTGGTAAAGTGCTAGCCTAAAGCTAAAATGCTCAGGGACAGTGCCCAGGCCCAGAGTTCAAGACCCACGACTGACACACTCACACACAAGAAAACTAACCAAACCCCCAAAACCCAAACATCATTAGTTATTAGAGAATTGCAAATTCAATTAGACCCTACTGCACATCTATCAGCACAGCTATTATGAAAGTGACAATACCAAATTCTGGTCAGAATGTGGACAAACTATATCATGAGACATATATGTGTATGTGTGTGTGTGTGTGTATATAATGTGTGTGTGTATGTATATAATGTGTGTGTGTGTGTGTGTGTGTGTGTGTGTGTGTGTGTGTGTGTGCTGACCAATAGCCCCAGCCACAGGAGAAAAATAAAAAGGAAAAAATAAAGCTAGGTGACAACAGGAAGCCACAATATTTACTGGTCTTGTCAACCAGACAAAAAGAGAACAAAGTGAAGGAAGCCCACCTTTCCTTGGGAGTACAAGACGCTGCTCTGATATGCAGGAAATACCTTCAAACAAAAGGAAAACAAAACAAGAGTCCAGAAGGCACCCTATGAATTTCCAACTTGGCAAAGTCCAACACAGAACTTGAGAGCCAGCACCCGACTCTCAGACAGAGGGACTGGATGTGCACTGGGGCAAAGGGCATACTGGAAGCCCAGTGGCCCAGCGTGGTTGAGGGAAAAAGTAGAACAACCACTAAGCAGAAGCCACCTTTGGGAAACTACAGCCTGAAGGCAGACTGAGCAACACCCAGCCAAATTTCAAAAGGGTAGAGATGCACTAACAAATTAGGTTTACATTGTACAGTCTCCACGTGGAAATTGTCAGTGTTCTGTAATTTCCCGAGTCTTCTGGTAAAAGTGATCATGCATGTACATGCACACACAAATACACAGATGCCTAATGCACACAGTACTAGCCAGGCAAGTTACAGCCTGACAGCAGGCTGCGTGCTCTGCACTGCAATCCTGCCTGGTTAGGGCAATGCCTAGAAAGAACTGTGCTTTTTGTCCTTCTTGCAAAGAGCAGCCAGGCTGGCCTCAGCTCTTCTGAGCATTGATTCAGAGCCACCTCAAATCATTCTCCTTCCTGCTGCTTCCTTGCAGAAGAGGTCTGATTAAGTCTGTGTCCGTTGCAGTGCCTAGAAGAACTGGGAGGAATCGGACAGAAAGCAAACTCGCTTATTGTAGAATAATCTGTTACTCGTGGTCGCCTTGAAGAATCAATTATCACTCTGCAAGATCCCAATTCTCCATCAGGTCTGTAAGACTTCCCACAAATGAAATTCTATGGAAAATGAGCAGTTCCGTGTCAAAAATCACAAAACACACAGAGAAATGGCATCCCCGTGGGAAGTCGTGGGCAGATACATTGAATTCCGATGGCGGAGTTGGATGTGGTGGCTTTGGAAGGTATCAGCCTGGCTGTGCTCAGGATGGACGACAGGGAGGTGAGGGCCTGGGAGGCAGGAGAGCAGCAGCCGTCACCCGCAGTGCACGTGGGGTCTTGTCCACCTCATCTGTGGGAAGCCCAGGCCAGGCCTGCAACAGCTCCCCTCCCCTCCCTTCTCCCTTGGCTTGCTGACTTGTAGGTGAGCACGAAGTAAGCAGAGCTTTGCGTCACAGGGACCTGATTTAGTCCAGTGAGTCCCTGCCTGCTTACAAACGTCCCGTCCTGACGGAGAAGCAAAGACAAGGGCCTTACAGAGCGATTCGCTGTTTCTCAAGCTGCCTGAGCTCGCTCCCTGAGGCAAATCTGAGCAGGCGTCGCTGGAAAGGGCCAGGGAACGCACGGGGAGAAGACACAAGGACCGGTGCCGATGCCACCGGTGTGCGCGTGGCAACTGTTAGATGCTGGAGAAGAAGCCAGAGCCACACTTCCTGCTTCCCTTTGGGCAAAGACCCACTGCCTGAAAGGGGGCCACAGAAATAAAGCCTCTGTTCTTGGGAAAAGCACAAAATCCCTCTGGGATCACACTATAGGCCCACACTACAGAGTGCTAAGCTACTATAAATACCCTTGTTGTTTACCATTGGGGTGATACCTAGGTTTCATATATAGATGGATACATGTATCTGTATATATACACATATATGTACATATACAGATATACATGGATATACATCTATATAGAGATTATATGTATATACACGCATACAGATATATATACATATATGTATATATTCAGATATACACATATATGTGTGTATATATGTATATGCACACACACATACACACTCACTCTCCAAGTTCCAGGCTCACATGCTTCGCCTAAGACCAAGACTAGACTGAGAAAACTGACATCTGCCCCAGAGGCAACCGTTAGCAGTGAGGCACAGCAGTGTCTCATGGAGGAGAGAGAGGCCTAGGGGCCAAGACAAAGCAGCTGGAAAGCCACGGCAGAGCGGGCATCCTGCCGCCTCACACGCTAAGCTCAAGGTGACCGCAACCCAATTGTGGAGGAAGTCTGATCGTGAGGTGCACTGAAGGTAATAATTACCAACAAACCCCAATCTAGTTCTGACCCTGTGCTGCGGCTGACTCAGCTCCACAGCCAGGGCTCAGCAGGAAAAGGCACGCCTGCTTTAGACGCAAACACCAGCACGCGTTCCCCGCCTGCCTACCGGAGAAGGCAAGGAAGAAAGGAAAGAAAACAGGAACGAATTTCAAGAAAAGAACACGCCAATAGAAGCAGGGCGAGGGGTACCTTAAATGTTGGAAATAGGAGAACTTTCAAAGTAAAAAGAAATAACAGGTTAAATGAGAGCAGCAAAAGTGAAAGACATGCATGAATCCCTGGGGCATTTCAACAGAGAAATGAAAAGCTATTCACACTGAACGTGTTGAAAAGATCCCCTTTAAGACTGGGATAGAAGCTAGGTGCCAGTGGCTCATGCCTGTAATCCAAGCTACTCAAGAGGTTGAGGTCTGAGGATTGTGGTTCGCACCTAGCCCAGGCAGAAAAATCTGTGGCACTCTTGTCTCCAATGAATTACCAAAAAGCTGAGAAAGGAAGGTATGGCTCAAGTGGCAGAGTGCCAGCCTTGAGCAAAAAAGCAAAGCAAGACTTCAAGACTCTGAGTTCAAGGCCCAATATAATAACCAACTCACTAAATAACTAAAATAAATGAAACAAACCCCTACTGAGTTAACAAATAAGAAGTGAACATAATAAGGAAACACTGGACCAATAACAGACACGTTAAATCATTTAACTTCATGCACAAGGGAAATGCACATAAAAACTATGCTAAGATACAAATACACATGTACCAGTTCTGCCAGTTAGAGTGAGCAACATCAAGTACAGAGTTCACAGAACAGAGGATTAGAGACAAGAAAGCCACACGGAGCAAGAGCTCCTCAGCCATGCTGTCTCCTTCAATAACTCATCAGAGCTCTGAAGAGCACCAGAGCAAGCCGCCACAAGAGCAAGAGACCACAGCACAGGGGCCAGGAAAGTTAGGCCCCTGGGTGGTGTGCCGAGTGACTCCCACATACCAGGCAGGTTAACACCTAGGTCTCATCTTCACGTTACCTGGAAGATTGACAACACTTTCATTTCCAGGAAAGAAAGACAGTGATCGCTTTTCCAGGATTTCATCGCTAGTTTATGTCAGTGCTTGGATTCAAGATGAAATCTTGAATGTGTTTTGCAGAACACTGTGCTGTCTCTCCTTCCTTACAACACAGCCGGTGATGGGCAACAGTCAGAGACGACTGGCTTTTCCTCTCTGTACTTACTGGCTGGTGAGCTTCCTTAGCCAGTAAGTGCCTGGAACATGCACTTGTCACTTACCACGCATGTCTTTATTATTTATGCGTCCTGTCATTCATTTCTTCACAAGAGAGGGCCTAATTCTACCAGAAGTGCTTATAACATACCAAAACAAATTTTGTCACAGTGTCACATACCATTTTACATCATTGACGTTTTTTTTTTATTTTTAATATATTTTTATTGTGAAAATACTGTACAGAGGGGTTACAATTACGTGGGTAAGATAATGAGCACATTTCTTATCAAGCATTGTAGCCTCCTGCTTTGTTTCCCCTTCCCGTCCCTTCTCCCCCCCCTTCTCCTGTAAAGTTCGTTTTTCGACATAACAACTTGTACATCTCATTGTTGCAATGGGTCCTCCTGTATCCCTGTTTTTACAATTTGTTTATTCCCTTCGAGGATTTGTTTTTTAATCATGTGTTCTTCTACAAAGATTCCTCTAGATTCAAGAATGATATTATCCTTGCCACCAGTGGTTTGTGTCTATAATCTGAACTACTCAGGAGGCTGAAATCTGAGAATCAGAGTTCAAAGCCAGCCTGAGCAAGGAAGTCCATGAGCCTCTTAGTTCCAATGAGCCATCAAAAAGCTAGAAGTGAGATGTGATTCAGATGGTAGAGCATCAATGTATCTTGTGTTTTTCCTTTTGCCTTAGGATCCTATAGGGCTTGGCTAGCACTATGACTGAGCCTGTATGTTTATTTTGTTCATTATAGGTTTTGTTGCATTAATTTTTACTTTTAAAGCATCTGTTAAAATAGCTATCAACATGAAATTATCCATTTTATTGAAGTGAAAAGCAATAGTATAAAAATAATCTGTCTTGATTACTGACACATTTTCCTTCTTTAAAAAATTGGCTTATATTAGTTACAAAGGAGAGGGTGTGATTTTTTTTGGATTCCTTAAACTCTGTACCTAAGGGAAATTGTCTCATTTTCTTTACCCTCGCTCTGGGCCCCATGATTGAACGTTTGATTTTGGTCCATCAGAATAAATGATGGAAAAACAAATGTATTTTTTCATTAGCTTATATTAATTGTACTGAATACTAGGTTTCACTATGGCATTTTTGCACACACATAAAGTGTTGTGATCATATTCAAGCCCATTACTCTCCGTATCCTCTCCCCTTTCCCCTCATTCCCTCCCTTTACCCTAAATAGACTCCTTTCTGCTTTGATGTTCTCCCTACCCCACCCCCACCCTCACCCCCAGAGCCCACATGTGAGGGAAAACATGGAATCCTTGTCTTCCTGAGCGCCACTTCCAGCTTTTTTTCTTATGTGGTGCTGAGGATCGAACCCAGGGCCTCGAGCATGCAAGGCAAGCACTCTACCACTGAGCCACCTTCCCAGCCCATGTGCCATGCATTTTCCTGCACACAGCATGATTTTGTTCTTTAGAGCTGAATACTATGCCATTGAAGAAATACACCGCATTCCCTTCACTTAGCCACTTGGTGATGGGTACCCCACATGATTGCCTAACTCGGCCGAAGCGTAGATGTGCTGGTACCCACTGCATTCCGCCTTGGGGTCCTTCATCCATTTCAAATGCAAAGTCTGAGTAAGTGTCTGAATTCGAATGAGCGCCAATTTCAAGGTGGGAAGCTATCTTGGTATTTTCACAAAGTAGGAGGTTAAAGAAATATTTGTGTCTGTGAAGTTTTCTTCTGGTGCTAGTTGTATGCTAGCCAGAGGTACAAAGACACTGTTCTCCAGCTGGGAAGGTGGCTCAGTGGTAGAGCACTTGCCTTGCTTGCATGAGGCCCTGCTTGGGTTCGATTCCTCAGCACCACATAAGCAGAAAAAAAAAAGCCAGAAGTAGTGCTGTGGCTCAAGTGGTAGAGCGCTAGCCTTGAGCTGAAGAGCTGAGGGACAGCGCCCAGGCCCAGAGTTCAGGCCCCACGACAGACAAAAAAAAAGACACTATCCCGTGATTGTCTCTTGCTCCATCCCAGACAGAGGACTCTGGAATGAAACCAAAGATGCTCTCTGGTCGTGCCAGCTCTGAAGAAAGGCCAGCCAGAACCAACTCCCAGATGTAAATCACAAGGGGAACCGGACGTGCTTTTTTAGAGCCACGTATGAAGGTTCAGGAAAACATGTTTTGAGTGTCAATTGATCTGTTGGTGCGGGAAGAGCTAGAGAGACCTGAGTTCAGTGGTAGAGTGCTTGCCTTGCATGCATGAGGCCCTGGGTTCGATTCCTTAGCACCACATAAGCAAAAAGAAAAAAAGCCGGAAGTGGCGCTGTGACTCAAGTGGTAGAGTGCTAGCCTTGAGTTGAAGAGCTGAGGGACAGTGCGCAGGCCCAGAGTTCAGGCCCACGACCGGACCCCCCCCCAAAAAAAAAAAAAAAAAAAAGAAAGAAAGAAAAGAAAAATGATTCGTTGGTTTGCTGGTAACCCTCAGGAGGCTGCCATCTGAGGATGGAGATTTGAAGCCAGCCTGGGCAGGAAAGCCCATAAGAAACA
The DNA here is from genome assembly GCF_024711535.1 of Dipodomys merriami. Taxonomy (NCBI): domain Eukaryota; kingdom Metazoa; phylum Chordata; class Mammalia; order Rodentia; family Heteromyidae; genus Dipodomys; species Dipodomys merriami. Next base: position 5,826,039 of record NW_027202826.1, read on the forward strand.
TCTCCAATTAAACATACACAGACACACAGACACACACAGACACAGACACAGACACAGACACAGACACAGACACACACACACACACACACACACACACACACACACACACTATTATAAGTGGCTCTGACTCCAGTAGGTAGAGTGTCCACCTTTAGCAAAAAAAAAGCCAAGTGAGAGTAAGTACAAGGCACTGAGTTCAAACTCTAGTACCAGCACAAAAGAAAAAAAAAAGAATGAAAAGGCTGAGAGGGAGAAAGCCCTGGGTTCAAGCCCTACTATCGGCACAAAAACAAAGTCTGTGAATATCTAGTAGCTGGCTTTAATACTAAATGGACCACAAGCCTAAAATACTTCCTACTTGATCTCACGCCAATTATTCTCTTAGTTTGGTAATGGCAATTTTTACAGCACCATTTAGAAAAGAATCCCAGCTTTAGTAGATGGTGTCCTGCCTCTCGAGAGAATCAATCATCCTGAAAGTCTGTTTTCTCTTTCAGACTATGTCATGCTCTTGCATTCAGTCTCACTACTCCATTTAACTGACAAGGAAAAGAAAAATCTCAGCAAATACATAGGTGTGGCTGCTGCTTCTTGGTAAGTCATGGATTTCTGCCATGGCAGATGACAGGAATCATGAGAAGTCATCAGAGAGAGAACATACTCCAGTTACCCGGAAAAAAAAATCCTTTCCAAACTAGATGATTCTATGAAAACAAGGATAACAAAACGATGATGAAGCAGACCCCACCACCCCATGCCACAGACAAAATAACTAAGCTAGAGCAACATCTTTCTTCAACGTCTACTTCCAGTGCATTTCTGCTGCTCGCATCTCCTCTGTCAGTCAATCTGCTGACCTAGCATCCCAGCCATCATTATGCAAGAAGTTCTGGGAAGCCAATAGTCCCTTCCCAGCATTCCCCCTAGCATTAGGCAAAATGTTAATGTCCTCACCCCCAGACAATCATGTTCCCATCATCCCTTCAGAGAGGGTGGAAAGAGACAGACTCTGGAGATTTGTGTATGCCAGGGACATCCAAGTTAGGACTGAGAACAATTCTGCAGTTCAACACTGGGAGTAACCTGTTTGACCAGCTCTTGCTTCCTGCCTCTTACAGCAGCCTCTGTGGAGAGTTTTCCAGAGCTTTCCAGTTGCCTCCAACTTGCAATATTTTCATGATTTTTACCATCCATTAAAGGAATTCATTGAACTACTGTTGAAATATTATTAACAGGCTGGAAGAACACACTCCCATGGGTAATGGGGCAGAAGTTTCTACGCCAAGATCAACTTCGGAAGGTAGAATTTTATTTCTTTGCCTGATAGTCACCAATTTGATTCCCCCCCCCCCAATCATCAGCCTTCATCAAATCCTCCATTTGTTTTCCATGAAAATAAAGCCCGCTTCTCCATTCCTGGCCTTGCAGTTTCCTAACACATTTCATACTTCCTTGCATCTGCCAAAGTCAAAAGAACTCCTAAAATCCACCCTGCGTCACTCTGATGCCCGGACCAACTTGATCTCATGCTGTTGAATGTTGACGAGCTCACTGAAAGAAAATGCCTTGAAGCAGAAGCCGCTGATTCAAAACTCTTCTCTTTCCTAGAGGAAGTTCCAGAAAAAAATAAATAATATATCTTCTTTGGAAACTGTTTCTTTTTCCCTTCTTTGTCATTCTCTGTGAGATCCCAGAAGGCTACTGAAAAGACTGTTCCAGAATCAAAGCAGGAAGAGTTTTTTTTTTTTTTCTCCATGTGGTTGAACCTCAGATCTGGGAGTGGCAGAGTCCGAATTTAGGGGTGACTTGAATCCTCAGCCTCAGAATAGTAAGTCTCTTGAAAAGTTCTTTTTGAGATTTAATAATATGCCAGAAATGACTTGGGTAACTAGATGGTACAGGACCAAACCTGGAAAATTCATCCTCCTTAAGGGAGATAAACAGGCTTTTACAAAGGACAGAGCCAGTCAGAGCAAAGATGACCCTTTAAACTGCAGGAGGGGCCGGCTCAGATGCTGGCAGCCAGCCTCTCTGAGGCCTACTGACAGAGCAACAATGAGGACTTGACTTGTTGGGTTTTTTTCTTTTTTAAATGTAGGCAGCAATGTTTATCCGAAGATGGTGAAGTGTTCTGAGAAAGTAAAATGATCTAGTATCGCATTAGGGAGAGTCGGTGTTAAAATATAACTGCTATCTCTTTCACCCAGGGTTTTTCAACCCCTGTACTATTGACATTCTGATCTGGATAATTTGTTTTTGTCCCGTGCAATGAAGGGTGATTAGTGCAGCTCTGATTGCTGCACACCAGGTGCACAGTTTGGTTTGTGAGGATGAAAAATGTCCCAGACATTGTCTTTCCTGCTGGGAAAGGCGATACAAAGTGGAGAAACAGCTCTTCATGAACACCCTGGGAGCGAAGCAGTTAATAGATGTTGACACCAGCACCTTGCAGAAAATGTAGTCCCAAGACTAGAAGAAGAAAATGACGACTCTCAAGTTCCAAGCAACTTGGAACCCGTGTACCACTGACCCCTGCATCCGCGGAGACACGCTCACATCCCAGAGTCCTTTATTTGTCCTTGACGTTCATTATCTCTGCCAGCCTGTCCATGGGGACTTAGCTCCCAGTGCAAATTCTCCTTCATGCTGGATAGCACAGTAGGCAATCTTGTGTGTGTCTGATTAGTTTTATTCTCCAGAGATCCCTGTGAATTCTGAGCCTCACTTCTCTCTCAAAGGGAGCAAGTCTGTAAAACATGAAATGAGCTAGAAGGCCAGGAGCTGATGGCTCACACCTGTAATCCTAGCTGCTCAGGAGGCTGAGATCTGAGGATTGCAGTTCAAAGACAGCCTGGGCAGAAAATTCTATGAGACTCTTATCTCCAATGAACCACCAGAACCCCAGAAGTTGCACTGTGGCTCAAAGTGGTAGAGTGCTAGCCTTGAGGGAAAAAGCTCAAAGTCAGTGTCAAGGCTCCGAGTTCAAGCTCCATGACTGACAAAAAACAGGGGGGGAGGGGCAGAAGCAACTCTCATTACACAAGTAGAATCCCATGTCACTTACAGCCTTTATGAAGTGTGGAGTGCTTGGTGGGCAGCTGAGATGGAAGGAGCATGTGGGTTTCTTAGGTAAGCAGGTAACCACTTTTACATTTGATTGCCTGGGAAGTCCTTCAAACAATTATTATTATTATTATTATTACTTGCAGAGCAGATCTTGGAAACAATTGTAACACGAACATCTTGTTAATTGATTGATTTAAACACACCTCTTCATTTACATGCAAAATTTTGGATAGGTCAGCGCTTGTCTCTTGATAAATTACCAAATGCCTGCCTCTCCCTGTTCTTTATCCACATCAGCAACGAACTTGTTGCTCCCACCAGTGAGTCACTGAAAGCAGGCAGAGATTAACTTTAGCAATGAACCACCTCAGGCATTTGGGAAATAGAGACAGGTGTAAAAATACTTCCTCTCCTCCTTCTCCTTCTCCTTCTCCTCCTTCTTCTTCTGCATAGCCTAACAGGAAAACAGAACCCTAATGCACCAGATGGCATATGTACAAATGATCACACTGAGGCAAAAGGCAAGCAGAGTCTGCAAGGGAAACAGATGAAGCATATGTCCTTGGTATTCACAGTTTTTGGTCTCAGGATACTGCCAAGAATTAGGTTTTCATCATGAGGGGGAATGGAAGGTGCCCTAAGTTTAGAGTCAAAAACTCAAGGCAGAGTTGAGTGCCAGTGGCTCATACCTGTAATCATAGCTACACAAAAGGCTGAGATCTGAGGATTGAGATTTGAAGTCATCCCAGGCTGAAAGATCCAAGAGACTTTTATCTCCAATTAGCCAGCAAAAGTTAGAATTGGAGCTATGGCTCAAGTGGCAGAGCACCATCCTTGAATGAAAAAGCTAAGGGACAGTGCCCAGGCCCTGAGTTCAAGCCCCAGTACTGACAACATGGGCACGCATATACAAACACACACACACCCCTCTCTTGGCTGAAATCTATTACTTCCATTTCCTAGTTGTCCAATTGAGAGCATGTAACTTTACTTCTCTGAGTGTCCTTTCCTTATCCCCAGAAAGAGATCAAAGGGAAATTATGAAGAGAATGAATTTTACTAAACCTTTAGGAAAATATTATAGCTTCTAATGTTCTTCATAGACCATAGCTATACTTCATTGAGGCATTAACTTACACCAAGTCCTTTAGTATATGAACTGTAACTCACACAAAAAAATTTAATATATTACATAAGGTCCTTCAGTATACCAGCTGCAAGTTACATAATAATCCTATGAAATATGCCTTAGGGCAGACTCAATGGATCCTCCTGAACCTGAGCCTATTTCTTGAACACAAAAGCACACATCATTTCCATATCACCAGCACGGCATTTCACAGCACCTATTTTACATAAAGGACAAAAGAGTGTGAAGGCATATGTTAACGTGGTACCTGCTAAAATCTAGGAGGTGGCAAAAATAACCATTGAGGAAAATAGCATTCATTTACCAGATTTCATAAAGAAAGAAGTTATTGCCGACAGGATTTTTTTAGAAAATGAGATGTTAACTTAAACTCTGAGACAAAAACCAAATATGAGGATGTATACATACTAAGATCCTGGTGAGTTTCCATACTTAGACAAAATTTGATCTGGAAAATGTCAGGAACTTCTCAAAGTTAATGCAACGTTTGTGTTCAGATCCTAGCAGCAACTCTGTCATGCTAGATAGAAGAAGAAGGAAAACAAAAACAAAAACAAAAAACTATCACTGTATTCCAAGGCATGAACAAAGAGAATTAGCTAGTTCTTCTGGAGAAACGCACAAAGAAATATTCTCCTTCTGACAGGTGATAACACCATGTGTTGAGGGAAAACAATTTATTTTAATACTTTACTGGTTGCAAAGGCTGCTTTTCTGGAAGGGAACAGGAGACACAAGAGTCCTGAAAATGATTCAAGGTCCAATGAGGTATAAAGCCCTTGGCTTTCTGAAGTCCTGGCTGCGTCGAGCTGCTGTATTTTATGTGAAGGTTCTGCTCTATCACTGTTTTGCAGATGACAGAACTGAGGGGTGGTGAGCTTTTATTCTTCTCAAGGAGTCCGGCGTCTTCATCTGTGTGGCTTTGTGGTGATTGGCCACCTCTAAAGCTGGGTGGGTCTCCTTTAACCATACCTAGGTCTGTCTGCCCTGTTCCCTGTTGACTGGGTCACTCCCCACTGGGCATGTTTGACATTTCCCCACACATTTTGCCCATATTGCAGAAGCTCCAGCTGATACACACTCCAGCTCTGAAAATATTTCTAGTAGCCTGAGACCTTTGCATTGGCCAGCGGCGCACGGTCAACAGCCACCTAGGCCCAGCTGCTCCACTGCTACAGGGGAATCGTTCCCCTGAAGGAAGGAAAATTTCTCCTTGGTCTTAGAAAAGATTTGGGAGGAAAAAAAATTGGGGGGTGGGGAGGGCAGGAAGAACTTGTGGCAGCCTCCAAACTGAATGAGAACTTTCCTTCTCTCTGGATTATCTATTGCTCTCCTCCATTAAGACAGGTAATTGAGGTTGCCTGACTCTCTAACCTTACAACACAGCTGCAAGCTGGGTAGTAGCCTATTTTTACAGATGATGAAAATGAGTCTCAGAAGTGAAGCAACTCTGCCCCCAGGCCATGGCTGGTAGGTGCCAAACGCAGGCTCTTCAACCTCATTTACCTTTGGTAAGACATTCCCCTCCCAGGAAAACAAACAGCAGAGCGAAATGAAGAGGACACGCTACTTCTCCTTAAAAGTAGAATTAAATCGCCAAATGCTGGGGCTCAGTTATCCAACCCTACACTGCATCAGCTACCTCTGGTGAGTGTTACACTGAGTTCTTTTCCTTGTATCTGGCTACTTTCAGACTCCTGCCATTACATGTGCTCATCCGGCAGAGGATGAAGGTTCAGAACTCCACAACATAAACACCAAAAGAACAAAGAAGCCAAGCAATAAATGGTCCAATGAACAGAACATACGCTTCTCAAAGAGAAATGGCAGGAGAAGGAGGGGACCAGATGCCACTTCTAGAACCTCTTGTCCACCAGCTCCCTAATGATAGGAAGAAAGGAAAGATGGAAGGGAAAGAGAGAGAGAGAAGGGAGGGTGGGTGGGTGGGAGGGAGGAGGGAGGGAAGGAGGGAGGGAGGGACACAAAAGAACCTGTACTCTCTCTTAAAAGTCCATAGTTGCTCTTCCCTTCAGTGGAGTGTAACCTTGGATGTGTTGCTCTCAATTTAGAGTCACATTCTCTGCCTGATGAGTTCTCCCTCGCAAAATGTATTTACCATTAAATAAAGGAATTGACATATCTACTAAAAATATTGCTACAGAAATTTTGTTCTTGTTTTATGTCAACACCAGGTCTTGATCTGGGTGCCTGACCTCCATGGTTTGGCTTTTTTGGGGGCTAGTTAATTGGAGATAAGAGTCCCATGGACTTTCTTGCCTGGCTGGCTTTGAACTTTGATCCTCAGATCTCTCCCTCCCGAGTAGCTAGGATTATAGGTGTGAGCCACCAGTGTGCAGCTTTTACAGAACAATTTGATCTTCTTAGAGGTTCATGCACAAAAGCAACCAGAATAATGAACCGATTGTTTTTTTCTCTTTAGACCGGTTTTGTTTTGCCAGTCGTGGTGCCTGAACTCTGGGTCTGGGCACTGTCCCTCAGCTCTTCAGCTCAAGGCTAGCGCTCTACCACTTGAGCCACAGCACCACTTCCAGCTTTTTTTTTTTTTGCTTATGTGGTACTGAGGAATCGAACCCAGGGCCTCATGCATGCAAGGCAAGCACTCTACCACTGAGCCACCTTCCCAGCCCTCTTTAGACCGGTTTTGAAAGTGCTTTTAACCATGCAAATTAGAGATGCTGGAGTTCATTCTATAATGCATTTGGTGTTTGCTGGAATGACTACAGTATTGATTTCTGTCACCTCAAATGACATGAAGTTAAGGAACATCACTGCTTCCCATTGGAATGGTAGCCTGCAAAGTTTCAGAAGTGGGAACACAGAATATTTTTAGCTTGGAAGACACGTTCCAGGCTGGAGTGTTTGTAGGAAATGTCCCCTCCGTGATCCAAAAGGCTTTGATGGATGAACACAAACAACTTTGAGGGGAAAAAGGAACAAGACCCTGGTGGGGTTCTTTGGAAAATCCAAAGCAAGCCAAACCCAGGAGAGCCAGCCTCTTCCATTCATGGCTGAGCCAGTGCCAGAGAAAAGCCTTGGGCTGACAGAGGCTGGAAAGGCCCTGCTCTAATTGGCAGAAATCCAAAGTCCATTTCTTCTCCTTGGCTGCTGCTGCTCCCAGGTCCCCTGGGGGGAACCGGTCCTCAGCAGTGATCTGGGAGGGGAAGGGGGACAGCTGAGGAGACCTGGGGGGTCCTGTAGAAAGCCTCCCAGTCCCCAGCTCTGCCCTGTGAGCCAGAATCCTTCCAGAACTTCAAAAGGGAGCAAAATGGGAAAGAAATGCAGCACTTGGCTAAGAATTAAAATGACATTCTTTTGATGAAGTTCTCCCACTCGCCCTGCAAATCGGGATCATTGGCCCTGCTGTAACCCACGGAGGAGGAAAGAGGGGCTGCGGGAGGTAAAGTCACTGGCCAGCATCACAGAACACCTTCGTGACAGAAGGGCAGGGGTGCGGGTGCCATTTCACTCTCCCATAACCATCTCATCCACCAGATCCCTGGCTGCACTCTGCGTGTTACTGAAGCCCTCCTGGCACGAAGTGGGGAACAAGTCGTTTGCAGGTTTTGCCTTAGCTGTGGCTCCCAGCACTGGCTCCTCGGGCAATGTCATGAAAAAGGTTGCATTGGGTTTGTGGCCTTCCCCCCACCCATGTGCCATTGTCCCCATAGAACTGCATGCGCCCCTCTAGAGCTGCCCTTTCCTCCCTGAGCTTGGAAGAATCCCGAGGTAGCCTCCTCCCACTACCAAATCCCAGGACAGTGCAGTACCAGTGTTCTCTGCAGGAGAAGAAACCCACACCACCTTAGTCCTGGAGACAAACACCCTGACTGAAAATTAACCCTTTAAGCTGGGTGCTGTGGTCCTTTCAGCCAGGCACTGTGGCTCACTCCTATAGTCCTAGCTACTCAGGAGGCGAAGGATCATGGTTCATGGATCATGCCTAGCAGACAAATCTAAGACTCTGACCACTAATTCACCTGCAAAAAGCTGGAACTGAAGGTGTGGCTCAACAAGTAGAGCACCAGGCTGTGTGAGAAAACAAAGTAGGATTGAGAAGCCCTGAATTCAAGCTCCAGAAACAGCACGTGCACACATACTCGCGCACACACGCACACACGCACACACACACACACACACACACACACACTCTCTCTCAACCTTTCCCATCTTGCCACCAAATACTTTCAAGACTTCCATTTAATTGGGCTCAATAGAAAAGAACAAATTGTTATCTGAGTGACCTGCATTTTTTTTGTCTTTTGTTTTGTTTTGTTTTGGTCCATTGTGGGGCTTGAACTCTGGGCCTGGGCACTGCCCCTCAGCTCTTCAGCTCAAGGCTAGTGCTCTACCACTTGATCCACAGCGCCACTTCTGGCTTTCTGAGTGGTTTATTGGAAATAAGAGTCTCACTTTGTACTTTCCTGCCCAGGCTGGCTTTGAACCACAATCCTGAGTTGCTAGGATTACAGGTGTGAGCCACTGGCACCCAGCAACCTGAATGTTTTAAATGACAAATTGCTTCAACTATCCCAAGAGATATATTGATTTTAAAAGAAGGGTTTGTCATAAATCTCCAACTATATGGGAATGTTGTGAATTTTTTTTATTTTTTAAAATATTTTTGTGCTGATCCCAGGGCTTGAACTTGAGACCTGGGCACTGTCCCTGAGTTTGTTTTTACTTAAGGCTAGCACTCTACCACTTGAGTCACAGCTTCAATTCTGGCTTTTTGGTGGTTAACTGGATGTAAGACTCTCAGACTTTCATGCCTGGGCTGGTTTTAAACTGTGATCTTCACATTTTAGCCTTCGGAGTAGCTAGGATTAAGCTGCCACTTTTGATACTCGTCCTTCAATAATGCAAGAGGCAGTCAGACACGTTGTCCCCATTAGGGAAGTTTTCCAACATTTGAGCTAACATCATCAGATTTTGCTATGATTGCTTTTGAATTAAAGATTTAATATTTCCATGGATAATCTTCTGCTTGGGAATGGAAAAATGCCAAGAAAACCTACACAGTTCAAAGCCCCACATGGCTTGCCCAAATTCTCCAAGAATTAAAGAACTGCATCCCAGTATCAAAGTGCTTTGATCTATGAAGCGGGGCCACACAGGTGTGAGAAGGCTCCAGGAGAGGCTGGGGGGGCAGGGAGCACCCCAGACATCCCCACTGCAGCTCAGTGCAGTTCATCCTCTGCAGTGACACCTCTGCGCCAGAGGTGGCCTTCAGCTTTTCCACTCGAGGCTGGTGCTCTACCACCTGAGCCATACCTTTATTTCTGCGTTTTCAGAGGTCTTTTGGTGATTAATTGGAGATTAGAGTCTCATGGGCTTTCCTACTCAGGCTGGATTTGAACTGCAATCCACAGATCTCAGCCTCCTGAGTAGCTTCCTGAGTAGGATTACAGGTATGAGCTATTGGGTACCTGGCTGTTTTTGCTTTTTGAATATACTTTTTAAAAAGCAAGAAAGTAAGAAATCAGGGAGGGAGAGGGAGGGAGGGAGGGAGAGAGAGAGAGAGAAAGAGAAAGAAAGAAAGAAAGAAAAAGAAAGAAAGAAAGAAAGAAAGAAAGAAAGAAAGAAAGAAAGAAAGAAAGAAAGAAAGAAAGAAAGAAAGAAAGAAAGAAAAAACCAAAACAAAAAAACCATGTACCAGGCAGCCTGGTGGGAATAGTAAGCACATTAGCATGCAACTGCTGTTTCCTGACGTTCCCCAGACAGGCTTCCTGATGCTGCGTTCAAATCTGCCTAAGTATCAATATGATCCGGGGCAATTCTACTGCTAGAGAGGAGGAAACTTGCTTTTATTATTTTGCCTGCATTGAGGCTTTACGATGACACAGTGCAGAATGTATGTAAAGGGAAGACACACGTGTGATCAAATGGACATCTTGGACTTTCCAAAAGAATACTGTGACAATAGAACAGAACTTACTATAAACTTGTGTCCACGAACGCTTGATTACGAGCCTGTACTCAAGTCAATGCAGCTGGACCGAGAGGGCTGCGGTGCAGGTGACATTGTTAGAGCAAACCGTGGGACCGGGTAGGTACTGCTGACAAACAGCAGCAAGGGTGGGGGTTTTATCTGAGAATGACCGGCAACCTCAAAATTGTACACACAACTGTGTGTGGATTTACTGTTCATTCCTGGTTAGAAGGTCCAGAAAGAAAAAAATCCAAAGGTCTAAAAGAAAAGCAGGCTGGCCAGTTCATGGCCTACAGAGGGAGACCCTGTTTCAAGGACAGATAGACAGAGAGAGGCAGGGAGAAGGGGGGAGGGGGAAGGGGAGAAAAGGAGGGGGAGAGAGAGAGAGGGAAGAAAGGAAGGAGAAAGGAAGGGAAGGGAAGGGAGAGGGGAGAGTACCAGTTAGCTAAATATTTACAGTCATCTAATTCTGGGTTTCTCACATTGGCTTAAACACAAGTTTAACTTTTGGCTTCTTGAATGTAAAGTTCGGCTCTGCCTCTCATTCTTCCGTAAACATGTAATTTTCTCATACATTTGGATTTCTCACACATCGCTCCCAGGGCTGGTGCCAAGATCGATGCTTCCCTCCGTGTTTCACCCAGGCTGCTCGGCAGCACATGGTAATTTATGAGCAGCCCATGGGGCTGCACCCCCGCCTCGTGTGACTAACAGGAAGGGAAACTTGGCAGCCACGCCGCCTGCATGAATGAAAAATGCAAGCCTTGCAAATCCCTCGGCTCTTCAGTCCTCCAGAGCCCACACAGAGACATGCTGGCCGGGAGCACGCGCTTCCAACATGCAACTGACCGTCCGAAGCGGGTCCTTGGAGGCCTCCGAGTTCCTAGGCCGTATAAAACCAGTTTGATCAGCCAAGCAAATGCACTGCTTTTTAAAACTATGATTACAAAATGGAGAACGTTGATGGAGTAAGACGCTCTGGTGGGAAACAATAAACCATAGATGCTGTTGCAGCAGAGAACCGACCTCTGTCGGCACGTAGTTCCCCGCAGGCTCTCGCCAGCATGCAGGGGGAGGCTCCTTGTTCCTTTGCACGAGAATGCTCTTTCCAAAAACGCAGATGTAGATGGAGGGAGACTCCAGTGCTGATTCTCTTGGGTAGTAGCTAGGGATCTGCTTTCTCTCGTAAGACTTGAACTCAGTGAGGCAGAGACTCTGAGGAGGTACCCAGGAGAGAAAAGCTGTTTCTTGGTGAGGATATAGAAAATGGCTTTCTAGAGCAGAGAAATACAGCAGCCAATCCAGGACGCACGTGCCAGCACCAGCCCAGAGCGCATTGTTCAAAACCCTTGAAGCCAAATGTCTGTCAGAATTGAGGATCTCCTCAAACTCATGGGGACTTACATGCTACCCCTAGGAAAGTATGGACAGCGCAGTGTAAGCCAATATTGTATTAGTCACTGAATGCCAGTGGCTCACACCTGTGATCCTAGCTACTCAGGAGGCTGAGATCTGAGGATCATGGTTTGAAGCCAGCTCAAGCAGTAAAGTCCATGAAATGCTTATCTCTGATTAACCAGGGAAAAGCTGTGGTTCAAGTGGTAGAGCACTCGCCTTAAGCAAATAAAGCTTGAGGAAGAGTACCCAGGCCCTAAGTTCAAGGACTAACACCAAAAAAAATTTTTTTAAACTTGCATTTGTACTAGCTTTCTGTACTGCTGGCAAAATGCCAGATCTTCCTTTCTTTGAGTTGACTTATTGGGGGGGCCACAATTTCAGAGGTTTTAGTCTACCGTCAGTGACTCCACTGCTTTGGACCTGTGGCAAGGCAGTACCTCATGGAATGGACAAAGACATGGTAGAACAGAACTGTTCACCTCATGGTACCTGGGAAGAAAAGACAGCAAGAGGAAGCGTCCAGCACCCCAAAACCCTCTGCATATTAAGCCACTCCCCTAATGTACTAACTTCATCACGCCAGACTCTATCTTCTAAAAGTTCTCCATCACCTTCCAATCATGCCATGGGCTGGACCACGCTTTCAAACCATAGGGGATTCAGTGACACTTAAGAGACAACCTCTTAGAAAAGAATCATCAGATGCTACCTGAATGACATCTGGCTATGCTATTAACCAACCTGGAATTATAATCTCATCAAATTATAATTAATTGAATTATAATATAATCTCCCTCCAAAAAGCTCCCCTCAGGTAAACAGATTAATGCTTAGTGATGAGGGTTCTATTTTGGGATTTTAAACTAAGGCCTGGTGCTTCATTCTCATCCACATAAAGGCAAGGGAAGTTAGAGAGGAAAGAGAGAAGAGGAAAGGAAAGAGGGAAGCCATGGTTTAGGCCAGATGTGCAGAAAATGACAGCCCTTGGGACCAAATCAAGCCTGTTTCCTATGTTTACAAATAAAAATGACAGTGATAACCTTTAACCCACTGCCCTTGGCTGCTTATGAGCTGTGACCACAGAAGCAGCGCAACGGTTGCAGACAATATGCTACAGAGACCGTGGCTCCCTCCCACTGCTTCCCATCCATCGAAGAAGCTCGCAGGTCCCTCTCCTGAGCTAACCCCTCAGAGCAAGACGACGAGAAAACAAATACAAGATTGCAGTTTCTATTTTCAGAATAAGGGAAGGTCCTGGAGAAACTAACTCATGGTGTGTGAGTGTGTGTGTGTGTGTGTGTGTGTGTGTGTGTGTGGTATAAACACGAATTCAAAAACTGAAGCCAAGAACCCCATCATTCGGGTCAAAACAACACAAATGAACAAACTACAAATCGGGGAGACTTGGTGATCATCATCCATTTGTAGCCTGGAGTGAGCGCTTAGGTATCATACTTGAGTCAGACCTGTAAGGAAGCAAAACAGTAACACCTCACCGGGTTAGAGGGAGCTGACATGACTGGGTGGGGTGACCTCGGCCTCTGCCTCCCCTCCGCTCCCCTCCCCGCCTCCCCGCCCCCTCCACCACCAGGCCTTGGACACGTTAGAGGCCTGGAAAGCACACCCCAGCAAGGGAAAGAAATCCAGCTGCTTCTCTTCAGTTTTGTCACTGGAGACTGTTGATCTAGAATCGCAGCCATCCATCACTGATATCATGAAGAAAAACAAACCATAATCCAACTCTTTTTTCAAGAGTCTCTTCTATTGGTGAAAAACACATCAGTACTTCCCCATTGTGTGCTGTGTATTTCACGTGTAACATGATGCAAGGTTATATTTTGGGGTTTATGTTTCCTGATGGCCGCTGGGAAGACCCCTGAATATCAATATTAAAACTACTTGGAAATGGCTTTGAGACACAGGCTTCCTGTGGACTTAAAACCAACCCACAGGCCAAGCCGCTCACAGCTCCCCCGAAGAGGGCGTTCCCTTCCGCAAGGCAGTGTCCTTGCTCCTTCCTGTCCTCCCGCAGCTCGAGCTCATATGAAAGCCTCTCTGGCCCTTGGAGATTTGGGTAAACTTGGTTTGAACTCCCAGAGTGGCAGTGTAATATGTGTCCAAAAATTCCTGGCTTTTCCACTTTGTGGTTTCTCTACATATAATCACATCTGTTTCTGTAACCTGGCTTTTGTCCTATTAAGGGTTGAACTGGGTTCTTCAAGGAAGATGTGCACCTCAGCATGTGACCTTATTTGGACGTAGTCAAGTTACCATTCAGTCACGTTAAGATGAAGTCATTATGTTGGGCCTTCATCCAATTTGACTGATGTCCTCATAAAAAGAGAAAACGAGATGCAGAGATAGACAGAGAGGGGAAGACACAGTGTAGAGGCATGAAGGAAACATTATTATCTATAAAGCCATGCATGCCTGCGGCCTCCAGGGAATAGAGTCCTTCCTTAAAGTCTTCAGAGGGAGAAGGGCCAGGCCCTGAAGCTAGCAGGATCCTGGAGACTTCTTATCTCCAGAACGATGACACATTTCCATTGTTCTTAGCCACCTGAAACTCTGTTATAACAGCTTTAAAAGCAGGTACTCTACTCTGCTGTCTCTAAGCTCTTCCTCTGGCCCTGGAGAACAACAGATCTGTTTATGGTGGGCATGTTAACCAGCTTTGTGTTGCTAACATAAAACACCTGAAACAATCAACTTCAAAGTGATTTCAGTCCATGGCCGTTTTGATGGAGGGAGTGGTAAAGCAAAGCTGTTTTCTCATGAGAGGCAGGACGGGGCCAGAGTCCATGCCCTCCGATGACATGTGCCCAGTCACCTCTCTCCTCATGCTAAGCCCTTCGTCCTAATGGTTCCTTCACTCCAAAGAGGACCACAGGCTGGGAGATTGAGCCTTTGGCCCCTGCATCTTTGGAGAACTCATAAGATCCAAACAACAGCAGCATGCTTCCCCTGAGTTTAGTAACCTAGGGTCATCAAGAGCAGGGACTATACAATCCCCACACTGCAGCCTCCGCCTTCCCCGTTAGAATGTCTAAGCCTTGGCTTCAGGTCGTTACTTAGATTTGCACCTATTGCCTTCTCCACAGAAAAGGAAGTAAGAAGACGTAAGACAGAAGGAGAAGAAAAACAGGCTTTCTCAGGACTCCTGAGACACAGCTTTGTCTTGACCACAACACACCCAGAAATATCAGCAAATGAGCATGATTTTCAAACCAAATGGTCAATCTAAGGACCCTATGTAATTTGCAATATGAAATACAGTTGTCAAGCACATTAAAACATACATATAACCCCCTCTCCTCACAAATAAGAGATCCCTGTGACAAGGCAGCAAGCCGTGATACAATCTGAATGACTTACAGACATGCATTCTTAGACATATCAAATCAGAGTTGCAGGTCACATACTCTGATGAAGGACATCAAAAGCCTGAGCTCTAGAGTCACAACGGAGCCTGAATCGCAGCTCCACTACTTCACGCCTGTATAACTTCGGGAACATATTAAGAAACTCCTTATAATGAGCTGTGATGAGGACATGAGCTAATAAAGCATGTTAAGTGCTTAACACAAGGCCAGGGCCGCCAGGTGATGGTAGAGTGTGGCTACCAGCTGGCATCAGAAATTCAGGGGGTGAGGCTTCTTTAGTTGAAATAATCATAGTTTAAACAAAAAAGAAGATATTCTCTCTCTCTCTCTCTCTCTCTCTCTCTCTCTCTATCTCTCTCTCTCTCTCTCTCTCTCTCTCTCTCTCTCTCTCTCTCTCTCTCAGCAGAAGTGGGCAGCAGAGGGCAGGAAGATGTCTCACAGCCATCTGAGACCCGGATCCCTGTTGATTTTTGTTCAGACCTCCTGTTTGGATGGCTTTTTTCTTCTGGGTCTCTTTGTGAGGCGAGATGGAGCTCCAGCCATCACATCTGTATCACAGTGTCTGTTCTGTCAGTGAACCTACTTAGGAGCTAAGGATGCAGCCCAGTGACAGAGTTGTTCTCGAATGCTGGGGGGAAATATCTGCAAGGAACCTACCTGGAGACTCAACCAAAACCTGAGGTCACATTTCACCAGGCGGACAACTCACCACCACCCCCTCAGTAATGGAGCCTAGGAGAAGTCGTCTTTCAGCAAAATACTATTCTTCTCAAAATAAAGTAAGAGTTCCCTTAACAGAGCATAAAGAAGAGAGCAGATCTCGATAGACAAGAGTAGTCTCTGGGTCAGGGAAAGTGGCTCAGTGGTAGAGTGCTTGCCTTGCATGCATGAGGCCCTGGGTTCGAATCCTCAGTACCACATAAGCAGAAAAAGCCAGAAGTGGTGCTGTGGCTCAAGTAGTAGAGCACTAGCCTTGAGGAAAAGAAGCCCAGGGGCAGTGCCCAGGCCCAGAGTTCAAGCCCCAGGACAGACCAAAAAAAAAAAAAGAGTAATCTCTGGAAGAAGAGCTTTTCTCCTTTTCCAGCTCAATCTTAGAGCTATAGTGAACTAAGGATCCCGGTTCAGGAACAAAAGGGTTAACCAGAAACTCAGGGAGAGTTCTGAATCCAGGAGAGCAGATGTGATCACTTAAGGATTCCACATGGGAAAAGCTTAGATGGAGAGGAAGCGCACCATCGAGAAACAAAGGCTCTGGTCCAACAGGGCAGCTCCTTTGTTCAGGGACTAGAATTTGAACAAATCTCAGTATCACTGCCCAGTGGTGCTTTTTTTAAATGAGTATAAGGCAGATAGTGGTAAATCAAAGGCCATATGTGCAGAACGCATTTCATATTCTATGTTGTAAGGCGAATCATCCCAGAAGCCACATTTTAAAATATAGACTATTGGGGTCTTTATGATACAGTTAGCAGGCCGCCAATTGTTACAAAGGCCTGCAGCACGCAAATACACATAACACAGCTAGGAAACATGCTAAAGAGGAAAGAGATAACAAAAACAATACCAACAAGCCAATTCAGCAACAGGAGCTCTCCATCAGAGCTGAATTGGGACGCCATTTGACTGGAGACAGCCAGGAGACAGGACACAGGGCACATCACAGAGACACACTGCACAGTGTCCTCACTGCCGGGCTGGTCCGGGCCTAACTAGGGTTAGCACAGGGGCAGATCCACAGAAAATTCCCAGTCCTTGGCACTGAACTGACAGACTCAGTAATGTATCAGCCAACCTGGGAGGCAGGTGATGGGCAGGGGCATTTCCTTCCCCCTGCATGAAGACAAGATGCCAGACCCTACCATCCACCATCTGGCCAATGTGGTGCCGGCCAGACCTGACCTCCTTACTTCACCTGAGCCATGGAAAATCACAGCTTAGCAACGTGGTGTACTGTAGAGTGTAAGTTGTTTCCCTGGTGGTCACGTGATCACATGATCACATGACTGGGAGCTGTGGCTTGCTTCCAGGAACCTGCACTCTGTATCACTAGCCTGGGCAAAGGTTGTATGGTTGATATTAAAAGCTCATTGCTTTTCATCATAAATGAGTGACAGTACATCTTTAAAATCAACCCCAGACAATGAAGTTTGGGTCTACACTGTGTCCACTGCTCCTACAAAGACCTTTAAACAATCAAACTCCTCATGGAGGAAGGAAGGAAGGCAAGGTAATAGCATTCAGTGATCATTTTTAAAGAAGAGAGGGCTTTTCAACTCTGTATTATTTACATCACTCTGTCCCAACAACAGGAGCTACCGTTAATCCTCAGGCCACCTATGAATAAAACTGAGGATCAGAGAGGTTACTTTGTAATTTTTCCAGGACCTCTCATCTAAGAAAGGCCAGGGCTAGGCCAGGTTCCAAAGCTCACGCCTGTAATCCTAGCTATTTAGCAGGCTGATTGTGTTTCAAAGCCAGTCTATGCAAGAAAGTTCATGAGACTCTTATCTCCAATTAACCACCAAAAAAGCCAGAAGTAGAGCAGTAGCTCAAGTAGCTAGCCTTGGGTAAAGAAGCTCAGGGACAACCCTCAGGCCCTGAGTTCAACCCCCAGGAAAAGGGTGGGGGTGGGGACAAAGTCAGGACCGAAGCTAAGATCTGGTTCATTCTGTGGCCTCAGCTCTGACCCTCCACCATGGAGCAGCTCTCTTTCCCCTTCAAATGGGCCTGGAGATGATATAAAAATGACCCCCAAACCGGAAGCCCAGAAGGTCAGCTGACTCTGCCATGATCTCATTCCTCATGGTTCTTCTCTTCTGATTCTTTTGGGGCCTGTTGCCTCGAGAAAGACCTTACCAGTGATGTGTTGGCTGGTGCCACTCCTTATGTTTTAAAACACGGATTTGAGGATCAGCTGCTGTTAGAAAACACAACCCATGATGTCCTGTCCTGAGGCTCAGGGTATATGATCCTACCTTAAACATCTGGCTTAGTTTAGGTTCATCTGGCATACTGAGACCTATTCCTTTTCTCAGGAACCATTATCTTTCATTTACTTACCCATATGAGACAGCATCAGCCATAAGACACCACGTTCCCTTTCTCCCTCAATACACATCTGTGCTCCTGTCCACATCCTTACTACCACCGCCCTACTGGAGGCCTGAGACAGGCAGATAGGTGGGGAGACAAGGAGATTCAGTTCTTGTTAACAAATATCAAAAGGCTGGACTCAGAAGTTGAAACCAGGAAGTCAAATGAAAAGCAATTAAGCCTCACCTCTACTGTACCCTTTTTAGAGCATGCTCAGTTACCAGAACTGAGAGACATAAAAAGGGTTTTTCTTTATCTGCCCTTTCCTCTGAAATGGTAAAAAGCTACAGACTTTTCACAGACAGACAGACAGAAAGACTAGCTGGAAAAAGAAAGTCCTGACACTCATTGTCGTTGTATTCTAAGTAGGTCTAATGTCTTTTTTGTTTTTTGTTTTTTTTTGGTCAATCCTTGGATTGAACTCAGGGTGCTCTACCACTTAGAGCCACAGTTCAAAAATTTTAGTCTTTTTTTTTGGGGGGGGGGTCCAGTCGTGGGCCTGAACTCTGGGCCTGGGCGCTGTCCCTCAGCTCTTCAGCTCAAGCCTAGCATTCTACCACCTGAGCCACAGTGCTACTTCCGGCTTTTTTCTTTTTGCTTATGTGGTGCTGAGGAATTGAACCCAGGGCCTTATGCATGCAAGGCAAGCGCTCTACCACTGAGCCACCTTCCCAGCCCCAAGTTTTAGTCTTTTAAAATAGTTTTATAGACTTTTCTGCCCAGGCTAGCTTTAATCCACAATCCTCAGATCTCAGCCTTCTATGTAGTTAGGATTACAGGCGTGTGCTACCAATGCCAGGCTGTGAATCTCCTTATTTTAGAATAATAAACAACATCTACCCCACCTCTCTGGAACCACTGTCAAAGGATTAAGAGTTGCTATATGTATTGGCCAGATGTATTCTTCCAGCTCAAAATGGAAAGGTTACAAACAGGAACTGCCATTTTGAGCCTGACTCCCAGAGGAACAGTTTCTCTCTGGCTTCTAGTTTTGCCCACTTTTCTCCATTATACTATAATAAATCCTTGCTAAAACTTTTACCTTGTGGGACTCTCCTGTGTGCAAGCTATCCTGAAGTGCTTTTCATGAACAAATCTCAAGTATCTACGATGGTGCAGGAAAACTGTCCTCTTATGACCAGTCCCTCTGGTCTGCCTACAGCAGCCACCGAGTTCGATTTGCTGTTTCTGCTCTGGCTTTCTCCTTTAACCCACCCCCCACATGATAGCACAAATCACTTTATAACATCAAAATCACATCACCACGCCAGCCCTGGTACAAGGTCCAGAAACAATAAAATGGCCTAGTTTCTTTCTCTGGCCCTAAACTGCTGATAATACTCCACGGCAGCCACACAGAAACCTGCTCTGTCCTCCAGATGCTCTGCCCCGTCTCTTCTCCCCCCTTTGCATCACTAACAACATTTTCACGAAGCCTTTGGTTTGCACTGTGCTCCTGCACTGGGACTAACAGAACAAATCAAAATGGAGTCACTCTTTGTAACACTTAGCACTTCACCGAGCCAAAGCTAAATTCTTTATCTAATCTTCTGAGAAATCAGGAGAGAGAAAGAGAGCTCAATCCCCAGCCTAAAATGATAAGGAAATCCCTTCTGCCTGAACCTTTGCAAGAAAAGTAAATTCATCCCATCAAATTGTTTCCTCTCTTGCTACTTTCCTCTG
This sequence comes from Dipodomys merriami, assembly GCF_024711535.1. Lineage (NCBI taxonomy): Eukaryota > Metazoa > Chordata > Mammalia > Rodentia > Heteromyidae > Dipodomys > Dipodomys merriami. The sequence goes on from NW_027202826.1 coordinate 5,845,762, forward strand.
CCCTTTCTGTCTATAAACCAACTTCCACAGGAGACTCGCCAGAGCTACATTTTCTATATTACGGAGTCTCACATTAACCTGATTCTAGCATTTTTTTTTTAGTCTAAGTAATATCTTTAAACTAAACTGATTGTAGTGTTTTTGTTTTTGTTTTTGTTTTTCTGTTGTGGGGCTTAAACTCTGGGCCTGGTCTCTGTCCCTCAGCTCTTCAGCTCAAGGCTAGTGCTTTACCACTTGAGCCACAGCGCCACTTCTGATTTTCTTGTAGTTTACTGGAGACAAGAGTCTCACGGACTTGCCTGCCAGGGCTGGTTTTGAACCAAGATCCTCAGATCTCAGCATCCTGTGTAGCTAGGATTACAGGCGTGAGCCACAGGCGCCCTGCTTGATTGTAGTTTAGGTGGCTCTACCATTCGTCTATTGTGCTTTGCACATCCCTCCCCCACCTCTGTATCTGGCATTCTCTGAGGCCTCAGGGATAGTTCCCTTCCTGCCAATCCAAAGGGGACACTATGAATGTCTCCAGGATTCAGATTCTCTTGCAAGCCTCTTGAATTCCTTCTGTCACAACATTCAATGTGTGAAGCGTCTTGTCAAATAACATCTCTGTGCAGCCATTGGTTTGGACTGAGCTGCTTGAGGACCATGACGGTTGTCTTCCCCTCTAACAGTAGACTGCATGCATCCTTCCGTTACCACTCAAGTCCTTACAACAACAAGCAGCAGAGCCATGCTCCTTAAAGACATTTTCTAAATACATCTAATTTGACCACACAAACATGTATGTATGAGTTTATGTTAACCAAACCTATACAAAAAATGATTATTGCAACTTGTTAAGATCAGTCTTACTGGCCTTCCAAATCAATAGTTCCTTTCTGCATTTGGACCTTGAGAATACTGGTTTGTTTGTTTGTTTTTCCACTGAGAATGTAAGATGCTGACCTTTTTCCCTCCAAAGTATAGTCAACTATCAAAGTCAGATTAACCTCTCCCACGGAACCTGCCCTGCTCTATAGCAAACATCATTTTCTCCCTTTTCTCAAAGATGATAGTAGTAATATTGCACTTAGTGTTCTTGTGTTACAGTTTGGGAACCTTTTGTTTTGTTTTGTTTTTTGCCAGTTGTGGGGTCTGAACTCTGGGCCTGGGCGCTGTCCCTCAGCTCTTCAGCTCAAGGCTAGCACTCTACCACTTGAGCCACAGCGCCACTTCCGGCTTTTTTTCTTTTTGCTTATGTGGTACTGAGGAATGGAACCCAGGGCCTCATGCATGCAAGGCAAGCGCTCTACACACTGAGCCACCTTCCCAGCCCCCTGGTCTGGAATTTCTGAGCTCAAAAGAACCTCCTGTCTCAAGTTCCCACCTGAGCTCTGACCAAAAGAAAAGGAAATAGTGGAGGAAAATCTTTGTTTTATGTTTAATGTTTTAAAAGCCTGAATTTCTAGCTTAAAAAAATAGATTGTATCTTCTTCATGGAGATTTTTGATTTTTGAAGAGATATTTATTCCAGGCTAGCCTCAGTTTCTATTTTCCTTGGAATCACTAAAGAAATGAGTCAAGTCTCCTCATCAAAATTTCTCTATCCTTCTATATTCTTGGTACCATGAAACTTTCCATCAGATACCTGAGCATCTTTAGCGATGTATCTAAGTGCAAGGGTAAAAGGAAAAACAAGTCTTAGTGGAATATGTTAGTGCTTGCTTTAACCATCTTAGTACAATTCTAAAGAAGAAAGCCTAAGAAATTAGAAAGATCAAAATAGTGTTAGTATATGCCATTACAAAACTGCATGCTGGCTACAAGTTTGTCATTTCTAGCCTTCATGGAGTTCAGATTCTTCCCTTCTCTTCCTAGTTTCTTTAGTGCTTTTATGAAAAGTCAAAGCCTTTTTCTGCATGAAAAAGTTCCTTTTTTTTTTTTCTTTTTTGTTGGTGTGGCGCTTGAACTCTGAGCCTGGGCGCTGTCCCTCAGCTCTTCAGCTCAAGGCTGGTGCTCTACCACTAGAGCCCCAGTGCCACTTCCGGTTTTCTGGAGGTTTATTGTAGGTAAGAGTCTCATGGCCTTTCCTGCGCGAGCTGGCTTTGACCCACGATCCTCGGATCTCAGCTTCCTGAGTAGCTAGGATTACAGGCGTGAGCCACCAGGGCCTGGCTGCATGAAAAAGACCTTAAAGTATTAAATAATCAGATAATAAAATACTGGCTGGAATGTCATTTTTGGAAATCACAGTAGTGAACAGGTTTTAAGGCCTTTTTACTGTTCCCCAAATAGCACACCATTCTTGTAACGTAATAATGCTGGGTTGTGCTTTAACCTTGCCTGTTGCTAACGTGGACATGTTACGATCAGCTAAGCCTGCTGTCTCCTCATGACTTGTCAAATATGTAAAACGACTTTTCATATAAATACATCAAGATTTTTCAACAGGGGAATCTCTCATCTTGAATTTTCATCAATGAAAGAGAACCCACAGGAAACACGTGACTAAACCACTCACACCACACCTCCAAATCCGGAGGGCTCAGAGGCCCATGGCGGCAGCACTAGCATTCACACCACCCTGCTCCCAGCAGCCCCTGCTCTTCCTCCAGCTCCCCTGGGGGCTCTCATTCCTTTGTAGCCTTCTCATCCCATTGGCTCTCATGCTCCTCGTCCATGCACAGGTCTTCAGTGGCTTTTGCTCTGCTGCCCTCCTGACCAGTGTTAGTCTGAAGCAACTGGAGAAAAGCCAGCGGGAGGGGGGCAGGGGCTTCTCCACGGGGATCTCATCAGTGAGGCCGCAGAGGATTCTGGCTCACGCAGACCAAAGCAGTCAGGGGCTGGATTTTCTATCAGCCTTGTCTCGTGGGTTGTTACACTGAGACCTGCAATCGTCTCTAAGACTGGTTAATTCCATTTGTTTTGCAATTCAGTTTTGCTTCTGTCTACAGATTTCCTTCACCTTTTAGATCCCATCCCCGCGCCTCTCACAGGAACAGCGGCCGCCAGCTCAGCTGCTGGCCCAGGGTCCAGCTTTCCAGATATTGGGCAAGATCTGATAGCCACCTGGGAACCTAGCCACGGACGGCGCATAACCATAGACAGAATTTCCAACAAGCCTCAGCACGCAGGCTGCAACAGAGCCCAGCTTTCAAATCTCTGCATGAAACCAAGCTAGAAGAAATGGTTAATGCGAGGGAGACTTTTAAAAGCTTTCAAGAACACGAAAAGGAGGCTGGGAAGGTGGCTTAGTGGTAGAGTGCTCGCCTTGCATGCATGAGGCCCAGGGTTCGATTCCTCAGCACCACACAAGCAGAAAAAGCCAGAAGTGGCTCTGTGGCTCAAGTGGTAGAGCACTAGCCTTGAGCTAAAGAGCTGAGGGACAGCACCCAGGCCCTCTAACCAAAAAAAACCAAAAACATAGAAAGCCAATGGGAGAACAACAGAATGAAATTTTACAAGCCCTTAGCCTGGATTCCAAACACCACTTCATCAATATGGATGAAGGCAAAAAAAAAAAATAGCTTGGCTGTTTGATTTGAAACCTGGGGGTTTTGTTAACCATAAGTTTGTTGTGATGTGACTTGGTGGTTCTAAAAGCGAATCTGTGTGTGGGCTGGATGATAGCCTTGGATCCAAGTCACACCATGCAGTCACCCAAGTGTGTACATCTTCTCATCAGCCAGGAAAACAGCTGGCTGGCTGTTTTGTCGTTACCTCTGCTCCATAAGAGGTTCATTCATAATCACAGACACCTCAGGGTGCACTCCCCCGTCCACACCAGGAAATGTGGGGACAGCGCTTAGCCAAAATAGTGATTCTCCATCAGTTCTTTTTGGAGGTTGGATTCCCATGAGTACAACTGTAGTCCTATCTACTGAGGAGGCTGAGATCGGAGGATCATGGTTTGAGGCTACCCAAAGATGATAAAACCACAAGGCTCTCATCTCCCATGAACTAGCAAAATGTTGAAAGTGGAGCTATAGCTCAAGTAGTGGAGAGCCAACCTTGAGCAAGAAAGCCACATAAAAGTGCAAGGTCTTCAGTTCAAGCCCCAGTGTGGCACAAAAGGAAAAAAACATGGGGCTAAACAGATAACTCAGTTGATGAAGAGGTGGCTAATAGCCTCCCATGCCCATGGGCAGAGTAAGGCCCATAAACTTAGCTGGTATCTGACTGGATAGATCCAAATGCTTCTTGTCAGCTTCCCAGAGCTGCACTGATAATTGTGTTACCACTTCATAATACGATCAACATATAAATGGTGGCTGGCAAAAAAGAAGGCTCCCCACTGTTGGCTGCATCCTTAGAAAGGCAGAGTAAGTATGGCGAAGCCAGTGATTGGTCGTTGTCATCTACTGAGTCTTTGCTCCCACACAGTACTGCTTTAACTATTTTGGACATCACCCGTAGAAATCAGAATCTGGGAGAATGGCAGTTGGGAAGGGAGTCTGGAGAATGGAGGTTGGGAGGAAAGTCTGGGAGAATGGAGGTTGGGAAGGTAGCAGGGGAAGGGCCCAAGCAGGAGATGGAATGCCGCTGGGGAGTGGCCAGGCTGGCCTCGGCTTCTCCCCGGGCTCCCTTCTCTTTGTGAGTTGGACATGGCTCTCCCCTGACTCGGTGTACTTGCCAGAAACTGGATTTCCCTTGCTCACAGTTCTCAATAGAAGTGACTCTCAGGGTCGGAGGTGTGGTTCAGTTGGTTGAGCACTAGCCAATGAGTGAAAGTTGGGCCCTGAGTGAGTCCTGGTCTGGTCTTGGAAAACAAACAAACAAAAGAAGCAATTCTTGCCAGACGCTGGCTCCTCAGGAGGCTGAGATCTGAGGATCAAGGTTCAAAGCCAGCCCAGGGCAGGAAAGGCTGTGAGACGCTTATCTCCAATGAATCCCCTAAAAAGTGGAAATGGAGCTGTGTCTCAAAGTGGTGGAGGGCTAGCCTGGAGCAAAAGAGCTCAGGGACAGCGCCAGGCCCCAGTCCAAGTCCCATGGCTGACCGAAAAATAAAAACTAGAAGGTAAAGTGGTCAGGCCGTGACTTCACACTGAGCGGATTCCTGCAATGAGGGAGAAGTTTGACTTGGACAATGCTGATGTTTCATTGTAAATGTAAGATACTACTAAAAATAGAACTCTTCCCTTTGGTTCCCCACAGCCTAGTGTTACTTACTTTGAATTATTTTATTTACTATTTTAAAAAAATTTGTATCGGAGACAAGAACCCACTATATTGTCCAGGTTGGCTTAGAACTCCTTAGTGTCCTGAATCACTGGCACTACAGATGTGGACCACTGCACTGGGTTGGGCTTTGTTCATTTTCCAGGCATCTTGTGTGGGAACTAGTCCCTTGCAGGAAAAAGAACCCACTGGGGTTACATGAAAAGAAGAGAGAGGTTTTCATTTAGCACCCAGAAACTCAGAGACTCTAAGAGCAAGCACTCCAGCTTGCTCCCTTGAGAGGCTGAAACCAGCGGGCCGCATCTTTCCCAGGCCGTCCGAAGCATTCTCCCCTCCGCCTGCAGATGGCTGGGTGCTTTGTATTGGGGAACTCCAGTTCCCCAGCCCAGGGCCTCACTCAACTCTGCTCCAAGCTCAGGAACAAATCAGAACGGCTTGGCCCAGCCCAGCACTGGCTTTCCCATCGTTCAAGGGGGAGGGAGGGAGGGAGGGGGACCTTGAGCTGTCAGCAGCGACCGTGGCCTGGGAGAGGGAAACCGAGGCCGCAGGGGCCTGGGGAAGGAGAGGCGTTCTCAGAGCTGCAGCTTCTGGGACTCTAACAATTGCATTTCCCAAGCAATTTCCTGTCTGCAAGAGGCCGCTGATGCCTTTGAAGCTGAAAGGCACATCCCTCACTCATCACAATGTAAACAGCCTTCTGAGACACTTCTGAGGAAATATTTCTTCCACCTGGAAAAGCACCGAGGGGCGATCCATGTCCCCGCAGAGGCGCCGTGGAAATGTCTGCCGAGGTGGGGCTGGCCGGCGTGGGAACGCGGCACCACCATCGCAGCTGTAGCTAGACTTGCTTTTTATTTGATTAGAAATGCACTTTTTGAATGGCAGTATAATAGAAATTCAGAAATGTGCAAAACAAAGTGTGCAGCTATATAAACTTCCAAAAGTAAACACGCATGTAACCAGCACAAACATGCAGGCATTCCCACCCGGGACCCCCCAGGGCCAACTAGTTCCCGACTTCCTTCTAACAGCTTGGAGTAAAATCCCTTGTTAGGCCTTTTGCAGAGAGAGAGAGGGAGAGGGGGAGAGAGAGAGAGAGAGAGAGAGAGAGAGAGAGAGAGAGAGAGAGAGAGAGAGAGAGAGAGAGAGAGAGAGAGAGAGAGAGAGAGAGAGAGAGAGAGAGAGAGAGAGAGAGAGAGAGAGAGAGAGAGAGAGAACGCGCGCAAGTCCTGGAGCTTGAACTCAGGGCCTGGGTGCTGTTCTTGAGCTCTTTTGCTCAAGGCTAGCTCTCTACTACTGAGCCACAGCCTACACATCTAGCTTCTTAGTGTTAAATGGAGATAAGAATGTCATCAACTTTCAATCTACAGTCCTCAGATCTCAGCCTCCTGTAGCTGAGATGACAGGTGCCTGGCAGGTATATTATTTTATTTGGGGCTGTACGAGGGTTTGAACTCAGGACCACAACTTGCAAGCACTATCACTTGGCTACATTCCTAGTCTTTTTTATTATTGCTTTTAAAAACAACTTTATTGAGGTAGAATCCACACACAGTAATGTACATGTATGGAAAGTGTATGTGCTGGCTCTAGGACTTGAAATTAAGGTCTGGGGCTTTTGCTTAAGCCTTTCTGTTCAAGGCTGATGCTCTGCCACTTGAGCCACACAGCTACTCCTGGTTTTCGACTTGTTAACTGGAAATAAGAGTCTTACAAACTTTCCAACCCAGGCTGATCCTCAAATCTCAGCCTCCCAAGTAGCTAGGATGAAAGACATGAGCCACCAGCACCCCAGTGGTATTCAATTTTTTATTTTTACTTCTTTGCCAGTCCTGGGGCTTGAACTCAGAGCTTGGACGCTGTCCTTGGACATCTTTGTGCTCAAGGCTAGCACTCTACCACTTAAGCCACAGCACCACTTCAGGCTTTGTTGAGTAGTTTATTGGAGGTAAGAGTCAAATGGGGACTTTTCTGCTCAGGCTGGCTTTGAACCCTTCTCCTCAGCTTTCAGCTTCCTGAGTAGCTAGGATTATAGGCATGAGCGACCAGGGCCTGGCAGTATTCAGTTTTAAACCTGGCTACAGAAGGAGCAGGGGTAGTTCCTCCTGACCTGTGTTTGCCACTAGTCTGTTAAAGTTTTGAACTCACTTGTTCAGTCTCTTACTGAAACCTTTGCCTCTTCTCCACAGGACGGAGGATTACAGGTGTGAGCCATTGGTGCCTGGCTCTGTGCACAGTTTTAACGTCAACTTCATAAATGACATCGATGTACTCATTCAATAATTTTAGGTTTAGAAGGAAACTGCGTTCAGTAAATATTTTTTGACTGCATAGAATATTATTGCTCATTTAAAACTGAGAAAAATGTAGTTTGAACACAAGTTATGTGAAGCATTACACTATTATATGTATGTGTATTTTTTGTGTTCTAATCACAAAAAAGGTTTGTTCCCACTTTCAAATAAACTCTGCCTTAACCAAGTTAGTGAACTAATTTTTGACATATTATATTAGAAATAAAAGTATGCAACTCAGTCATATCATAAAGTATTTAAAGTCATCAAAGCATCTAATAATTGTAAGAGAAATATCCTAAAACAGTAATGCCTTACTCCCTAGTAAAAAGATAATTTTCTCCATATAATAAATAATCTTAGTCCAAGAATACTTTCATTCTAAATTGGGCGTTGGTGGTTCATGCCTGTAATCTTAGCTACTCAGGAGATCTGAGGATTGCAGTTCAAAGCTAGCCCAGGCAGGAAAGTCTATGAGACTCTTATCTCCAATAAACCACCAGAAAACTGGAAGTGGTGCTGTGGCTCAGGTGTTAGAGCGCCAGCCTTAAGCTGAAGAGCTCAGGGACAGCCCCCAGGCCCAGATTTCAAGCCCCACGACCACCACCAACAATAACAAAAAGAATAGTTTCATTCTAGATTCATCTGCAACTTCCTTAGATACATTTAGGTGGGTGAATATTTCAACCTTATAAAGCTTAACCTAATGAAAAGATACTAAATGGCTTGTTTTGAGGCTTAAAAACAACAATTTTCTCAATCACATTTGTCACAGAGAGGTCACCAAACACACACACAATAAATGAGAACATTTTCAAAGAAAAACAATCCTGTCTTTAGGTAGTGACAGCAAGTATGTTTTGTCACCTTCTAGAGTCTTCTGAGGCCACTCCCTACTCAAGCACCACCCCAACTGCCATGTTGGTGGCAAGCTAACCCAAGCCAATGCTGGGCCCATGGGCCACTGGTTGAAAGCCCTTCACTTGATGTATTCACCCCTCATCCCACGAATATGGGTTACACACTTACCATATTCCAGGCACTCTGGTAGGCCTAGAGGTCCAGATACACTACTTAGTGTATCTTACCAATCACCATGACAAGATGCATTCCATCCACAGAGGCCTTCATCTTCGGAGACAGCAATATCATCATTTCAAGAGCAGGTAGAAGACACCTGTGGGACACATTTGGAAGAGGAAGACATAGGTCAGTAAGAGAGAAGGGTCTGTGACTCCAGCTGGGGTCAGAAGACAAGGTTTTCCCCAGGGTTAAGGGTGAGCTGGGGTCTGAGGGGTGGATACTGAAGGGCACTGAGACTTTGGGGACAAAGTGAGAAATATGAAGGCTAAAAAATTAATGTGACTTAGTGCTGTGGAGGCCACTAGCCGCCTTGCCTTCCACTTCCGAATCTGAGTTCAGTCAAATGTAAGAATTGTGCTGGGCGTGCGGGTAGAGTCCTATAATTCCAGCATTCAGGAAGAAGAGGCAGGAGAATCTCAAGTTTGCAGCCAGCCTGGGTTACATAGTGTGAACCTGTCTGAAAAGCAAAACACCAGACCAAAACCAAAACCAAACTTAGACTTTTCGGAGTAACAGATAAGATCAAAGCTTCATAAATAGACATAAAAAGCCACTATAATAATTCATTTCCATTAAAAAAGGACATAGTGTATATGTGCATTTGTGTATTTGTGGGGGTACACATATATGTGTGAATATAAACCCAACTGGATCATGGTGGTATAGGGCAACATCTGAGAAGTTTGTGTAGTTTTTGACTAAATCTGGCTCATCACTTTTCACTTCCTTTCTATCACTGAGGATTTAATCCAGGCCTCTGGTCTGCTAGTGCTCTACCACTGGAGTCACACATCTGACCCTTTTTGCTTTCATTATTCTTTTCAATAGAGTCTTGCTTTTTGTCCAGGGCCAGCCTGGGCCTCTATCCTCTGATTTCTGCTGCCCGTAGAGCTGGATGACAGATGTACACTAGTAGAATAGTAGACTAGTTGGGATGGGGTCTTGAAAACATTTTGCCTGTGCTGGCCTCAAACCACCATTTTCCATGTATCTCAGCCTCACAAGCAGCTAGGACTATGGGTGTGCATCCAGCTTCTGTTTCTGAGAAAATCTAACTGCTACCAGCACTCAGCCTGGCCTTACATCCAACCTTCCTGCCTCTTTCTCCCGAGTAGGTAGTATCACAGGTGTGCCCTATCATGCCTGATCACAACTAGTTTTTATAAAGTGTTATTAGAACACATACAAAGGGTGGTTAAAAAAAAAGGATTACATTGAGACTACAATAGTTATAGAGAGACAGTTCATAGGGTGAGGGGGGTTCTTGAGATGGTGCCTGGAGCAATGGGCCTCTGATAGGAACCAGGTTAATTAATGTCTTCTATCTGCGAGGAGGAGGAGGAGGAGGAGGAGGAGGAGGTGGTAGAGCAGCAGCAGCAGCAGCAGCAGCAGCAGCAGCAGCAGAATGGCAGGTAGGTTTGCATGTATGATAGCAATAGGCTCAAGGAGGCCGGTCTGAGCACCTGGTTTCCTTAAGGAAACTATAAGAAAAGGGAGTGGATGGGAGAGGAGGAGGGTTTGGGAATGTGGTAAACGTGCAGGAGGCTCCCGAGTCATTGTAGGCATTACTCATAACAGCAAACACTTGGGAACAATCCAAGCATCCAACAACTGATGACTATGGCAAGCACAATTAGGAATATCAGCAGATAACCTGACATGAATGCACAGAGAGCAACTGACCACGTGGGAAGTTGTGCTGTTAAAGTGGAACTAAAATGGAGTGTTGGAGGTACACAGTAAGGTACAACAAGGCGCGGCCTTTGGATGATGGGAAGATCACAGGAGACAACAGGTCTTGGCTGTAAGGAAAAGTGTAAACTCAAGAGGATTTCCAAGTGGCTCTTTGCCTGCATCTGTAATCTGTCTCAATAATGACATTCCTCACTTGCTTACTTCATGACTGTGTTCATTCCAGTCCTTTGACGTGTGCCTTCAAGCCTGAGAATCTGTATAATAGTAGGCTACTTATTTATTTTTGGTGTGGAATATTCTTTTCCAGGCCAGGCCAGGTTCTGAGTACCTTGAGGAGCTCAGTTTAAAGTCCTTTCTTCACGGGAATCTTTTCCAACCCATCCTTGCTACTCACTTGCATGGGGATTAGGACAGGTGAATCGTCTATTATATGACCAACAAGACTTTTTCTCCACAGCATTTATCATCTAAATTCTAGACATTGTAGGGTTAATTATCTGTGAAACAGTTTTCTCCAGGACAGAGGAAAGCAGGACTAAGTCCCTGTTGTACCCCAGATCCTCCTCAGGGAGTAGCATTCTGTTAACATTTGCTATGTGAATACAACTTAAGATTCTCCTGTGCCACAGCTTTTTCGGGCATACTTTTTAATTTCTAGAGATGCAAATTGTGATTTAACAGATGAGCTAAAAAGTGGCCTGTACTGTAAAAATAACGGTAAACTTTCTAAAATACTGTGTGTGTATTCACAGAGACTGTCTTCAACCTCACCTCAACCGCAATCTTTGTAGAGGAAAATATGGGTCTAAAGCAAAGACAGCTGGAAGACAGGAATCATGAAGATTTCTTACGGAGAAATGTGATAACTGAACGTCTTACTTGAAATGAAGAAAAATACACCAGAACTGCCAAAAGCTAGAGTGCAGAAGAGACATTACAGCGTTCCATTTTGACAGGACTTTAGGACCAGAGTAGGAGTGGCACCTTATACACAGGGATATAGTCTCTGTCTGTCTCTCTGTCCCTCTGTCTCTGTCTGTCCTAGTAACCCAGGGCCTGATTTCTGACCCTTAGCTCGTTCACTCAAGGCCGGTCACTTGAGCCACAGCTCCACGTTTTGCTCAGGCTGGCTTCGAACCATGATCCTCAGACCTTGGCCTCCAGCCGCGGGGCCGCAGGTGTCGGCGGGGAAAGTTCCTCCAAGCTGAGCCAGGTCTAGCCCGGGCCGTGCGGGTCCCGAGCACGCCTGTGCGGGGGGGGGGGGGGGGAGGCGGCGCTCACGCATCGCTTCGCGTCTCCCGCACTCGTGTCTGCGTGTCCTTCACCTTCTAGAGCTTTCTCCACTCCAGATCTCGGTGTCATGGTGGACGAAGGGAACGAGAGCGGCCCCGGGGCGCGCGGCCAGCCGACACGTCCAGGGCTGGGTTTCGCGCGCCCGCGGAGCGCCCCGACGGCACCCTCCTGCCCCACGGAGGGGCCCGCGGCGGGGCCGGCCGAAGCCCGGCTTCCCTCCGGGCCACTTTCTTCTCCGGGCTGTCAAGTAGGAAAAAGACAACAAACACCCCCCCCCCCCCCAGCCCCCCAGCCCCCGAGCGGACCGCGAACCCACACCGCGCGGAGCCCAAGATGGCACCGCCGGGCCGGGCCGGCGGGGGCCGCGCGCCCCGCCCGCCCCGCGCCCGGCGCCCCCGGAGGCCTCGGCCGGCGGCGGGGGGGCGGCGGGCCGGCGGCGACCCCGCTCCCGAGCCCGGACTACACATCCCAGGGTGCCTCTGGGACGGCGCCCGGCCCCCTCCCTCGCTCGCTCCCGCCCTCCCCGCGCCGCCCTCCTCCCGGCCCTTGTTGTTTTGGCTGGAAGCGCGCTCCGGCGGAGTTTCGGGGAAAGTCTGGGCGAAGCCGAGCCAGCCCGACCGCGGGCCGGGCCGCCGGAGAGGGAGGAAGCGGGGCCCGCGGCGGCCGAAGCAGGCGTCGGGAGCCGGGGCGGGGCTGAGCAGACCCCCGCCGCGCGCCCCGGGCTGGGGGACGGGACTGTGGGATCCCACCCCGGAGCCGAGCCGAGCCGCGCGGAGCCGCCCGGCGCCCCGAGCCGCGCGCTCCCCGCCCTCCCCGCGGCCCCGGCCGCGGACCCACCCTCCGGCCGACCTGCGACCTCCGCGCGCCTCGCGCCGACTCCCGCGGCGGCCCGGGACCGGCCCTGCGCCCGCCGCCCGCCGCCCGCCGCCCGCCAAGGCTTCGCGGCTTCCCAGGGCCCCGCGGAGCAGCGACCCGCCCTCCCCGGGGAGAGGAAAGGAGACGACCGCGCCGGGCGCACCGACAGCGGGAACGAGCACGGGAGAGCCGGAGCGGGGCATTGTGCGTGTGGCCCGGGTGTGCGTGACCGCCCCGGGGCAGCGCTCTCGGGAGGTCCCGTCCCTAGGGGGCGGAGCGCCGGGCCCGGACCGCGTCCCGCGGAGACCCCGCGCCGCCCGGGCGGCCGCTGTGAACCGAGGCCGGCGGGCGAACCCCCCGCCCCGCCCCGGGCTCCGCGGCGGCGCGCGCCGTCGGGGATCCGCGAGGTCCTCGCTCCTCCGTTCCACGGCGCCCACCGCCACCCCGGCCGCCCGGGCCGGAGCCCGACCTGCGCGCGCCATGAGCGGCGGCGAGGTGGTCTGCTCGGGATGGCTCCGCAAGTCGCCCCCGGAGAAAAAGTTGAAGCGTTATGTAAGTAGATCCATCCGGCCGGCACGGGGTGGGGTGGGGTGGGGTGGGGGCCTCCACGGAGCCCGGCCGAGGGGGTGGGGGTGGCCCGGCCTTCCCGGGCAGCCTGGGGACCCCGCGCGGGGCGCTCCCGCTCGGCCTGGACTCCGGACGGCCTGGGCGCGGGGCCGCGGCGGCGCCCCGTGGCACAGCCAGGTTCCCGCTGGCCCCGCGCCTGCTGTCGGATTGGTGCCGGGCTGGGGCGCAGCCGTCCCCCGTCTTTGCCTCGCTCTGCCTCCGAGGGGAGATGGAGCCCGTGGGCACGGGCACGCCTCACCAGTCCTCCCTTGGGTCCGCGCGCCCGGGACGTGGGTCGTGGAGGGATCATCTCCGGCGCGCGCGCGCAAAAATTGGGTGTGTGTGTGTGTGGAGAGGTTCTACCGCGCCCTGCTTCGCGGGGTTCTGGATAGAGGGGCCTTGGCGTTGGGCCCGGAGGCCTGGTTAGAAGGGGAAGGCGCCCGGGGGTTGGGCAGCCTTGGACGCGCCGTCCAGCCCGGCCCCAGCCGGCCCCACAGGCCAGCGGACATTTCTCAGGGTCGCCATCCTTTCCCGGGGCACCGGAGAGGCCGAAGTGGCCACGCGTGGCATCGCCACCAGACCCCGCGTGCGTGTGCAAGATCACTTTGAATTCGCGGGTAAGGAAAAGGAGGATGGTCTTTGAAAGCACCAACCTCACTCCAGTGGAAATGTGGCGCCTCGGGGAGCCACGGTCCCTCCCCCATGGCGGCCCGCAGCCCGGGAAGAAACGACACTGCGGCTGCTGCCGGCGCCTTGCCAGTGAGCGGCGTTCCCGACGCACCCCTCCCCTCCTTAACAGACGCGCGCCACCCGTGTTAGTGCAACCTGTGTCTTGTGGAAGAGCATCTGCGCCCCGTGCTGAGCTCAGGTGAAACCTGTTAGTCGCTGTTTGTTTGCATCCCAGAGGCTGGCAGCGATGTTTAACTTCCCTGACAACTCACCGGCTGCCTCTCTGCCAGGATGGATGAGAGACTGGATTGGAGGACCTCATGCCACTCACCATAAAGTCTCTCCAGAGCTCTTCAGACCTTCCAGATCCTGTCTGTCCATCTGGCAGAGTTTGCCCAAATGACTGCCCTCGTGAATATATTAAGAGTCCAAAAAAAAGAAAATTTAAAGTGCCAGTTTTATTCCCAGCTCTTAGTTCCAAGAAGAAGACAATTGTATGTGCGTGAGAAGGAAAACAAAGCATTTACTCTTAGATAAGTGATTGGGTTTGGTGTGTGTGTGTGTGGGGGGTAGAATAATGTATTTGCTAGCTAGATAAAAATGATAATGGAAGTTGAATGAATTCTTTCACATACTTTTGGCTCATACAAAAAAAGATGGTATTATGACTTAGGAGGATAAGGTCTGAGGAAGGCAGTTCAAAGTCAGCCAGGGCAAAAATACTGATGAAGGGGCTGGGAAGGTGGCTCAGTGGTAGAGCACTTGCCTTGCATGCCTGAGGCCCTGGGAAAAAAAAAGCCAGAAGTGGTGCTATGGCTCAAGTGGTAGCTTATTAGCCTTGAGCTGAAGAGCTGAGAGATAGCTAGCGCCCAGGCCCAAAGTTCAGGCTCACGACTGGACCCAAAAAAAATACTGATGAGACTCACCCACTATTAACCACCAGAAACCGGAGGTGGGGTTATATAGCTCCTGTGGTATAGAGCACCAGCCTTGAGCTGAAAAGCTGGGGGAGAGTTGCAAGGCCTGAGTTCAAGCCCCAGTACTAGCGCACACACAAAAGATTTTACCTCCACCCCCACTCTTGATAATGGTTTTTTGTGTGTGAATTCATGGGAAAAGCTGTCCTGGGTGCTTGATTACTATAATTGCTAAATGAGACTTCAGGGTGTTTGAACTCCAAGACTTTGCTGGAAATGTGTTGCCCAGGCTACTTGGACAGTTTGTTTTGATTTAGAGTATAGTAGAGTATGCTAAATACCGATTGGCATGATTGTACTGGCCTGCAGGTGACTAAAAAAGTTACTTTAGTTGTATCTTTGAAGTCATCTCAACTTCCAGCTCGCAGATGAATTCCACTTACAGCGGCCATGTTTACTGCTTTCCTCAAGGTCAGTTGTCTTGAACTTCCCAGGGCAGGGAAGTGGCAGAAGACAATGAACGTGAGAAGGATTTCATTCTTTTTTTTTTTTTTTTTTTGTCGGTCATGGGTCCTGAACTATTCAACTCTAGACTAGCGCTCTACCACTTGAGCTATAGTGCCACTTCTGGCTTTTTCTGCTTATGTGGTGCTGAGGAATTGAACCCAGGGCCTCAGGCATGCTAGGCAATCACATTACCACTGAGCCATCTTCCAGCCCAATTTGCGTTCTTCTAAATCCTTTTTCTGAGCCTGGCCTCATGGCTCAGGTCTGTAATCCTCACTACTCAGGAGGCTGAGTTCTGAAGATTGCCCTTTGAAGCCAGCCAGGACACCAAAGTTGGTGAGACTCTGCTCTCCATTTAACCAATAATGAATATTAGTAGGTGTTCTGATGTCTGAAGGGTTACTTAAAGAAGGCATGTTGATTTCATCAAGAATAGGAACTTTCGCTAAAATAAAATGTCAATCTTGAAACAAAGGCCAGGTGGGCCTCCATAAGAGCGCCGCAGGGTGGGGGGCACCGAGCAGGGCTCCTGCAGGGCCTGGCCGCCAGCACTGGGCAGGTGTGGCATCCCAGCAGGGGAGCCTGCCTGTGAGGCCAGGCGAGGTGGCAGGAGGGGACAGCGGGCTGACAGCCAGCACTGGGGCAGGTCATCAGTAGCCTGGCTTGCACTCCCTCTGCTCTGCACCTGTCAGTGAATCGGGCCGTTCTTGCCCGGACTTTGTGAACCGTACACTCTTGGTTCTGGAAATGGGCATGGAACCAGAGCTAGCCTCACCCACTGGGTGAGCAGCTGACGTGTGGCATGGGAAGAGGAGGCTAGCCACGGGCGCGTCTGCATCTTTTTGGCTCAAGGACAAGTCAAGACCCTTGCTAAGCCTGAAGCCAAGCCCCATGAAGTTTCCACTGATTTCTGGAATCTCTTTCTGCCTCGTCAGTATCACCAGTAGCAACGGACAGATTCTGAAGCTTGTAGTATTGCAATTATGAAGGAATGTAATTACTCGGTTGGAGAAAATGTTTCTCGTTTCCCTCGTGTTCGTAAACATTCCATTCAGATTTCTGATGTTTTCCCCTTTCCCTTTTCAAGTATGACAGACGGGACCATTGTTTCTGTTCTTGAACATCTTTTAACTAGCAATTACATTAAGCCTTTATAGTAGTTAATGATAGGTAATTCTTTTGTTGTGCCTGGGTTTAATGATAAATTCGAAGCTCTCCATGTAAAACTTGCTGAATCTCTAAATGGGATTGTTGTCTTTTGAATAGTGAAAATTACCAATTGGAAGGCAGGCGTATCTCAGCAGGGTGCCGGGGGCTTAGGCCTGTGATGCTACCTATTCAGGAGGCTGAGATCTGAAGATCATGGTTGAAAGCCAGCCCAGGCAGGAATGTCCATGAGACTCTTATCTCTAATTACCAGCAAAAAGCTGGAAATGGATCTGTGGCTCAAATGGTAGAACACCAGCCTTGAGTGAAAAAACTAAGGGACAGCACCGAGGCCCTGAGTTCAAGCCCCAGGACTGGTATGTGTGCATGCCCCCCCCCCCAACACAGTTGGAAGGTGTAGCTATCTCTTTGTCACCAATTTTTGCCACTGGTCTGGCCCTTTCTCCCTCTCAGAAGCAATAACAAGACGATACCAGCAGAGTAGTGAAGAAGGGCCGAGTACAGAAGTGGGAAAAGACCTGGCGGCTCAACTTGACAACTCTTGTGGGGTGGGCTGCTGTGTTGTAGAGTGAAAGAGATGGAGGAGGAGGGGTGAATAAAGTGGAGGAATGACATGTCCATTCCTTTTATGGTGCTTTCCAGTTGTCGCCATGGTAACTGTCAGTCATCTCCCTGCTGGAGGGTGTGCCATTTAGCATGTGGATGAGATAATGGGAAAGTTAGATATTGTCTGGCTGTCACTCTGGCAGCTATCTTTATCCAACCAGATTCAGCTAGCCACCTGGCCTCCAGCACCTTGACCTCCGAGACTAACATGGTCAGGGCAGACTAGAAGTTTGGATAGTTACTCTTCAGGGTAGCAGTTATGCTTTTTGTGCCAGTCCTAGGGCTTTATTTACTTCATTTGCTCAAATCTAGTGCTGTACTACTTGGGTCACAGCTCTCCTTCTGGCATTTTGGTGGTAAATTGTCTTACGGACTTTCTATTTAGGCTGGCTTTGAACTGTGATCCTCAGATCTCAGGCCTTCTGAGTAGGTAGAATTCCACACGGTGAACCACTGGTGCCTGGCTAAAATGTATTTATTTTTCTTTTGTTGCTAGTCCTAGGGATTGAACTCAGGGCCTGGGCACTGTCTCTGAGCTTCTTTTGCTCAAGGCTAGCACTCTTACCAGTTGAGCCACAGCGCCACTTCCGGCTTTTTCTGTGTATGTGGTACTGAGGAATGGAACCTGGGGCTTCATGCACGCTAGGCAAGCACTCTACCACTAGGCCACATTCTCAGCCTAATTTTTTTTTTTTTTTTTTAACTGGCTTGTATTGGGAATGCATATCTACTGTGCTATTCATCTGCAGTGGTTTAGCAAGTGTGTTAGGCGTTCCTTGAGGACCCTGCAATGCTGCTTTTAGACAGCTCTGGGCCTGCAGCAGCTGTGGTTCCCCTGTGCTAAGTGCTGTCTCTCCAGCACCCAGAGCAAGTACCTAGCTCTGAGTAGAAGTTCAGCAGACATCTGTTGGTTGAGTAAATAAACAAAACAGGTGTCTCAGGAGCAGTTGTAACCTTCTATGTGTGGAGTGTAGTGGGCTGCCTGCCCTCAAGGAGTTGTCATTTTGAGAGGACAAGCTGTGAACTATAAATATTAAACAACAACAAAAAAAAAGACCACCAAAAACTTTACAAGAACTTGTAAAAAATGATAAATGGGCTGTAATTGCTGAGTTCAGAATGGGAAGGGAAGGGAAGGACGGGGGTGGGGGGGGTGAGCAGGGGGACAGCGGCAAGGGTACTTACTTCACCAGTGAATTTGGAAGCATTATGGTAAAGCCCCACAATAGCAAAAGTCCTAAGGGCAAGTTGGATTTAAAGGGAAAAGGAGAAAAGGAAATGCCTTCCGACCCGTAAGTTTCACTCATGGAGTTTGGATGTCAGCTGTAACTTCTGGTTTGGAAAGGTTTTGTTTCTGCAGTGATCTAACTCACTTGATGGGCCTCAAAGCTACAAGCAAACAGAATACACTGGTTGGTCACCTGGACTTAGTAAGATTCCAAAGCACAGCTTGCTGCCAGTGGCCTATGAATCCTAGCTACTCAGGAGGCTAAGATCTGAGGATTTTCAGTTTGAAGTCAGCCTGGGCAGGAAAGTCTGTGAGACTCTTATTTTCAGTTAACCAGCTGAAAGCCAGGTGTGGCTCAAATGGTAGATAGAGTACCAGCCTTGAGTGGGAAAAGCTAAGGGACAGCATGCAGATCCTGGTGTCAGGACTGGCGCGCGCGCGCGCGCGCGCGCGCGCACACACACACACACACACACACACACACACACACACACACACACACACACACACACACACACACACACACACACACACACACACACACACACACACACACACACACACACACACACACACACACACACACACACCCCCCCCCCCCCCCCCCCCCCCAAGTGATACGTGTTATTTAAGATTTCTTTATGTCTGTTTGGAGCGACATAATTCGTTTGGCAAGCAGTTAAGTAACAGCAGAGAGGGAGCATGCCCCGGTGGAGGAGGAATGAAAGAGCCTTTGATTCATTTGCCTCTTGAGTTCCAGCCCCAGGGCCAGTGCTGCCTTGGGCCAGCGGCTGATTCTGGACCTTGGAAGCCATCTTAATGCCCAGCTGTGTGAGCGCCAGCCCTAGTGGGAGGGAAGAGAATAATGCCACAGGGTCCCATTAAACTCTTCCTGACTGCTGATGGGGGGCTTCAGCTCATTTCACATTCCTGCCATCATCATGGCGATTTCCAAACAGTGGTTACCATTTGAACTTGGATTGAAGTCACAACATTTCTGGGACTCCTTTTTATCTCAGTTAAATTCAGAAAACTTACAAGTGTCTCTGTTTTTCCCTCCTGGATAAATAAATGAACATTATACTTTAGATTACTATAAGGGAAAGTGACTCATGATAGTGGATTTCCATGTTTATTAAATAAAAACTGGGCACTGAAGGCTTATACCTGTAATTCTAGCTTCTCAGGAGGCTGAGATCTGAGAATCATGGTTCTAAGCCAGCCTGGGCAGAAAAGGCCATGAGACTTATCTCCAGTGACCCACCAAAAAGCTGAAGTGGAGCTTTGGCTCAAGTGGTAGAATGCTAGCCTTGAGCAAAAAAGCTAAGGGCCAGTTCCCAGGCCCTGTGTTCAAGCTCCAGAACCACCATAAAATAAATAAATAAACAATTGGCCTCTGCTATTGCCAACCTGATGGCTTCAGGAGCCTTAAATGACTTATAGGTAGTGATTTTGGCCAATAGAATTGCTAGGAAGAGTCATTTTAGGAGCTAGAAGTTTTTGACCATTCCAGGTGTATATACACATGTACCTGAAACAATACAAGAATGCCTTTACTGTTTGTCTGTTGTTGGTGTTTTTTTTTTTTTTTGTCAGTCCTGGGGCTTGAACTCTGCGTCTAGATGCTCTCTCTGAGCTTCCTTTGCTCAAGGCAAGCTCTCTACCACTTAGGCCACAGCTCCACTTCCAGCATTTTTGAGTAGTTTATTGGAAATAAGAATCTCACAGACTTGGGACCTGTGATCCTTAGTCTCTGCCTCCTGAGTAGCTAGGATTATAGGTTTGAGCCATCAGCACCCAGCTAAGTCTTCTGTATTTCAAGCAACTCTATGCTGAGCAAAACAAAATGGAAAAAAAAAAAAATCCCTAGTTGACAAAAGGTGAACAAATGCAGCAGTGGTGAAAATGAACTCTACAACTTGTAGGTGGGAATGGGAGGGAAAGACTAGGAGAGAAGGAGGGAAGGGGTAACATTGGAAAAGAAATGTACTCTTTACCTGATTATGTAACTGTAATCCCTCTATATATCCCCTTTATAATAACAAGTAAGGAAACAAAAAAAAAAATAATCCTCATTGTAAAATTCTCCTGGCCAGCTGGATAGGCAGTGTCTTGTAGGCTCTGATCCTCTAACTGCCTGTTTGTGGAAAGAAGAGTTAAGAGTGTGCCTTGTAATGCATATTTGGTCCTTATCTCTCTTACTTTAGCTCTTGAAGCCTTCTGATTACAACTTGTAGCTGCCAAGGCCTGTCCCGCAGTATTATCTAGAGCAAAAAGTTTCCATGTGGTTGGTTTAGCAGAAGCTGCTTTCACCCCATACTGAGCCCGGGAAGGTGGAAGTTGTAGGAGCTTGAAAAGGAGCAGAGCTTTAGAAAAGAAATGTGAGTTACCTTAAACTTTTCCTAACATTTAATTAGCCTTTTCTTATCGCTCTGTGTGTATTTCAGAAACATGATTGCATTTCTAAGCTGAGCTTTCTTTCCTGTTTTCTACCCTGGAAAGAATTCTCAATTGACCAAGGGTTTTTCTTACGATGTTGTCTTTTTTTCTTTTCCTGTCCGTTTCCCCTGCTTTTTAACTTTAAATTCACACTTGACCTAGATAATTCTCTTAAGTTATATGTTCTAAAAAAAAATGGCCTAGAGGGGAGGAAAATAAACCACATTGTTCTGTGAATTCAAAACAATATACTGAGAGTCCAAGCTTCCCCCCCCCCCCATGTAAAGGTCTTTGTTTTCCCCTAAGAAAAATACTAAACTTTAGCTATCCTGTTCATTGTTTTTCCTTTCCACTTTTTACACTTTATTTTGCTTTAACTCATGTAGTGTAGTTTTTTTTTTTTTTTTTTTGTTATAAGATCTACTTTAGTGGCATCACAATTCCTTTTCCTCAGAGGACAGAGTTAGGAGTTGTCTGGGTCAAAAGAACAGAGAAAATGCCATCTCATACCTAGGTTTTGTTTCCTTACTTTCTTAATGCCTGGTTAAGTTCCATTTGCCATTACTGCTTAGTAATGGCATGAGATAAGCAAGTGAATTCAATTTTAGTCAGGATGTTCTATCCTTTTTTTTTTTTTTTTTTTTGGTGCCAGTACTAGGGCTTGAACTTAAGACTTGGGTCTGCCTTTAGGTTTTTGCTCAAGGCTGGCTCTTGAGTTTCAGCTCCATTTCTAGCTTTTTGATAGTTAATTGGAGATAAGGGTCTGGCAGACTCTCTTGCCCATGGGAGCTGTGAACTGTGATTCTCAAATCTCAGCTTCTTGAATAGCTAGGATTACAGGTGTGAGCCACAGATGCCTGGCATGTTCTGTCTTCTCTGACATGGACATGTAAGGTGATAGCATTAGGAGAAGTTTTGTTATTTTTTTTGTTATTTTTTTAATTGTACTTAATGTACCGATTTTGCTTGTTGCTATAAAATTGTTTGTTAACTTTAATAAGTTGGAGAAAGTGTTCTACCCTGCAGATCCCTGTGTTCTTCCATGTGGTGATAGGGAATAGCATGAGGATTGTTTTCCTCTACTGAAATGAAGTTCTTGGTTACTGCTGTATTGGGAAATGTGGTTAGGCCACTTTGTGAATATCAGAACTCCTCCCTGACGTGACTATCTGATTAAAGAATTAAATGCCTGCTGTGTGTTCTCAGCTCCAATCTGTAACACATGCCCGCAGTGCTTAGGGCGCCAAGATAAAATGTTTCTGGTTGGAGGGATGACCCTTAATGATGGCTGGGGAAGAGCTTTCATCTTTAACTTTTGGAAGAGGAGCCTTGGTAAAATGCCACCTTCCATATTTTACATTCCAATGGTGTTGGGTAGGGCTTGGTGAAGAAAGCTGACCTCATTCTTTTAGGGAGGTATTTGAACCCCTTACCCTCTGGCGAAGTTCTAATTGACCCCAAAGTTATGTGTGAGCCTCTGGATTTGACGAGTTCTCCCTGACAGTTGCAAGTTTAAATGTTTGAAGTGCTGAGAAAAAGCCAAATGGTAAGAGTCCAAAATATTAGGGAAGGTAATTTATTCCTAGTGATGTGATACAAAATCTGACTCATCTTCACGGAAGCGTTTATCTCCCAACAAAAGTACACAAAATTATACTGTGTCAAGTGGACAGGTTTTTTTCTTATTTTTCTATAAGGAATCAAATATGGCTCAAATTTATCAATGCATAATGCTTCAAACAGGAGAAACATGTGAGCCTCATCCATTTTTTTTCTTTTTTCTTTTTCGCTAGTCCTGGGTCTTGAACTCAGGGGCTGGGCACTGTCCCTGAGCTTCTTTTGCTCAAGGCTAGCACTTGAGCCACAGTGCCACTCTGGCTTTTTCTGTTTATGTGGTACCGAGGAACCAAACCCAGGGCTTCATGTATGCTAGCAATCACTCTACCACGAAGCCATATTCCCAGCCCTCATCCATTTTTCTGTATCCATGATTTGTCTCCAAAAAGGAAATGCATGTGTGTGTGTGTATGTATGTATGTATATATGTATATGTATGTGTGTGTGTTGGTATTGTCCTTTGGTGATTGTAACTGTTAATTTCCAGAGGACAAAGATGGTACTTGTGCCTTGTCTGAACTGTGTGTGATACCTTGACTAGCATGAACAAATAATTGTAATTCTTGGAGTCTAAAATGATAAATCGTCTTGTCCAATATTCCAAAAGGTTCACCTTTTCCAACCCATTCTTCTCTGTGTATTGTTTAAGTGTCTTTTGCTTTTCATCCAGTTGTGTGTGTGTGTGTGTGTGTGTTTGCGTGTTTGCATGAGTGCACGCACTCGTGCCATGTACTAGGGCCTGAACTCAGGGCCTTGCTCTCTTGCTTGGCATTTTTTTTTTTTTGGGGGTCCGGTTGTGGGGCCTGAACTCTGGGCCTGGGCGCTATCCCTCAGCTCTTCAGCTCAAGGCTAGCGCTCTACCACTTGAGCCACAGTGCCACTTCCGGCTTTTTTCTTTTTGCTTATGTGGTGCTGAGGAATCGAATCCAGGGCCTCATGCATGCAAGGCAAGCACTCTACCACTGAGCCACCTTCCCAGCTCCAATTGCTTGGCATTTTTTGCGCAAGGCTGACTCTCTGCTATTTGAGCCACACCTCCACTTCTGTCTTTTTGCTGGTTAATTGGAGAAAAAGAGTCTCTGAGCTTTGTTTACCCAAGCTGGCTTCAAACCATGAACTTTAGATCTCAGCCTCCTGAATAGCTAGAAAAACAGGCATGAGCTATTGGCACTCAACTTCATCCAGTCTTATTTTACATCATTTGCATTAGAAATGTAATAACTATTGAGGGTTGGGAAGATGGCTCAGTGGTAGGGTGCTTGCCTTGCATGCATGAGGCCCTGGGTTCGATTCCTCACCATCACATAAACAGAAAAAAGCTGCAAGTGGGGCTGTGGCTCAAGTGGTGGAGCGCTAGCATTGAGCTGAAGAGCTGAGGAACAACGCCCAGGCCCAGAGTTCAGTCCTCTCGACCAACCCTCCTCACCCCCCCCCAAAAAAAAAGAAATAGAATAACTATTAAATATCAGTTTTTCAGTTATATACAACTCCTTCCCCAATAGCTGAGAAGAGTCTAACTCCTTACAGGAAATTAAAGTTAGCCTCAGAAAGACGAATGCATTTGTCCAGCTGCTGTGTTGGGGTGACCTTAGGCACTGTGGAAAATTCCTAAGAAACTGACCTAAGGAACGCTGCATTCACCCGCAAGAGTTTGTGTGATACTAGGAGCGTGAGTGTGTTGTGATTCCTGTGAGCTAGAGCTCTGGAAGAATTCAGCAATTCTTCCCAAAGGTGACAGGTGACATTCCACCATGGCATTAAAGGATGGGTTTGATGGTCAGAAATGGGACTGGCCCCAAACCTGATTTCCTTCTCTCCATTTCCCAGCCCCTCGGGAGCGGGTCCCCTTTGTTCAGCCAGACAGCTGGCTCCTTTTCCCATCATTTCCATCATGCTACCCTTGAATCCCCTTGTAGCCAAGTCTAGCAGACAGCTTTTCCTTCCAGTTTCTCTTCGTGTGCCTTCCTGACTCAGGTAGTGGGGAGCATTTGAACACGGAAGCTTCTGGAAGGTTGAACATATGGATGTTACAGGCCAAGTCCAGCTGGTTTTCCTAGCTTGCTAGAGCACAACCTATTGTCTGGGGGAGGGGTGTGTGTGGAGGGCTTGCTGAGTCATTTATTCATGCTTTTTATTACCTCTTGGCTGGAATATCACCATTCATTGTTCATAAGCTGGCCCAGCTTGTTTACTTTTTTATAAATTACATGTAATCAAGTCCTCTTGCAGGTCTGGCTACTGTAATTGGCAGTCACCACAGAGCTAGGCTGACAAGTCTGCCTTTCTGCTGACGCCTCCCGTTCATTTGCACTCACCCAGTTGCCTTGCCTTTTCCATCCGTTCCAAGGGAGAGGACTACCACCATACCCTCTACTCGTAGAAGGTCGAAAGAACATGAGCAGAGCTGGCAGGGTCCTTGTTGCCCTTGGTTTGGGATACTGACCCTCAAACATAAGTGTGCTTTGAGAGCCCCTTCTAAAATGAAGGTTTCTCCTTATTTTCTTGTCCTTCTGGTCTCCCCTCCCCTCCCTTCCCCTTCCCTTCCCTTCTCTTCTTTCTTCCTTCCCTCCTTCCTTCTTTTTCTCTTAGCAGGTTCTGAAACCTGCAATGTTTAACATACTCACACCCTTCTGGTAGTGAGGTCGGTGGTCTTCATATGACATTTCGGGAAATCCTCACTTAGGCCTAAAAGAAAAAAGGAGAAGAAAGAAAATCCAGTAGAAGTAAATCCTTAGGTGGTAGAGGAAAGCAAAGACCCAACTCAGGAGAGAGACACCTCTTCCTTCGCTCCTGTGGGAGGAGGGCTGCATGGTTACCATAGGTGTGCGGTGCTTTCTGACCCAGGCTGACACGCATCTGCACCTCTGAGAGCATGCACTTAGAAGTTAGAAATTTTAAAGAGGTGTGGCTATGAGGAAGTGTTTGAGCCTCACCAAGATGCTTTCAAGACACTATTTAGTCAAAGAAGGTATTAAGTCAGTATCGATTAGAAAAAAAAAGAATGTGCATTCCCAAATCGAGATGAAGAGGAGAGGTGAAGGAGGATTAGTTCTTGACCAGAAGTTCTGGTTATTCTGGTTACTAGATTGTAAACTTGTTATTAAAGTGGAGTCCAGATTTCCTGGGATACTTCAAAATTCCTCTGCCCTCTCTCATCCATCATATGTGTTATACACATCTGGATAGCTCTACTTTTTGGTTAATTTTGAGATGTGATTGATTTGTAAAAGGGAAAGTAATTTTGCTTGACTAAAGAAGTCCCTTTTCCCCCCCTTAACTCTGTGTGTGTGTGTGTGTGTGTGTGTGTGTGTGTGTGTGTGTGTGTGTGTTTAATGTAAAATCCTCTTTTAAGAGACCAAGACAGACTCTATTTTAGAAATCTATTCAAGTAAACCAGGTGGACGTGGTTACTTAACCCCAGCAGCAAAGTTTATTTCTAGCTCTTTACCTACTGAACTCTATTCTAGAAAGCTTTTTTTTTTTTGGACATAACATTTCCTTAGGGAAACTTAGTCATTATATCCAATTTCCTTACAGTATGAACTTGACCAAAACAAACGATAATAAAAAATAATTTTGGAAACCCAGGAAAAAATAATGGGTATCTCATCTCTAGCCTTTGTTAAACTGTTGACCTGCCTGTCTACTCCTGTCTCGGCAGGAAAGCATTCAGTTCACATGCCCACCAGCACTTAGGATATCAGGCTGCTCTGGGGAACTTTCCCACTACAGTGGTGTGTTTCCCAGTTTCCCCTTGGACCCTCATCCACTTCCCCTCCCTTCTCTTCCATTTATTTACTCTGGAACACGTTAGCCTCTGAAGTATTGCTCATCTGCCACCTCCCAGATCTCTAAGAATCTTCCTATCTGCTTCCTAAGTGTAGAGGACCCATTAATGTCATTAGGCAAAATAGCTGCCACACCCCTCGTTGAAGCTCGAGACCCGGTGAGTTTGGTGAGTAGATCACACTTGCTTCTGAAGAGAAAAGAAGGGCTGTGGTTACTGTGGCTGGTGGTCACCCACAGTCAGCTGCTTCCATCCATCCTGAGTGGTGGCGGGCTGGGCTCCTGCCTGACTTCCACCCTGCCAGCAAAGGCCCTGCTTGCTTCTCTCAGGTGACCTTAACCCTTGCTCTGTGTGTGTGTGTGTGTGTGTGTGTGTGTGTGTGTGTGTGTGTGTGTGTGTGTGTGTGTGTGTGTGTGTGTGTGTGTGTGTGTGTGTGTGTGTGTGTGTGTGTGTGTGTGTGTGTGTGTGTGTGTGTGTGTTTAAACCACACTTGGCATAACTCTTATTAACTGCTTAATATTCTTAAATATATATATATATTATATATTGGCCTGGGATATATACTAATCCATATACTGTTTAATGTAAGTGGTAGATTTTTTCCAGTGAATGCTGACTGACCTGACTAGAAACAAATTTAAATGCTCTTAGGGAGGAACATACCTTTTAAGTATTTTAAGTACAACCTAAAAAAGAAGCCCCCAAACCTCCCTATAAATTGTCAGTGGAAGTATTTTAACCACAATTTCCTGTTTAGCATATAGAAAAAGAATGTTATAAGATGGCAAGGAAGCAAAGTTAGGGCCCTTTGTGCAAGTTCATGCCTTAGTTTAGAAAAATTTTGTGACTAAAATACATAGCAAGTTTTTTTTGGAAAAAATATTTTTACACCTACTTGTATTTGCATAGAAAATGTACATGGTTTGGCCTAAAATTCATAATGTATTTGACTATATACTATGACTGTATAATTTGTCTATTTTTGTTTTAGGACACATTTAAAAAAATTTCTAGCATATTTAAATCTTTAACTTCTATTTGCTTGTTCCAATGACTTTAAGGAACTACGAGATACCTACCTACCTTCTTTCCTTCCTTCCTTCCTTCCTTCCTTCCTTCCTTCCTTCCTTCCTTCCTTCCTTCCTTCCTTCCTTCCTTCCTTCCTCCTTCCCTCCCTCCCTCCCTCTCTCTCTCTTTCTCTTTCCTTCCTTTTTCTTTTCTTTCTTTCTGGCTCTAACCTGAAATTTTAGTTACTTGTTGAAAACCCGTGCTCTTACTAAGGAAAATTAGAATGTGGATATTGAAATATTTTTCCTCCTTCAGCTAAGTTCAAGCTTTATTAGCATTCTTGTCTACTTTCACATAGGATCGCTTTTGTTTTCTTAAACATTAAAAGAGTAAGTTTTCTTCAGCTTTGTCATATTCATTGAAACAACCAGGAATAGAAAAAGAATCACGGAAGCTGAAGGCCAGTTCTTCTTATAATGACAAAAGAAAAGAAAAGAAAAACTCCTTGTCATTTGTTTGTTTGAGACAAGAGTCACTTTGTGGCTTGGCTGGCCTTGAACTCCCTGTGCAGTCAGGCTAGCCTCCAACTATAGATCCTCCTGCCTCAGCCTTCCATGTGCTGGGATTACTGGCATCTACTATCCTGTGTGGCTTTCTTTTTATTCTTAATGAGATGAGTGAATCCTGTAGGGAACTTGATTAAGCCTAGATCATACCTTGAGTCCCAGACAGAGGGAGGACTGGAACCAAGCTGGGGATGACCCCTCCAGGGCCATTCCCAGCCTGACACGTTCCCTGTTCCTTCCCTCCACCTTCTGTCTGAAGGCGCGGCTTCTAAAATTCAGATCCTTGCAGTGAGTGGAGGCAGCTGGCACGTTCGTCTCAGCTTACCTCTTTTTCTTTTCAATTGTGGTTAAAAACAAGAAAGGCAAAACACAACCAGCCACCACAGAACAAAACTGACCTTCTCACCATGTGTGAGCGAGGGCTGGCGCAGGAAATCCATGAAGGGACCCAGCCTGGCTCTCTCGGTTCTCTGCAGGGTCTAGTGCCTAGCGGGAAGGGGCTTTGTGCTGACTGACACCGTTCAGGACGGTCCCAGGCCCACACCTCACCGGAGCAGGAAGTGAATTATGTGGGATTTGCTCACCTGATCCACACCGAGGAGCCTACTGGAGTGCACACTTGGAAACCCCACACCCCTTTCTGACCCCTAGGGGAAATTCTTTCCTCCTAGTTGATTCTGGTGCTCTGTTTAATCTTGAGCATATGAGCATGAGTCACCTCGGGTAAGTGTGTAATCCCGTTTCTGCCTTCCTTCCAGCTCCCCTTCAGTGTGTCTGTGGCAGTTACTGGGTCCAGGTTTCCTGCACAAGGAAGGGTTGGTGGTTTAGGGGTCACTTTGGGGACTTTTTTTTGGAACCAGTGCTTGTGCTCCTGCAGGGAAGCCGGGTGGCCTGAGCTCTGAAATTCAGGCTATGTCTGGAATGTGTGTGTGGACAGCCTTGGGGGGGGGGGTGGAGGGAGGGAGAGAAGATGGGGAAATTCTGAGATGGTTTTGGAATATGGACAGAGGACAGTTTTGTGATTTTGCTGTGTACCCAAAAGGCATTGGCGTGGGGCTAAAGAGACCGTGGCTGGCGGGGGCACAGCTCTGCCTGGTCCTCCGCCATTGACCTGTGCCATGCTCTTCACCATGGCCATTTCTGCTTTCCCACGATGAGCACTATTTCTTCAGAAGATGCTTTCCAGAAGTGTGGAGTCTTTCCTGGTGATATGGGCTGGAATCTTTAAGGGACTTGGAAAGAATGTAAATCCTTCATGCTTGTTGAGACACCCAGGGAGGAAGATGCGAGTGCGTGTGACTTGAACATTCAACCGAAAAATCTGTATCCATTTTTAAATACTACATACATTCGAGCAAAGCCCTTGAATGCTGCTTTTACATTGGCAGTTGTTCAGCCAGCAGTCAGTAATCTCACTTAGCAAGTGTTTGGCAACGCCTATTTTAACAGGTACTGGTTCAGTTCTTACTGAGGGAGGGAAGGACTGGAGGGAGGGAGGGAGGTGGCCCTCACTCTGCCCTTATTAGCATATTTTGAATAACTGTATTTGAGCCATCGCCAGCTAAGCTAGTCTTTTGGAGGTCTGCCCGATGAGCAGTGGGACTCTTTGAGCAGTGTAGAGGTTGGAGTCTGTAATCATTTTACTTTCAATTTTCTTTTTCTTAGAGCAGAAAGATTTGAGAGGATGCTATTGAGGGTACTTCAATTTCCCCCCTCCCCCTCAAAAATAAAAACAAAAATAAAAAATCCCACTCTGTTTTCTTGTTTAATTCTGTAGAAGTTTTGGATCTTTTCTACTTTTTTAAAAAGGCATATATGTATGTATGTATATATATATATATGTGTGTGTGTGTGTATATATATATATATATATATATATATATATATACTTATATTTATAAAGAAAGTACCATCGGAGATTTCTTAGAAACACCTTGGGGAAATGTGTTCTGGTTGAGTTTGGTTTTGCTGTATGTGGAATCGGTCTGCACGTCGCTGGAGAATCTCTTTGTAGGTTTATCGTGGGAACATCAGTTGCTGCATAAATCTTCCTCTCCATCCAGAGGTATTTTTCTGACTTGGCATTGACATGTGACTGACCATGACTGCGATTTTGGGTTCTAGAATTGTCAGGGGAGAAGTCAGTTGAAAGGAAGGCTTCTCTGATATGTTCATGAACAGGTTTTGGTTGTTATTTGCTTGTTTTGTGCCAGGACTGGGGCTTGAACTCCGGGCCTCTTGCTCTTGCTTATTAGCATTTTTGGTCGAGGCTGTCACTCTACCCCTGAGTGGAGCCCACAGCTCCACTTCCAGCTTTTTGGTGATTAACTGGAGATAAGAGTCTCATAGACTATTCTGCCTGGGCTGGCTTCGAACTTCGATCCTTAGATCTTAGCCTCCTGAGCAGGATTACAGACATGAGCCAGCAGTGCCCAGTTGGTTTTGTGTGTGTGGTGGTGGTGGTGGTGGGGGTAAGAGTTGGTGATGGTAGAAGTACTAGGTTTTGGTGGTTGGTGGTACAGAACTGGGCTTTGAACTCAGGTGGAGATGGACAACAGGTGCTTAGTTCTCTTGTTCTTATTTGGGGAGATAGCTCTGGGAGCATCAGAATCACCAGAGAGCTTTTTCAAAACCTGTTTCCCTCCCTTGTGCCTGTTGTGGTGCAGGGGTGTGGTTTCAGTCTATTGTGTTTCTGTGGTGCTGGGGTCAGACTGAGGACCTCGAGCATGCTAGACAAATGCTGCACCCCCAGCCCTGGTGCCTGCTTCTTGGGATGACGCAGCTCTCACACCAGCCTCGTCCCGCCTTTACATCATCTACCACCACCACCACCATCATCATTTTAGGTCAAAAGTTATTCTCAAGATTATTACTTACTTTTTACTATTATTTATTATTACTATCATTAATTATTCCTTATCAAGACTATTATTAGTTGTCTTTAGTTGCACAAAAGGGTTTCAATTCAGCACGTCCTTTAAGTGTACAATGCCTGTATTTAAAAATATAAGCAGTATCGACCACTGGAAACAACAAACTTGATCTTTTCTAGGAAAGAACTCTGCTCTGGTATATAATGAACCAAACCCAGCATTATTTTTATATGGGTCAGCTATGTTTATGTATAATAAATTTTTGAGTTATCAAATGTCACCTCTATTTTGGGCCTTCAGTGTCAATAGTAGGATCCATATATCTACATGACTGCCGTCTACCCTTCACTAATTGTGCAAATTTTTTTTTTTTGTAGGGGGGGTGTCATAAGTTGTTTTTTTGCAGTTGATTTATAACAGATTGTCTAAAGGAAGAATTTGTAGGCCACTGTAAGCCTCAGGGAGCAGTGTAGTTTACCGAGTACCTTTGAATAGCATTTCAATAGCTGTTTTTTTTATTCTAAATTGTTTAAGATGTCATCTGTGAGTGTCTCCTTCGGGTCAGTGTGTTGAATTATAGGAACACTTGTAGAATGTTACCAGCCTCATTGTTGACTATGTCTTTAACCATCCACAAAGATGGTAGATATAAAATCTGTTTTTCCAACAAGTATATGCATGAAACTAAAACAATTTATTCAGGTTGTAAAACAACGCAAGTGAAACTTGAGCTGTGGCTCATGGCCCATGTTGAAGCGGATAGCATGTGTGCAGGCAAGGAGATCCTAAAGACTGATAATCTCTTTAGAATGCGTTAATATTGTCAGGCTGAATAGGAGTTATTTGGTAGGCAGACCAGATTTTAAAAAGGAAACAACAAAATAAAACTTAAATACATAATTTCCTGTCCCTTTGATTGATTTTAGTGACCAGCTAGTTGGTCTTTGTGGTGACACTTGTAACTTTTTTCTTGGTTTTTGTACTTGGCATGTTTTAAGTACTAAAAAACGGTATGGGGGAAATGTGAATGGGAGCTGCCTTCAGGTGGAGTAAGTTTAGCTCCTGGAGTCCATGTTCTAGCTTGTTCTGCTCTTGGGTGCCCTCCCTAGCTCCTTGGCTTATTTACATATTGTATAATCCAGACTGGCTTGTCCTGTTCCGTAGGTTTGTTATAAACTGCTCAAGCTTGTGATAACATTTTAAATGGCACGAGAAGTTAAACAGTCCTTGAGTGACAGACCAAAGGGCTGTAGTCAAGGTGTCCCAGAGTCTTCCCCTTCCATCTAGTTCCGTGTTTCTCTGAGTAACAGGAAGCAAATGGAAGTACAGGAACTCCTGGTCACATGATCATCCCTTCCACGAGACAGCCAGCAGGCCATGTCTGATCCCATAAGATGTCCACTAATGAGGTATGGCCCTAGACAAACCAGTAAACAAAGCCAGTGGAACCATTTTCATCTATCGATGCCCACAGTGAAACCAGTGGAGCTGCCCAGTGAAGCCGGCTGTCTGGTGGACGTTTTCCTGTGCTTTATGATGACATTCATTGGAATGGCCTCCTGGTACCAGGTTTGCCCATGGCTTCCAGGCTTCTGAAGGTACCCACCCCCTACCTTGCTGAAAGTGTCCTGTGTGGGAGAGCCGAGACCTCTATTGCCCTGGGTGCTTGCTCAGCGCTGGGCATGTCCTTCTTGTAGCCCATTCCCAGAGTTTGGGAGTCCAGTGGTAGACAAGGAAATCTCTCCCCAATCCCCTTCTCACCCCAGGTCTCTCATCTCTGCAGGTGTTCCCAGTGCTGAAGGCAAGTGACCCAGGAGCTCCTCCACCCTGTTCTGCTCTCTGCGCTCTGCCTTCAGCCAGGCAATCTTGCTGAATTGAGATGTTCTGAGTCGTTCAGGATATTTCAAACTAAGAGTGAATCTTGGTGGGGAAAGTCACGTTTCTGTAGGTTTGGCAGGTTGCAGACTGCTTGTTTGTTTTTGTTTTTAGCACTTTTTCCATATAATGGTTTTAGAGACCAGGAGAGGAAATGGCTGAAACTATGTAGTCTTGGGCAGATTATATAACTTTGGGTGAATCCTGGTTTAAAAATGAGAGAGTTGCCTGGCATTAATGGCTCACACCTGTAATCCTAGCTAACTCAGGAGGCTGAGATCTGAGGGTTGAAGTTTAAAGCCAGTCGAGGCAGGAAAGTCCATGAGACTCCTATCTCCAATGAACTACAAAAAGTCAATGGCTTTTTGTGGTAGAATGCTAGCAGTGAGCAAAAGAAGCTCAGAGACAGGGCTCAGGCCCTAAGTTTAGCACAAACAAACCAAAAACCTTAGGGTTTCATCACTCCAAGTCCTGCTCTCAGAAAATAAAGAAGGGCTGGGAAGGTGGCTCAGTGGTAGAGTGCTTGCCTTGCATGCATGAGGCCCTGGGTTCGATTCCTCAGTACCACATAAGCAAAAAGAAAAAAGCCGGCAATGGCACTGTGGCTCAAGTGGTAGAGCGCTAGCCTTGAGCTGAAGAGCTGAGGGACAGCGCCCAGGCCCAGGGTTCAGGCCCCACGACCGACAAAAAAGAAAAAGAAAAGAAAAAAGAGAATAGGCTTGTATAGATCAGGTCAGTTAGAAAAGCAGAATTCAGGAATTGGGCGTTCTGATTTAGTTTACATTATTTTCCTGTTTTAAATTTGGGTTTATTGCTTGAGATGAAAGCTTATCTTTTTTTTGTTCCAGAATTCAGGGCCTGGATGCCGTCCCTCAGCCCTTTTGCTTAAGGCTGATGTTCTAGTTCAACCACACTTCCATTTCTGGCATTTGCTGCTTAATTGCAGATAGGAGTCTCACAGATTTTTCCTACTCTGGCTTGCTTCAAGACATGATCCCCAGATCTCAGCCTCCTGAGTAGCTAGAATTACAGGTATGAGACACCAGTGTCTGGCTAAAGCCCAGGGATTCCCCCTCCTCCCCCCGCCCTTTTTTTTTCCTGCTGTAACTTTTTGTTCTTTTTTTTTTGGGTCCTGTCGTGGGGCCTGAACTCTGGGCCTGGTCACTGTCCCTCAGCTCTTCAGCTCAAGGCTAGCGCTCTACCACTGGAGCCACAGCACCACTTCCAACTCTTTTCTTTTTGCTTATGTGGTACTGAGGAATCGAACTCAGGGCCTCATGCATGCAAGGCAAGCGCTCTACCACTGAGCCACCTCCTTCCCAGCCCCTTTGTTCTTGAATTAAAGGTTAAAATACCTTCATTCAGCAAATAAGTGTTAGGCTTTATAGACACCTTCAGATGATAAAATGGGAAACAAAATTGGGGTTAGGATAAGCAATGCTAGTTGGATATTTAGCAGCAGTAGCAGCAGCAGCAGCAACAACAAAAGAGGACATATAACTGGAATTAGAAACTCTTTCTTCCTGTAAGTGCTGTTTTCCCTAAACCCTCACCCTTCCACATGCAAAAAAAAAAAGTTTTCTTCCAAGTTGTTTCTCCCCAGAATCCTGCCTCTTGCCGTTAAGAATGTTCTCATGTGCCAAAGTTTTGTTATTCATGTGACTTCTTGTAGCAATTTGTGTCTTACTGAAAAGACTTTTTAAAAGTATCTGGCAAATGTTATTGGTCAGAAACTAAAGGGAAAACTTAATAAGGGCAATTTAGTTATAGTGACCAGGAGAAATCAAATGCATTACCTGTGGTGACCCAGATCAGATTACTCTAAGAGAAATATCAATTCTAATTAAAGATAATGTATGATGGCTTATTTCCATTTTTCGGAAATTACGTTTTGTGATTGTGAGCTGTTCTTAGCTTCAATAATACATCTTTGTTAAGATTTCTCTATCAGGCTAACTCAAGGAGATAATTCTTTAGCCTGAATGGATGGCATCACTGTTGCTTTGGGAATCGTTAAGCAGGGGATTAACAATTGGAGCTTTTGGGCTGGGTTGGAGTTCAGTGGTACATATGCAAGATGCCCTGAGTTCCAGCTTTGGCATCACCCCAGAAATTTTTCAAGGCTTTTAGCTGGACTTCTTGTAGAGTAAGAAACCTTCAAACATGCCAGGAAGTAAGTACATGATTTGTTAGTGAGCCTCTCTACCACTTGAGCCAATCATCCAGCCCTGTAACTAGATACTTTTCTTTTTAAAAAATTAGCTCACTTTAGTTATGCAGGAAGTGGGATTTCATTGTTTCATAACTAGATACTTTTTAGGGAATTAGGCAACAGGGCTGCTGAGTTTGTCAATCTAATAGGGAACAATAAATATTATTTTGTTATTTAGGGTGTGTGTGTGTGTGTGCTGTTTCTGGGGCTTGAACTCAGAGCCTGGGTGCTGTCTTGAGCTTTGTTTTTTGCTCAAGGCCAGAGCTCTATCACTTGAGCCACAGTTCCACTTCCAGCTCTTACATAAGTTCATTAGCAGTAAGGGTAGCACCAACTTTCCTGCCCGGCCTAGCTTCGAACCACAATCCTCAGATCTCAGCTTCTGAGAAGCTAGGATTACAGGCGTGAGGCCACTATCCCTGACTTAGACAAAATTCTCATTGTATAGCTCAGGCTGGCCTGGAACTTGAGATCCTCCTTTCTTAGCCTCCCTGAGTTCTGCGATTCCCAGGCTCATCTCAAATCACCTCTTAGCTTATCCCTGCTGGAGCAGCATGGCCATGCGTTCATCCTGTCCTTTGACAGCAGTGATGCAGGCTCTGGAGCTCCCTGACCGACCAGGATGATTCCCTGCAGGGCATGTGTGCTGTGTAAATCTCACAGTGGCCTTTGACCAAAAGCAATAAAATGTTACCCGGCTTGGCATGTCCATCAGAGTTTTCAGTTGTAAGCAACAGAAATCTCAGGCTACTTTAATCCGAAAGAGAGTTTGTGAAAGATATTATTAGGTAGCTTTAGTTTCTCTGGGAAAGCTGAGAACCTCTCAGGGAAACTTGTCAAACAGGAATGGTACAGCTGTACTGGTCCAGGTAATGGCTCACAGCTGATTCACACACCCTGATCCTAAGCCCACAGTGACAAGAGACACAGGCTGCCACACTGCTCCCTCTGGAAAGGGCACTTGGCTTGCTGCAATTCAAGATCCCAGTTGGATTTATTGGGTGGGGTCGCAGTACCTGATGTGTGCTTGCACTTTGCTCACAGAGATGACTGTAGAAGGAGTTGTGTAGCGTTTTCCAGCGTTTGTTAGTCATGGGATTAAGGATTTTGCCAAACAGAGGAAGAGAAGTTCGGATGCCAACAGCCCCAAAGAATCACATAAGTCCACTTACAATGTGTGGTAGTGTTGGAGTTAAAAAAAAAAAAAAAGAATAGAGGTGAGCACCAGTGGTTTAAGGTCCTAAAGTGGCTGGGACCAGTTTTGTAGATTCTGGAGCCTTAGACTGAATGGGTGCTTGGGTCCTTTGGATGCTGACCAGCTTTTCCAGAAGAAGAGATGGTAGTACGTAACAAATCACTAGTTTAGTGGGCAGGTCAGAAGCCAGCAAAGGATTGAATAGATTTTACTTAGTAGGGGGAAAACTAGACTTAGGGACCTGTTAGGAGAGCTGAAGGGCCAGATGCTTCCAGGAATCAAAAGTGGGAGAAGATGGGAAGGAGGCCATAGCTGGTACCTGGGGAAGCAGGAGGTTGTGTGTGTGGTTTGTATAATTGACAGTGTATTCTCCGACTTGTTGCTCTCTCTATTAATCAATCCAGGGCATGGTGATGAAAACTCACCCTATTGTGGGTTGACAAACTCAATAGATGTGTGCAATTGTGTCTTTAAACGTTAGTTATTTTCCTTTTTTTTTTCTTCCTTTTTTTTGTTGGTCACGAGGCTTGAATTCTGGGCCTGGGTGCTGCTCCTCAGCTCTTCAGCTCAAAGCGAGTGCTCTACCACTTGAGCCACAGTGCCAGTTCCGGTTTTCTGGAGGTTAATTGGAGATAAGAGTTTCACGGACTTTCCTGCCCAGGCTGGCTGTGAACCACGATTCTCAGATCTCAGCCTCCTGAGTAGCTAGGATTACAGGTGTGAGCCACCAGCACCTGGCAAACTTAGTTTTTGCCATTCTTTTCCTCTTCTGCTCACCCTGCCCCTTCCCCTCTCAGCCACTGTCCCTTCTCTCCTTTCTGACCCTTCAGTGTTTTTCTTCCTCATTAGACCGTTAGCTGCAGGAGGCAACCCATGTTGAGCCAGGTGCTGGTGCTCACGCCAGTAATTCCAGCTAGATTCTAGCTCTCAGGAGACTGAGATCTCAAGATCCTAATTTGAATCCAGCCTGGACCAACAAATCCTGAGAGATTCTTATCTGCAGTTAACCAGCTAGAAGTAGAGACAGGGCTCCAGGAGTAGAGTGCCAGCCTTGAGCAAAGAAGCAGAGCCCTAGGCCCTGAGTTCAAGCCCCCAGGAGGGCCCCAAAATAAAATAAAACAGAAATCACATTGTAAGGATCCCTGCTGGATGGCCGCTCCATCTTGCTTGGTGCCAAAGAGGTATCGTGGGAAGGAGCCATCATTTCTCTCTAGGCTTCTGAACCATGCCCTGGTCCCCAGTCACCCAATGTCCAGGCTTCACCCAAGGTCCAGTCCTGAAGGGGCCTGCGTCCTGGGAAGCAGCCAGAAGAGTGTTCCCACAGCGGGGAGGAGAGTGCATTCCTGCATGGGGCACTTTTCTGGGTGGTGGTTTGTGCCTGCCAGAACTATATACTTAAGAAAGCTTTTGTGGGGTTGGCTGAAGCGAGAACTGCAGCACACCGCATTGTTTCTGTGGGAAAATGTGTTGGGAGTTCATATGAGTCAATTGCATGCAAACTTGTGGATGACAAGCTCTCCATTGGTCGGGAAAGGGTCTTCCATTCCGGCCTGTGTTCACTGCTAATACATAAATGAACAAGGAGCCATTTCTTTGCAGAAGGACCCTGAGCCAGAAGCTTTCCTTCTGAGATTATAAATGATTCCATGAAAATGAATCTCATTCATCTAGCAAACATTGGTAGTTATTTCCAGTGTATTTATAGTGAGTGCCTGGCAGATTGGGAGCTTTGTAAAAGGAATCGCACGTAAGGAAAATAGAGACTCTATCTTGGAGAGGTCATGGTCAGCTTCCCTTTTAATTAAGAATCGAACTTATAGAGTCCTCAGGGTCATTTCTAATTAAAAAACTTAGTAGTTCTTTGACTTTTGAATTGTTGTATTCATTAGCCTGTTTTCCTTGTCATATGTGGTTCTGTTATCAAGTTTATTTTTGGTGATAATGAGCTTTTTCTTTCTTTCTTTTTTTTTTTTGCCGTTCTTGAGGCTTGAACTCTGGGCCTGGGTGCTGTCTCTGAGCTCCTTTTGCTCAAAGCTAGTGCTCTGCCCCTTGAGCCACAATGCTACTTCCAGCTTTTTCGGTGATTTAATTGGAAATAAGAGTCTCACAGACTTTCCTGCCCAGGCTGGCTTCGAACTGTGATCTTCAGATCCTTCTGAGTACCTAGGTTTACAGGTATGAACCACTGGTGCCTGGCTGATAATGAGCTTTTGATTCTTTATGTACTCATCTCTCATTTCAGATTCTCATCTACAGGATAGATTGCTATTGTTCCCAGAGAGAGCCTTTCAAATAACTAGTGATCAATCAATAGTTTCTAAGT
Organism: Dipodomys merriami; assembly: GCF_024711535.1. Classification (NCBI taxonomy): domain Eukaryota; kingdom Metazoa; phylum Chordata; class Mammalia; order Rodentia; family Heteromyidae; genus Dipodomys; species Dipodomys merriami. The sequence goes on from NW_027202826.1 coordinate 5,883,734, forward strand.
TGGTGAATGCAATTAACCACCTGGGTGTTAAGAGAGAGGGGCTCCAATATTACTGATTATTTCATTTTGTTTTTGTAGTTGACTTGGCACAGAGCTGTATCTCAGGAGTTAAGGAAGATGACTACATTTTTTTTTTTTTTTTGGTGGCGGGGGAGGACTCCATCATTCCTTGTTAAGGTGGTGATCTATTTATGTGACACCTGTTAGGAATCCAATGAATGGTCGTTGAACTGGACCAGGGAGTGGGGACATTGTCAGTGTCTTTGGAAAGGGAACCTGTGCTTTTTCATGAATAGACTCTCCGTGTAAAATGGAGAGAGTTTGACCATGTGTTAGCCGAGGAAAACGTGTGGAGAGCTTGGGGCAGTTGATTTTCCCTTTGATAGGAAATATATCATTATGTAGTTAATTATTTGGATATGGTCGGCAAATGTTTGCTTTTTTTTCCCTTTTCCCTTCCAAAGGAGTAAATTCCAAACACCATTGGAGCTTCACTAAAACAGACAACAATAAATTCTGCATACATGCAAGGAAGGGCTGAGGGTCCGTTTTCAAGCCGTATGTAGACCAACCTTAAGTCACAAGGGTGTGTCACATGGGAGTTGTTGCAGTTCCAGTCAGTGGGCCAGTTTGTAGACCACTGTGAGAGGACTTTGATTATAGGGTGATATTTTCAGCCACATCTGTAGGTTGCTTTGAAAAATCAGAAAGATACGATTGGTAGCCCTTAGTTTTGAAGAAAAGGAGTGCATGGGTTGCTGTAGCATGTCAAAGACTTTCTTATATTCTAGTGCTCACTGAAATGATGGTGGTGTTGAAAATTGAGAGACCGTCTAGTGGGTGAGGACTGACACTGAGCCAGTAACTACGTAATGTGATGTCTGCTGGTGAAGAAGAGAGGTGGTCTAACGAGTTACGAGGGAAACTGCTTCCAGTTGGGCTTGCGTTCAGTGTGAGTCAGCCATGTGGTGCAGTTGCCAACAGAAGCCTGTTTCCAGCCTAGGCTGTGAGAATAGTAGATGTAGCATTGAGGTCAGGCCAGCTTTGTGACGGTCCAGTCATAGACTGTTGCAAGTTAGACTTGGGACCCGCATGGGCACCCTGGAACTTGTGCAGTGATGTCTCTTCTCACCAGCCTAGTCTCTCTGCACATAATTGATTTCCTCTTCAGATGCTGCCTCCGATTTACCTCACTTCTCCACACGTAGTTTTCCACTTAGGTAATGCCTGTTAGATTGTTTCTTCCCTTGATGGAGTTATTTTTCATTTTAGTAATACAGGTGAGGATTGAATTTCCATTAAAAACCATTCAGGCCGAATGCTGGTGGTTCATATGCCTGTAATGCTAACTACTCAGAAGGCTAAGACCTGAAGATGATGGTTTGAAGCCAGGCTGGGCAGACAAATCTCAGAGACACTAATCTATAATTAGCCAGCAAAAATATGGAAGTGGAGGTACGGCTCAAGTGGTAGAGTGCCATCCTTCAGCAAAAAAAGCTCAGAGGAAATGCAGGATCCTAAATTCAAGTCCCAGTACCAACACACACACACACACATCAAGTCCCAGTACCAGCACACACAGAAATCCAAATAACTTTTTTCCTGCCAGTTCTCTGTATTGCAGTACTGCTTAGCCAATTGTTCAGCAATTCTGTTTGTGCAGTTTATGTGTATACTTAAACTCAGTACCCAATAGCTATTAAGATATCAACTCATTGTCATCTGTGCACTATTCTATATTAACAGCTCTTTCCTCTAACTTGGTATCTTTGGCAAAATCCAACACATTCTTAAGCTTCATCTATATAATTAATATATTTGAGTAATTTAGAGTATAAGATGGTCACACCTTTAATCCTAGATACTTAGGAGGCTAAGATCTGAGGATTGAGGTTCAAAGCCAGCCCATGCAGAAAAGTCCCTGTGAGACCCTTATCTCTAATAAACTACAGAAAAAAGCCAGAAGTGGTGCTGTGGCTCAAGTGGTAGAGCGATACCCTTGAGCACTAAGAGGCTTTGGGACAGTGCCCAAGCCTTGAATTCAAGCCTTAAGACTGGCAAAAAGAAAAAAGTAAAATGACAATGGCTTTTGCTTCAGATGACAGTGTATCAGTCATTTATCAGCTTATAGGATGACATTGCAAATAACTCTGAACAGTTCATTGTCACTCATTTCACATTTCTTCATTTTATCCAGACATGACCAAAACACAAAGATAGATTCTGTCTTCATTTGATAACAGATCCTGTGATTAAAAAAAAAAAAAGATACTAGAATAACTTCACATGAGACTTGAAATCCAGTAAGCATTTGGCCTCCCTCCCTTCCCTAACTCTGTAGACCATCCACTTAAAACCTCAAGGTAGAGTTTTGTTTGACTTGGTAATGTCTGCATGTCTGTGATCTGCCCTTTTTGTATTTATGCTTTTCATTTCTCTGGACTCTGCAGAGACGTTGCTGTGGGCAGTAGCTGCGGCTGTTCCCTGGGGGGAGGCATGGCTTCAAAGCCGAGGGCAGCCTCCGGTCCTTGTCTCTGGCTGGACACTACTTTCAGTTCTGTGTCCCTCCCTTGATCAAATGTAGAACAGGGATGAAAGAGAGAAATTGAATAGTTTTGACGTTTGTGATCAGCTTCTTCCTGGGATTTTTATCTTGCTTCCTGACACAGCGTAAAAGAAAGTGGTCCCAGTGGCTCATGCCTGTAATCCGAGCTACTCAAGAGATTGAGATCTGAAAATCCAGGTTCAAAGCCAACCTGGACAGACAAAGCCGAGAGACTCTTAGTTCCAAGTAACCACCAAGAAAGCCAGAAGTAGAGATGTGCTTCAAGCGATAGAGGACCAGTGTTGAACAGAAAAGGCTCTGAGTACAAACCCTAGTACTGTCACATACATAGAAAAAATAAATAAATAAACAAGGCGGGATAATGGAACTCTGCCTTGTGGGTCTGCTTCTGCTCTCAGCTGCCCGGGCTGTGTCCAGCCTTGCTGACCTCCTGCTGAGGTGAATGTCCTCATTCTGTGTTGGTTATGTGCCCAAAGCCTCTGGTTTTGGTTTGGTTTTTAGTATGTGAGTTCTTATAAGACTCCAGTCCTGATGCACTGACTAGACTCAAACCAGGGAGAGGTTTAAATTAATTCTGCCAAGGAATATTTAAGTTTTCCAATATTTAAGTTTTGGTGTCCTGTTTTATAGGAATTTCTAGAACAAATATGTGACATCTTTACTTGGCTACCATTGCTGGCAGGATGATGTTCAAAGGGCTAGTCACCAACTGGGTCTTATACGGAAGTGTCCTGAAACAGAAACGCAACAAACCTACGAAGTCCAGTGACTTGTACCTGAGGGTTCGTATTGGGTGCGAGCCCCAGGCCTGTGTGTGCTGATTGGAGGGCCCACCAGTAGAGCAGCGAGTTTGGAGAGAAGAAGCTGATGAACAGTTTTTCTTGCCTTTTGAGGCATGGCAGAGAAGAGACTAAATTCCACCTGGGGACACTGGTATGGGACTCGTGAGTTCTAGATGTCTTTGCGTGTGTGTATGCTGCGTGGATTTCACATCCAGTGTCTTCTTTCCTTCCTCTCGATCTTGGGATGGCTCTCTGGCCATACAAGGCTGGCATGACATCACCGTGCAGTTGGCGTTGGTTCACAAGGACCACTGCGTAGTCACGCTCCAGCGAGTGCTTGGCTTGCTTTGTATGTTCTCCTAGAGGAACTCACTTTAAAAAAATGCCTTCGTTTGGAGGAGACATTATGTGGGTACCCAGGAGACATTGCAGGGTGTCTGCTCGGAAGCAAGCAGTTCCCATGGTGTTGATCAACCACAGGCCTTCTGTACATGCTTTCCTTGCCAAGAAGAATCTAGAATAACCATAGATCTAAGGGCTCTGGGACGGCCGTTGGTTACCTTAGCAGGACATCTCCTCCAAGGGGATGAGGATGATAGTTCATCATTTTGCTAAGTTGAAAACCCGTTTTTGTTTTGTTTTGGTGCTGGGGCTTTGAACTTGGGGCCTGGGTGCTGTCCCTTAGCTTTTTTTTTTTTTTTTTTTTAATCAAGGCTGGCACTCTACCACTTGAGCCACAGCTCCACTTGTGGCTTTTTCGGGAGTTTAGTGGAGGTAAGTCTCACTGACTTTCCTCGCTTTGAACCAGATCTCAACCTCATGTGTAGCTAGGATTATAGGCATGAGCCACCAGCACCTGGCTTGAAAACCCACTTTTAACATGACCAGACTTTCCAACTGGACAGATCTGTTTAACCATTGCCAACGAAACTTCCTTAGCGAGAACTGTACATTAAATTCTGGTTTAATTCCTTTGGAAGAAGGAAATGACTGTTGGCTATGGTGTTAGCATTTGTCAGCGTGGTGGTCAGGAGACCATTTTGTCTTTCACATGGAAACAAAAACCTCCCCTATTTGCCTTCTGTAATGAGAAAGAAGGGATGCCGTTCCACTCTTACTTGCTTTCTCCTTGGCTTTTGGTCTTTGAAGACCCTTCAGCTTCCTGCCCAACAAGGAGACATGAGCAAATACTTTTGCTAGCAGCCTCGGCAGCCTCTGACCAGGACGCGTGGTGTCGTTTGTCAAGCTGGCCCCTGCCATGCTGCGCAGGCCTGGGCAGCTCTTGGCACTGTAGGATGTTGACAGGATCATGGATGTCTCCACGCTACGAGATGCTCGTGGCACACCCCACTGCCAGCTGTGACCCGCCAGGAAGTCTCTAGATCCTGCCATATGTCCCCTGGGGGCAAAATTGGCATGTCCGGTGAGAATCTCAGCTCTGGGAGAGGTCCTGGGATCGGTGTAGACCAGAGGAACCAGGCCACAGTATGAAGTTGGTGTTGGAAGGAGAATTCATCCTCACCCCCACCCCCATCCCAGGGTATACCTTGGTTTTACCTGAGGAAACTATGCGGGGTGGGGGGGTGGGGAGGGGGTGTTAGCGTAGTGGAAGGGAGGGGACCTAGTGGCTATAAATAAGAAAACATAGATGTATGTGAAGTGATACTGTTGGTAGAGTTGTTGAAGTTTGTTTACAGATGATAAACATGCCTTTTCAAGTATCTCACAATAAGAAAGCAAACTTCTAGTTGGGCCTTGGTGACTCATGCCTGTCATCCAGTTAACTCAGGAGGCTGAGATCTGAGGATCACAGTTCAAAGCCAGCCCAGGCAAGAAAGTCTGTGAGACTCTTATCTCCAATTAGCTACCAAGAAGCCGGAAGTGTTGCTGTGGCTCTAGTGACAGAGCATTAGTCTTGAGCAAAAGAAGCTAAGGGACAGTGACAAGGTCCTGTGTTCAAGCCCCAGGACTGACAGGTTTTTTGCGGGGTGGGGAGGGGAAGAGTTGCATAGTAAAGCTTGAACTCTGGGCCCGGGCGCTGTCCTTCAGCTCTTCAGCTCAAGGCTAGTGCTCTGCCACGTGAGCCACAGCGCCACTTCCGGTTTTCTGGTGGTTTCATGGAGATAAGAGTCTCACAGACTTTCCTGCCCGGGCTGGCTTTGAACTGCAATCCTCAGATCTCAGCATCCTGAGTAGCTAGGATGACAGATGTGAGCCACTGGCACCTAGCTGACATTTTTTTTTTTTTCAAAATCAAGCTTCTAGACATAGATGAGTGGATTAACATCCCAGGAAAAGCAAGGTCTGACACCATTAAAAAAGAGGGGAAAGTTAGAGTGGGCCTTTTTCAGATTCAAAGGAATAAAGCAAACTGGATGGAATGTTCCTGGCACATTTCTGCTGGCTTCAGATGAGCTATTTTAAGTTGCACGTATCAAGAACGAGACAGAAGAATATTTGAAGAAATAATAATTTGCCTCTTTTCAAAAAAACAACTTGCTTTTTTTAGCTACAAAACAAGAGACATGGACCATAGAGAAATATCTGTGGAGCTACCCAACCGTGGCTCATTGGGATTTCTACGAACATTTTGTATCTTGGTAAGATTTCTCACATAAAGATGAGGACGTGAAATTCAACATTAGCTACATAGGCCTATTTTAAGATGCATCTCAATAACCGGGAGAGTTGGCGCTCACACTTTGTACCCTTTGATGACAAACATCTTTATGCAGGTTTATGTTGTACTTCATCAAAGACGATGGAGGCTGTGCACACGGCATGTTAGGGCTGGGTTGGGACAATTCAGTGCCTCCTGCGTGCAAGCCCTCTTTGTTCTGTTCTTGGTCATTTGTAATCTGGCCTTTCTGCAGCAAGAACTTTCCTTAGGGAGGCTGCAAGAGAATATGGCAGGACGCTGAGCTACCGGGCCTAAGACAATCCCTGCTGTTGGAGGTAACGTACATCTAGCTGACAAAACTTGTTTCTTATGACTTTTGGTGGATAGTATAATGCTTAGGTTTAGTCAAGTGATTCTTGCTTGCTTTATTTAAGCCTCATTTAGTCATACCTGAATTTATACAATACTATTTCTACACGGTGTGTGTAAATAACTCCATGTGTGTGTGTACATGTACGTGTGTGCTGGTATAGGGGCTTGAACTTCTCAAGGCATTGGCTTTCCTTTGACCTTTTCCGCTGACAGCTGGAACTCTACCTTTTGAGCCATGCTTTCATTCCAGCATTTTGCTAGTTAATTGGAGATGAGTCTTTTGGATTTTTCTACCTAGCTGGCTTCCAACATCAATCCTCGATCTCAGCCTCCCGAGTAGCTAGGATTACAGGCGTGAGCCACTGGTGCCCAGCTATAAATCTGTCTTTAATAAGCCAGTTAATATAGAAAGCATCAAGAACATGTCTTGGATGAATTTATCCTAATGTTTTGGTCACTTGGATGTAGTAGTCAGATTCATGCTTTTTTAAAAATAAGTTTAAAAAAAAAATGAAGCTGGACATGGTTCTCCTTGGAAGAAAACCCTTTTTTTAACCATGTATATTGGTGATTTGTTGAAAATTAATAACTGGAAACCTGCCACTGCGCTTTTAGATTTGAAATCTCTTAATAGGGAGACTTTTTTTTTTTTCTCAAAACAAATCTTTTGGAGACCATTAAGAAGTTAATCTGGCAAGAATTCATTTTGGAACTTTTGGGACCATGGGACTATGATGCTGATTTATCTAAAAACAAGGGATTCTGATTTGAATAATGTGCAGCCCTGGCAGAGGCCAGCGTGTCAGAGGTCTTTGCACACTCTGGGGGTAGAAGGGACTTTCCCACTTTTCTGTAATCCACCATTATCCTATCAGAAATGTGATGAAATCGCCTCTGTTACACAGAAACTCTCAGCTTTGGGACTTGGATGAAATCGTTTGTTACATGGAAACTCCTAGCTTTCCAGGCTGTGTGTGCCCCTGTGTGAATGGAGCATGCGTTTCAGTAAAATACAAAACAAAGAGAAATCTAAGACATTTCCTAAGCTTGTCCTGGTGGTTGTTTCCAGCTGTGTTCCTGTGCTCCTGGTGAGCTTTAACGTTTAAGCCAGGTGATTGGAACTTGGGACAGAGTGTTCCAAAGAAACAATAAGGGATAGCATATGTGGCTACATTTCTAGGCCAGCACACAGTGATTTTTAACCCATCATGTGCTAACATGCTTTGCAGTACAGAGCAGTGAAACAGAACATAGCAGAACACTGTTGCATGTAGGCACTGTTGGCTCATGCCTGTAATCCTAGCTGCTCAAGAGGCTGAGTTCTGAGGATTGCCATTTGAAGCCTGCCTGGGTAAAAAAATCCAAATGACTCTGTCTCCAATTAACCACCAAAGAGCCAGAAGTGGAGCTGTGGCTCAAGTGGTAGAGTGCCTGCCTTGAGCACACAAAGCTGAGGGAGCATGCCCCCACCTTGAGTTCAGTGCCCTAGCTGTGAAGAGAGTTGGTGGTGTGGTGGAACGTACCTGAGTGGACTGAAGATGAGCTCCTAGCATTTTTGGCATCTTGCCTATGATACCTTTCCTGATCTTTTCTTCATCATACATTTCTTTTTTCTTGACGCTTTCATACGTGAGTAGCAAAACTCATGCTTGCTCACGGAGACAATGAATGCATGTCGTTTTGAGTTAGATGACAGAGGCATTTGTTTTTGGAGGGAGGAAGGATGGAACTTCCAAAATCTTTTCTCGGTGGTTCCTTTCTTTTCTCTTTCTCCCTCTCTTCCCCCTTCTAAGCCTCCACTGTTCTTTCTCCATCTGGGAATCTCTTAATCACCTTCTCCAGCGTCGCCGCGTTACACTCAGGGCTCACACTCCAGCCCTGCCCTCTCTCTGACCTTGTGCCTCTGGCCTTAGACCAGCTCAAGGTCTATTAGAGACCAAATAGACAGCCCGCGTGGGAGCATGGCCACCCTCCCCCCCCCCCCCTTTTCCTTTGTGAACAGGCCTAGCTGCAGGTCAGGGAATTGGGAGTAAAAGCAGAAATGCCGTGGCCCTCCCTCCCCAAACCCAAAGGTATGTGACCTTCAAAGATACGAGGGGGGAACCCTGGGCCCCTGTAGACAAAGCCCCAGGGCCAGCCCTGGCCAGGAGGATGGGAAGAAGTCTAAGAGGTTTTATTATAGTATTATTTTTTAGGTCAACATTATAAAATTCAAGGAACAGATGGAACATTGTTGTTTTTTAATTTTTTCTTTTTGGAGTAGAGGCATCCTGAGCTGGGTGGTGGTTGATTCCTTTCACGGGATACCTTGAAGACATTCTACCTGGGTCTTGTCGCTCCCATTTCCTTGGCCCTCTATCAGGCCGGCACTGCTTTTAAACAACTCTGTGCTGGGTGCCAATGTCTTACACCTATAATCCCAGCTACCAAAGAGGCTGAGATCTGAGAAACGAGGTTTGGAACCAGCCTGGGAGGAATGTCTGTGAAATTCTTACTTCCAGTTAGCCAGCAAAAAGCCAGAAGTAAAGCTATGGCTCCAGTGGGAGAGAGCTAGTCTTGAGTGAGAAAGGTAAAAAGGACTACGCTCAGGCCCTGAGTTCAAGCCCCAGTACTGGCACAAAACAAAACAGGGCAACTCTGCTGAGACCTTGGACTCTCTATAAAGACTATACAGACAGCCAGAAGCCTACTCTACTCCCTTGGATTTCATCCTCCCACAATAAGGAGATTTAATAGTCTTTATTAAGCATGGCGATTAGTAGGAGCTGTGGAGAGAAGACTTTCAGCGACTGTGGTAGCACGCAGTAGGGAGTCTGGCCTAGGCCACGCGTGGATGCTGGCATCCTAGGTGCTAGTGTTGCATTTAATGCATAGAAACTACCACATACCTCCTGCCGTTCAGAAAGTGTGAATGTTGTCGAATCTTGGGCTCTCTCTTATCTGTACATTCTGGGAGTTACCGGCTCCTCGTGTGTCCTCAAGTTTTAGTCATCAAACTTTTGATCCCTACAACTCTTTTTATTTCAAGATTATCTTGGCCAGGCTGTAAATGCAAGTTTGTTCCCATGCTGATATGATCCAAAGCTTAACAGTTCACTTCCCAGGCGAGAGGAATCGACTGGAATTGGGGTAATGGTGCATTTCTTCCATTTAAGGCAAAATTACACACTTAGCATATGTAATTTGAATTATTACACCGTCAAGCCCTCAATCGGTCTGGCTGAAATAGAAGATAGCTGCTTTTGGAAAATCTGAAAAAAAGATGCACTAGTTAGAAGATGATTTTTTTTTTTTAAAGAACATTTGACACAGCAAAAGAATGGAACCTTGGAATTCTTTATGAGCGCAAAGCTCTCTAGTGCATTTAAAATGCCATGTGGCTTGCATATCGTTTGGTTATGTATACCAGAAATGCACAGTTCTGTATATTTATAGCTCAGAGTTCCTCGTCAGCAGCGCTCAGTGTGTGGAACACATCATACGCTTGTTGTTAACTAATTTGGAAAGATGTTTTTTGGCTGTTGATACGAGAATTTTGCTGACTTGCCTTCCCACATTCCCTGTACTCCTCCTAATAATATTCTACCCAGTATTCATCTGTTAAAGGATCACTTAAAATGTGGCTCTTTTCTGGCTGTTGGTGGATTATTTCTGTGCAGGACACTGAGTAATGGGCAGACCTCTGGCCCCAACACAGATTCAAGTACAAATGCCCGCACTACCTCTTTTTGAGTGTGTATATGTTTGTGTGTGTGTGCGCGCGCATGTGTGCACACACGTGCACCAGTCCTGAGACTTGAATTCAGAGTCTGGGTACTGTCCCTTTGCTCACAGCTGGCATTCTGCCATTTGAGCCACACTACCACTTCTGGCATTTTGCTGGTTAATTGGAGGTAAGAATCATTAGGATATGTCTACCTGGGCTGGCTTTGAATGGAGTTCCTCCGATCTCAGCCTCCTAAGTAGCTAGGATTACAGGCTTGAGCCATCATGCCTGGCTGTACACTATCCCTTAGCTAGTATCAGGCAAGTTTTTTGCCCCCTTGGGTCTATTTTTTCTGTTTGTAACATGGAAATGGTCATAATAAAGCCCATGTCTCATGGGCATCATTTCTGAAGGGATTCACACACGGTGAAAAATGCTTTGAACCCAGGAAGCAGCTCTGGGAGTTACAGAGTCTGAGGCTCCTTCCTCATTGAAGCTGAGGACGGGAGGAGCACTCATGTGGCAGAGCCAGGCATGCTGGTCAGCCCTGGTGTCTGCAGCCAGGAAGCCTTCCACAAGTCCACCAACTGCAAGATCTTGAACAAATGTCTTCCCACCAGGCCCTAGTGGCTCACCCCTGTCATCCTAGCTGCTCTAGAGGCTGAGATCTGAGGATCTCAGTTGAAAGCCATCCTGGGCAGGAAAGTCAATACTACTCTTAGCTCCAGTTAACCTTCAAAAAAAAGCTGGAAGTGGCTCAGGTGGCAGAGTGCGGGCTTTGAGCGAAAAAGCTCGGGCCCTCAATTGAATCCTCAAGACTGGTGCACACACACACCCACACACACCCTTACCTAAAAGTGCCTTCCCATTAGTGCCTCAGTTTCCTGATCTGTAAACTCAGGCTAATAGCACTGAAACCACTGAGTTGGTTGAGCAATTTTTAAGTTATGCAAAATGCTCTGAACAACTCCTGGCTCCTTACAGAGCACAGCTTGGTGCCTAACCCAGACCATTACAGTGAGAGGCTTTTACCATTAGAATCTAGTGTGCAGATTTCATGAGCTGACTCCAGGCTTCCTAAAGACAAGTAATATTTCAGTGGAGAGAGCACTTACTACTCCCTGAACGGGAGATGGCTCTGCTCTTGGAAGTCTGCTCCAGTCTTTCATCTCTTTGTCTCTCCTGTGCGTCCACTAGGGCTGGCTTTGTTATTAACATGAAGTCACTGACTTGGGTGTAGGCCAGGCCGCGTAATTGAGCTCCTGTATGGCTTTCCTAGACACTCTGGTCACGAGCAGCATGTTGGAAGGCTGAGGGGCGGGAAGCTGCCTCTCCAGGCAGGAAGGTGTGTTTATTTTCTTCACCGTACTCAGTAGGTGAGTAGTTAGAATCTTTTCAGTGATGATCTTTCCCCTCATACTCTATGACCTTTCTCCTGTGCTGGCCTTTAGCTGCTTCTCTGGTCAGGCGGGTCTTACATTGTTCTAGTGTTGAAAAAAATCATCTCTTTCGTTAACTTGGTGTCTGTATAAGGCAGGTGGCATTTCTCAGTGAAGCCCTTATTTCTATAGGCACTCTAAAATAACCCAGGAGGGTGGAGGGAGATGGTCTATATTGTTTTCTGAAATGGGTGTCTCCTTGTGGACTGCTATAACTCAAGAATGTATTTTTATTTTCCTGCTCCACTTTTGCATTTAGAGCTTGGAAAAGTACATTTTGGTTGTTCTTGTGGGGGGGGGGGCAGGGAATCAATCAATGGAATTTTATCAGGCGTTTCCCTGAAACTCCCTACTGTCTCCCTCTCTCTCTGTCTTTTTTCCTGGCATATTTCTGTCCAAGTACTGTTTTGCTCTGTGGAGAGGTTCCATCGTTTAAAAACATTGAAAAACACTAGCGCTTGCCTAGCAGAGGCTGCTCCTGTGAGCTGTTGGCGTTGGAGAAAGGGGATATTGTGTGTGAGGGGAAGATAGAGTCTGAGGCTCAGCACTTGAGGATCAGATGACTCGTGTGAACGTTGGAGTAGTGTTTGTCCGCTTAAGCAGTCAAGATTTTTTTTTTTCCTCTCCAGTATCAGCAAGTAAATATGCGGCCTCAGCCCCTGTTGTGTCTTGTGACTGCTTCGAGTGGGAGAAGATAGGGTTCTTCAGATTTAAACTATGTTCTGGCTCCTGGGCCCTAATGGTGGGGGTTTTCTGTGGTTTTAGCCATTTCCATTGTGAAATAAAGACCGATTTCTAGTGAGTGGATGCTGTTGCTAAAATTGTGACATTTGTATTCTTTGTAATTTATCCGTTGTTCTCTGCTGATTGCTCAATTTGAAAGTAGTCATTGCGACTCGTAAATCCTAGAAAACTCTGCTTCCATAGTAATAAGTCACAGGTGTCTGAGTGCTCTTCTTGGGTCTTAATGTCAATTTAGTAGAGATAAAACGTGCGTGATAGCTGGGTTATAGTGAGTCTGAACCTTCTCTCCAGAGACTCTGTATTTCAATATGTTACAGTACCCCTTCGATCTTTATTAACTCTCCCCTGTCAGACCACTGAGATTGCATATGCTTTCCAATATGTGAGTTTCTGACGTTTCTGTGTATGTCATCCAGACAGAGATCTGCCTGTGCAGTGCCCCAAACCACATTAGCACCCCAGTGAAAGGAGAGAGCTGGACTTTTTACATCATGGTATCCTTTATATACCTAGTGTTCTCTTCTTGGCATAGAAACAATTAATTATAATAATTAATTTTAATTGTCTGTTATTCATTGCTGTGAAATTACTGAAGTTTTCAGAAACCCAACTCTTACTCTCGTTTATTAAAACAAAAAACGAAAATAACTTTGAAACAGTTCTTCCCTTCAAAAACAGGGTCGGGGTGGGGGAACAACAACTGAATTTTGGGTTCACCTGCCACAGTCAGTTAGCTGCGTTGTAATTTTTGGGTGCACTTGCCCCTCTGGGCTGTACAAGACAGGAAAGGCTTTGGTGGTCAGGAAAATGGAGCCAGATGGTCTGCATGAAGGGAGCCAAGCCCCCAACAGAGACGGATGCTACACCCAACAGATGAGGGCAATAGCAGGCCCACCCTTCCCTCCAGAGAGCAGCACTTCCCTTCTGTTGCAGATTTTTGCTGCAGCTCTGCAGGTCCGGCTCACTCAGCCTGGTACAGCAAGTGTCCATCCATCCTGTCAACTTTTAATGGGCAGACCGGGAGGAGATGGCTAGGGCTTGGTGGCAGCCACTGACGTCTATCTGATGAAATCTACTTTTTGACATTCTCAGAGCCTTTCAAAGGAATGTGGATAAGTCATTTAACCTTGTGTCATTGGTTTGCTTGGCCCCTAAAGAGCAGTAATAATTAAACTCATGTAGATGCTGGTGGATCCATTTTTGTTTGAAACGTAGAGTCAGAGAGCCATTTTTTAAGTATTGCCCTAGGATTGGCCATTAAGATTACTGTGGTTTATCTTTGACCAACAAGTAGTTTTGGGAAAGAGAATGTGCTTAAGAGTCCCATGTCCCTGAGTTTCTATTAGGAACGGTATCACTTGGAGCCTACTTCCTACCATTCTGAACTTACTGTGTGAAAGTGACCATGACACCAATTGCTTTCAAGACGAGTGAGAGTCTGCATTTTATAAGAGCATAGCATAGAATAAACCTTCACTAAGTATTAGTTATTGTGATAATGATAGGTGTGTGTCGACTAAGTCATCTGACCCCACTGTGTGGGTTTATGATTGATTGTTTGGTTTCTGTAGTCTTAGAACAAAGTTGTCTTCCATTCTGAATTTATTACTACCTTGTGTGCAAAACTGAACTTGAAAATGCAAATCTTTCATTAAAGGATCCTCAACATATAGTAACTTAAGCAAGTTAAAAGCGTTTTGGTGCTTTTCATCTCTTTATTGGAACAGTCCGGTTCTGGTTCTGGTTCATGACTAACATGAAATCTCAGTAGACATATTTCTTGCATCTCATTCTGTTGTCATCCTGAGGGTGCTGCACCATTCTCATGGTCCAAGATGGCGCCCCATGATTTCATTTCAGCCCAAGAGAAAGGAATGATCTCAAAGCTGGTCATATGCGCTCACATCCATTTGGTCGTGCATACACTCACATGCCCTGAGCTAGCTGCAAGAGAGTCTGGACATGTGGGCCTTTGGCAAGCTTCAGCTTCTGTTAGAGTAGAACAATGGCAAGTGCTACATCAGCCTGTCACTTCTGTTTGTAAAGAAATCTGTACTGGAACACAGCCATGCCCATTGCCTTATAAGTTGTCTGTGCCTTCTTCCATGTTAAAATGAAAGAGTTGTGGGTACTGCAGAGACCAGATGGCCTACAAAGCCTAAAATATCTTTATTTCGGTCCTTAGCACAAGAATTTTGAGGGCTTCTGCAATAGAAAATGGGGAAGTGAACTTTAGGGGATTGTATGTGCCAAGCTAAGCTGGTGTCATGGTGAGCAGGCAGGTCACTGTCTTGGAAATGCAAAGTCAGGACTTTGTATAGTTGATGAAGAAGCAATATTGAGGGATAGATTTAGGAGCCTGGCATGAAGTAACCTAGTGGGGGTGAAGGGAGAGGGTGCCAGAGCTTGCCCACTCATGTGAACTTCCACTTTTAAAGTGGAACACCATACTACAGGGATTTCACGTCCTCCTCACAGCCTACTGCTCTGTCATGCATTCGACTCTGGCTTTATTCACAACACCACTGATACAGGCCTGAAATTCTCCACCCATTGCTTCTCCCTGGTCTCTGCGTGGCATCTCAGCCGCCTCACTCCAGTGTCACCTCTTGTAAGTGGGGCTTGTGTGGATGCCCTGTGAAGACTTCCTGTGAGTCCCCTGAAAGGCCACTTGGCTTAGTTTGTCACTGAAGGTCACCACATTCCTTGCCTCTGGTCTTCACTTCTCGTCCTTCGTTTTCTTCCCAGTCCCAACAGCAGCGCCTCTGCATTTTGTCATCTCTGTCAGTTGTGGGGCTTGAGCTCAGGGTCTGGGCGCTGTCCCTGAGCTTTTGCACTCAAGTCTAGCACTGTGCTACTTCAAGCGACAGCGCCACTTCTGGTTTTCTGTTGGTTAATTGGGGATCAGAGTCTCACAGACTTTACTGTCTGGGCTGGCGTAGAACCATGATCCTCAGATCTCGGCTTCCTGAGTAGCTAGGATTATAGGTGTGAGCCACCAGCACCTGTGACACACTTATCCCTACTTAAGCACCAAATACGCCAGAAGTGGAGCTGTGGCTCAAGTGATAGAGCGTTAGTCTGGAGAACAAAAGCTCAGAGACAGCACCCAGGCCTTGGGTTCAAGTCCTAAAACCAGTGTGCGTGCGCACGCTCTCTCTCTCTCTCTCTCTCTCTCTCTCTCTCTCTCTCTCTCTCTCTCTCTCTCTCTCTCTCTCTCTCTCTCTCTCTCTCTCTCTCTCTCTCTCTCTCTCTCTCTCTCTTGGCTAAGCAGAAATAAGACTAAGCTTTGGTGAGATAGGGCTTTCCTTGGTGGGCAGAGCCCTCTGTGAGGACCAGGCTGAGCTACCAGTAGCCAGGACACCTGCAGGTCAGCTGCCCAGCTCCGTCCACACGGCAGGCCCGGAGCGTTCTCTAACCAGGCTTCCAGGGACAGGCTGACCACACAGAGGTCCAGTGAAACTCACTCCACTCATGTTCCACCCATGGGGCTCTCAGCCTCATCTTTCCTCAGCCGGTAATCAAGAGTACGAAGAGCTTTTATTTTTATAGAAATGATTTACCCTAGAGGTGCCAACCATGTTCTTTTCTTCCCTTGTCTTTATAACCAAGCATAGAATGAGGAGGCCAATCTAAGTAATGAAAGACTTGCTTTTGCTGCAAAGAACTCACAGCGTTCACTCATCTGCTATTAATTAAAACCTCGTGAGTCTGGCGACAGTGCGGGGCAGCAGATGGATGAGCGTGAATTCCAAATGCATATTCAGGCCTTCTGAGAAGATAAGTAGGAAATACACTACCCAGCAGGTGCTGGGGCTTCCCCGGGAGTACCAAACACACAAGTACAAGAGTAGCTCCAGTGGGCCCCTGGAACTCATGCCTCTAATACCAGCGACTCTGGATCCGGAGAGCTGAGGATCACAGTTCTAAACCAGCCAGGGCAGAATAATTCATGAGACTCTTATTATCCAATTAGTCAGCAAAAAAAAGCTGGAAGTGGAGGTGTGGGTCATGTGGTAGAGAACTAGCCTTAAGCGAAAAAGACTTGCAAGGATGCAAGGCCCTGAGTTCAAGCTGTAGTACCAACAGACACATGCGTGTGCACATGCGCGGACACAAACAAAGTGGGTGGAGCCCCCTCTGTTGGAAACATGTCTGTCAGGTGAGGAGGGGAAAACAAAGGGATGTCTGTGTATTTTGGTACATTTTGAGGTTACTAAAGAATGCAGCCATTTGTTCTGGAGGTTTTGCTCAAGCTTACGTTAGGGTGAAAACCATAACTAATACATGAAAGTTTGTCTCCGTCTGTCTTCTCACCCTGCTTTCCAGCTGTTCTCTGTCCACGTCTGGCAGGGGCCTCTGGCAGTAAGTGCTTAATACATATTTGCTGAATGAATGAATAAGTGGGCTCTGGCACTTAACTATCAGAACTTTATGGAAGATGAAAGGATTCCAGAGCGAATGATTTTTCTTTTTTTTTTTAAGATGTAAAGACAAAGGATGCTTATCTCCCACCCTTCCCCGTCAAGCCCCCTTGGCCCCCAATCCATACCTCCCTGGCATTTCTCCTGCTTTCAGAAGTTTGGGACAGGATGAAGGTGTCTGGCTTTGTCTTAATGAAAGAAAAACTCCGGTGTTGTGTAACAGCTTTTTTGTGGGCCCTTTTTAGAATAAACGTAGTATTAAACCCAGCCAGCATGAGTTTATTTTCAATTAATAATCCAGTGTTTTAACAGGGCTGAAATGTGGTGACAGAGCTCGACCTTGTCTGTAGTTTCATGGAATTGTAGACTCAGTAAAAGCTTCATGCCCAAAGCCCTTTCTTGCAGGCTAGCAATCTGATTCCTTCAGCATGTTAGAGTTTCTAGTTAATCAATTAATTTTTTTTTTTTTGGGTCCGGTCGTGGGGCCTGAACTCTGGGCCTGGGCACTGTCCCTCAGCTCTTCAGCTCAAGGCTAGTGCTCTACCACTTGAGCCACAGCGCCACTTCCGGCTTTTTTCTTTTTGCTTATGTGGTGCTGGGAATCGAACCCAGGGCCTCAGGCATGCAAGGCAAGCGCTCTACCACTGAGCCAACTTCCCAGCCCCTAATCAATTAATTTTTAAAAGCTTTAGAAGTCTTATACACATTTGCATCTTTGGCTAATAGTTAGTATCTTAAGATCAAATGAAATAGGATTTATATCCCTTTTTAAAATATCCCTTACTTTGGAGCTTAATACATGTTTTTGTTCAAATTCATAAGACATTGATGCCATAGAAGAAAACTGTCAACTGGAGGCAGACAGCTGGTTTGATGAGCGGCTTTCCTTTAAGGAAGCGTTGGTGCACAGGGCTGAGTTGTTGGAACTTTGTGCGGGCCTTTCTTCCTCTTTGGCCTTGGGGGGAAATGACACGTCTGTGTTTCTTCATCTGGAATCTCCGCACTTTCCTGCACGCCTCATTAATGAGCTAGCCTGTGTAACACACTCGGAACCGCGGTGCAGAATTCAGCGGATCAAAGCAGATAGAGCTAAACGTGTTCCTCTCACCAGGAGTGTGTTCCAAACTTGCAGAGCCGTGCTGCACTCACAGAATTTCAGACACCCTGGCTTCCACCTCTCTACATCACCCAGTTCAACTACACGGTCAAAGCTTGGTCATGGCTTGCCTGTGTTCCGGCTGGAGGGGGAGAGGAGTGTGCAGGAAACACATCCAGTGTCCTGAGGTCCAGACCAGAGGAGGCACATGCCCCTGCCACTCGCTCTGTCCAGTAGAGATTTATTCATCATACCACATCTGGTGCCCGACTGGGAAGGGTTAGTGTGTTCATGTGGAAATGTGGAGTGTGTGTGTGTGTGTGTGTGTGTGTGTGTGTGTGTGTGTGGTATGTGTGCAGATTTGAAGGAGCATCTAATACTCTGCTTGAGGTCCTTAATAAATGCAGCCATTGCTTATTAAAAAAAAAATCATGACACCAAGCAAAGCTCGTGTCATGGTAAGCTTGGCAATGCCTGGTGTCCGTGGCTCACAATTGTAATTATCCTTTTCAGGTTGAGATAGGAGGATTGCTGGTTCAAAGCCAGCCCTGGGCTGATTAATCCAAGACACTCTTATCTCCAGTTAACAAGCAAAAAGCCAGAAGTGGAGGTGTGTCTCCAGTGGTAGAGCATTTGAGCAACAATGCCAACTAAGAACACAAGGGCTGGCACCAAAAAATAGACAAACATACATTAAGAAAAGTAAAGGCCTGTATTTCTGTGCATGAAACTCAAACCTCTTATCTGATTGGGCAAGGACCATTCCTAAATATCCTCATCTGGGAGCAGCTAGGTAGCTCAGAACTGGAAGAGAAAGGCAGAGAAAAGCGGACGGCACACACCCCTATGTGTGTTAACTTTTCAGAAGATCAGCCCTGTCCTGTGTCAGGAGAAAAGGGCACAGACACTCATGAAGGTGATCTTTGCCTTACTCTTGTTTCCAGAGACAGATCCCAGGGGAAAGACAGGTGTGTTCCGCCCTTAGAGGAAAGTACCTCAGGCCAAAAAATGAACAAGGAGGTAGGCAACAGCTGAGAAGAAGAAACGCACAAGTTTTTAAGGGCAGCCGAGCTGTGAGTAAAGATCCAGTATGGCAGCAAATATCGTTAAATGGCTGTTAAGAGGAAACAGAAACCCTACAGGTTCTCTTCTCTTGTGTACATGCCACATGGGTATTGTTTAACATGTGCGTTCTTGCACTCGCCGAGTGTCACGCATTGGGCTCTGGCCTGTGAGCAGTGCTCGCATCTGATAACGGGGTGGGCCTGAAGCAGAGGCATCTGTGCTTTTAGAAGTAACTGACTGACTGCTGAGAATGGCTGCAGTTACTGTAAACAGATGGACCACGGTAACAGGGAAGAAAGGAGAAGTGAGCTGGTTTCATTTTTAAATCTTTTTTTTTTTTTCCCCACTGAAATAGCAAAATGAATTTATAGCACTGTCCCTTAGCTTTTTCACTCAAGGCTACTTAGCACTCTACTGTTTGACCCCTACCACCAATTCCAGCTTTTTGGTGGTTAATTGGAGATAAGTGTCCCATGAACTTTCCTGCCTGGGCTGGCTTCAAACAGTAATCCTCAGATCTCAGCCTCCTGAGTAGTTAGGGTTATAGGTGTGAGCCACCAGCCTCTGATTTCACTTTAATGTGTGTGTGTGTGTGTGTGTGTGTGTGTGTGTGTGTGTGTGTGTGTGTGTGTGTATAAAGTTGCAAAAAGAAAAAGGAGGAAAAGAGTAGTAGTAATATTAGTAGTACAATAATAATAATAGGTAGGTAGGTAGATTATGGGTAGTCCACAAATCCTGTATTAAAAAAAAAAGTAGCTGTTCCCTGTCATTGACAGATGGTCTAGTGGTTACGGAAGTGGTTATTATTACCTGGGCTCTGGAGCCAGACTACATACAGTGGTACAGGTCTTGACTTTACCATTTCCAGTATGACTTGGGTAAATTACTTACTTAATCTCTTTGTGACTCGTTTTCTCATCTATAAATGAGAATAATTATGGCCTACCTTATAGGGTTGTGGTGGGGATTAAGTTAATGTATAAAGTGCTTAGAACAATGTCTGGCACTTAATGAGTACTCAATAAATCTTAATAATTGTTGTTATTATGCTAGTAGAAAAAGTCCTGAGAGATGATCTGAATTCCTTCTTGCTTTCAGCGGGTGAATATCCAAATTATCTAAGAGCATTGTATGGTTTCTTCATCAAGAATAGAGAAGGGACCATTTTATTTTTAATGATGCTTGTTTTGCTGGAAAAAAAAATTCAAGGGCTGGGAATGTGACTTAGTGGTAGAGTACTAGCATGCATGAAGCCCTGGGTTTGATGCCTCAGTACCACATAAACAGAGAAGGCCAGAAGTGGCACTGTGGCTCAAGTGGTAGTGTGCTAGCTTTGAGCAAAAAGTGCTCAGGGAAAGTGCCTAGGCCCTGAGTTCAAGCCCCAGGACTGATAAACAGAAAAAAGAAAAGAAAATTCAAGATGGACCTATATTCAATAGAGAAAATGCTTGAAAACACAAAATATAACCATAAATGCTTTTTACGTAAAGAAGAGTTGTTTGTTAGATGGCATGTGTTTTTCAGTTTTGAGGGGTGTGTGTGTGTTTAAAGTATATCAAGGGATGCAAATGTCCACATGACACAAATATCCTTTGATGTACTTAGGTCAGGCAGCAGAAGAAATGAAGTGGAGAGAAGAGATAAGGAAGAGAAGATAAAGTTAGTGAGACAAGGAAAGGAGCAGTGGAAGGAAGAGGAGAAAGGTCAAATCCAGAGAGAAGCTGGAGGTTTCTCAGGCTGCTCTTCCTGTGTTGATATCTTTCTTCCCTTGGGAATCTGCCTCTCCCAATCTGTGTCTAATTTAATTGCTTCCTTTTGAAGGAAGGTGTGATTCCTGTTGTTGGATAGCTTTCTTTGTAGAAAAAAATTTCCAAAACAAGTCAAGTAACGTTAATTGAACATGATGTAAGTAATATTTACTTATACTATATATAAGGCATGTTTCCTGGGGCAGGGGGAATCAGTCACAAAGCTAGAAAGCTATTATTCTGTACATTTATCTTTTTTTCCTTTACAGAAGTGTTTGCTGAGTATTTTTTTTTAAATAAGGATTGAGAATGTGATCCAGAGATCAGAAGATATATATAGCATGTTAACATTGATTTCCTGTCCATTGACATGGCAGACATTACTAATCAATAATGCTCTTCTTTCTTGCTCAGGTTCATCCTTACAAGAGTGTCGCTAATAGTAGTAAACTTGTGTTGGTTGATAGATGAAGCCTCATTTCTCTTTGTAAATGAACCTACCTTTTCAAAATACATAGAAATCAATAGCTGCTAAAATTCTGTCACGATCCCAGGATCCTAGACCTGAGTCTTACTATGTACATTTATTTATTTATTTATTTATTTATTTATTTATTTATTTATTTATTTATTTATTCATCGTTCCGGTCGTGGGCCTGAACTCTGGGCCTGGGCGCTGTCCCTCAGCTCTTCAGCTCAAGGCTAGTGCTCTACCACCTGAGCCACAGCGCCACTTCCGGATTTTTTTCCCCTGCTTATGTGGTGCTGAGGAATTGAACCCAGGGCCTCATGCATGCAAGGCAAGCACTCTACCACTGAGCCACCTTCCCAGCCCACATTTATTTATTTATTTATTTATTTATTTTGTCGGTCGTGGGGCTTGAACTCTGGGCCTGGGCGCTGTCCCTCAGCTCTTCAGCTCAAGGCGAGCGCTCTACCACTTGAGCTACAGCGCCACTTCCGGTTTTCTGGTGGTTTATTGGAGATAGGAGTCTCACAGTCTCTCCTGCCCAGGCTGGCTTTGAACCGTGATCCTCATATCTCAGCCTCCTGAGTAGCTAGGATTACAGGCGTGAGCCACCAGCGCCCGGCTTTTTCCACATTTATTTTTTTAAGACAAGCATTCTTCCATCTCCATCATTATCACTATCAGATGCCTTTCTTTTCTCCATTATATCTGTTTGTTCCTACTTATCCATCCAAGTAGGGAAAGAGTAAACGCCATTATTTTTAAATAATGTTTAAAAATAGAACTTTGTTGTTATTATTAAGATGTTGTACAGAGGGGTTAACATTTCATAAGTCAGGTCATGAGTACGTATCTTCTTTTGAATAATATTACCCTTTCCTTTGCTTACTCCTATATTCCCCCTCCCCTACCTGCCCACAAGGTGCCTAGATCATTTCCCACATAGTGTATACTGAATAGCATGATTGCATTTGTTCACCCTCCCACCTTTTCTGCATCCCCCTCCCCCTGCAAAAGAAAAAAACAAACACCACCACCAACAACAATAACATCAGGGGAAAAAAAAAACATGTTTCCATTTTCTGGTGTACACTTTGGTAAATAATACTTTAAATGTTCAGAGAAGTGACATCTTTGGGTACTTCCCCAAGGGTGTCTTTCTTTAGTCTGAGAGAGAGAGAGAGAGAGAGAGAGAGAGAGAGTGTGTGTGTGTGTGTGTGTGTGTGTGTGTGTGTGTGTGTGTGTGTGTGTGTGTGTGTGTGTGTGTGTGTGTGTGTGTGTGTGTGTGTGTGTGTGTGTGTGTGTGTGTGTGTATGCGGATGCCTAGAGTTCTGTTTTGTTTTGTTTTTAAGACTTCAGGAAATGTAATAGGTTCTTTTTTCCCCTCTCCTCCCACTCTGCTGTATCTTATGGATGGTTATTAGATGAGTGTGTGTGGTGAGGGTGGGTATTTCACGATGTCAGGGGACTGAAGTAATGGCCTGTGTGGAGATTTCCCAGGGCGACCATGCGTGGATGACCTCATCTTATTAGCTGATGGAGACATTACAGCGCACAATAGTGCAGGGCTTTTAAGCCTATTCGGCTCCCAGGATCTGATCTAAGAGCTTGCTAATTGTCATCGCCCAGAGGTATAGTGTGAAGAGTGGCGGCTGAGACTGTGTAAGAGCCGCTTTCCCACGTCCAGGTCCGTGGGATGGTCTCAGCTAGGATGAGGGCTTCCCTGATCAGCCTGACTCTCCCTTCAAGGTGATTATAGAACTGGAAAATCAGTCCTGTCTGTGCACGTGGTAGTTTTCATCTTCCTGCACTGCAGCTTGTTTCCTTCATTTTAATTTACTTTTAAAATTCTCTTTAAGTGTGTTGTTTTCTGGGCCATTTTCTTTCCAGCAGCTACCACAGTGGCTCAACACGTTTGGATGAGAGAATGAATGACTGGATGAAATGTCTTCAGTGGTGATTTCTAATCAAACATCTTCTCTCTGGCTCTACCTGCGTTGTTGGTGGTTCTTTTCCATGTTGCTGTACTCAGGAGAATGTTTTAAATTTTGAATTGTGTCTGTTTAACAGATACACAGCTATGTCCATAAAAGGGAAATGGAACATGGAAGCCATGTTCTCGTGTGTATTTCTGCAGCTTAAATGGGGATAAGAGTTTTAGAGTTCAGGAAACCCAGACAATTGAGTTGTGTCTCTCAGCCTCTAAAAATGTTTGAGAGAACATTTGACCGTTTGCTATTCTCTTTATTCTAAGAGGAACATGCAATGCATTTTGAGATTGCGTTGGTTTAGATTGAGGTGAGCTATAAACACTATGATTAGCCACCACCACACTCATCCCTCCCAAACCATGCTGTCCTCCACTGCCACTCTTGGGTCTTGGAGGTAGCACTGTGAGGAAGGCGGGAGAGGGTATGGAAGAAGGCAGGTGGGCAGGGACGGATGGATCTCCTGAAAGCCTGGGATGAAGTCCCGCCCCTGGCCTGTGGGAGTGGGAGACAGATTCCAGTAGATTCCAGGGAGGGAGGCTCAGTGGAGGATCTGATACAACTGGAGGTGGGGAAGGAGAGGTCCTTTAGTATGATCCTAGGAGTTGTTTCCTTGGAGTGGCATGAGGGTAGGGACAGTGACACATAGAAAAGGAAATGGAATGGTGTCCTTTCTGCGGCACATGGGTACACACACACACACACACACACACACACACACATATATGTATACATATATAATGCATATTTTCATATATATGTGATAGATATTTATAAACGTATTATTTGGAATCCTCCCCTTCCCTTTTCTCCCTTCCCTCCTCTTCCCTCTACTGGGCCTTGAACTCAAGGCCTCACACTTACTCAGCTTGCTCTTAGCTGGCTGGGGCTCTACCACCTGAGCCACACCTCCAGTTCACATTTTTGCTGGTTACTTTTGGAGGAGTCTTATGAACTTTTTCTGCCAACCTTGGCTTCAAATCACTGTCCTCCAGATCTCAGCCTCCTGAGTAGCCAGGATGCCAGGCCAGGCCAGGCATGAGCCACACCAGCACCGGGCTTAAGGTTTTCAAGTGTGTGTACACAGATGTTTCACATGCAGACGTCATCGAAATCTGCGTGGAGACATTCATTCGTGCCTTTTTCTTTGATGAGAGTCTTTAGACTCCCAGAATTGAGAGACAGAATAACTAATAAATCTGTTTCACAGAACCATACACAAGCCCAGGAGTGACTAGAAGAGTGGGTACGGGGGGAGGGGGACACTCGGTGCTGGCAGATGGAGGCAGCCATTGCTGGGAGGCAGAGAATGAGCATCCACTCCCCCCCCCAACCACAGAGAGCCGCAGAGTGTGTGGAGTGAGGTGAAGTAGGGAGGGGGTGGACAAGACCACCAGCAGGGCAGGTGGCAGCCACCGAGAGACAAAAACCAACGCAAGCCCTGGAGTGGGGCTGGGCTGGGGACTCCAGGGAACCGCACTTTTATACAACCCGCTTTTCTAACCACCTGCAGGAATGAATTTGATAGAATATATTAAGGTAAATATTTGAATTCAACACCTAGTGTTTAATGTCCTAGGAGCTTGGTAGACAGTGCTGACCTGAATAGTCTTGTTACTAACTTCTGTTTGCTCAAAGTCTGGTTGGAGAGATAAGATGTTGCAAATGTGACTGGTACGGTGAGCTTAATTTCGAAGTACACAAAAACATGAATCCTGCATGCGTAAACTTAATTCATTTCAAAATGACTTGCGCCGAGCTTTACAGTGTAATTAATTATTTGGGAGTGGGAACCATTCTTTTCTGAGTAGCCCGGTTTGCTCTGTTTACCTATAAATATACTGCTTGCTGTAAGTCAGACCGACACACGGAACAGCTGCTGCTTCATTGTTTTCTTCTTTGTTACTCATTCTAATGAATAATTTGAACAGACTCCAAAACATGATATTAGATGTATAAGCATGCTTTGAGAATTATATCATGATGTGTGTGTATTTAAAACCGGGTGATGAGCTCATTCTCTAAATATAGTGAATTTTAAAGAAAGTGAATTATTTGAGCTATATTCCCCTCTATAAATAATTTGGCAGCAAAATAGACAAGAGAAACAAATTAACCCCAGGATCTACAGCCAACTACATAACACTGGGAAATGCCCACAGCTCCTTCCTCTTGATATATGAGCATTGATAACGGCAGTAAATCTTGTGGGAGTCCTTGGTTGAGATTTGCTTTTCTGGGCAACCACAGAGATCCTGGAGAAAAGCATTACTAGGATAGTTTTCTTCTGTTTATAATAACAATGACATAATAACATTCAGGAAACTGACCCATTGGATCATTCAAGACCAAGAACAACAACAAAAAGGACTAAGAACAAGCTGGATGCTGGTGATTCATGTCTGTAACTCCAGCTGCTCAGGAGGCTGAGATCTGATGATCACAGTTCTAAGCCAGCCTGGGCAGACAAATCCGAGAGATTATTGTCGCCAAGAAACCAATAAAAGGCAAGGAAAAGGCCAAGTAAGAGCATAAGACCCTGAGTTATTAGTTCAAGCCCCAGAGAGGGGGGGGGGAGAGGGAGGGAGAGAACGCCCAGAAACAATACAATATCTTATGTGTCCTTGCCCCAGGGTCATTCACCCATGTTTTGTCCAGCATGTTCAGACTCTGTCTTGAAAATGCGTGTCGCTAGTCACCAGGAAGAGGGGTCCCTGATGGGTTGTTGATAGAATCTGTCACCTAGCAGGGGACCCTGGTATAAATCTGCTGTTGGTGTAGGTTTGGAGGAGAGTCTTAGCAGACAGAACTCGGGTGCAGAGATAGCTATGGAGATAAGCGTGCCATCGGGGAGGAGTCCCCGCACCCCTGCTTGCCTTCCCGACCAGGCTCTCTTCTCTTTCGCTTTACTGGGTTCTTGTCACAGGGGAAGGAATCCTGAGATTTCCAGAGCCGCCTTTGTGGAAATGATTGTGTTGTTGTTAATCACTCTCCAGGGCTCCTGAAAACCAAGTGCAAAGGGGTCAACCTAGAAAGGAGCAGTCAGTCAGTGTTTGTCTCCTATCAAGAAAGCCATATGATTCAATGATGCGTGTGGAAATGAATGTAGCAGGGATGTTCACTGGACACTGCTGCACATGAACTGGGAGAAAACAAGGGAAGAGGTGACACCGGTGAAAAGGAAATAAACTCAGTTCCTGACTTACCTAACTGTAACCCCTCTGTGTATCACCTTGACAATAAAAAGAAAACAAGCCGTGTGTTAACTAGATGTCATCTAGAGATTATCTTAAAAAATAATGGTCCAAAGTACAAAGGACATCAATTGTTTACCTACCTTAGTCAGTGCCCATGTTTTGGCTTTAGTTCAAAGACTTGTTTAGTAGAAACTCACTAGTTACTTTATTATTAGTGTTATTATTGAATGACTGATTTATTGAAAATAAATCCTTGTTTTGTAAGTTCCTCAGATCTTTTTTATGTTTTTTATTGTGAAAATACTGCACAGAGGGGTTACAGTTACATGAGCAAGGTAATGAGTACATTTCTTATCAAGCATTGTTGCCTCCTCCTTTGTTTTCCCCTACCATCCCTTCCCTCCCAACTACACCCTCCCCCCCACCTTAGATCTTACAAAGCCTGCTAAGAAGCTAGGATGACAGTCATGAGCCACTGGCATCAGTTTTCCGTGTGTGTGTGGGTGTGTGTGTGTGTGTGTGTGTGTGTGGGTGTGGGTGTGGGTGTGGGTGTGGGTGTGGGTGTGGGTGTGGGTGTGGGTGTGGGTGTGGGTGGTGTGTGTGTGTGTGTGTGTGCAGCTGCTAATTTTGAAGATTTTTAAAACTGAAGACAGGCTAAGCCTTAGACCAACCCTATCTTAAAAGTAACACCAGCAGGACACCAGTGGCTCACACTTGTAATCCTAGCTGCTCAGGAGGTTGAGATCGGAGGATCCCTCTTTGAAGCCAAACAGGGCAGGGAAATCTGTTGAGACTCTTCTCTCCAGTTAGCCACAAAAAAAAGCTAGAAGTGGAGCTGTGTCTCAACTGGTAGACTACTAGCCTTGAGCACAAAAGCTTAGGGATGGCACTTAGGCCCTGAGTTCAAGCCCTGGGACCAGCACAGACAAAGTAACATCAAAGTATAACTTACAGAGACCAAATTACACCTACCCCCACACCCTACTAAAATGATTCCTTGAATCTTTGATAGTACAGCTGCTATGGCTGTCCTTGTGAATTCTAGCATTACAGCTCTCACTGGAACGACTTCCCTTGTTTGATTTAGAACATGGTGGGTATTTTTCAAGAACAGGACAACCGCAGAATCTGCATCTGTAGCATGCCCGCACCATGCACCGATGGGGTACAGGATCTCTGGATGCCCGTCTGCCTTCTGCTTGACTTGCCATCAGCGTTCACTGTCACAGTCTGAGGATGAGGAAGAGGAAGCCGTGGGGCTCTAGGCTGGAAAAGTACAGCCGGACATGCCTGTCTAGAACTTCCTGAAGGCCAGCCCCAGCACACACAGGAGTAGGGGGTTAGGGAATGCCTTTCCTTCTTGCTTCCCACCAGCCACGCCCACCCCCTTCCCCGGAGACCTCCACCGGCCACCGCACCCTTCAGATATGCTACCGAAATGTGACTTTCTGTGGTGCCGGGTGGGACAGAGCCATGCCATCTCTAAAAAACCCCAGACCCGTCCCTGCGCGCGCAACTGGAGGGCTATCTTTAGAAGACTGTGGATGCTGTATGTTTTCGATGTGGTAAACATGTTTACGTGGTTATTTTTAGCGTTTACAGACTTGAGTGAACTTGCGAGTTGGCGAGTCAGACACGGGTGGTTGTCATCTGCACCCCCAGATGCCAGCACTGTGTGAATGATTCTGACTGTCTCTCTGGGGTTTCCAGTGGGTTGAAGGCAGATGGGTTGTATCGGTTGTTCACCCGGTGTTCACTGCATGTGGGATACGTCAGTGCTTCTATTACTGTCAAGTGCATTTTGTTGCTTAGGAGGTTTGGATTTTGTTTTGTTTTGTTGGCCAGTCCTAGGGCTTGAACTCAGGGCCTGCGCGCTATCCCTGAGCTTCTTTTGCTCAAGACTAGCACTTCACCATTTGAGCCACAGCACCACTTCTGGCTTTTTCTACCACTGAGCCACCTCCCCGGCCCCTTGGATTTGTTTTGATTTGCTCTTAGGAACTGTGAGATGATTTACTTGGCGTGGGGACTCTGAGATGGCACTGGCACTTCTCCAGCAGAAAGTACTTAGCCCTTTGTTCCTCCCCAAACCCTCCCCTGGTCCTGATGCAGGACACCGTACCTAAACCATTCCGTGCAGCAGCCTGTGACTTCAGTGCGTTTGACCTACTTCCTGCTGACCGAAGGTGAAGAGCTTGGGAGGAGAAGGAGACAGAAGTTGACAGAAAAGGAGAGCGGCGCCCAGCATCAGCACACCCCAGAATGGCTAGCCTAGCCCAGCACTCACATTTGCTCGCTCTCGTTCTCTTTCTTAACAAAAGGAGTAAACAGTCAATAAGTTTTCTTGTTTGATGAGACCATTGTCTGCCTGTTACATGAATTAAAAATCATTTTCTCTGAAGAATTGAAGAATTTTGTGGAAAGGATGTCACCTCTTCCCCCGGAACAGCATTTGGGGTGAGGGAACATCAACTTCAGGCTGTATCTGAGGAACCTCATTCACATCAGAGATCGTGTGTGTGTGTGTGTGTGTGCGCGCGTGTGTGTGTGTGCGTGTGTGTGTGTGACGGTATCAGTACTGGAGCTTGTACTCAGGGCTTGGATTCTGTCCCTTAGCCTTAAAGGGTGGAGAGTGTAGTACTTCTAGCTTTTTGGTGGTTAATTAAAGATAAGAGTCTCACAGATTTTCTTGTCCAGGCTGGCTTCTCAACACCATCCCCATATCTCAGCCTCCTGAGTAGCTAGGGTTACAGGCATGAGCCACTGTGCCCGGCCCAAGAAAGATGGAGAGATGTTGACTTCATTGTGGAGTCATTTTTGTCTTTCGTTCCACCGTGTACTTAGTTCTTCTCTTTGGATGAGGTTATTTATTGTGTTGGGCTTCATGTATTTTAAGTCAGTGAGTCCAGAAAGTATAGCAGAAGAATGTCTTTCCAAGGAACTCTGTTTTTGTTCTAGGAGCTTTAGACTGCGTTTTACCTTCAAAAGAAAATGGTACTTAGCATTGTTCTGGCTTATTACTTTTAAACGTAATTAGGGTAATTTGAAATTGGTTTGGTAACACTTCATTGCTATTTATCTAGTTCTCAGTGTGAATATTGATTTTCTTGGTGTTTTTCTTTGTTTGATTTTTGTTGCTGTTGTTTTGTTGTTTAGCACTGGGGTTTGGACTCAGGGTCTCACACTTGCTAGGCTGGCACTCTATCACCTGAGCTGTATCTTCAGCCTTGAAAGTATTGTGATCTAAATCTTGATACAGCAATAAGAAACTCAGAAGAGAAAAGAGGGTGTTTTAATATGGTGTGCTGGAAAGTCAAACAAAAATGGTTATTTTGGATAGGATAGATGAAAAAGAAATGGAATTTAGAAATGTGCTGACACTACAGAAGATCAATTCTTAGTAAAACACATGAAAAAACCCACACAACTAAGTTTGTAAGTGGGGCAGTGGTTCCCACCTACAACCCTAGCTTCTCAGGAGACTGAGGTCTGAGATTTGCAGTTCAAAGCCAGCTACTGACAGACAGTTGGGAGACGCTTATCTCATATTAGCCAGCAAAAAATCTGTAAGTGGAGGTGTGACTCAAGTGGTAGAGCACCAGCCTTGAAGGAGAAAGCTAAGCCAGAGCCCGGGGCCCTGGGATCAAGCTCCAGTATTGGTGCGTGTGTGCATACACGCATGCGTGCACACACACACACAGTTTTGTGACCAAAGTATGTGACCCCTCATGATGCTGTAGTTCCTGTGTGAAGATACACACGCAGAGTAGTCTGTTCATTCCTGGACTTCCTAGCCACTTGTCTTGGTTAAGTTGTTCTTCTTTCTTTATTCAATGAGGCGTGGTAAAGAGCTGACAGTTTGTGGCAGAACGGTTGGCTTGTTCTGAGAGGGTGGTGTCAAGGTCCCCCAGACAGTCGTCTTTCATGCATTCATTCATTCAGGTAGCAATCATCTCCCCTTACCTTGGCCTTCAAGTCCTTGCCTGCTGTATGCTACCTTGTTTCTCGATCTTTGAGGGGCAGAAGACGAGTTTAAGGAAGAAAGCAGCTGTGTGACTGCAGTGCAGGAGGGCAGTGTGACAGAGAGGTGTACCAGGCAGTGGGGACAGCCTGGAGGTCAGCCTGGCCTGGCGTAGACGACCAGGGAACAGAACAGACAGAAGGGAAGTGTCATAACTGGAGTCTGCTTTCTGGAAATGAAGTTTCATCTTAGTTTCTTCATAAGAATGTATTGTAACTCACTCCATTCCCTATTGCAGGCCATCCACCCATGCATCCATCCATCCATGCATCCATCCATCCATGCAGCCATCCATCCATGCATGCACGCATGCATCCACCCACCCATGCATCCACCCACCCACGCATCCATGCATCCACCCATCCAGCCATGCATCCGCGCATCCATCCATGCATGTGTGCATGCATGCATGCATCCATCCAGCCATGCATCCGTGCCCAGGACGGGGAGGAGGGCAGAGGGTGGGGGTGGGTGGTTCTTGGGATATGGAAGGTCCTGGAAAGCAAAAGATACTAAGTCACTCTGTGTTCTCTTGCATATTAAAACCAATTTAAATAGTTACTTCTAATAATTAGCAACAATACTAATTATTTAAATGCTATTGTTCAAATATTTACCAACCATTAGTAATCACTTTAATAATGACTAATTATTTAAATACTAATCGTTTAAATGTTTCCTAATAATTAGAAACAATCTCGTGTTGACAGTGTTGAATGTTTTGGTGCCTACTGCGTAGTTGCTTGTTGAGTTATTTCCCTAGGCCAGATTGTCAGGAATGGAGTTGGTGCTGTAATGAGGAGGGGCATGTTTGGAGCTCATGGTTAAGCTCGCGGCTCTCTTGTCACTGGGGGCTGGACCCAGGCAGAAGGTAGCATCCGCACAGGTGCGCAGCGCCGCTGTCGTCATAGATCCTGAGGGTGATGCCCAGGTGATATGGCAGGCCTGTACTCGTCCTTTCCTGCTTCTGTCACTTACGTCCCGAGTCTTAGCTGCCACATGACATGTGACCCAGCTGCCTTTTGTCTAGGGCGAGACAGGCCAGGGGCTGCTGTGCAGTGATGGCCTGGAGGCCCGGTCCCTCTTCGCTGCGCCACCTCCGTCCTCACCTGAGCCCTCCCGCGCTCAGTGCATAGGTTGGTAAGGGAAGAGCGAGATGTGATGGCCCAGGCTGGCCAAGAGTTGTCCTGGCTCCCGATCTCCGGCACCAAACACACCTGTGGCCTGCGTGTTTCCCAACCAGCGCAGCCTCTGGTCTCTCGTTAGCCTCCCTGCCCAGGGTAGGTAAAGGAAGCCTGGCAAAGGCCGCTCTCGGGGCTGTGATGACGGAAATGAAGCCCCTCTTCCCCCAGTTCCGTACGGGGGAGCTAACACCACAAGCTGAGCTACCTTCCTGGGGGTGTTGGTAACTCAGTTTCCCTGCTACCATCCAAAGAAGACCAGCCTCGTACCAGATTGTTCTCTGAGATAAGAATCCGAAGTAAGGGCTGGGAAGGTGGCTCAGTGGTAGAGTGCTTGCCTTGCATGCCTGAGGCCCTGGGTTCGATTCCTCAGCACCACATAAGCAAAAAAAAAAAAAAGCCGGAAGTGGCATTGTGGCTCAGGTGGTAGAGCACTAGCCTTGAGCTGAAGAGCTGAGGGACAGCGCCCAGGCCCAGAGTTCAGGCCCTACGACCGGAACCAAAAAAAAAAAAAGAATCTGAAGTAAAGTCCTGCTTAGTTCCCCCTCCTAAGTTCCCACAGACACCCGAGCCTGGCCCACCGCGCTTAGTGCCTTCCCCTAAGGAGACTCTGCATTGCTTCCATCCGATTCAAAGCCCACACAGCGGGCCCGGCACCCGTGGCTCACGCCTGTAATCCTAGCTACTTAGGAGACTGAGAGCTGAGGATCGTGATTCAAAGCCAGCCAGGGCAGGAAGGACTCTTATCTCCAGTTAACCACAAAAAGGCAGAAGTGGAGCTGTGGCTCAAGTGGTAGAGCTCTACCTGGAGTGAAAAGCTTATGAACAGCACTCGGGTCCTGAGTTTCAAACCCCAGCACTGGCACCAAAAAAGAAATCCATGTTAATGAATAATACAAATAAGCATTAAATAAATAATAGATAATACATTCATATGATAAAGCGGCCCATGCTGGCAAGGGTCAAAGTCTGCTTTCAATCTGTGCACAATAAAGACTGAGGCATTTGTGTCATTGCGTTTGTGTTTTATGTAGAACTTATGCCCAGGCCTTGAAATAGGCATCGCCCTAACCATAATACCAACAAACTATCTGCAGTTACCCGTGAAATTCCCCGAATGACTCTTGCCATCCTCCAGCCCTGGCCTGTAATACCTCGCTCAATTTGGTTTGGTTCTGTTGTTGATTTCTCGTTTTTGTTTTTCTTTTTCTCTCTCTTGAAATTGTTTCGTTTTTCACTCATCTGTTTTCATCCAGACAGTGAATAGAAGCGCTAATACTTCTTTTTTAAGTTCACGGAATAGTTGAAAGCTGGGGTCCAGGCATTGTTTCTCTGCCTTATTTTGAGTGTGTTCTTGTGTTTATATTGCTCAGCTAAACTTAGCACAGCTCACACATGGCTAGGAAAAAAACGGCGACAATAGTTCACAAACAGGAAATTTGGGGCTTGTGTGTGTTTGGAACAGATGATGGTGAGGATAGAGCGGGAGGGGAGCTTGCACCTGGCCACGCGTTCCTTCTTCTGCTCCGGGAGCTGGGCCGAGGCTGGGGGGGAAACAGCTTGAGAGTTTATACAGACGGGGTCTTCTCCCGTCCCTGCTTCGCCGCTACTGCCTGCCTGCCTGCCTTTCTTCCTCTCTCTCTCTCTCTCTCTCTCTCTTCCTCTCTCTCTTTTTCTTCCTCTCTCTCTTCCTCTCTCTTTCTTTCTTTCTTTCTTTCTTTCTTTCTTTCTTTCTCTCTCTCTCTCTTTTTCTTTCTCTCTTTCTTTCTTTTCTTTCTTTCTTTCTTTCTTTCTTTCTTTCTTTCTTTCTTTCTTTCTTTCTTTCTTTCTTTCTCTCTCTCTCTCTCTCTCTCTCCCTCCCTCCTTCTTTCCTTCCTTTCTTTCTCTTTCTCTCTCTCTGCCTGCCTACCTTCCTGCCTGCCTGCCTGCCTTCCTTCCTTCCTTCCTTCCTTCCTTCCTTCGTTCTTTATTTGCCCCACTAAAGTTGTTATAGAAAGTGAGTATTTTTAATAGGTGCTTATGTTCCATTTTAAAGTATCTAAATAGCTGACTACCAGCTGGCACCGCCTGGAAAGAAAATTGGAACGCTGTGCATATTATAACCACTAGAAGGAAAGAGGAGAGAGAAACCCCTTCTCTTTTATAAACATTCCCAGCTTTCCTTGTTTGTTTCTAACCCCCTAAACACTAGTCTTCAAAAGGAAATGGTTATACTTCATTTGTCTATGTGACTTCCTGGCCAAGACTCCTGCCAAATATATCCTGGAATTCTATATTTAATTTTTATAATTGCAAATGTCCATATACCAACTATTTTTTTCTATAAGTAAACAATAAACGTGTGTGTGTGTGTGTGTGTGTGTGTGTGTGTGTGTGTGTGTGTGTGTGTGTGTGTGTGTGTGTGTGTGTGTGTGTGTGTGTGTGTGTGTGTGTGTATGCTGGTCGTGGGCTTGAACTTGGGGCTGGGGAGCAGTCTTCTTTTCCTAAGCCTTGGGTGTGAGCACCTTTGAAGAGATTTCAAAACCACTGAGTTCCTGTCCTGCTGCACGGTGTGAGGAGCTGCGGGGCTGGGCAGGCTCCTGGGCCGCTCCCTGTGAGAGGGGTCCTGGCTCAGTCATGTTCACAGCACTGCCTTGATTCAGCTTATGTATCCAGGAGACTGAGGCTACAGCAACTGCCCAGAAGCCTAAATCTGTCACTAGAGTTCTTCCTCAAGTGCTGAGCCAAGAGCTTATAAATGGGTTCTTTGGTGCCACCAACTCCAAGGAAAAGGAGAGAGCAGGTGTTTTAATTCAGGAGAGATGCAGAAAAGCTCTAAGGAGAGTGTCTTGGGTTTTGAAGGATGAATAGGAGTTTGTTGAAGGAACGTGGTAAGGTGTTTCAGAGAATACACAAAGTGTAAATCCACAGAGAAGTGACGGAGTCCTGCCCATGTTCTGGCTGGCCTGTGCAGGTGAGGGATGGGAGAGGAGCGGCAGGTGCGCCTTGCAAGACCCTGGTGTGCCGTCATGGTATGGGAGTTTGGACATTAGTGACTTTGTATTTCTAGTACCTTTTCCTGAGATCTTCACATTTAAGTTCACCGTACCCCCCACCCCACCCTGCCCCGCCGTGATCGTTCTGAAATGATCTTTAAAAGCATCTGATCAAGGCTTGCTTTAAGCATGTATCATGTCTAAAATGCGGTCACAGTTCCAACAAAGAAAAAAAAAAGCACATTGCTCCAGTTTTCAAAGGGCCTTGGAGTCCAGTTGGGAAAATAACACATCACCGTTTGGGAGTTTGGAAATGCACACGAGCCAACTGTTCCAGTCTGTCCCCCTGCCTGACAGAGAGACAGCACCAGCCACCGTTGATGGGTGACGGGCTTTCCAGGGACTGTGCAGGAGTGGGAGGCTGGGCAGAAGTACAGAAAAGACGTTTTAAAGAAGCGGGAGGTCTGAAAGCAGATCAAAGATTTTCCCTGGAGCCATGCCTATTATGAGCAGAAATAGGAAGACCCAGGCAGCACCGCACAGCAGGTGTGAGATGAGAAAGAATTAGACTTGAACTTGAAAGGACCTGTGGTTTGTTTTGTTTTGTTTTTGATACCGTGTGTGTGTGTGTGTGTGTGTGTGTGTGTGTGTGTGTGTGTGTGTGTGTGTGTGTGTGTGTGTGAGTGTGTGTGAGATCCTGGGTTTGAACTTGTTCTTGTGGAGCTGGCACTCTACCATTTGAACATACTCAGCCTCTGAGAAGAGCATCATTGTGTCTACTAACGGTTGGGCCTGTAGTTCAAATCATGGTGGCACATTGAGGTCACTTACTCAGCATATCAAGGTACTGCTCTTCAGTATTGCTGGTGTGCTGTCAGGGCTGAGTAGGCCTGGAGCTCTGTGTGCCCTGTTCTTCTGCTTTCCCCTGTGTTGACTCTTTGCTTAGTACTTAGCTCTTCTGGGAAAGGCACCAAGGAAGAGTTAGGGCACCTTAGCAAGCACCACACTGGGCATGCGGTCCAAGTCAGAAAACCAGAAGCTGAATCTGTTTACTGCTTAGGCAAACGAGGCATGCTTTGTGAAACTGAATAATACTGTAACCGGTAGTGGTATGGGCAATTCTGGATTGTCATTTTGTTCCTTTCTATCAAGGGATGGGACCTGTGTCTGCTTCCTGGCTGGTATGTTCACACCCATGCCTTTCTGTGTGTGCATATCCAAGTTGCATGAGTGCAAAAGTGTAGACAGTGTAGAGAAGAACAATTCTTAGAAATGGAGGTTGGTGGCTCACGCCTATTATCCTATCTACTCAGGAGACTGAGATCTAAGGGTCATGGTTCAAAGCCAGCCTAGGCAGAAAAGTCCATGAGACTCTTACCTCCACTCAACCAGCAAAAGAACAGAAAGTGGAGGCGTAGTTCAAGTAGTTGAGCACCAAACATGAGTAAAAAAGCCATGCAATAGCACAATGTCCTGAGTTCAAGCCCCAGTACTAGCACAACATTACACACACACACACACACACACACACACACACACACTCATTTTATACATAATGAGTTGTGACAGTGCAGCTTCTTGTAGATTCTACGTTCCTTCTCTGCTCATCATGGGCTTCTAACTGTGAAAGTGATTCTTCAGGTGCATTTTCTTTACAGCTGCTTTGAGTTGGCTTTGGATGGTTTCTAGAAACCTTGTCCTTTTTGCTCTGTAGCTGCTCAGCCAGAACCAGCAAGGCAGCGGGCGGCTTTGCACTGGGCAACCAAGGCAGCAAGGATAAAAATAGGACCAACTTTTAAGAATCCCAGATATTTTCAGATAACAAAGACGGATCTATGCAGGCCGTGTGTGCGGGGACACAGGACAGACCGCCTTTGTGCTGCGATTAGCAAGGGCGCTGATGTCAGATCGCTCGTCAAGCATCGAGCTTTTATTCTGTGGCTAAATTGTGCTTTGTACCATAATCCAGAGAACCTTTGTCTGTGCCTTATGAAAGTGTGTCGTTTATGTAATTACTTTTGTTTTCCTGTTTCGTGGGTGCCAGATTCGCTGTGAGTGACTCATTGGGTGAGTGAGACAAACATTCCCATTGGGACCATGGGAAAATTAAATAAATAAGTAGCAGGTGCCTCTTGGCGAACTTGTGGGTTTTCATGGTGTCATTTCCTGCCGCAGGGGTTCGTGTCTTCGAGAGCATCTGTGTGGCCCCTGTACTGGCCAGCTCGCTCTGCCTACGGCACCTCAATGAGTGCATTGCTCTCCGCTTTCCAGCTATTTGAGTTCCTGCACAGGGTGATGTCAGTGGATGGGGTGCGGGCGAGCACCGTCAACCAGAACTCAGAGAGCGACACGCAGCTGCAGAGGCGGGATGTGGTCCCTTCGCTTCTGGTTTGGTCCTTACTCCAAGGTGTTCACGCAGGGGTTTTCAGTACAGGGATTTTGGTCAAATGCTTGTTGGGTGTCAGAAGCTCTCTTTTCTTTCCTTTTTTTTTTTTTTCTTTTGTCGGTCGTGGGGCTTGAACTCTGGGCCTGGGCGCTGACCCTCAGCTCTTCAGCTCAAGGGAAGCGCTCTGCCACTTGAGCCACAGCGCCACTTCCAGTTTTCTGGTGAGTAATTGAAGATGAGAGTCTCACAGACTTTCCTACCCAGGCTGGCTTTGAACTGCAATCCTCAGATCTCAGCCCCCTGAGTAGCTAGGATTATAGGCGTGAGCCACCAGCCCTAACCTTTTTTTTTTTTTTTTTTTTTTTGTTAAGCAGTCCATGAGACTCTCTACTTATGTCTAGCACTTTACCACTTGAGCCACAGCATCACTTCTGGCTTTTTCTAAGTAGTCTATTGGAGATAAGAGTCTCACGGACTTTTCTGCCTGGGCTGTCTTTGAACCATGATCCTCACATCTCAGCCTCCCGAGGAACTAGGGTTACAGGCATGAGCACCAGTGCCCACTCTTAAGTGGTTTTAAGAGTGTTTTTTCTTCTCATGACCCCAGATATCTGACCACTTTATTCTCCTAGGGAAGTGGGGGTGTTAATTGTGTCCCGTCTCTGTGCACCAGGTGTTGTGTGGTCCCTTGGGGGTGCACTGGTGGGGAGCAGATGTCATCTTTTTCCTTCTTGTGGTCATTTTCCTTCATGGAATCTAGAGGTTACATGCAAAACATACATATAAAACAAAGGTTGAATTGTGCGTGTGCGTGAATCACTGTCTAGTCGAGTAATAGGGTCCCTGCAACTGTACCCCTAGTTCACATACTTCCCCTTAGGGTGGCTGAGTTGAAGGTGGTCAGGCAAAGGAAGGCTTGGAGTTGGCCAGGCCAGGATGAGGGAAGAACATCCGGGACTTAGAAGGGAGTTTAAGTAGCCAAGCACCAGTGGCTCACATCTGAAACCCAAGCTAGCAGGAGGCTGAGATCTGAAGATGGCAGTTCAAAACCACCCTGCGTCAGGAAAGTCCATGGGACTCTTATTTTCAATTACCCACCAAATATCCACAAGGGGGGCTGGGGGCTCAAGTGGTAGAATGTGAACAAGACAAAACAAAACAAAAAGCTCAGGGACAACACCCAGGCCCTCAGTTCAAGTCCCAGTACTGGAACAAAGAACAAAAAGAAAGGAGCATGCGCAATTGGCAAGGAATTTGGCTTCCTGTAACCGGAGAGTAGGAACTGGTGATTGGTGATCACACATGAGAGAGACAAGAGAGAAAACAGGCTCAGATGATGACCACCGTGGTCAATTCATGCAAATCTGACACTGTGTGTGTGTGTGTGTGTGTGTGTGTGTGTGTGTGTGTGTGTGTGTGTGTGTGTGTGTGTGTGTGTGTGTGTGTGTGTGTGTGTGTGTGTGTGTGTGTGTGTGTGTGTGTGTGTGTGTTTCTAATGGTGCTGAGGTTTGAACTCATGGCCTTGTACTTGATCGGCAGGCACTCTACCACTGGAGCTGCCTTCCAGCATTTGTTTTATGTATTGGTTATTTTTTAGGTAGAGTCTCATGTTACACTTGGGTGACCTATACTGCAATCCTCCTGCTGTTGAGCCTCCCTGTATCTCCAGGACAGCAAGTGTATGCCAACATACCCAGCCATTGGTCAAGATGGAGTTTCATGAAATGTTTTTTTTAATCTTGCCTGAGCTAGCTTTGTACTGTGATGTACAATCTCTTGCCTCTGAATAGCTAGGATTACACACTTAAACTTACTGTGCCTAGCTGTTGATTGAGAGGTTGATATTAAAGAACCACATGTCTTTGTGATTTTTCTTTTTTTTTTGGTCCGGTCATGGGGCCTGACCTCTGGGCCTGGGCGCTGTCCCTCAGCTCTTCAGCTCAAGGCTAGCACTCTACAACTTGAGCCACAGTGCCACTTCCGGCTTTTTTCTTTTTGCTTATGTGGTGCTGAGGAATCGAACCCAAGGCCTCGAGCATGCAAGGCAAGCACTCTACCACTGAGCCACCTTCCCAGCCCAACCCACCTTCCCAGCCCTCTTTGTGATTTTTCTAGATAATTTCTTGTTAAAGGATTATAAATTTCTTCCATAAAGAAATATTTGTCTATTTAGCAATATATCTTCAGGTGTTTGGATAGGGATGTTACATTCTGAAGCATTTTCATGCATGCTAAATGTTTTCAAGGCTGGTGCTCTAACAATTTGAAACTCACTACCACTTCAGGTATTTTTTGCTGGTTAATTGGAGATAAGTGTCTCTGAAATTTGTGTGGCTGGCTTTGAACTGGAATCCTTGCATATCAGCTTCTTGAATAGCTAGGTTATATAAGCATGAGCCACGACACTCTTCCTTATATGGTTAAAAATGCGCCATCTTGAAAGCTGGTTCCCTCATGCTCATGGTGCCCTGCTTGCTTCTAGGCCTGGAAGAGGAGATGGTTTGTGCTCCGCAGTGGCCGTTTGACTGGAGACCCAGACGTCCTGGAGTACTACAAAAACGATCACGCCAAGAAGCCCATCCGGATCATTGATTTGAACTTGTGCCAACAAGTGGATGCTGGGTTGACATTTAACAAGAAGGAGTTTGAAAACAGCTACATCTTTGACATTAACACCATCGACCGGATCTTCTATTTGGTGGCTGACAGCGAGGAGGAGATGAATAAGTGGGTGCGCTGCATCTGTGACATCTGTGGGTTCAATCCCACAGAAGAAGGTGAGCGAGCGCAGGATAGTATCATCCAGCTGGAGCCCTCCTTCCGTTGCTACTTTGTTAGTGATGTTGTTAAACATCTTCGTTATTTCCAGTTACACAGGACAGTTTTATAATAAGAACATGGCAGAGAGAGAAAGCACTGAACTCTTTCACCGGTTTGTTGTTGTGCTGGTCTTGGAGCTTGAACTTTGGACCTGGACTCTGTTCCTTAGTTTTTCATTTTTGCTCGAGGCTGGCTCTCTACCACTTGAATCACACCTCTACTTCTGGCCTTTTGCTGGTTAGTTGGAGATAAGAGTCATCATAGACTTTTAGGCTGGGTTCAAACTGTGATCCCCAGATCCCAGCTAGGCCTGAGTAGCTAGAACTGAGTGGCTAGGCCTGAGTGGCTAGGACTGCAGGCGTGACCACTGGAGCCAGCTTCTTTCATTGTTTTGAGAGAAACTTTTATACAGTTTTGTTTTGTTGGTTCTGGGGTTTGAACTTAGGGCTTCACACTTGCTAGCAGTGTGCTCTGGCCCTTGAGCCATATGTCCAGCTCTTCTTTCTTTACTTGATTTTTCAGATAGGGTCTCACTCCCCCCCCCCCCCCCCCCCACAGCTAGCCTCAGACAAAGAGCCTCCATCCTCTACCTTCTGGGTACCTATGCATGTGCCACTCCGCCCGGCTTGTTTTCTTTTGAAAGTCTCCCTAACTTTTTTTTGTTTTGCCCAGGCTGGACTGAACTGTGATCCTCCCATCTCCTCCTCCTTACATAGCTGAGTTTACAAGCATGTAACACTACACCTGGCCCTCTTGTGTACATTTTAGAGAAAAAATTAACCATTGTCAATCAGCATCCCTGAAGAAGGTGGCAGA
The DNA here is from genome assembly GCF_024711535.1 of Dipodomys merriami. Lineage (NCBI taxonomy): Eukaryota > Metazoa > Chordata > Mammalia > Rodentia > Heteromyidae > Dipodomys > Dipodomys merriami. The sequence continues at coordinate 5,924,149 of NW_027202826.1, forward strand.
AGGGCATAGAAGAGCACTTATTAATGCTGACATAAGTATTAATACTATTGGTATTGAGCTATTTTGACCTATTGTAAATATCTAGTTTTATCTGTTTCAACCCAATTCTTTAGGTGTTTTTATAAAATCTGCATTAGAATTTGCAGCTGTGAAGTAGCCCAGGTGGTGTTATCAATACTGATGAAAAGCCAGAGAGAATTAATCACAAAAGACAAGGAAAAAGTGTCCAGCCAGTGTCCACTTGGAAGGAGTAGGGGAGAATGAAGGTTTGGGTAAGAGTTGAAGAGAACAACCCCTTATAAAGAGACCGAGGGGAAATCGTAGGCTGTGGGAAGAAGCCTGTTTCCATGTAACAGGAGGGCGGGTGCTGCCCTGGAATCTGGGCTCTGAGCAAGGACTCTGAGGTAGAAGACAGATTGACACGACTTAGCGCAAGAGCTGTGGATGATCAAAGCAAGGCGTCAGGTTTTGAGTGGGGGAATTGAGATTTGGGGTGCCTGTCTTAGAAAGAGCTGGGCCATTGGAGGTGTGAAGAAGAATTTGTAAGTGGAAGTCTGCAGCTGCGTGTGTGTGTGTGTGTGTGTGTGTGTGTGTGTGTGTGTGTGTGTGTGTGTGTGTAGCTATGTGACTCCTTACTGCTGTGTAGCTTTTGTAAACAGACTCAGGATCTGTGTAGGACTTAAATTCAGAAGGAGTGAAGGTGAGCTGGTGGCTTGGACTTCACTGTCTTCATGGCTGCACTCTAGGGTCCCCTCCCACCCCTGGAGGGATTTATTCCAAGATCACCCATGGGTGCCTCAAACTGAGAACAGTCCACAGTCTATCTATACCCATTTTTTTTTCCTCCTGTGAATACATACCTATTCTAAAATTTAATTCTTAGATTGGATGCAACAGTAGATTAGCGACCAATAAAGTAGGATATCGTGAGTCTGCTATAATCAATTACTCTTGTGCTTTGGGAGCATTGTGAAGTCAAAGAAGGATCAGGAAACAAGCGCTGCACACTCAGTCAGGACAGCCCTGTGTGGCTTTCAGGCAGTAGCAGGTACGGTGTGGACATGCTGGAGAGAAGGCGATTCATGTCCTAGGAAGGATGGAGTGGGGTCAATCCAGTTTCAAGCATATAGGTGGTTTATTTCTGGAATTGCCAATTGATATGTTTAGACTTTAGTTGATCCCAGGTTCCTGGAAGTACAGAAAGCAAAACTTGAAGGGTGAAGAGACACAGTAGTATGCTCACACTCCGGCGTGTGTGTAGCTAGATACTTCCACAGGAGTGCTGGAAGGGCAGGAAGATAATCACTGGTGTCAAGAATTGGATTGAAGCCAGGCTTGGCGGCTTCCTAGCTATTCAGGAAGGTGAGATCTGAAGATTGTGGTTCAAAGCTAGGCTGGGCAGAAAAGTCTGTGAGACTCTTTATCTCCAATGAACCAGCAAAGAGCTAGAAATAGAGGTATCGCTCAAATGATGCCAGCCTTGAGCGAAAAATGCAAGAGTGTGAGGCCTTGAGTTTAAGCCCTAATACTGGCAAAGAAAAATAAAAATGGATTGGAGAGAAATAGTATCAGTGGTCATGCAGACATCCATCCTGAGCGCAGGACAGAGCCCCACAACGAGGCCCAGCCCACGCCAAGGCGGATGCAGGAGATAGGAGCTAGAATCTTCCTTCTGTTAGTCTCTGTTTTGGGTTTTTTTTTCTTTTTAAGTTCCAGTTGTCAGTGAGATGGGTCTCGTTTTTGGTGGCTGTTTAGCAAGTACTTGTTTTGCCATGGTGAGATTAGATGCCCCTCTAGTTCCTTTGTGCTGGGTTTTTCCAGGTCAGCAATTGTCATCTCCTCATGTTGTTGAGGCTGTGGGGACAGAGAGCAGGCATCCATCTCCAAGTCCTGCCTGGTGATGATGCTGATCCTCAATGCTGAGGAGCAGGAGTCTTTCCATGTCTCTTCTTTCATGACCCTCCTCAGCGAGATGCTTGCTGTCTGAGAGGGAATGTGAATGCGTGCATTCCAGTGTGGGTAAAGGTGAGGTCCTCCAAGAATTTCAAAAGACTTTCTATCCAGGATTCAAGTTCCAAGTTTTTTTTTTTCTTTTTATCTTTTTGTTGTTATAAAACCGGGACTTGAACTGTGTGCCTGATATTCTGCTCATTGGCTAGTGCTCTGCCCACAGAGCCCTGCCTCCAACCCCCTAAGTTTTCAAATATGAAGGCACAGATTCTGGGCTGAAAACAATGCTGACCATTAAGAAAGTGAATGAAAGCTGAGCGCCAGTGGCTCACGCCTGTCATCCTCGCTACTCAGGAGGCTGAGATCTGAGGATCGCGGTTCAAAGCCAGCCCGGGCAGCAAAGTCCGTGAGACTCTTATCTCCAAGAAACTACTAGAAAACCAGAAGTGACACTGTGGCTCAAGCAGTAGAGCACTCACCTTGAGCTAAAGAGCGCAGAGACAGCGCCCAGGCCCATAATTCAAGCCCCACGACCAACCTAAAAAAAAAGGCGAATGAGCATTATCTCAGCAAAGATGAGCTTAGTCTGTTTTAGAAAATCGGTTTATTCATTCACCCAAGTATTGGAGTTTGCCATCAGTCGGCTAGACTGTGGACATTTGTGGAGTGCATAATAAATACCAGGTGACAAGTTGGGAAGACGAAGGGCAATCTTTTTTTTTTGGGTCCGGTCGTGGGGCCTGAACTCTGGGCCTGGGCGCTGTCCCTCAGCTCTAGGCTAGCGCTCTACCACTTGAGCCACAGTGCCACTTCCGGCTTTTTTCTTTTTTCTTATGTGGGGCTGAGGAATCGAACCCAGGGCCTCGAGCATGTAAGGCAAGCGCTCTACCACTGAGCCACCTTCCCAGCCCCAGGGCAATCTTTTTTATTCAAGGCTTACACTCTGCCACTTGAGTTACACCTCCCCTTCTGGCTTCCTTGCTGATTAATTGGAGGTAAGAATCTCAGATTTGTCTGCCAGGGCTGACTGCAAACCTTAATCTTCAAATCTCAGCCTCCTGAGTAGCGAGGATGACAGGCTTGAGCCACTGGGCCCTCCACTTTCTACATTTAGTTCATGATGTATGTCTAAATACAGCTGCAGTTATATTTTAGATCCTGTTGTTCACATTTTTTTGAAACTTCTTCCTGGCCAAATCTTCCAAGTAGCCACACTGGGGAATATCTTAATATATACTGTGTTCAAGTATGTGTCAAGTTTCTTGAAATAAATATATAAAAGATGAATGGTTTTTCATTATGTAGTATCAGGTAGCCAACCCCCCCAATACTTTATGGTATTCTTATTCGGATTTTCAATTTATCATAGGGAAACTGCTAGGATGATTGAAAATAACCACTGTACATCCTTATGTATTTATAGTAGCTGACTTTGATAAATGCCTTAAAAATAAGCTTAGCCTGGCCCTGATAGCTCATACCTGTAATCCTAGCTACTCAGGAGGCTGAGATCTGAGGATTCGATTTAAAGCCAGCTCGGGCAAGAAAGTTGATGAGACAGACTTTTATTTCCAAGTAAATACTAAGAAGTTTAGGGACACCCTGGCCTTGAGTTCAAGCCCAAATACCAACATAGAAATAAATAGGTAGGCAGATAGGTAGGTAGGCAGATAGGTAGGTAGGTAGGTAGACAGACAGACAGACAGACAGACAGACAGACAGACAGACAGACAGACAGATAGACAGATAGACAGATAGATAGATAGATAGATAGATAGATAGATAGAAGAGCAAGCCTAGTCTGGACAAAGTACTGAGTTTGGTCCCAGAACCACAAAAACCACAAGAAGAGACAGACAGAGAGATCAAACACAATTAAAGGATCAGAAGGTTTGCATCAAATTTTAAACAGCAAAGGACTGTTATTAATCTTTCTAACATCATACCGCTCAATATGGCACAATAGGACTCAAAATGTGTTTGTTCCTCCACTGATTTTTTTTTCCCCACCTGTTTTCTCTTTTCTTGCTTCTACACAGACCCCAGCACCACTCACCAATGCTGACTGCTTTCTTCTTCCTGCCCCTAGATCTGTCCCCTGGGCCCTGGGTTTGTCCCCGTTCTGAACATTCACCACGTTCCTCATCTTGCTGTGGAAACTGGCTGCTGCCAGTTTTCAAGCCAGATGTGGGAAGAAACAGACTATGTCTGGCTTTCCAGCCTGGGAAAATAACTGCCCCGCCGTCCCTATGAGAATAACTCGTTTTTCCCCTGAAAAACAAAAGGAGAAGGGAAAACTCTGACCTGTGTTTTGATTCCAGGAACCTCTCAAAATACCGCCCGCATGTTATTTCCGCTGGCCCAGGTGACCGCGGCTATTTTGACTCTTCTGTGCTGGCAAGCGAGCTCTTGTTTTCCAATCCTAACTTGCTGAACTGTCTGTGGATTTTCTGGGCTTTTCTTTAGGGGATGCAAGTGAGGGTAGAAACAAAATTTCTTTTGTTTTTCTTGGAAATGAGATTTCTTTTTGTTTCTACAACCCCAAGGTAGAAGCTGTTAAACAACCAGCAGGGCTGGGAGTCTCCAGCCCAGAGCAGTGGAAAGATGGCGGGAAATCCCCCCAGCCTGAGTTAAGTTCCCAAGATTTGAAAGTGGACTTAAGTTTGCTTTTCTTTCAATGCCTAAATTACAGTTGTTTAGTTTTAAAATAGTACGATTTTCTGTTTGCTCATCTTTCTTTTAGTAGACAAATTAACATTTAAATGTGTATTCGCATATCCTGTCCTGTGTAATCTTTGTTCATCAGGGCCTTAGTAGCTTTTTATTTGCTTTTGTATTGAGGCATCTATTGCTACTATACTATACAACACTATACTGTTGAGCATAGTTCTGTGTCTCACAGACATTCCTGCCTGTATTCCTCAGATCTCAGCCTCCTGAGTAGCTAGGATTTACTGGCGTGAGCCACTGGCTCCCAGCTTGTATTACACATTTTCTTTTTTTTTTTTTTTTTAATTGTGAAAATACTGTACAGAGGGGTTACAATTACATGGGCAAGATAATGAGTACGTTTCTTATCAAGCATTATAGCCTCCTCCTTTGTTTCCCCTTCCCATCCCATCCTCCCACCCAATCCTCCACCCCCACCCCCCCTACTCCCCCCATACACACACCAAAGTTGTAATTTTTGACATATCGACTTGTACATCTCATTGTTACAATGGGTCCACCTGTATCCCTATTTAAATGATTTGTTTTTCCCTTTCCCCTCCACAAATTATACCGACATCAAATACAGTGAAAGCAGGGGTTATGCTGTGGGGGAGGAGTATTACACGTTTTCAGTTTGGATTCAGTGGATTCAGACCCCTAGTTTCTAACATACCCAGTGATTTCTGGTGCCCTCATCCTTCTGCATCAGAATTGTAGCATTTGTCAGCATTGCCTAAGGGATTAAAGTTTCTAAGATATCCTTTCATTCTATTGAGAGTCATAACAAATACAATACATTCTCCTTGAAGCACAGTAAACATGATGTGCAGAAATTGAGGGTCTTCGGTAGTTGATAAAATTAGCTCAGGAACTTGCAACAGGGAGGCACTGAGGGCTCACCCCTGTAATCCTGTCTACTCAGGAGAGTGAGATCTGAGGATCACGATTTGAAGCTAGCCCAGGCAGGAAAAGTCTGTGAGACTCTATTTCCAATTAAGAGCCAGAGTGGAGCTGTGACTCACGTGGTAATGTGCTATCCTTGAGCAAGAAAGCTCAGGGATAGTGTTCAGGCCCTTAGTTCAAGCACTAGGACTAGCATAAAAAAAAAAAAAAAAAAGATGCTGGGTGCTGGTGGCGGCTCACGCCTTTAATCCTAGCTACTCAGGAGGCTGAGATGTGAGGATCACAATTCAAAGCCAGCCCTGGCAGGAAAGTCCGTGAGATTAATATCTCTAGCAAACCACCAGAAAACCAAAGTGGAGCTGTGGCTCAAGCGGTAGAGCCACTAGCCTTGAGCTGAAGAGCTGAAGTACAGCTGAAGTACAGGCCCAGAGTTCAAGCCCCATGACCGACAAAAAAAAGAAGGAAAACAAAGCTGTAACTTGCAGCTACCATTGCTGTTTCTCATTTGTATCCATTCATCTTTGTAAAATATTCTTCAATGGAAAAGGTGTGTTTGGAAGCGAGAAGACAATTGGGTTAGTGTTGATTATGATTATAATGAATATTCCTTATAGACTTTGATTTGCTAAGTTGAACATAGATTTATTTAAAATGATTCTCTTTACATAGAAAAAAAATACACTAAATGAAGCAAATCATCAGACACAATGGTAATCAATAGAACCAGAGTGACCCTGACCTGTTTATGTTTCATTGTGGACATAAAGTAAGACTTTCATCATAGAAAGTAGAAAATTCCATGCACAGATACAGGCCATCTTCAGAAGAAAGACTCACCACCTCCAGACAAGGGTTGCTTTGTTGCATATCAGAACACAGCAAGTTAGGGGTTGCAGAATCAGAGAACTCACTGTAGTCACTACGCCACATTGTTCTTCACTGATAATACAGAGTAAGATTGAATCCTAAGGCTTACATCATGCACTGTTTCACAGGAATTTAGTTTGACTGTTGGAAAGGTGTTACTTAGGCTCTCCAGCCTGAGGGACATGACCACCCAGCATCATGGTTGTCAACGGGCTAAGCTATACATTTGGCAAAGGCGCCTTTGGGCCTATTTATTTTTTATGTATCTCATCAAATATAATCTACTGCCCTGCACTGAAAACTTGCTTATTAGAAGGCCTTCCTTAACAATGCTTACTAACTATCTTAAGTAAATTTTAGTTAAAAGTTTGTGTCAACCTGGGGACTAGTGGCTCACATCTATAATCCTAGCTACTCAGAAGGCTAAGATCTGAGGATTGAGGTTCAAAGCCAAGCCAAGCAGAGAAGTCTGTGAAACTCTTATCTCCATTTAATCAGCAAAAGGCCAGAAGAGAAGCTGTGGCTCAAGTGGTAGAATATCAGTCTTGAGCACAAAAGCTAAGGGACAATACTCAGGCCCTGAGTTCAAACTTTAGTGCGCGCGCGCGCGCACACACACACACACACGTTTGCTTTTTGCTTCAGTAGCTTATTAGGCCTTTAATAGATGCTAATTATACTCTAAATGTCTTCTGAATTAAGAAACAGGAAATGATTTTACATGTACAAGCAAACCCTTTTTCTTGGAAAAAGCAGTTAAGTCAAACCCACAAAAACAAGGAGCAGAATGGCCTATTTCATTGCTGGTAGCATAGAATAGACATAAATCATGTGTCTTTTGTGGTTTTTTTCTCTCAGGCATTTACTCAGAAATTTGAAGTTAGAGCTTATCTAGGCACCATGGCGGCTTTATGCAAGAGCTGGATGCATAGCCAAATTAACACGGGGGAAAATGGTCCGGATAGCAAACTCTCCTGCTAGGATTGTAGAGCACCTTCCTTTTCAGTAGCCTCAAAACGGAAGACTGCGACTCCTGAGTGAGAGAGAGATTCTGGGTCTTTCGAGCTCTTTGACAGGAACCAGTTACGCCCTGTGTACTCATTGCTATTTAGGCAATGGTTGTGTGGTTGTTATTTGAGATGGGGGTCACCGTTGTCCAGGCTGGACTCGTATATCCACCTTCTAGAGGTCTCGCTTCCCGAATAGCTAGGGCTGCAGGCATCTAGTAGTAGTGTTTTAATAGGCATGGTCGGCATTCTGCTTTTATAGGGTGAACTAGTTTGAAACTTTAAAGTGCCTTGGTTTAACAAAAGCAAGCGATGTGAAGTAACAGACAGTGACAGTTCAACTTCCCTATCGCAGATCCTGTGAAGCCGCTGGGCAGCTCTGCTCAGGCACCTGCTGATTCACCTTTCGCTATAAACACAGCACCGCCTTCCGCCCAGGTGGATCTGTCCTCTGCTGCTCTACCTCCCTCCTACCAGCTGATCAGCCTCCCGCCACACCCCGAGACCCTTGGCACCCAGGATGATCCTCAAGACTACCTCTTGCTGATCAACTGTCAAAGCAAGAAGCCTGAACCCATCAGGTAAGTGGCGTAGGCCTCTGTGTGCGCGGGTAGGTGGGTGTGCGTGCTCATTTGGGGCTATGTGAACATATCTACATTTTAAAATCTGTAAAACTTTAATTTCTTTTAAACCTTGACTTGAAGTCTTAAAAGAAACCATATGTGTAGGTTTCTTTCAAGCTTCTATATATATATTCTCTCGTAATGACTGATATTCAGGAGACTGTTTTTGAAGAAACAGTCTTGGCCGTCTGTAGCAGAGAACTCTTTCTGGAAATCTGGCTATTGTTTGACAGGTCTTATGACAGACTCACAGTGTTACTTGCTTAACAGATTTCACTCATTTATAAATGGTGACCTTGCTCCATTTCTTGTGTGATTGTAAACCAGCCAAGGGTCATCTTTTGTTTCTGAAGAAGGAGAGGAATACTTCCTGCTAGAAGATTTTGAAAGCAAAACGAATCCATTGCAGTGAGTGTGTTGTAGTTTGGGATTGGTGTGAATAACGAATCATGCAGGTAAAATCCCACTATGGCAAAGTCTATGCAATCTGTGAACTGGGTTTTAATGAAATTTGATGAAAGCTCTGGGACCTAATAAGGAAGCAGTGCTTACCCCCAAGCCTTGACTTCACAGATTTTTTTTTTTAAGAAAGATTACAGTACCCCAGAAGTGTCATAAAGCCTTTCCAAAAGTTATTTGTGATTTTTCTACTCTCCTAAGCTTCATGGTATTTTAATTTAATCATCCTTGGCCTTTAGTATTGAGTAGTTGGAAGCCTTAACATTATAGAGGAGCAGGAAAATAACACTCAACAGGCCAGTCTGTACAACTGACAGCGACATGACCATTGGTGATGCTGTCATCAACTTACATACTGATTTATACTATAAAACTGGGGATGAGTTAGATATGAAAATGTGTATGTGTGTGTGAGCATGTGTTTGTGCCAGGAGTAGGGCTTGAACTCTCACTTAGTTTTTCTGCTCAAGGCTGGCACTCTGAACACTTGAGCCACACCTCCACTTCTGTCTTTTTGATGGTTAATTTTGGATAAGAGGCTCTCAGGTTTGTCTACCTGGACTGGCTTCGAACCTCGATCCTCAAATCTCAGCCTTCTGAATCACTGTAGAGTTATAGGTGTGAGTCACTCCAGCTTTAGGTGTGAGAAAGGTTTGACACAGGGTTATAAGATTATACAGAACTTTCCTTTTCATGTAAAACATGATTGTTACTTGAGCTAAAATCACAGCGCTTGTTAAAAGATACTCTGTAGAATTGGCTAAGATCTACAAAATAATCCATATGAAACATTCTCCCAAGATGATAGACACACTCAGAAACATTCTAACGAAGGTCTTCTACGTATTTGTTGTAATGGGATTTTACTTGTAAGAGCAAGAAAATTTTATAAATCAACACTAGTTAATAATATCAAATTCTAACTTGATTGTGCCTGTTTGCTGTGGAGTATTTGAAATTATACACTTGAAATTTTTTTTTATCCCTGCGCTACTAACTAAAATTTGAGTTTATGAAGATCCACTGTGACTTTCTAATGTCATTCCTTAAAAGCCAACAGCTGAAAACAACAGGGCATTTTCCTTTTCTGTTAATGTCTTTCATGGGTTTTGGTAGCATCGTGCATCTCTGTTGTGGTGGAAGTCACGCTCTGTGGGGTTGCCCAGAGACACTGTGCTGTGTGTATTTTACAAAAATAAAGATTCCATAACAATGATGTATGAAGTACTCACTGTGCCTCCTGTTAGGCTAGAGGTTCTGAAGGTACAGAGTAATGGTGTAAGGTGCATTGTCCTTACATCCAGTGTCCTTTGGAGTTTGCTGTGAGGCTTGTTGGGAAGGAAAGAATGTGAGCCCAAGTTACTTATCGATGAAGGTGTTGGGTGAGAGTAGCCTCAGAAACCCCCGGTTCATTTGACAGGACGCTGCAGAGAGGTGCTTCACCAGGAAGTGTTTTTCCCAAACTCTTGGTTTGGATCAGATGCCTTTGGGGTTTTGATAGCAAGCTGTAAAACAGATTCCTTCACACTTCTTTCCGCTTTGTCATCGTATTGGCAATCACCTGATCGTTTTCCTTCCTTGGTACAGAACTGTCAGCTAGTCAGAGCAAGAAGCCTTGCTGATTACGAATTATGCTGACAGTCTGTCTTTTAGTCATTATTTAGTTCTGCTGTTTCTTTGCCTTTTTGACCTAATTCTTCTCCTCAGCTCCCAATACCCTATTTACAACATGTTCTGTTCTTTCGGTGAGACATTTTATTGAGTCTTTAAATTTGGACTATTGAGCTCTTTTATTTGCAGAGTTTGATGTTATTGAATTCTCTTTCATATCCTACATTGCCTTATTTCTCTCAGCTGTTTGAATAATCTTGTTGGGTTTTTCTTTTTTTCGTTTGTTTGCATTCTCCTTGAACTTGTTCAGGTGTCTTAAAATAAACATCATTTACTTTTCTCATTGACCATTCCTAACATTAATTCATTGAATCTGTTGTTTGAACTTCCTTCCTTCTCTCTGTCACTTAAGTCCTTCATTGTACAGTTGTTTGCCTTTGAGGGAAACTTGTTGCCTTGGTTACTCAAGAATTAAGTGATTTTTTTTTCCCCCCCGCATTGAGATTTACACATCTGGGGCCAAGTTACAGTGCAGATAGCAATCTCTCATGTCCTTTGAGTTGCTGGTGTCTTGCAGATTACTTAATACTGGGTAGTGACTGGGTTGGTTATCAGATTGTCTCAGTGTTCAGGATTGTTTGCATACCTCTTCTCCACTCAGCTGTCTGAATTGGCAGCCTCTGCCTGGCCTTCCCAGGCCTCCCCTGGGGAGACCGGCAGCCACCAGGCCTGCGCGTCTGCTGCGGGCCCTGCCAAAAATCCTGGACCTCTGGCATCTCGCAAGATAATGTTGCTTCCCACGGTTTGAGATCGTCTGTGGGCTCCTGTCAGACACCTGCCTCTTCTTAGCCACCTAATGTGACCGGCTCATTCCCGGATTCCATGCACAATGTCCCATGAGCCCTTGGAGCCACAGTGACCCCTTTCCGCCCCCCCGCCCCCCGAGTCGCTCAGTCCTGAGACCATGCTTGCTCTCCAGGATCTGTGGAGCCACAGTGTCGCCTTTCACATCTGCGTATTCCCCGCCTCACACATTCCATCCCGGAGTGAAGGCTGGTGTGCTGTGTGGGCTTTTCCCAAAGCTAGAGTTAGCAGGCAACACGGATTCCACCATCGGATTCCACGCAGTGTACCCTCCTGCTGTTGGAGAGCCAAGCAGAAGCCTTTGAGAAGCGCCTTGGGGCCGTGCTTCTGCCATTCTGCCTTCTTCTGCCTTCCTGCCATTTCTCTACCTTCCTGCCCCCTCCTTTCTGCTCCATTTCTCGCTTTCTCTCTTCAGAATCGAGTGTCTTCTCTGATGCCAGATTCTTTTCATTCACCAAGTGAGAATGGCAGCGGCTTCTCATCCATCCTCTCGTCTTCCTCCCGCACCCAGTCTCAGGACGAAGAACAGATGTTATACTCTGCCTGGGCGCCTGAGGGGTCCCACCGAGGGGCAGTGTGTTTTCAGGCTGGGAACACAAAGCTTCTTGGAGGATAAGACCTGAACACCAGCTAGCTGGCCTTAGAGAAGGAGAAGATCACCAGTCACGTGTGCCAAAACTTCAGAAAGGATGAGCGAGAATGAGTGTGGCGGGAGGGAGAAAAAGAGGAGCGTCTGCTTGGGGAAAGGGTGCAATGCGCAGGCGGGACATTCGAGTCGGAGCAGGGTGTTAGCAGCCTGGATTCTGCGTAGCATCGTTGGTGGCCTTGTCATTCTTGCAGCTGGTAGGTTTTTTGCTGAGAAGATGAATAATGTCAGAACTATATTGTGAAGATCTTGGTCTTAAAGCGGTATGGCTGTGGTTAGACCAGTGGAGGGAGAGAAGTCCAGTTAGGAGAGCTTAATGTTGCAGTCCCCAGAGGTGAGGACCTGAACATGGGGGGTGGCGTGAGCTTAGAACAAAGGGTAGATATGAGGTCGGGGAGAAGGCTGTGGGCTGTGTGCTGAAATGATGGTGCAGTAGAGAGAATCGAGCCGATTGGATTTTGAGTCTAGCAAAGATCGAGTTTCTTTCAGTGCATGTCAGGAAAGGATCAATTTGAGAAGTGAATTTAATTTAGCTAGGAACACATGAGTGAGGTCATTCAGGGATTATCAAGTAGAAATATCAGGCTTACGAGTTTAGCATTCCCCCCAAAGAGAAGGTACAAGAAAGGAAAATTCTAGAATTGCATGTGTCATAAATCTTTGAGGAGGTCACCAGTGGCCTGTAATCCTAGATACTTGGGAGGCTGAGATTTAAGGATTATGGTTTGAAGCCAGCTCAGGCAGGAAAGCCCAGGAGACTCTGATCTCCAATTAACTACTCCTCCCCAAAATAAGACCAGAAGTGGAGCTGTGACTCAGGTAGTAGAGCACTACCCTTCAGCTTAGCAACAGCACCCAGGCCCCAGGCCCTGCACTCCCCCCCCAAAAAACAACAACAACAACAACAACAACTCACTTTGGTGGTCATTCCTAGGTAAAAAGACAGAGGGCAGAAGCCAGTCACTGAACAGAGGAAGTGAGTAATCTGACGAACACTGGGGGAGGGAGAGCTTGAGTTTCTACAGGACCTTGCACAGTGCCTACAGGTGCAGCTCAGGTGTCTTGTTTATCATTGAGGAAGTGAGGACAGCTGTGCTATTAGCGTTTCCTCCTGGCTTATATAGAAATTCTGTGGATAGCTTCCTAATACAAGAGACAGAGTCTGTACCCCCAAAGCAAGGTAGCCTCAAATGAGTTTTCTTATGGTTGTTGGAGCTGGGTAATGAACTCTACGCCATGTGTGCCATGGATCTCTTCCTAGTGTTGGCTCAGTGTTTTTTAACAGAAGCTTACTGGAAGGGCAGGCACAGGTTGTTAGCCGCCTTCTTCTAGGTCTTGGTTAGGTGGAACAAGTTTGCCAAAGGCTTAAAGGGCAATGACCCCACTTTCTAAGCTGGCGCCAGCTTTTGCATGTTCTTTCATAGGAAGTACTTTTCCTGTGTGTGTACCTTCTCCATTTTCCTTCCGAGACTTTTGTCGTGTCTAATGGTAGTGCTTCAGGGATTGTGGTTTGTAGGTGTGGATTTCTTAGGTAGAATTGGGGGTACGGGCAGAACAGGAATCACGGAGAATGCTTCTGGTAGTTTCGTGGTGGTGGTGATTTTGTTGTCGGGTATATAATCCTAAAAAATAAAAACTGAAGACCATTTGTGCTTTAAATCTTATGGATCATACACACAAAGAAATCTAATGGCAAAAAAAAAAAAACCCACCTGTATTTTGATGGCTTCACTATGAATATACTTGCCAAAACTCTAGTCTTATGTCTTGACCCTATTTTGTTCTGTCGTCAACCATGTTTGTTTAGAGCCCACACTGATTCGGCAAAAACCACTTCCTCTGAAACGGACTGCAACGACAATGTCCCCGCTCCCAAAAGCACCGCCTCCTCCCACGGCAAACACGGCATGAACGGCTTCTTCCAGCAGCAGCTGATGTATGACTCCCCACCCGCGCGGGCCACGTCCGTCTCTGTCGACTCCAGCCTATATAACCTGCCCCGGAGTTATTCCCATGATGTGTTGCCAAAGGAATCTCCATCGAGTACCGAAGCAGACGGAGAACTCTATGTTTTCAATACCCCATCTGGGACGTCCAGTTTAGAGACTCAGCTGAGACACGTGTCTATCAGTTATGACATTCCTCCAACACCTGGTAATACGTACCAGATTCCACGGACCTTTCCCGATGGCACCCTGGGACAGACGTCCAAGCTAGATGGTATTCCAGACATCCCTCCACCTCGGCCGCCCAAGCCACACCCGAGTCTTGACCGCTCTCCCGTGGACACCTGTAGCATCCAGCGCGCGGTCTCAGACACTGACAGCAGTTACTGCATCCCCACTGCAGGAATGCCGCCGTCACGCAGTAACACCGTCTCCACCGTGGATTTGAACAAGCTGCGCAAAGGTCAGCTCTGGCCAGCGTCTTCTCTTAGGAGAGGCTGATGGCAAAAGTGTTCTTCTGAATGGTTGCTCCTCTCAGTATGGAGTGACGGTCACCACATCCCTCTTCTTCTCCAGCTCTGTGGTCCTGTCCCCACCCAGCCACCCACCTACCATATAGTCACCATGCCAGAGACCCAGCCCATTCCTGGAGGAACGTGCATGCTTGTTCTGTTGGAAGGGAGGAACTGAGAGTTTCTCATTCTGAAGGAGAATGGCCTTAGTGATCTCTTCCAGCCTCAGGAAGTGTGTGTGTGTGTGTGTGTGTGTGTGTTTGTGTGTGTGTGTGTGTGTGTGTCTGTCTGTCTGCCTGCCTGCCTGCCTGCCTGCCTGCCTGCCTGCCTGTGTCTCCCTCCCTCCCTCCCTCCCTCCCTCCCTCCCTCCCTCCCTCTCAGCTTTTGCTTCCTAGGTGAGAGGCTGTTTGTTCAGACAGAGAAATTATAAAAATAGAGCAGCCCCCAGTTTCTCCCAGTCCAGCCCCTTCAGATATGTGTGCTGTTATACCAACTTCCATGTCACATGTGTTGGGCGCTGTTGTCTTCCTTCCTATATAAGTAATTTAAAATTTTTAATTGTTATATTTTGTGCTGGTTCTGGGGCTTGATTGAGCTCAGGACCACAGCATTCTCCCCTAGCTTTTTCACTCTACCATTGGAAACACAGTTCTGCTTCTAGCTTTTAGCTGGTTAACTGGAGGTGAAAGTTGTACCGACTTAACTACCTGGGCTGATTTTGAACTATGATCCTCAGACCTCACTTCTGAGTAACTAGGATTACAGGCGTGAACCACTGGTACCCGGCTCATCCTTTTTTAGATTGCCACGGTGTATATATATATATACATACATACACACGCATGTGTGTGTGTGTGTGTGTGTGTGTGTGTGTGTGTGTGTGTGTATGCAAAGAGAGAGAGTGGATCATTCCTGTTTACCTTGACAGCTATCAGCTGGGAAGAGATGTTGATTGTTTGTTCTTCTTTCTAGATGCTAGTTCTCAAGACTGCTATGATATTCCACGAACATTTCCAAGCGACAGGTCTAGTTCACTTGAAGGCTTCCATAACCACTTCGTAAGTATAATTGTCCTTGGAATTATCAAGATTATTTCATTGTCCAGATCTTCCTACTGAGTACTTTGAGGCTAAATGATATCCTGGAATGACCTATAATAAAAATTTATCTGATTTGGGGAGGGATAGGGGAAGCACAGAAACAGTGGGACAAAGGGTAACCAATACTCACTAGACACTATATTGGAAAAGAACTATACAACTTGGAGAGAGGGGAATCGGGGGGGGGGGAACTGGGGAGAAAATGAGGGAGAGGGTGACACTGTTCACAAAGATGTACTCATTACCGGACTTAGGTCACTGTCCCCCCTCTGTACATCACCGTACAATAAAATTTAAACTAAAAAACCAAAAAGAATCGCCCCTCCCCTCATTGTGCTTGTGTGTCAGACAGTCATTTCTGCTTATTGAAAAACAAAACGTATGTGTGCTTTAGAAAATCAAAAATGTGTTGGCCGTGGGAAGCATGTCAAGTGAGGAACTGGACGAAAACTACGTCCCGATGAACCCCAACTCACCACCGAGACAACATTCCAGTAGCTTTACCGAGTCAATTCAGGAAGCGAATTATGTGCCAATGACTCCGGGAACATTTGATTTCTCTTCCTTTGGAATGCAAGTCCCTCCTCCTGCACATATGGGCTTCAGGTCCAGCCCTAAAACCCCTCCCAGAAGGCCAGTCCCTGTGGCCGACTGTGAGCCGCCCCCAGTGGACAGGAACCTCAAGCCAGACCGAAAAGGTAAGGGGAATTTGGCAGGCACAAGAATCGGGGCAGAGTGCAGAGTTAGGTCTGCAGTTAACTGTTGCTACACAATAAAACTGCTATGGGGTTAGACCTTCCCACACTTTTCATAGTATCTGGGTCGTCGACCTCAGCAAAGCCAGTCTGCTATTTATAGATTCGTAGGTTGATGCCCAGGTGAGATTTTGAGCTTCCTGTTTCTAGAGTAGAGGTTACAAGTGAAACTACACAGAGGCCCTGGCAGGCAGCACGGGAGCGTGAGGAGACGCTGGAGCTGCCTTTCCTGTCCTCAATGGAGAGCCTTCGTTCCTGCGCTGCTGCAGTCCCTGGTGATTCCTGAGACTTTGGGATTAATTATGGTCTCTCAAGAGAAGGTAGAAATCTAGGTGATTGTAAGTATCATTTCTTGACTTTAAGAATTCTTATCAGCTCATTTGTGGATCAAAAAAAAATTACAGCCTAAATCCAACAATTCTGCAAACTAGGGATGGCCCTTAGCTCCTATTTCCTAAAATCTTCTCCAGCGTATTTAGTAACAGCAGATTTAAGATTATTAGTGCACTTGATAGAATTATTTGAGAATAATAAGAATGCCTTATAATCTTCCTATTTCATACATATAACAACTTTCCTCCTCTGCTAGGGAATAAATAAATTCTTCTGGTCTCTTCTTTTACACTGGACTTTGTAAGTAATATTAAATTCTAAAATAGAGAAAAAAGTATGGCGTCAGGAGTAAACCTCCTTGCTAGCAAGTAAAAGGCCCTGAGTTTTTGAACTGCAGTACTGGAAAGAGAGAAGGTGGGGGAGAAAGAAAAGAAAAGAAAGGAACAAGAAGGAAAAGAAAGTGGGTGCTGGTGGCTCACACCTATAATCCTAGCTGCTCAAGAGGATGAGATCTGAGGATTATGGTTTGAAGGCAGCCTGAGCAGGAAAGTCTGTGAGACTGATCTGCAGTTATAACCCACAAAAGGCTGAAAGTGTGGCTCAAGTGGTAGAGTGTCTGTCTTCAGCGAAGAAAAACTAAGGGACTGTACTTAGGCCCCAAGTTCAACCATTAGTACCTGCACACAGAAAGGGGGTGGGGGGGAAGGAGACAGAGACAGAGAAAGGAAAGAAGACAAAAAACAAAACTCTAAGTAGCACATAAGATATCCTGGCTGACATTGGATAATATCTGTTCAGGTTTTGGACATTTGGGTTGAGGTCATTTAAGCACTGACCACCAGCTGAACTGCAGCATGCTTTCGGGATGTCTGCACCCTGGGAAGCCGCCTGCCATATGCAGCTTCTTAATGCACAGCCGTGGTGTACATGTCTCACTAACCCGGGCTTGCATCATGACCCCTGCTGCTAAGTTTGGGTTGTGGACAAGAGAACTTTAGACTCAGACTCAAAAAAAAAAAAAAAAGCGTTGGGTTTTTAAGTAAGCAGGGATGCACTTGAAACGAGACCAGAAGCAGAAATGGAGGCAGTTCTGGGGGATGGGTGTCCTGTCCTCTGTGCGCTCTGTCTCTTGGGTGGTCCTTGCCCCTTCTTTGGTCTCTCCCTTCCCCCCTTCTCTTCTATCATCTTCTGCTCTGTGTTAAATGAGCTCTACTCTCTGAGGGCTTTGGCGGGCTGCGGGTCTCTGGGACTGGATCCTGCCTCCTGCCTCCTTTATTATGCATCTGGGCAGCCTCTGCATCTGGTTCTAACACCCTATTGATCCTGTGCTCACTTCAGGTGGCTCAGAGGTCACGTGATTGGTCCAGTTGTCTGTTCACCCAGTCCACATACTAGCTTGTAGGTCAGCCACACACTGGCTACTGTTGGGACAAGTGTCCACAATTGATCCCACAACTGTAGAGATAAGTTATGCGTGACACCAGGGGCCACCCAGGCACAAAGGGCTATGATTAGAGTGACCAAATCTGTTCTCCCCATGACTCTTATTCTCTGAAATAAGAAAATCTACTTCTGTCAGATAGAGCTTGATTACTTTCAAGCTTGATAACGCGTTCAACATCCAGGACCTTTGTGATTCCTGTTCTTTCGATGGTTCTAAATGTGCAGGCGGCATTCTAGTCTTGTTTCAGCCCTGCTTTAGCAGACAGCTGTTGTGGTGTGGAGACCAAGTGAGGTTTTCAAATGTTTCTGGGTAATAGAAGCTGCAGCGGGTCTGCATGCGCTCTGAATACCAACACCTCACGTAGTAACACGAACCTCTTTGCCTCTCGCCCAGTTTGTCCTCGCCGTATTTTCATATACTAGATCCATCACTGTAGTATTTGTTTTGGTGAAATTTTTCACATACTGTAGTAATAGAAGGGAGGTTTTTAAGCTTGTCTGAACTACTGGGAAAGCAGATTAAATCACTGGAAATGCAGGACAGATTTGTATTTTTACTATTTCAAAGTTTTGTATTTCTAATGGAAAAAGTGATCTTGTAGAGTGTAGGAAATTTCAGTAAGGTACCTATTGTGGCGTCTCTAAAAGTAAGTCCGCATATAAATGAACCATATTTACTCAATAAACTCACCTAAGCCAATGGCTCACACCTACAATCCTACCTAAGTGGGAGGCTGAGACCTGAGGGTCTTGGTTTAAAGCAGCCCAGCCAGGAAAGATTGAGACTTTGTGTCCAGTTAAGCAGCAAAAATGTAGGACTGGATGTGTGGCTCATGTGGTAGAGCATCAGCCACGAATGGAAAAAGACTAAATGAGAGCAAAGACCCTGAGTTTGAACCCCAGTAAAAACAAACAAGCTCACCCAACCCCTTTGCCTCATCTCCTAATGTGATATGCTTATTCTAGCCTTGTTTTTCTTTTTTTCCAAGAGACCCTAAAAGATGTTTCTGAATTTGATTAAAATTTAACATTTTTAAAAATAGAAGAATAAATGTTTGGAGGATGGATAATATCAATAAATAACAAGACTTCAATACACAGGCATTAAAGTTTGGATACTAAGGCTGTAGGTCAAATTTGTTATAGTTTAAAGGAAATAGGGCTAGGAATGTGGCTCAATGGTAGAGTGCTTGCATGCATGAAGCCCTGGGTTCGATTCCTTAGTACCACATAAATGGAAAAAGCCTGAAGTAGTACTGTGGCTCAAGTGGTAGAGTGCTAGCCTTCAGCCAGAGAAGCTCAGGAACAGTGCCCAGGTCCTGAGTTCAAGCCCCAGGATTGGCAAAATAAATAAAGGAAATAGATATGGAGTACAGTTTTATAGTATAGCTTTATTAAGGTAAGAAGAAGTCCCTAAGTATTCTTGAC
Organism: Dipodomys merriami; assembly: GCF_024711535.1. Taxonomy (NCBI): domain Eukaryota; kingdom Metazoa; phylum Chordata; class Mammalia; order Rodentia; family Heteromyidae; genus Dipodomys; species Dipodomys merriami. The sequence goes on from NW_027202826.1 coordinate 5,943,308, forward strand.
CTTTTATGATTATAATTATTAAATTATTATATTCCTCTTTATACAGTGAGACTATTAGAACAAGTATAAACATTTTTCTGAGGCTATCTGACTACCTGTTGGAATCAGTGGAGGATAATTGTGTGAATTACTTTTCTTTCATCTTCATTTTGGAGATGTTTGCTGGAAAGGGCATAATCTATAAAACTTTGGAAAAGGAAATCATTGAAGCTACATTAAACATGTAGTAATACAAAAAATAAAATTCTCATTTCGTTGAGCGTATCTGAGCAGTCCCTATGAGAATACTCACTAGCTGAACACCAGTGGCTCACACCTATAAATCCTAGCTCCATGGAGGCTGAGATCTGAGGACTGATGTTCAAGGGGAGCCTGGGCAGATAAAATCAAGACTCTTATCTCCACTTAGCCACCCAAAAAGCCAGAAGTGGGAGAGTGGCTCTAGTGCCAGAGCACAAGCCTTGAGTGGAAAAGCCAAGAGAGATAAAGGTCCTGAGTTCAAGCCCCAGTACTGTCACAAAAGCAAAACAAAACAAAACAAACCAACTTAGTATAAATGGACTTCCGAAAGGATTCCATCTGCCTGGTTGAAACACGACCTCCCCACTACCGTAACCAAATGTGGGATAAACAGCTTTCACAGTAACATCCAGTTGTCTACCTTTTCCTCTAGAAGGACAAAGCAATACTTTCAGATTGGGCTAGGCGAGCTGTTCCAAACTCAAGGAGGGCAGGTCACCTCCCTGCAGAAGCTCACCGCGTAGGTCTAAGTAAACCCATGATCATAATTGCCAGGAAGGGGCTGTGGTTGAGGTAAGTGCTTGGCACTGTGCGGGAAGCTTCCCCCCACCCCCCAGCCAGCGTTCAGAGCGTGGATGGCAATTACGTGGTGGTAGGAGGGCAAGAAGTTTCTGGAACTTATCCTTAGAGGAAACCTCATACTAGATCCTTTCACAGAGAGGGAGCATAAGGCTGGCTCAGTATTGCCAGTGGGTAGGTGGCCAGAAAGGAGGGAGGAAAATACCACCGAGAGCATAAAGGAATGCCAGATGCCTTGCGGGTGCCTGCTCTCATCCACGCTAATGAGGCCGGCCTTCGCTCTGAGCACGCTGTTACGGAGCTTTAGGCGGACCTGTAACACGATCGGGCTGTCTCTAGGCAGCTCGTTGGGATTAAAGAATACAGTAGAAGAAAATAATTATACTCTTTCAAGTAAAATGATGTAAAAATCACACCTTTTCACATCATCTGCCTTGGGGAGCTTTGCCCGGGTTTCCCAATTCCAGGATTCATGAAGCTTGGTTGGGACGGGGTCAAATGGGAAAGGTGTAACAAAAGCCCCTTTTCTGGGTCTTTCGTCACCTGGGGTGGGGAGTAGGGAGGGCTCACAGTGACTTTCAGGAGATTGAAGGCACTCAGAACAGGCCACACAACAATACCACGCGAGAGATGCAGCGGGTGGTAGAGTTGAACTCTTCTGTAGTGTCGGTAGCTTGCCAAGACGTCTGCCCTAGAAAAGCGCCTGCTCTGGGCCGCCCCATCCTTCCAGCGCAAAAGAGCAGGGGCTTGTTGAGGTTCCTTATGCCTGGAAAGTAATGTTCACAGTGATCCAAATACTTGGAGGCAGGTCCTTGGATTCAGTCTTCTGCTTGTGATGGTCATTTAGGGGCACAGGCAAGGGCCGCTGGAGAATTGTGCTATGCATTTTATGTCATTTGCAGGGAAATGGATGGATTTAGAAAAAATTATGTTAAATACGTCCTTCTCAGAGAGACAATCAGCACATTTTCTCACATATGTAGAAGTTGGATCTAAATACAAACTTCCGTGATAACATATGCAGGGTGATGTGCGTGTACACACACAGACAAAAGGGAGGCATCCAGTGGTGTAACTCTTTTGAACAACTAATAAACCACTTCACATAATGAAGAAACAAGAATCAGAATGGGGGGGGGGGCAAGGAGAGGGGAAGTGTGAGGAAATACAGTTATCGTATTCAGTGTACACTATGTTGCAATGGATGGGCTGGGAAGGTGGCTCAGTGGTAGAGCGCTTGCCTTGCATGCATGAGGCCCTGGGTTCGATTCCTCAGCACCACATAAGCAGAAAAGCCAGAAGTGGCGCTGTGGCTCAAGTGGGAGAGTGCTGGCCTTGAGCTGAAGAGCGGAGGGACAGCGCCCAGGCCCTGAGTTCAGGCCCCACGACTGGACCAAAAAAAAAAAAAGTACTATGTTGTGATGGAAGCACACAACTTGAGGGCGGGGCAGGATGGAGAGAGTGAGGGAAGGGCTGACGCCGATCGGAAGGAGTTGTACTTCAACTCCTCGAATTGAAGCACCTTTGTGCAGCTACTTCATTAAAAAAAAAATACTGGGTTCAAGCCCCAGTACCAGCACAAAGAGTAAAATAAAATACTGGAAGGACAATTGGACAAAAAGTCAGAAATCGACAAAAAAGTGAGAAACAAGAATTAGAGCTGGCACAAGTCCAACATCGATTACATAACCACGGACCTAGACAGGAGGCCGAGGGTCTGTGTGGAGCATGCGCTGTGGCCCGTGGGAGGTAACCACAGTGGTTTACGTCTAAAGCTACAGGGCTGATGAAAAACTGGCCCTTCAGAAAGGGGAGAGAGAGGAAGACAGCCAGGGGCAAAACCACTTAAGGAACCCAGTGTAACTCAAAGCTTTCTGTCATTGTTATCCCACCCCCAGGAGTGAGCTGTCTGTAGTCATCTGTAGTGCCCTAAGCCACAGCCAGCCTTCAGCGTGATAGCAGCCATTCACCCAACTGTGCTAAACTCCTTTTCTTCTCTTTAGATGGCTTAATGTGTGACCATGAATAGATTGCTACAACCAAATTGGAGAATTCAAAAAACTGAATACCAGCCCACTAGTGGGCTAGTGCTTCCTAGCTATTCAGGAGTCTGAGATCTAAGGATCATGGTTCAAAGCCAGGTTGGACAGGAAAGTTTTCCAAAGAACCACCAGAAAAACGAAAGTGGCACTGTAGCTCAGAGTCGTAGAGTACTAGTCTTGAGCAAAAAAAGCTCCGGGACAGCACCAGGCCTTGAGTTCAAGCCCCACAACACATACACACACACACACATACGTAATTCTTGAGTTCAAGCCTCATAACACACACACACACACACACACGTAATTCTTGCAAGACAAAGTCAGTGGGCATGTACTAAGTATCCAGGAAAAAACGAATCACCATTTGTGATTAGCAAATGTGTGTTTGCCACCTGCTTCTCTACAAGGGCATCAGCTAGGAAGTACAGGAATGATCAGAATTTGGTGTTTAAAACATCTGTCTCGTCTCCAGAAAGTACTTCCATGGGAAAAGGAGGTTTTATGTTTTCTCATAAATTGTAAAGAAAACATGACAGGGACTGGGAAGGTGGCTCAATAGTGGAGTGCTTCATAGCACCCCTGAAGCCCTGGGTTCAATTCCTCAGTATGACACATACAGAAAATGCTGGAAATGGCACTGTGGCTCAAGTGATAGAGTGCTAGCCTTTAACAAAAGAAGCTAGGGACAGTGCCCAGGCCCTGAGTTCAAGCCCCGGACTGGCAAAAAAAGAAAAGAAAACATGTCACCAGGAGCCAGTGGTTCACGCCTATCATCCTAGTTACTCAGGAGGCTGAGATCTGAGGATTGCAGTTCAAAGCCAGCCCAAGCAGGAAAGTCTGTGAGACTCATATCTCCAAAAAACCACCAGAAAACCAGAAGTGGTGCTGTGGCTCAAGTGGTAGAGCACTAGCCTTGACCTGAAGAGCTGAGGGACAGCGCCCGGGTCCAGAGTTCAAGCCCCATGACTGACCAAAAAAAAAAAGAAAAGAAAAAAGAAAACATGTCATTGGAGTCTCACAGACTTTTCTGCCTGGGCTGGCTTTGAACCGTGATCCTCAGATCTCAGCCTCCTGAGTAGCTAGGATTTCAGGGGTGAGCCACCTGGGCGCCCAGCTTTGGATCCTGTTTTTTAAGACATGTTAGAAGAAAAACTAACATGGCATGTGTTCTTCCCCTCTTCCTCCCCATCAAGATTACTAACCAGGCTGGTGATCTGCTCAGCCTAACACCTTTCATAACCTTCGTGTGTTCCACGTTGCACGCAGCACCCCTTCCTCCTGCTCAGCATGACCAGTGTGTGTGGCAACATTGGAGTCTTTCTCACATGTTTCTGAGATAGAACATTTCTGCACAGGGCTCTGGTTGCTTTTTTTTTTTTTTTAATTTCCTTTTTACAGATCCATTTTCCCAATTAAACAATAACATTCTATTAAAAGAGTCTTCTTTTTACCAATTAGGTCAAAGTCCTAAAATTTTAAGACCTAAACCCCATGGTTTAGAGCGAACTGATTCACAAACCATAGGTGACTTTGCTACAAGAAGAAAGGGTATGTACGTCAGCACCGCATGCTCTGTGGGGTGTTGGGAGTTCATTTTATTTTGTAATGGTTTTCTTGTTACTTTAGTGTTATTTTACAACTGCCCTTGCAGCCCCCAGCATGTTATTTCTAAAATGAATGCCTCTCATGACACATGATGAATCTATGTTACCCGCTTATCAGCAGCATGTTAAATGTTTGATATGTTGTAGTTAGCTTGGTCTTTTGTGTTATTCCCTTAATCGTTTTCTTTAAGCTCGTAAATTGCTTGTGAATCACAGTTGTTTTCCTCTGTGTGTGTGTGTATGTTGCATCATATATACACATGTAACATATATGTATGTATTTTGTTCTGAGCCTAAATAATTATTTCCATGTATTAAGTATGCCATTACTTAGAAATTGAGAGCTAAACTCTTATTAGGCTTTTGGTAGCAAAAAAAAAATTAAAACATTAAAGAAAAAGCTTGAATCAGAACAACATTCTGTACATTTCTTTAAGGATATAGATAAGAAAAGTTTTTTAACTTGATTTTAATACGTCTAGTCTTCCTTATATTTGAGTTGACAAAAATACTCATTTGTGGGCTGGACAGGTGGCTCAGTGGTAGAGTGCTTGCCTTGCATGCATGAGGCCCTGGGTTCCATTCCTCAGCAGCACATAAACAGAAAAAACTGGAAGTGGCGCTGTGGCTCAAGTGATACAGAGCCCTGGCCTTGAGCTGAAGAGCTCAGGGACAGCACCCAGGCCCAGAGTTCAGGCCTCATGACCCACCAAAAGCAAAAAATAAAATAAAAAGCTTAGTTGTAAGCTCCTGAGAGTCTGTTTAGACCTTTAAAATGAACACTTATTTTTGTAGTTTCATGGTAATTATAGCACCATTGATTAAAATTACATTTGTGAAAAAAGAATGAGGAAAAATGAGCATTTTTCTTTGAAGTGGCAGGATGAAAGATAACTGAAATTTTCCAATATGTTTAAGCAGTCTTCTGAAATATAATACAAACAGATAGTATTATTTTGGGTTTTTTTTGTTGTTGATGTTGTTGCTTACTCCATACATTTCTGAAAAGGATTTCAATCAGTCTTGACTGAAAAGGCCCAGATCTCATAAGACTCCTCCTTAAGAAACAGATCCCAAGGACTCTGGGGGTACATATTAGTTTGATTGTCTACTGTGATCATGAGATAATAAGTAAAGACCTCTTATGAATAAAAATATTAGCATTACTTAATTTTCTTTAGTAGGGAGTTCCTAAGTTAAATTAAACTAAAAATATAAGGTGATTGTTTTAAAAGTAATTATGTAAATTTCCTAGAGCTATATTTGAATCTAAAGATAACAATTATTCCTTTGTTTGTTTCAAGTTTGGGTAGGAATTGTTCTCAAATCTTTGCTCATTAACTCTTGGGTTTAGCAGAGTTTTGGTTTTGTTTGAACTAATTTTATCTCTAATGCTGCCTATTCATCATTTTTCATACCTGACTGTAAACTGATACTCAAGTACTGAATAAAATAGATCATCCTATATTCATGTGAGGATGGAATTCATAAAGAATGAATGAATGGACGAAATAAGGAAATGTATAAGTCAAGTAACTATGGAAGAATTTGGTCACACTATTCTTTTTTGTTTTCATTTAGTTTATATCCATAAAATATTCTACTTATATTTCAAAGCAACATGTTGCAATAGAGCTTTGAGTTAAGAATCATGAAACATTACCTGATTTATCGTTTGCCACTATTTAGCTCTAACCTTAGCATGTGACATCCGTGAACCTCAGTTCATCTGTGAGAAATAGAGAGTGGATTTTGGTTTGTTTTCTTCTGTATACTAAAGGCTCCTTTTTCTCATTTTCTTTTCAGCCAAGCCAGCACCTTTAGAAATAAAACCTTTGCCAGAATGGGAAGAGCTGCAGGCTCCAGTTAGATCTCCAATCACCAGGAGTTTTGCTCGAGAGTAAGTACTTGGTTAGAATGGGCAATATGAGTGTCCTGACTATCTAAAATTATTCGTTATCAAGGAATATGTCTAGAAAAAATGGTTTCCAAGAATGGCTTGGAGATCCCTCCTTTTGGAGCTTCTATAAAGTTAAAACTATTTTTAGTCCGGAAATCAGTAGCTCACTCCTGTGATCCCAGCTACTTGTGAGGCTGATAATGGAGAACTCTAGTTCAGGGCCAGCCTAGAGGAAGTAGACAGAGGGGTGGGGGGTACACATGGTACAACACTAGCCTTGAGTGAAAACAGCAAACTCGCAGCCAAGCATTGAGTTCAAGCTCCCATTCCACCAGCACCAAAAAAGGAAAATCCCAGGCCAGTATAGGTAGGAAAGTCTGCAAGACTTCATCTTAATGGAGACAAGGTGATGTGGTGGTGTGTGCTGCAACAGGAAATCTAAAAAATAGATGGATAGTCCAGTATATACCAAGATCCTATCTTAAAAATAACCAGTGTCACCGGGTACCAGTGGCTCACGCCTGTAATCCTAGCTACTTAAGAGATCTGAGGATCACAGCTCAACACCAGCCCAGGTGGAAAAATCTGTGAGACTCTTCTCTCCAATAAACCATCAGAAAACCGGAAGTGGCCCTGTGGCTTAAGCAGTAGAGCCCTCACCTTGAGCTAGAGAGTGCATGGACATGGCCCAGGCCCAGAGTTCATGCCCCACAACTAAACCCCCCCCCCAAAAAAAAAAATCCAACAATGAAACAGTTTCAGCTGGGTGCTGGTGGCTCACACATTTAATTGTGGCTACTCAGGAGGCTGAGATCTGAGGATTGTGGTTCAAAGCCAGCCCACACAGGAACATCCATGAGACTCTTATTTCCAATTAATCACAGGCAAAGCCAGAAGTGGCACTGTGGCTCTTGTGATAGTGCTCTAGCCTTGAGCAAAAGGAGCTTAGGGACAGTGCCCAGGCCCAGAGTTCAGACCCCAGGTCTGGCAAAAAAAAATAAAGGAGGAACACAAAGGCACAATGATTATGTGCCTCTGATCATATAAAACAATATTTATCAAACTCAAGAAATGGAAACAAGAAAAAATAAGTCAATCAAATAAATAAAACACTTGTTAAAGAAAACGAAATAAGGAAAAACAGAGTTGGAGGCAGAGTGGTAGGGAATCTGCCTAACAAGTAGAAGGTCCTGAGTTTAAACTCAAGTATCACCAAACAGAAAAACAGGGCTTTTCATTAAGATACTAAAATATTGGCTGTTGGAGTAATCCAACTGAGGCCCTGATTGCAATCCTCAATACCGGGGAAATGAAAAAACGGTCATTCTCCCTTCTGGAGCATGCTATGTCATGAGATAGAATAAATATGGTAAATACCAGTAGCATAACTCAGACAGTACCTTGGAATTTTTAATAATTTTTTGAGTATGAAGAGTTCACAAGACCCAAAATTTTGGAGGGCTCTTGACTTAAAAATATAGTACTGTAAAGGGCGCGCGTGCGCCAGCCTTGAGCAGAGGAGCTGAGGGACAGCGCCCAGGCCTAGAGTTCAAGCCCCACGACCGACACAAAATAAAACACAAACCAAAAAAATCCTAATCTTACTAATACAGTAGTTTCTTGTGAGGCTGATTTAATTGGAATTTGTTTAAAGGTATATATGGAAATAAAAGTTTTTATATATAGATTCTTATTGTTGTTTTTTTTAATCTGACTTTGTACTCACTCAGTTACTGGTAATACTTTCTGCTGTATTACATTCGATAATTTTATATCCAAAGTCTTCTCTTTAATACACTTGTAAGTATTACTTGTAATGTGTACCATAAAATGCATTACATAGACAACTGTAGACATACGTGTCTATGGGGGAAGGAGGGCAGACTTGGGCTGGTTTGATTTTGGGGGTGATCTCAACAGCTCCCCGAGGCTGACGGCCTGTACCCTTAGTTCTTCCAGGTTCCCCATGTCGCCGCGGCCAGATTCTGTGCACAGCACCACGTCCAGCAGTGACTCCCACGACAGCGAGGAGAGCTACGTCCCCATGAACCCAGCCCTGGCCGGTGAAGACCCGGTATGCAGTCTCCTCCTTTTCTCCCTCCTGAGCAGCCCTGACATATTCCTGCTGTGGCCTTCCTTCCAGTTCAGAAACTTTGCCTCCTGTGTTTCCTCCTATGTCAGGAAAGACAGACACAAGCAGAAAGTCTAAAAACCAGGAAGGGGTCAGAATTTCCCATCCCACTGGGAGAGCCGTGGAAAAGCAGACAGTATTTTATGTTAGCATTCCTCCACTAGAACAGGGACCCGAGGCAACCAGCTGACGAACAGGTTTCTTTTTTGGCTCTGGGTTTTGGAAGTTCTAATCTGTGATGGGTGGTGACCCCATTGCTTTGGGTGTATGTTGGTATACTGAGGCAGGAGAGATTGGCAGAGCAAACAATCACCTCATGTCCAGGAAGCAAAGGAGAGTGAGGTGGGGGCCAGGGGCTCACAATCCCTTCTAGGGCCCGCCCCCAATGTCCTGAAGACTTCCTCCCACAGATTCTACCAGCTTGCCGGGTGCCGGTGGCTCACACCTGTAATCCTAGCTACTCTGGAAGCTAAGATCTGAGGATTATGATTCAAAGCTAGCTCCAACAGGAAAGTCCATGAGACTCTTACCTCCAATTAACCACCAAAAAGCCTAAAGTGGAATGTGGCTCAAGGGGTAGAGCATCAGCATTGAGCAAAAAAAAAAGCCAAGAGACTGTGCCCAGGCCCTGACTTCAAGCCCCACTACTGGCATGTGAATAAACAAAGTAGTACCATTATGAGGACTAAGCGTTCATCGCATGAGACTTAGAGAAACATCTCTGACCCACACTACTGCAGTTGTAGAGATATTTTCCAGTTATATGTGATGGGAGGTATACTTGAATTTTGATATTCTTCTAGAAAATATACTGGGAGCATGTTGTAGTGTAACCTCCAGGCCAATGGCATGACAGTCGTGTGGTAAAATTTTCTTACACAGAAGGTCTTTTAGAACCTTTCAGTAAAAAAAACAATGAAAAGAACAAGCATAATGTGTTTCAGGTTACCATGTTACAAAGGCATGAGAACTTTGCTAACAGTAGCAAGCATTTTGTTTTCCAGAATCCAGGCAGTTGGCAGAAAATAGCTCAGATGTTTGAGAATTTTAACCACTAAACACATTTTGCTTTTGCTTTTGTTGATAGCAGATTTACTGCTTGTTCTGTTATTTGTGTTTGCGTAGATAAGAGTATCGGCTAGATTAGATATAGAAAATAATGAAAAGGAAAACCAGAGAAACAGACAGTAACTCGTGATGACTTCAGAAAGCCTGGTGTATTTCTTTCTTGAGCACAAGTCTAGGCAGAGTGCTATTCAGGAGGCTGAGATCTAAGGATGTAGGTTCAAAGCCAGGCCTTCCTTCCTACCCCCCACTACCCTAGGCAGAGAAATCCAAGAGACTTTTCTCCAGTTAACTAGCAAAAAGCCAGAAGTGGTATGGCTACAGTGGTAGAGTGCCAGCCTTGATTAAGATAATTAAGAGTGAGAAAGCCTGAGTTCAAGTACTGTACAAGACAGGCAGGGCAGCCTATCGTGGCAGCCGTGTTGTCTGTGCTCTGTGTGTGGCTCATGAGCTCACGGGAACTGAGTACACAGTGCTGTTACAAGACATGCCCAGAATGGAAAAAGCCAAGCAAGGCCCTAAGTTCAAGCCCCAGTACTGGCACGCACCCACAAAGAATGTTTAGATTGAATGTTTTACAGCCAGCTGTGGCTTGACATCGGTGTCAGAGTTGAGCCAAATTTAAACTTTTTTAAAGTAACTTTTTGAAACTACTTTCAGCTTTCTCTAGGCTTTAATCCATTTTACTTTTTTAAAACTAAAAGTTGAATTTTCTTTTTTTTTTTCGGTCGTGAGGCCTGGGTGCTGACCCTGAGCTCTTTAGCTCAAGGCTAGCGCTCTACCACTTGAGCCACAGCGCCACTTGCAGCATTTTCTACGTATGTGGTGCTGAGGAATTGAACCCAGGCCCTCATGCATGCCAAGGCAAGCACTCTTACCACTGAGCCACCTTCCCAACCCCCAAAGCTGAATTTTCTGAACAGTCATTTCCTAACAATAGATCCTATTGAAAAACAGGTAGGCTTCAGTGGGTGGCAAACAAGGCGAGTACTATGTGCTGAGCAGGGTGATACGTGCCTGTAATCCCAGCTACTCAAAAGGCTGAGATTAGAAGAACACCTCAGCCAGGGAGTTTGGAGACCTTCTGGGAAAGATAGCAAGAGGCCTGGTCTCAAAGAAATGAAGAGATAGATGAGAAGTATGTCTCATAGATGTTTGACCACTGTTTTTCTCATGTGCGTGCGTGCGTGTGTGTCTGTGTGTGTGTGTGTTTTGCTTTCAGAGTCTTTTTGGCAGTCACAGCCTGGATGGGGGAAGCAGTCCTATGGTCAAACCCAAAGGGGACAAGCAAGTGGAATACCTAGATCTAGATTTGGATTCCGGGAAATCTACACCCCCACGGAAGGTGAGTGAAACCTTGTTCTGTACAGCAGGATGCTTAGCTTTTAGAGAATCCTCACCTTTGAGGAAGTTCTATGATTATTCATTGAAATTTAGTGAAGTCCAGTATTTACATCTTACTTGATTGATTGATCAATTGAATGGTGGGTGGATGCTGGGGGTGGAACCAAAGACTGCCCTGTACATCCTAGGCAAGCACTTCTACTGAGCTCTAGCCCCAGCCCAAAAGTCTATTTATTTTAATACAGTTTTGTTACACATGGCAACAATACCATGGAGACTAATTATTTTCTTTTAACTTCCTCATAGTAAGGGGAGTTATACACATAATGCAGTTTTAGTCATTTCTGTTGAGATAATTTCTTAACAGATTCTACCCCTGTCTTTACCTTCTGTAGAATGTTAGCTCAGATGACACACTGTTTCTGTCCAAATTTTTAATTGTATCTTTTTGTTTAGTCTACAAATTAGACAATGTTATTACTCATCTTAATGTTTTGTTTTGTTTTCTCTTTTTCTCTTTTGGTACTGGAGATGGAACCCAGACTTTGCACTTGCTAGGCAAATGCTTTGCCACTGAGTCACACCCCAGCCCATTCTTACTATATGATTTAAACATTTTTATGTGTTCATACTGCTTTCCTATTTCTTTGTTTAACTTACCTGTCTGGTAGCTCAAACCTTCCTTCTGTTAAAAAAAAAAAAATTCCATCCCCCTAAAATGCAATAGTATTAGCTCGTTCAGTGGAGATCTGCTGGTGCTAAATTCTTTGTAGTTCTTTTTTTTAACGTAATGTGTATTTTGCCATCATTCATAGAAATTAAGGATTCTGTTATTTTTTATTGACAGTACTTTCTTAGTACATAGAAGAGAATATCCTACTATCATTTTGTGCCTTTGGGTATTTCTTAGTTTCACATCAGTGTATCTAGACATAGAATTTTCTTATTTATCCTACAGATTTATCCATAATTATTCATTTTGATAAGCTATTTCCAAGTAGAATTGTTTTTTGTTTTGTTTTGGTTTGGTTTTTTTGGGTCTGGTCATGGGGCCTGAACTCTGGGCCCGGGCGCTGTCCCTCAGCTCTTCAGCTCAAGGCTAGCGCTCTACCACTTGAGCCACAGCACTACTTCCGGCTTTTTTCTTTTTGCTTATGTGGTGCTGAGGAATTGAACCCAGGGCCTCATGCATGCAAGGCAAGCGCTCTACCACTGAGCCACCTTCCCAGCCCCAAGTTTTAGTCTTTTTTTTGTTTTTGTTTTTGTTTTTTGGTCCAGTTGTGGGGCTTGAACTCTGGGCCTGGGTGCTGTCCCTCAGCTCTTCAGCTCAAGGCTAGTGCTCTACCACTTGAGCCACAACGCCACTTCCAGCTTTTTTTTTTCTTTTTGCTTATGTGGTGCTGAGGTATTGAACCCAGGGCCTCATGCATGCAAGGCAAGCGCTCTACCACTGAGCCACCTTCCCAGCCCTAGAATTGTTTTCTTAATTCTATTTTTGGGTCAGGCACTTTTAGGGAATAGAAACAACAGTTGATTTTTTTTTTTTTTTTGGGGTCCGGTCGTGGGGCCTGAACTCTGGGCCTGGGCACTGTCCCTCAGCTCTTCAGCTCAAGGCTAGCGCTCTACCACTTGAGCCATAGCACCAGTTCCGGCTTTTTTTTTTCTTTTTGCTTATGTGGGCCTCAGGCATGCGAGGCAAGCGCTCTGCCACTGAGCCACCTTCCCAACCCCAACAGTTGATTTTTATAAATTCAGTCATCTCCTTAAATATTGCTTCTATACTCATTTTAAGAAATATTTTCTTTGAGGTTTCTGATTAGACATATTTACTATCATGGTCTTTTTATCATTAACTTTTTATTAACTTCTCACAATTTTCCATACCTTTATTCTTTTATACTTTTATATTTTATATCTTATCATCTCTGTCTCTGTCTATCTCTTCCCCTTTTAGTATGGTACTTCTGCTTGAACTCAGGGCCTGAGCATTGTCCCTTAGCTATTTTGCTCAAGGCTAGCAATCTTGAGCGAGTTACCCTTCCACTTTCAGATTTTTGGTGGTTAATTGGAGATAGGAGGCTCATGGACTTTTCTGCCTTAAACCTCGATCCTCAGATCAGCTCTTCTGAGTAACTAGGTTTACAGGCCTGAGCCACCTGGGCCTGGCTTCTCACCATCTCTCTCTAATTGGATACTTTCTTTGGATTTATCATTAAATTCATTAATTCTCAATTTTCCTATTTGTTTAGCTTTTAACATCAAATCTCTTATATTTCTAAAATGAAGTTCTAGTTGGCTCTTCTTTATAGATACCTCGCTGACTTTACTAGCTTCTTCCTCCTTTCTTATTTTTGTCCCTTTAAGCATTTTCTGAATCTCTGAAGCAGCAGTGATACCACCTCAAGACCTGGGAAGTCTGAATTTTGTTTGCTAACTCACACTTCTAGTTGATTTCCCTGGGTGTTTATTTGTGGCTTCTCATTGCAAATTTGTGGCTGCATCCTGAGGATGTACGTTTCCTCCCGAAGGGATTTGTCTTCCCTTTTTCCGGGAGCCAGAAGGTACTAAATATCATTGCTTGATCGTGGCTCCAGATTACAGTGTCACTACCATCCCAACTCCTATGATTGGAGTATTCATGTGAATAATTCTATGTGATAGTTTAAATTAACAGTTTTTCAAACTTGAGAGGTTGGGTGCCAGGTGGTTCACACCTGCAATCCTATTTGCTCAGGAATTGCAATCTGAGGATCACATTTTAGAGACAGCCTGAGCAGAAAAGTTCATGAGACTTTTTTTTTTTTTTTTGTCAGCTGTGTGGCTTGAACTCAGGGCCTGGGTGCTGTCCATGAGCCTCTTAGTACGCAAGGCCAGCACTCTATCACTTGAGCCACAGCACCACTTCTTTTTGAGTGGTTAGTTGGAGATAAGACTCTCACGGAGACTTTTCTTCCCCAGGCTAGCTTCAAACCTTGATCCTCAGATCTCAGCCTCCTGAGTAGCTAGGATTACAGGTGTGAGCCGCCAGCACCAGGCTTCTGAGACTCTTATTTCCACTTAACCAGCCAAAGAGTGAGGAGGAAAGGTGTGGCCCAAGTGGTAAAGCACTAACCTGGAGCAAAGAAACAAAGAGAGAGCATCCTGGCCCTGAGTTTAGACCCCATTACTAACAATGCGCACACACACACACACACACACACACACACACACACACACACACACACACACACACACACACACACACACACACACACACACACACACACACACACACACACACACACACACACACACACACACACACACACACACACACACACACACACACACACACACACACACACACACACACAAAATTTTTTTTTAAGAGAGCATTATAGATTTAGGAGAAAGACACCACTGTTTATTTGAAGTAATACCATTTTGGGTGACCCAATCAAATTTCAAGGATATTCACAGTGTATGTGAATCTGTGCATTCGAAGGCTGACCTTCCCTCAGAAACACTCCTTGATAGGTGGCATGTGTCTGTTTTTTTTCCTTTTGTATTTGTATTTTCTCTGTATGTAGCAAAAGAGCAGCGGCTCGGGCAGCAGTGTAGCAGACGAGAGAGTGGACTATGTGGTGGTGGACCAGCAGAAGACCCTGGCTCTGAAGAGCACACGGGAAGCCTGGACAGATGGGAGACAGTCCACAGAGTCGGAAACACCAACCAAGAGTGTAAAATGAAAACCTCCCGTCGCCCTATCTGAGCAGATGCGAAGTGCATTGTAAAGATGAATGCCATTTGGGGAGATGGTGGTCTAGACACTTAAACTCCAGGCGGATTGATCCTCAGGCAAGCAAAGCTGAAGTCCGAGGACCTTTCACAAAATCGAGCAGTTCATTCAGACTGTACATGGTGCCACGTCAACAATCTGCAAGCTGTAAATAATGTGGTTAAGTGGTAACATTTAACTCCCAGAGAAACTCGTCTCCCATGGCTAACCGCACTTGTAGTATTACTGTATTTATGCACTTTTCTATTGAAAACATTGGCTTAGGTGTTCCCAGTGTACCTTCACAGAGTTCTCAGATTTCTTCACACTACTCTACGTAACAATACTAAATGAACTAAGCTAGTTTTTGTGTTCTTTTTTTTTTTTTTTTTTTTTTAAGATTTGGAAGTGGCTGCCAAAGCTATATTCTTAACACCATTAGAATGAGGAGCAGATTGACAAGTTAGCTTTTGTACGTGAAATTTCAGGTGGTAACTCTCAGCTTAAAGTACAACCGTAGTATGGTTGGACTTAATCTTTCATTCCCTTCCACAAATTCTGAAGATAATGTATATTACTGGTCAGGGCCTAGTTCTCTGGTTCGTGTACATTTAGTTTTTACTGGTGGAACTTTTGTTATTTTTTGTTAATTACAGTGCTTTCGTTCATTGAGTGAAGATTCTGCTGGGTAGGATCTTGTACTTTTGACAGACTAAATAGAATTACACTCTCAAGCCTGCAAGTGATTGATAGAATGCAGTGATGTTGTGCTTTTACACTTGTTAACATGTATTAAATGTTATATGCAAAAGGTAGGTTCTATAACTAATCAGGTACGTACTGGGCACTAGTGTGCGAATATACTGACCAGGTTTAGACAATGATGTTTAGTTGAGTTCTTGTGAGTGCTAACAATTAAGTTTCCAGTTTGGGATTTGATGAATCAATTGACATTCACTCTTAGTTCCAGCCACATACTGTGATTTTTTTTTTTTTCATTAAATTGTCATTCAGATTCTTCCTCTAAGAATGAAACTCTATCTTATGATCTTATGACACCATAGTGCCCTTTCTATGATTAAAAAATATATATATCCTTCTTGGCCTTATATTTAAATCCCTATGCAATTAATGTTTTATATCTGCATTTTTTTAAAAAAAGATAGATGGAATATAAGCAATTCTCCTATGTAGCATCTATTGCTTTTCCAGTCAGAAAATTAAGAATTTTGTACTGTGATTGATACTCACTGTCCCAATTCACAACATACTGGAGCCTTGCTATAATGTGAACTCTTACAGTCCTGGACCCCTTCTAGCCAGATTTCTGAGACCATCAGAGGAGTGGTATCGCTCTGACTCCCCTGGAACACCATCCTGTGGTCTGGACATCCAGACCAGCGGTTACAGGGAGCCACCGTGACATTCCTCTGTTCTGGCTTTGCAACATAACTTAGAATGCAGGGATAGTCGCTTGGGTTTTGTTTGTTTGTTAACCTAAGTTACAAGCTATTGATTTGAGACTTCCTGATAGCTTTTAGAGGACAGGTAGAGACTGCATGCCTATCATCAAGGTATGACCACCTCCACCAGACCTCTAATTGTTGCCTGAGTATACAAATGGACCCCATTTCGGGCCCATTGGTCATGGTGTTGTGCCTAATACAGTGTACTAGGGTTGTTCCATAAACAAAGTGTTCATAACAAGACAATTGTAGACTAGTAACATTTGATGCTTTTAAATGTTTGCTTCTTTTTAAACTAAAACCCAGAACTGAATTTTGAGGTGAGTTTTTAAATAAAAAACAAAACAAAACAAAACCTTTGAGTTTGGTGTGTGATCTGTTTGTTGATAAAATTACAACATAAGCCAGGCACAGGTGGCTCATGCTTATAATCCTAGTTACTCAGGAGGCTGAGATCTGAGGATCACAGTTAAATCCTTTCTGAGCAAGAAAGTCTGTGAGACTCATATTGCCAATTAACCACCAGAAAACTGGAAGTGGCACTGTGGCTCAAAGTGGTAGAGTGCTAGCCTTGAGCAAAGAGAGCTGAGGGACAGCACCAGACCCTGAGTTCAAGCCCCATGACCAATAAACAAACCCACAACATAAAATCTGAAATCATAGAAATTTACCTAAACTATGAAAACATACATCATTATGTAATTATAGTTAGTAATGATACTAAATTGTAGTAGTTATTTAGAAAGTGAACATGTTTTGTGGTCTAAGCACAATAATAACAGGACACCAGTAGCTCATACTTGTAATCCTAAGTACTCAGGAGGCTGAGATCTAAGGATCATGGTTTAAAGCAGGCTCGACCAGGAAAGTCCATGAGACTTTTATCTGAAACTAAGCACTAAAAAGCCAGAATTGGAGCTATATCTCAAGTGGTAGAGCTTTCACTTTGAGCAGGAAAAGAACCAAGGGAGAGCATCGAAGTCCTGACGTGAAGCCCCAGTATCAGCACAAAGAAAAAAGTAACCACAATAATAAATGATTAACTCATAAGCAAAAATCTTCCTTTAAAGCTATTGGGAATATCCAAAGCAATTACAAATATTTTTAGTGTAACTTCTCTGTAGAAGTTACCCACCTTTATTGAGCGCCTGGCTTATATATCTGTAATACTCTATCTGCAATCCTAGCTACTTGGGAGGCTGAGGTGGGCAGATCACAGTTCAAGGCTAATGCTTGCTGAAGCGTTTCAGGATGGCTTTTCAGGCTAATAGCTGGGTAACATGGCCCATGTCTTCACAGCCAGGCAGAAGGCTGAGGTTGGGAGGATTACAGTTCTATTCTGGCCCAGACAGAAAAGCCAGGAGATTCCATCTCAACAGAATAGGGTGTTATACTTACGATGCAGGTGGGGTCTGGAATTTATCACAGGAGTGCAGACGTAGGCAAAAAGCAACACCCTATCAGAAGTAGTGCAAAAGGTGACTTGGTCAGCAGGGGAGCACCTGCCTCACAAGTGAAAAGGCCTGAGGGCAAACTCCGGTGCTGCCAGAAATTAAGAAAGAAAGAGGAAACCAGAACACCACCAGTATTGAGGGAATTCTATTAGACAGGTTTGGATTTGGGTATTGTGAGCCAAGATCTCCAGACTGGCCCTGAACCCAGTCCTCCCGCATCATCTTCCCAGACACCCTTCACGCCCAGCCTTTCTAGTTTTTTGGGTTTTTGTGTGTGTGTGTTTTTTAACTACTGACAAGTTGTTTTCTTTCCCTCCTTTGGAGAAAACAGTATTTTAAGCTTGTTAAGCTATTTTGGGTACACTATGTCTTAGGAATTGAACATAGTTTGTTCTTAAAATGTTCCAAACACGCCCTGTGCCTGCTTACTTTGGCCGGTTCAGAGTGTAGGCATTCATATTTTGAGTAACAGTTATTTACAGTCACAGAAAGCTTCTCAGATAATGAAGCCGCATGCCCTACCCAGTCCTGTCTTAAGATCCTTCTGGTAGGTCCTGCCCGCTGTCCAGTAAGAATCAGCACCCTCGTGAAGACTCACAACACATAACTAAGTCAACAAGAGAGAAGAGCATCCATGGAAAACTATTACAGTTGTAAAATATGAAAACTATATGGAAATTTTATATAGTTTTACAAGCAGCCATCAGATTAAAAGCCATAGCATAAATGAGTATCATGGACTTAATATGATGAAATTTGACTGCCATGTTATTGAGATCGTTGTTTTTATTTTGCTCTACTTGGAAATAATTTGGATTGTCTTCTCTTTCATAGACCTATTTTTCTTCAGACTCAGTATACTGTCTCATGAGTTCCTAACCAACTGACCAGATAAGGGATTAACTGTAGTTCCTAATACCTTTACACAGTATCAAATTTTGTGAGTTCTGGTGACCTAATTATAGCCATCCCAAATTTCATCAGGAGAATCTTGTATGTAATTTTATTTCTCCCTTTTTGCACATCTTTTTGTAACAATTCAATGATGACTATTTTCTGCTACCAAATAAAACTTTGCAGTTTGGTTTCAAGACCTTTAACTGAGATTGTGAACTAAAGACATGTATATGCATTTCCAATTGGAGCTTCCCCCTTCTCTCCCTCCCCGCCCCCCATCTCCACCTCTTGATGATCAAAAATACTGACAAATATCCCATAGGCCAGAGCAATGAGGAGCACCATCTCCTGATAAAGATTCTCACTCAGAAGAGTAAAATTCCCCCTAATGGCATGAGCAGTGTTGCACATAGCTATCCTCTAGTGAACTTTCAGTAGAGACCCCTAATCAAGACCTTGGAAGTCTATACACTGCATATCATTACCATAACAATGCATTGTGGGAATGTACATGCACAGCTGGAAACACTACCTGCCACTCAAAACTCCATCACGAGGACCCTCCAACTCCCCTCCCCTCTATCAGTCTCACATTATTCCAGACATATTCCTCAGGGCCTTGGAGCTCTCCCAGCTCAAGAATGCTCTACATTATTCTTGTTTTGCTTTCACTTCAGTAAACCTGTGTTGTTGCTCTGAGTTATGCCCAATTCATGCCAGAAATCAAACATGCTAGAAATCAGCCTGTTAACACAACCATTACCACAAGACACTACATTTTGGTGTGTCAGAAATGACTTAGAGCTGGGTATTGGCGGCTCATGCCTATAATCCTAGTTTCTCAGGAGGCTGAGATCTGAGGATTGAGGTTCAAAACCAGCCCAGGCAGGAAAGTCTGTGAGACTTATCTCCAATGTAACCACCAGAAAACCAGAAGTGGTGTTGTGGCTCAAGCAGTAGAGTGCTAGCCTTGAGCTGAAGAGCACAGGGACAGCCCAGGCCCACAGTTCAAGACCCACCACCGACAAAAAAAAAAAAAAGACTTGGGATGATTCTGCTTATTTGTCATTTCTATGAATGTTCAAATGTGCCCAGTATTATATTGCAGCATTGGGATAAGTCAGCCCTTTGGTTCACTCAGTCCAGCACCCTGCTGTTCTGACCTCCATGAAGCCTTACTTAAGAATAAGAAGCTTGGGGTGTGTGAGGCGATCTCATTTGAGGTCATTCTCATCTGCCCTTCTGTCACTTTGTAAATAGTGAAACTCTGGGTGCCTGGGCAAGCAGCAGCACCCTCTAATTTTTGTGAAGAGTTTTCTAGACAGTAACACTTCGGTAAATATTGTTTCAGACTTAAATCCTGAGTCAAGCTTCACGTGCTGGTAGCTGGCTCTTGCTTACGTCATCCTAGCTACTCAGGAGGGTGAGATATGAGGGTCATGGTTCAAAGCCAGCTTGGGCAGGAAAGTATGAGACTCTTATTTCCAGTTAACCACCAGGAAAAAAAAAAAAGCGAAGTGGTGCTATCGCTCAAAGTGGTAGAACGCTAGCTTTGAGCAAAAAATGTTCAGGAACAGCACCCACGCCCTGATTTGAAGCCCCATGACTAAAGCAAAAACAAACAACACCTGAGCCAGGAATGAAACATTTTGCCAACTTTTGATCAGGTGACCACCCCCCTTAGATTTTCCAATTTCATATCGTAAGTTTTTAAATAAATGAAATCTAATAGAGGTGTGTTTTTCACTAGAGACCAGATTTTTGTTAGTTATGGTTGTTCTTGATGATCAGTTCTTAATGATGAATATGTTTCTTCTGATTTTGCGATCTGTGTGGAGGCCAGGTCATTTGGAGAACTGGAGGGGAGGGGGAAGGGTGCGCATATGTAATTATAGGAATTTTTTTTGGGGGGGGTCCTGTTGTGGGGCCTGAACTCTGGGCCTGGGCGCTGTCCCTCAGCTCTTCAGCTCAAGGCTAGCGCTCTACCACTTGAGCCACAGCACCACTTACGGCTTTATTCTTTTTGCTTATGTGGTGCTGAGGAATCAAACCCAGGGCCTCAGGCATGCAAGGCAAGCGCTCTACCACTGAGCCACCTTCCCAGCCCAAGTTATAGGAAATATAAAAGCCAAATCTCCAAAAAGGCTTACTTAATGATTTTTTTATATATATTCTCTAGACTATCAAAAATGTGTGTGGTTAAACATTAGTCTAAGATGCTGCTGTGAAGGTATTTTGTAGCTAGGGTAACTTTTGTAACCAGCTTATGTAAAGTGAAGCAGATTACCCTTGCAGTGTGCTTGGGCTTCACTGCATCCGTTTAAGGCCTTAAGAGCAACACATATTTCCCAAAGAAAAAATTTTTTCCGGAAGACCAGATCATTAGGGTTAGTTTTATAACTCAGAGGCGGCATGCTTGCAGGTACAGTGCCCAGGTTCAATCCCCAGTACAGTTGAAAAGAAAAGAAAAGACTACAACATACATTCTGAGTTCCAACCTGCTGGTCTAGCTAAAAATTGCACATTTGCTCATCCACATTATTCTGCCTTTCTTAAATCTTTCTCCCCTCATCCATCCTGCTCTTCCTCCCTCCCCATTCCTGTCTTCCTCTCTTCTTCCTTCCCTCTCTCCTCCTTTCTTTCCTCCTCTATATGTGTATATAAACACACAAAGAAACTGTGTGTGTGTGGCTGGGCACCAGTGGCTCATGCCTGTCATCCTTACTCAGGAAGCTGAGATCTGAGGATCACAGTTCAAAGCCAGCCCGGGCAGGAAAGTCCGTGAGACTCTTATCTTCAATAAACCACTCAGAAAATCTGAACTAGCACTGTAGCTCAAGTGGTAGAGTGCTAGCCTTGAGCTGAAGAGCTGAGGGACAATGCCCAGGCCCAGAGTTCAAGCCCCACCACCGACAAAAAAAAATGTGTGTGTGTGTGCATATATATGTATGTGTGTGTATATATATATATATATATATATATATATATATAGTATATATCCAAGTCTCATATACATATATATACACATAGGTTTACATATGTATATGAGACTTTTAAGTTAGGTCTGTCTGGATATTTGCTCTTTCCCCTCAGATTTAGAGCATTTACAGCAGCTATCAAGTTGGTGTTTGGTGGACAGCGCCCTCTTGTGCTTGAAACTGGATCTTCATAGAAAGTCTGACAAAGGGAATACATACAACTGTACCTTCAAGGAATTAGAAGTTTGATGTCAGATAATCTGCCCCCCCCCCCCCCCCCCCCGCCTCAGTAGGTCAGTATGACCAGTTCAACAACATTAGTCCTTTCCTTTAAATCTTCAAAGGTTCCACTTACTTGTCTTTGTAATTGCATGGGTACTTTGTGCCTTTTGACTTTTTCCCTAAAGCATTCTCACATCCATATATTTAAGTAGAACAGAGTTAATTGAATTACTTTTCCATTGAGATATAATTCACATACTCTGAAATTCACCCATTACAGTTAGATAACTTGTTTGGTAGTTGTGCCCACGCTGGGTCTTGAATTCAGGCCTTCATGCTGTTCCTCAGCTTCATCTGCTCATAGCTAGTACTTGGCCATGCCTCCAGTCCTGCTTTTTACTGCTTACTTCGAAATCAGAGTCTCATATTTATCAATTAGAGTCAACTTCAAATTTAGATTCTAAGATCTCAGCCTCTGGTGTAGCCAAGAATTACCCATGGCCATCTCATGTTAGTTAGCTTTTTAACTGAGGAATTAGTATTGAAAGAGAGGAAAACACTGGTGCCTTACTTTGTGAATCACCCAAGTCCTTTCAATTGAGTCTTAACTCAGGAGTTATAGGTACAGCATACTAGTCAAGGTATCAATGTTAGGATACAGACAATATCTTGCATTTTATATAGAAATTTTCATCTCTCTCCAGAACTCACTGGAGAAATAAGAACAAGTGTTTATCTTTGTCCATTTGGGTTGTTATAAGAAAAAGCATTTGGTTGGATAATTTATAAACAGCAGAAATTTATTGCTCAGAGTTCTTGGGAAATTCAAGATCAAGGAATCAGTAAACGACCTGGCCTTTGGGACCTTCCTTCTGTGTGTCCTTAATGGACCTTTCTTTTATGAGAATACTTTGCCCATTCGAAAGGGCAGAGACTGACTAAAATAACAGGTTATTGAGGAAACAGGCAGGGAATCGCAGTCTATACAGCTTGCAGATGGCAGGATGAAATGATAAACCCAAACCTCCCTGCAACAAAATTCAGTGGTGATTCTGGAAAGAAACAAGGTGAATGATGTCCAATATTATCATCCTCAAGTGTGAGGCATAGCTCTATTAAAATTTGGACAAGGCCTATATGACTTTCGCCTTTCCTTTGAAATGGAGTACTGGTGTTACTGAGATCTGGATCTGCCTGGGGTGTGAGTGAAACTAAGACTCCCATTCGGGTACTGGTTTAGGAGATTCAGTGAGAGGGAGGAAATTCATGTGTCCCACCCAGCCCACAAGGCTTCAGCCCCAACCTCCAAGTTTTCTTGCCCTCCAGCAGTCAGTTCACTACTAGCAGCGAGTCTTCTGGAGGGCTCTCCTCTCTTCACTCTGCTCTGGAAGGGCTTGGTTTCCAATTGTTTCTCTTCTATTTTCCCCTTTTCATTCCTCTTTAAATTTTTCCCTATCAGAGAGCCAGGAACACAGCTTCTATTTCTTATCCTCTCTAATTTTATGGCTTGGAACTGGGAAATAGACCATGCTGCCAGTCTGGAGCTCTAGCCTCCCGGACAAGGTAAGAATTTGCCCCGGGCCTGTCCCCGCCCCCCCCCCCCCCCTTCTACTAGCTGAGCACTGATCTCTACTGCTCATCACTTGTTGGCAAATGCAGTGGCTTTTCCCTCCTTTAAAACCAGTCCCTTACCAACCTTCGATCTTTCACTAAAGCTGGGAGCTACCGAGAGTTCTAGCTCCTCCCTTTCCCATTCTATGCCCACAGAAACCTTAATCACAGGGCCGGCTCTGAAGCTAATATTAGCCCTAACCATCTTTTCTCCTCCAAGACTTAAATATGGCAAACACAGCTGTGTGCTTAGCTTCTCCTTAGCTTAGCAAAGTAAGCTTTACTTAAAATATGTAAATGTAGTGTTAAAGTTTATCAGAAGCCATTGATTTGGGCTGAGTTTCTGTACTAGATCTGACAGACCAAAGTGAAGTCACTCATGCCAGCATAAAATGCCCGCATACTTGGTATCTGGTGATGACCCACTTCCTTGTTTAGAAAGAAGGCCTTCTCGTGGCATCCTCACATGGCCTATTTTATAAGAACCTTCATCCCATTCTGCACAGCCCTTTCAACCTAATCACCTGCCAAACTCTTCCCCTCCAGAAATGATCACCTTCCAGGTCACAATTTCAACATAGGAATTTGAGGTTTTAGCAGAAGCCAAGCCACAGCCCCGGAAGTAATTAAGTGTTTGAAACATGCTCACCCCATCTACTTACTTTTACTGCCAGCTCAGGGCCAGCCGGAAGGCCTCATATGCTCCTAGACCAGTCACCCAAAAGGTCCTGCTTCTCCATGTCCACCTCCAGCTCTAACAAGCCAACAACCTGTCACAAGGGCATGCCACCAGAAAGCCAAGAAGAGCTACTTGCCAAGAAGAGCTGGGGATGGTGGCTGACTGCTGGTAGAATAAGCTTTGAGTAACAGCCTTTATTTGTTCTTGAGTCTCCAGTGAAGGAGCACCAATCTTGAGCAAAGTCAAGCAAAAAAGAAAGAGAAAGAAAGAAAGGAAAAGAAAACCTCTACTCCCATGAGCTACAAGCTGACACAGCTTGACTTCCCAAAGTGAATGGCAAGTTGCATTTTTCCTTTATTTTTTGTCAGTCGTGGGGCTTGAACAGTGGGCTTGGGCACTGTTCTGAGCTCTTCAGCTCAAGCTAGCATTCTATCACTTGAGCCACAGTGCCACTCCAGTCTTTTCTGCTTATGTGGTGTTGAGGAATTGAAACCAGGGCCTCGTGCATGGGAGGCAAGCACTTAACAGCTGAGCCATCTTCCCATCCACCTCATTTTTCCTTTTTATTATACAAAAGAATGGGTTTTTTTTTGTTGTTGTTGTTGGTCATGAGGCTTAACTCTGGACCCGGGCACTGTCCCTCAGCTCTTCAGCTCAAAGCTAGCACTCTATTGCTTGAGCCACAGCACCGCTTCTGCTTTTCTGAGTAGTTTATTGGAGAAAAGAGTCTCATGGATTTTCCTGCCTGGACCAGCTTTGAACCGTGATCCTGGTCTCAGCCTCCTGGGTAGCTAGGATTACAGGCGTGAGTGCTTTGATCCTCCATACCCCACATCACCTCCCTTATCTCCATTCAAGGTCCCCCAAATAATGCCTCACTTGGGCTCATGCGTTACTGTTTGTATTTATGGACCTACATTCTGAGTATGAAGGAAAACATGTGTTTTTGGCCTTTCTGAGGTGAGCTTTTTCTTTTCTTTTTTTTTTTTGGGGGGGGGGTACAGTCGTGGGGCCTGAACTCTGGGCCTGGGCGCTGTCCCTCAGCTCTTCAGCTCAAGGCTAGCGCTCTACCACTTGAGCCACAGCGTCACTTCCAGCTTTTTTCTTTTTGTTTATGTGGTGCTGAGGAATCGAACCCAGGGCCTCGAGCATGCAAGGCAAGCACTCTACCACTGAGCCACCTTCCCAGCCCCGCTGAGGTGAGCTTTCTTGCATTACATGATCCATCCATTTTCATGAAAAAAAGGATGCAAATGACATTTCATTCTTCTTGATGGCAGAATAGTCCACTGTGTACAAAAACCACATCTTCTTGATACATCTCTTAATGGGCAATTAAGATGGTTCACATACTTGTGTACAGGTATCTCTACTGTAAGTCAAGTTACATCCTCTCTTGGCTGCATCACCTTACAGTCTCACTGTCAGCACACAGGGGCTCTTTTCTTCCCACATCCTCACCAATAGTTTTCTTGATGACAGTCATTGTGACTGAGGTAAGAGAATCTGGGGATTTTTTTTCTTTTTTTTTTGAGGGGGGTGGGGGGGGGATCTGGTCGTGGGGCCTGAACTCGGCCTGGGCACTGTCCCTCAGCTCTTCAGCTCAAGGCTAGCGCTCTACCACTTGAGCCACCTTCCCAGCCCGGGATTTTTTTTTTTTTTCTGCTAGCCTTCAGGTTTGATCTCAGGCCTTGGGCACTGTCCATGAGCTTTTGTGCTCAAGGCCAGTGTGCTACCCCTGGAGTCACACTCGCACTTCCTAAGCTATTTTTGATGGTTATCCGGAGGTAAGAGTCTCCCGGGCCAGGAGGTCAATCCTCAGGTCTCAGCCTCCGTGTGCGCTTTTATTTACTGTGGTGTGTGTATGTGTGCGCGCATGCGTGTCAAAGGGGGTGTCTATACCAACTGTAATCAAAAGCCAGCCAGGACTTTTAAGTTTTATTGTTTCATCTTGGGTACTAGCTCCAGGCTGCGGAGGGTCGCGAGCCGCCGCCCCGCGGCCAGCTTTTTGGTAGTTAAAACTGGAGATGGGAGTCTCTCGGACTTTGCCGCCCCGGGCTGGCTTCGAACCGCGAGCCTCCGGTCTCAGGCTGCCGGGTAGGTGGGATGACGGGCGGGGGCCCCCGGCGCCCCGCGGTGCTCACGGCCCGAGCCCGGAGGACCCCCGTGCCTCCTCCCCGCCGCCCGCCCCGGGACGACCAGCGCTCCGCCCGCAGCCCCGAGCGGACGCTCACCCGGGACCCCGGGAACGGCAGGCCGCGGGGACCGCGCCGAGACCCGCGCACCCACACGTCCCCGCCCCGAGCCGACCGCCGCCAGCGAGACGTCACCGGGGCAGACACACGTCACGCCTCACGGCGACGGCGGCACAAGTGCGCCGGCCGGCCCAGGCCTCCGGCCTCGGCAGCGCCAAACCTGAGCAGTGTTGCCGCCAAGTCCCGACGACGGAAGCCGGGCCCACAACCAGCGGCGGCCCAGGCCGCGGCGCCGCCGAAAACGCGCGGAAGGCGACGCTGACGTCATGCCCAGGAGCCGACGCTCCGAACTACGTAGCGAGCTCCGCCCCCGTGTCCCCGCCCACTCTCCGCTCCGGAGCCCGCTAAAGCCCGGGAGGAGGCGTGGCCAAGGAGGAGAGGCGGGACGTGCGCACGCGCACTTAGGACCCGGCCGGCGAGGCCGGCAGCACTCTCGCGATGGTTGGGCGCCCGTGGCGTAGGTGGTTGTCCTGGGAGCTGGGAGATAGATGATTTCTGCGAGAGGAAGACGACGACGCGAGCGCGCTCCCCGCCGCGGCACCGCGAGTGTCGGTCCCCCTTCCCGCAGCCCTCCGCCCTCCTCTAGGCCAGCCCGCCCTCTCTGACCTCGGTGACCCTGCTGGCCCCGCCCACCCTCTCGACGTGGTTCCCGCCGTGGGGGTAAGCGCCGGCCGAACCCCGAGTCCCGCGGAGCAGGCGGACCACCCCAGGGGCCGCCGGGCCGGGCCAGGCCCGTCGCGGATCGCGGATCGCGGCGCGGGCGAGCATCCGGGTGGGTCTCGCGCCCCCACCGGGCCGCGGCGACGTCGCCGCCCGGGCCTAGGCCGCCTCCATCGCCGCCGGCCCGGCCTCCGGCTGCAGCGGGTGACGCAGAAGGAACATCATGTCGTCCGCGGCCGAGCCTCCGCCACCCCCGCCTCCCGAGAGCGCGCCCGCCAAGCCCGCAGCCTCGGCCGCCAGCGGCGGGACCACCGGCGGCAACAAAGGCGGCCCCGAGGGCGCCGCGGCCCAGGCGGCCGCCGCCGCCGCCGCCGCGAGCCCCGCGGACGCCGACATGGAGGTGAGCGCGGCTGGTGGCGCGGGAGAGGCCGCCCGGGGGCCGCGCCGCCCCCCGGCCCCGCTCCCCGCTCCCCTCGCCCCCGCGTCTGGGGTTCGGACGCAGAGCCGTTCCTCGTCCTGCTTGGGACCCGTTGGACCCCCAGGAGATGCTTCCCTTCCTGGGCTCTCGAGCTTAACCCACCACGCGAGCCGGCGCCGGGCGCTTCGCGTTCCTCTCTCTGTCCCCCCCCCCCCCCCGCATCTCTTCCCCAGGCACATCTGGACACATGTTGGAGTGCTTTTTATCCACCAGATGCCCTTGGTTACTCCTTCCGCCCCGCGCCCACTCCCCACAGTTCCCTCTCGTCCCCGATGCCGGGTTTTAGGTGGAGAGCAAAAGTTGGAGCCGGGATGGGAGAGGGAGATGCCCCCCCCCCGCCTCGGGGCCGGGTCGGTGGCCCCGGCGGGCCGGCCCCCTCTGCGCGGAGCACCCCGCGCCGCCCGGTCTTCCTCCCGTCCCGGTCCGGGCGGGGGGCGGGGGGCGGGGGTCGATATCTCTCCGTTTCTGGGTACAAACAATGGCGAGAGCTGGACGGCCCCGTGCGCGCCGGGGATCGTCGGGGCGCAGCTGCCGCCGCCCGGGGAGAGGAGGCCCCGCCCGCGCCCTGCTCCCCCGGGAGGCCGGGGAGGCCGGCGGCCCTGACAGCAGCTGTCTGGGATCCCCCGCTAGTCTGGGGGGTGGAGGGCGGGAGGATGTGTCGGGGAACCGGGGGTGGTGGGTGGGCTGTCCGTGCCACGCAGTTTTTGTCTTCGGGGGACTTGAGATCTTTTCTTCTTCTTCTTTTGTTTTTTTGAAAGAAATGGCACCACTGTCCGCTTAGCCCTTTGGTGCCGGTGCTGCCTGCCGTCGGGGCGAGCAGGCAGGGGGCTGCCAGGCTGGTGCCTCGGGTGTGTTCCCAGGCCTAGCAACGTCTGGGCACAAAGTGCTTGCTTCCACCTTTTATTCTCAGCATTCGATCCGTTTTGAGGGTTTTTTTTTTTTTTTTGTCGTCCCAGTCCGAAGATCTATGGGCTTTTCATCCTCAGAATGAGAAGTTCATACTGCCGTAGTGCAGAATTGACACTGGAAGGAAATGGTAAGGACAGGTTACCACCGAGGCCCTGGCGCAATCTTCTCGGGGCTCCCGGGTGAAGTAATACTGCCCGTCTTTGAAATAACTTCTGGTGGTAAGGATAGGTCCGGGGGGCCCTAGTGCATTCCCAGAGGCAGTTGGCAGTTTTCAGCGATCTAGATTTGTTTGAACTTAGATGTATTCATGGTTGCATTTTCTTTCCCTTAAAGGTATTAAGTAGTTCTTTCGGGTTAGGTAGTCTCTTTGGGATTACAGCTTTGTGATTTAAGGGGTGCGAAAACCTGGGAGGTTAAAAGCAAGTGTGTGCAAATGCAAAATTTCTTTGGAGCTGAGAGTTTGCAGTTCAGATTTTGAATGACCTCACACCAGAGGCCTGTTTTAAATGTCAGAAAGGACAGTCCTTTAAAGCGCACACAGAATGCTGTGGCTTTGAGTTGCTGTTTTTAAAATTCAAAGTAGGTATTTGCCAGATGAGGATAAGTAGAACCTGTGATAGAATTCAGCTTTGGCTCCAAAAAATGAGCCTTTCCCTCCACTTCTTTGTCTTGTCTAATACTTTAAAAATAGATACTTGGTAATCTCATTTATTGAAGAGTGACTTAGTATTTTTGCCTAGGTAGTGTAGGCATATCGATAGTTGTATCTTTTATCAATTCATTGACCACTCACCCTTCCCCTCCCCCCCATCTTTTTGGTGGATTTGTGTTTCTTTTAAAACAATTTACCCTCAGTTTGTTTTTATTTCCTTAATTGAGGATCACTGAGATTTACTAAAAGCTAGGTTTGAGCACACATGCATAATATCTGATGATCTTAATCTGTTTTGCAATGGAAAAAAAAGATTTTAAAATGCCCTTTTTTGTTTGAAAGTAGAACTTAAAGTGAATTTTTTCAAAGTCAGAAGTAAATTGAGCATTTGTGAATTTTTTAATGATAAAGCGCATTTAGGCCGAAGTAATGCATTTCAGTGTATTTCATTAAATTTTTTTCTTCCATTAGTACTAGGTAAAGGGAGAAATCTCATTTCTTATTTTGCTTTTGAGAATATTCAGCCTATTTTCATTCATTCTCATTTCTCACTATTAATGACATTGGTAGATAGGCATACTAAGTGGCAATAATTGTACACTAGACCACAGAAGAACAAGTGACATTTTACTTAGGTAGGGTATATCTGTTGTATTCCAGAAGGAACTCCGTAAACTGGACAAGATAGTTTGGCTTTGTCACTTTCACATGTAGATATGAGGGGTTTATGATGAGCACAACAGTCACAGGGGCTTACAAGTCTTAGCAATGAAGTTCAACATGGAATGAGGTCATTTGAACCCTCATATTAGTAACACAGCAGACCCTGCCCCTCAATTTTTTAATCACTTTCTGTTTGATTATAATCACAGTATTGTACAGGATTGATAAAAAGTTATATTTTGTCAACTTTTAAAGTTTTGTATTGCCTGCTGTTGTTGATTTTTGCTGTTTGTGGCAGTTGAATGTCGGAATGAATCATCTACAAGGATAGTATTTATTGTCAGATGCTGGTGGCTCATGCCTGTAATCCTAGCTATTCAGGAGGCTAAGATCTGAGGATCCTGGTTTGAAGCCGGCCCAGACAGGAAAGTCTATGAGACTCTTATCTCCAGTTAACCACCAAAAAAACAGAATTGGAGCTGTGGCTCAGTGATAGAGCAGCAGCTTTGAGCACAAAAGCTCCAGGATAGCACTCAGGCCCTGAGTTCAAGAGCCAGGACTAGCGCACGCACACACACTTGTGCGCCTGCGCGCGCGCACACACAAACACACACACACACACACATACACACACACGAAAGGATAGGATATATTACTAATTTAGGAAACAGGCGATTGTTAAGAGTACTTGATTTAGATGATAGAGCTTATGTAACAGGCTGGATAATGAAAGTCAGTGACTAATGCTGCCTTCTATGTGTGCATTTGTATACCAGCACAGTAGATTTAGGCACTGTTAGAAAAGGTGCAGATTTGCCCATATGACTTACACTGAAAGACATTTTAGGGTGATGTTGATTATTACATTTTGTTTTAATCTCAGCAGTAGTTTTACAGTTTACATCTGTGTTGTTGTTCTTGCAGTTTTCAGGCAACAGGTTTCCTGTCTGGTTAGGCATTTTAAATATCTAAGGCGGTTGAGGCCGCAGTAACATTATGTAGAATGTGTTTTGGACAGAAATCTTGAATCATTCCATGGTTTTTCCTTCCTATCAGGAAGTATTTGATGACGCCTCACCTGGAAAGCAGAAAGAAATCCAAGAACCAGACCCTACCTATGAAGAGAAAATGGTATGTTGTAGACAGTTGAATAGTCTTATTAAAAACTTTTTAAAAAATTAAATGCAGAAAATATCTCTTTTAGTGTTAACGGAACATAGTTATCTAAAATATGTATAACATGGGGTGTTACAGTTTCTCTTATTTGCATAAAGTAAATAGAAATAATGTGATAATTAATTAGCTTATCGTTAAGATTGTAACATCAAGAGTGAGGTAAAGGGCTGAGTGCTTGCCTAGCATGCATGAAGCCCTGGGTTCAATTCCTCAGTACCACATAAACAAAAAGCCGGAAGTGGTGCTGTGGCTCAAGTGACAGAGTGCTAGTCTTGAGCAAAAGGAGCTCAGGGACAGTGCCCATCTGACATTGCATTCTACTGGTTTTAAGGAGTAAGTGTTGTGCTCCTTGTCCACAGCATTCTTTACTTTTACTTCTTGAGGTGCTGGAGAATCACACTCTTACATGGTAGTCAGGTGACTTGTGAGCTCAGTAGCCCGCCCATCCTGCGAATAGATGTTTACTCCTTTACATACCCAATTTACACCCTGTTCCTTTTAGGGAACTTTATGATTTGACAGCCATTGTCTACAAAGCACTTTGGATTTAAATTTATTTTTAAGGATAACAGTAATGGCTGACAGTGAATCCTTGCTATGTATCAGGCTCTGTTGATTACTTGGTGTGAACTCAATCACATTGAACTCTTAAGTTAAAATGTGCCAGGCCTTGGTGACTTACTCCCATATTCCTAGCTACTTAGGTTTGCAGGCCTGGGTGGGATAGTCCCAGACTTTTTATCTCCAGCTAACCCAGAAAAAGCCAGAAGTAGAGCTATGGCTCCTGTGGTAAAGGAAATAGCCTTGAGGGAAAGAAAGTTACAATGTGTTCATTAGTAACATTGTTACATGGCATGTGGCTGAAAGTAGGAACAGTATACCAATCTTTAGTATCTGGCATGGAATGTGATTTTTACCTTGTCCTTCACTTCAAAATCAACAGATATTTTTGATTCTCTTAAATAGCTTCAAAATCTTAAAATTGTGTTATATATATTTTATGTACACATATAAGTGGACATACAAAGATGATGTATGTAAACATATTCCAGTACAGTTTAAGATACAAATGATTGTTAACAGGAATTCTTCTACCTGTTATACAAATGCTTCCTCTTACAATCAGATTTATTTAAAGGAAAAACATTTGCAGCTCTGTTTTTTAGAATGAACATTAAAGTGATTACAGTTTAAAAGTAAATCTAAGTTAATTTTCTACTGCAAGTGATGGATCTACAGGCCATTTAACTAATGAATGCATCTAACTAATGAATGCATATACTTATTGTTAACTCAATGAGGGGAAGTTCCCCTTAATATATGCCCAAGGCGTCTATGCCGGTACTTCGCTCTTTTTAGTGGTACTGGGATTTGAACTCGGCTTCACTGTTGGAAAGCAAGTATTTCTATCACTTGAAGCACACCTCCAATTCTGGCTTTGTGCTGGTTAATTGGAAATAAGAATCTCACAAACTATTTTGTCTGGTCTGGCTTCAAACTTAGATCTTTAGATCTTCAGATCTCCTCCTGAGTAGCTAGGATTTATAGGCATAAACCTCTGGCGCCCTGCTTCATTATTCCTTTTTGCTATACAGGTCCTGGAGCTTGAATTCAGGCCCTGGGTGTAGTTCCTTAGCTTTTTTGCTCAAGGCTAGTACTTTATCACTGTTTTTTTGGTGCTTAATTAGAAATAAGAGTCTCAGACTTTTCTGGCCCAATCAGGCTTTGAGCCACACCCCTCAGATATCAGTAGCTAGGTTTAGCGGTCACACGCCTAACTCAATGTCTTTTAAAGTTGTAACATTTTCATAGTAGCTAGAACTACAAGCATTACCCATCCATACCTGCTCAATGTCTTCATGCTGTAGCATTTTCCTCACCAGGTATCTCAAAGGATAATTTACGTAAAGTTTTAGGTTTGCAATTTGATAAGTTTTGGCTTGTAAACGGAGTAATTTACACACTAGTACAACTAAGATATTGCAGTTTTCATTATCTTAGAGTTTATTCCTGCCCCTTTGCTGTCATTCCTGGTTCTAGCTCATGTCAATTCGAATCTGTTTTCATCATAAGTTAGCATTTCATATACAGTTAGTAGACTCCTACAGCAGTCAGTTGTATTTAGTGCTTGTCATTTGGCAATGTGCTTTTGAGTCCCATTTATTTGCAGGTTTTAATTGCTTGATTTTTTTTAAATCTAAGTTCATCATGTAGAGCCAAGTTTAAACTGGTTTCTGAAGTTTTGATGAAATGTGTGTTAACTTTTTTTGGTTGTTGTTGCAGCAAACCGACCGAGCAAATAGATTTGAGTATTTATTAAAGCAGACAGAGTTGTTTGCACATTTCATTCAGCCTGCTGCTCAGAAGACTCCAACCTCACCTTTAAAGATGAAACCAGGGCGCCCACGAATAAAGAAGGATGAGAAACAGAACTTACTCTCAGTTGGCGAGTGAGTAATAAAATCACCCAACTTAATTATTCTCAGTAAAGCTTAAAATGTGTTGTAGTTTGGCCTGACTAGAATGTCAGAGTGTCTCCATAAGTGTTACAAGTATTTCAAATAGGTATTCTTAATCTTTTACATCATTAAGTGCTTTATGCATTTTAACAGGTGTATTGAACATGGGATTCAGAGGCTGTGCCATTCCTTAGAGAAATTATCAATGTAGAAGTTAAGTGTTTTATTCTGCATCTCTTAAAAGTAGATGGTATCACCAGGGTTGAGCATGGCTCTGGCTGGGGTGTATGTTGTGGTCTCCTAAACCACATACATAATTGAAGGGGGTACTTGGAAGTCTAGTCTGGTGGGTATCATGATAATTGATGCCACAGCAGTTTTGCACCTCTTAGTTTAAAAGCTATATTGTTAGGGAGAGTTTATAAAAATGTCAAAGTTTATGAGAATAATTTGGGTGGAGTAGAGATTGGCTCTCCATTTCGAGTTAGATGCAGAAGAGTACAGGAAGTAATACTAAGACACATTCCGATTAGAAACTCATATGACAAGCAGGAAGGCCCTTGAGGAGGAGCTTCTGAGGAATGCTCCTGTTCTTGGCCTGGGAAGGGTCACTGGCTATCTGTTAGCTGTCTGGCTAGTAGGTTGAGAATAGTACCTGGGAGTTCAACTGAAAAGGCAAAATTCACATTTGATTTTCTTTTCATTGTTATAGCTATCGACACCGTAGGACAGAGCAAGAGGAGGATGAAGAATTACTAACAGAAAGCTCCAAAGCAACCAATGTGTGCACTCGATTTGAAGATTCTCCCTCATGTATGTCAAATATATCTCATTGATTGTTTTAAAAAATATTTTCCTTGGAAACATATTTTGGATTTGCCTTTGCTGTAACTTACAAAGGGCATCTTCAGTAATCTGATATTTGTATTGGTTGTGAATAAGCTTCAGATTTGGGAATTATCTATTTGAATTCAGACTCATGGCATTGAGGCTGGGTGGGCAAAGACTACCACTTGAGCCACCCATCCCCTTTTTACTATATTTGTGTAGGACTTTGTGTTTTTCATAAGGCTAGCCTTTGGCTGCGATCCTTCTACCTCTGCCTCCCAAGTAGCTGGGACAGTAGACATGTGCCATACGACAGAACTTGTTTTTTTTTTTGAGGTAGTGACACGAACTTTTTTCCTTGTGCTACTCTCGAATGGTGATCTTCCTATCTCTGCCTTTCCAGGAGATGGGATTACAAGCATGAACCTTCATTGCTGGTTCTTTTATTTTCCTTTTCTTGAGATAGCATCTCACAAGGTAGCCCAGGTTGGCCTTGAGATTGTTGAGCCTCAGTCTTCCAAGTAGAGTTTATAGGTATGTACCATAGGTATGTGCCCTGTGAGAGGTGTTTTTTTTTTTTTTAATGGAGATGGTACTATATTATAGAAGAGTGGCATTATATTTCAGAGGTGTATAAAATGCCATTTAATTTATTATTGTCCTAAGGCACATGTGAAAGTTGGAATTGTTTTGCCATGTATTTGTCACAGGTAAAGAAAACCAATTAAGGGCTGGGAAGGTGGCTCAGTGGTAGAGCGCTTGCCTTGCATGCTTGACGCCCTGGGTTTGATTCCTCAGTACCACATAAGCAAAAAGCAAAAAAAAAGCTGGAAGTGGCGCTGTGGCTCAAGTGGTAGAGCGCTAGCCTTGAGCTGAAGAGCTGAGGGACAGTGCCCAGGCCCAGAGTTTAGGCCTCACGACCAGACCCCCCCCCCCCCCAAAAAAAAAGAAAACTAATTAACAACAAACAAAAAATAATGAAGAATTTGACTTACTCATTTCCTAATATATTTTTTATGTTTCCCCCCCTCCATTTCCCTTCCCCACCCCCTTTGGTGCTGATCCAGGGCTTGAACTCAAGGCTTGGGCTCTGCCCCTGAGGTTATTTTGCTCAGAGGCTACAGTTCTACCACTTGCCACTGTTCCACTTCCAGCATTTTTTGGCAGCTAGTTGGAGATGAGAGTCTCATAGACTTTTTTGAACTGCCATCCTTTGAGCTTATCCTCCTGAGTAGCTAGGACCTGCTTTCATGCTAATTTTTAATACTTAATTTTATCTG
Source organism: Dipodomys merriami (assembly GCF_024711535.1). NCBI lineage: Eukaryota > Metazoa > Chordata > Mammalia > Rodentia > Heteromyidae > Dipodomys > Dipodomys merriami. The sequence continues at coordinate 5,978,637 of NW_027202826.1, forward strand.
TCTATCTCTATCCCTTAGCTTTTTTTTTTTGTTGTTTTTTGGTCGGTTGTGGGGCCTGAAGTCTGGGCCTGGGCGCTGTCCTTCAGCTCTTCAGCTCAAGACTAGCGCTCTACCACTTGAGCCACAGTGCCACTTTTCTGCTTATGTGGTGCTGAGGAATCGAACCCAGGTCCTCATGCATGAAATGCAAGGCAAGCACTCTACCACTGAGCCACCTTCCCAGCTATCCCTTAGCTTTTTTGCCCAAGGCTGGTGCTGTATCACTTGAGCCACTTCTCACTTCTGTCTTTTTGTTGGTTAATAAGAGATAAGACTCATGGATTTTCCTTCTCTGGGCTGTCTTTGAACCTTGATTCTCAGATCTCAGCTTTCAGTAGCTAGAATTATAGTCATGACCCACTAGCACCCAGCCAGTTCCAATTTTTTGCCAGTTAGTTGGAGACCAGAATCTCTCCAATTTGTCTGCTCAAGCTGTCTTGCCTGTCCATCTGCTGCTGTTCTGTTCCAGACCTTATCATCTACCTGTGAAAACTTGCCCTAGTGACAGAATTTCCTGAAGTGAAAGTAATGTTAGTAAACACATGGGCCTCTAGTTAAACCTCTGAGTCAGATAAAGGAGGTGTGGTATTTGATGTTTTAAAAATCTGCATTATGGTTTTTCTTTTGTTCTTAGATGTCAAATGGGGTAAACTAAGAGATTATCAGGTCCGAGGATTGAATTGGCTTATTTCTTTGTATGAGAACGGCATCAATGGTATCCTTGCAGATGAAATGGTATGTGTTCAGTAGTGTTTCTTTCAAGACCATATTTCATAAAGATACTGTTTATAAAGTTTGTAGAAGATTCGCAGTTTTGTAAATTATAATCTAGGGCTGATAACTAATTTTCCTTCAAACCACTACGAACAGCTTTCTTTCTTTTCTTTTTTTTTTTTTTTTTGGGTCCGGTCATGGGGCCTGAACTCTGGGCTTGGGCGCTGTCCCTCAGCTCTTCAGCTCAAGGCTAGCACTCTACCACTTGAGCCATAGCACCACACTTCCGGCTTTTTTCTTTGTGCTTATGTGGTGCTGAAGAATTGAACCCAGGGCCTGGAGCATGCAAGGCAAGTGCTCTACCACTGAGCCACCTTCCCAGCCCAACTTGCTTTATTTTCATAAATGAGCTTCACTTGTGAAGAATTATCTATGAGAGTAAAGTTTTAGAAAAACCTTTACATAGTTGTATAATTCAACATATTATGTGTCTAATACATGTATAACACTTTTTTTTAATGTGTGCTGGTCCTGGGACTTGAATTCAGGGCAGACGCTGTCTCAGCTTTTGTACTCAAGGCCAGCACTCTTATCACTGGAGCCACAGCTACACTTGGACTTCTCATGGTTAATTGATATAAGAGTCTCTCAGACTTTCCTGACTGGTTTGGCTTTAAGCTGTTATATTCAGATCTCAGCCTCCTAGGTCGCTAGAACTATAAACCTGGCGTGTTCAATGCATATTGATCAGTCTTAGTCCTTCAGTCAGAGAAAAGGCTTTAAAATAACACATTTTGCATATTTTAGATTAGTCTGTCAGACTAGTTTTTAACAGCAGTCCTTAGAGCTTAGCCTTCTGAGTATCTAGGATAATAGACATAAGCCACCAGTAGTACCTGGCTTTGTTTTACTTTAGTACTACAATAGTTTGACTCTCTCTCTGCTCTTTTGTTGAAAAAGAAACAAGTGGGCCATTGGTTGTGAATAATCTATAAATGTGAATGCTTTCCAGGTTTGTTTCATAAAACAGTCTCCTGTTTAATACTTACTAGTTACATGATTAAGGTGGAAAAAGGTTCCTTATCTTTACAATGGTAAAGCAATTTGTTGTTGGGATGATGTATGAAATCAGAAGAACTGTGTTTTAGTTCTAGGTGTGCTAAGCTCCTTGGGAATGACACACTTTTCTGGGCCTTCGGTGGTGATGATCATAGACTTGGAGGGTTAGGTGACAGCATTTGTCAGCTTTCCTGTCTGTTAGCTTCGTGACATATGTTATAGCCACTAAACACAACATTTCTTTTCAATGTCTATATGCATATGTATGTATTTATGGAGGTATTAATACGAAATACTTTTTGTGTCTTCCTTTGCTTTGTGTATGTGCTGAATTTTTAGGGTCTGGGGAAGACTCTTCAAACCATTTCTCTGCTTGGATACATGAAACACTATAGAAACATTCCTGGTCCTCATATGGTTTTGGTTCCTAAGTCTACATTACACAACTGGATGAGTGAATTCAAGAGATGGGTACCAACACTTAGATCTGTTTGTTTGATAGGAGATAAAGAACAAAGAGTAAGTTTATAGTATTTCATTGTACTTGGGATATTAAAGGAATTGGAATTGGGACTTGGGGTGGGAGAATAGGGAGAGAAAAGGAAAACCTTTTTCAACATTTACAAAGGTAAGCTTTAGGAACTTATAAGTGGTACTCTTCAAGGGAGTGGTTATTTGGAAAAGACGGCAAAGACAGATCTGTAGGAATATTGTTTGCTTCTCTTTTTGGAAATGATTAGAAGTATAATCTTGTTTTTAAAGAGGCTTTGAATGTGTGAAGTTACTAAGAACTTTCAGGAGCTGGATTTTGAGATTAATATATCATGGTAATTTGATGGACTGTTAGGATACTCTTTTAGAAAGAAAATATAGAAATAAACATTTAATATAGAGTTCAGACTTGCAATTATTCACAGTGTATTATAAATGATTTTTGTTTTCCCTTCAGTTAGCTATCTGATGCTTCTGTACTTTCTATATCTTTTCTCCTTTTATAGATACTTAGGGTATTCTAAGTTATCAACTTGCTTTTTTTTGAAGTTCAGTTGTCTAATCATTCTAGTATTACAGATGTGAGCCACTAGCTACGAAGTTTTGTGCTGGTTGATTATCTTTTCTCTCTCTCCTTTTTTTTTTTTTAATCTGTCACATAAATGATCAATGAAGTTATTTTATTGGTGACAGAACTAGTTCTAAATTTTACATAATACCACTAGAATTATTCTCACTCCCTTTTTTATGTGTTTACTTTATAAATAAGTGTCTAATTGATTCCTGGGTGGTAAATTTTCTTTCTCTTGCTATACAGGCTGCTTTTGTCCGGGATGTTTTATTACCAGGAGAATGGGATGTGTGTGTGACATCTTACGAGATGCTTATTAAGGAGAAGTCTGTGTTCAAAAAATTTAACTGGAGATACTTGGTTATAGATGAAGCTCATAGGATCAAAAATGAAAAATCTAAGGTAATTCGTTATTTCCATGTGAGAATTTTGCCTTTATTTGAGACTGTCCCATATTCAAAATGTTGTCTCGATGGAATTTGACTCTTTCAGCTGTCAGAAATAGTGCGGGAATTCAAGACCACAAATCGGCTGTTACTCACTGGAACACCTCTACAGAATAACTTACATGAGCTGTGGTCACTTCTGAATTTTTTGTTACCAGATGTGTTTAATTCAGCTGATGTAAGTATTTCTAATAGTTTTCTATTTTGTTTAATGATTTATCTTGCTCTCTGCTTTTTTTTCCTTCAGAGGAAAAAATATGGTTAGAACTCACAACATTGGGTTTGCTAGACTAGCACTCTGCCATTTGAACTTTGCTTCCAGCCCTTTCTGCTTTAGATTTTTATTGTTGTTTTACGTAATCTTGTGTTTTGGCTCAGGGCTGGCCTGGCCTGAACTCTTACCTACAGCCTATAGCTGTTCACTATATAGCTGTTTACTGTCACACTGCTTATTTGTTGAGAACAGGGTTTTGCTAATTTTTTGCCTAACTGACTATAACCTGTTTCCTGTAGACTGACCTGTTTCCTGTGTACCTGAATTACAGGTGTGCACTAGCACATCCATTCTGATTCCATTTGTTTTTATAGTAGAACATAGTCTGCCTTTTTAGTTCATTCATTTTTACATGCTTCTGTGTAGTAAGGCTGGTCTTAAATTTGATGATACAATCTGTTAATTTACTTTTGAGCCTTTGGGTTTAGTATGTTACATCAGTTTTCTCCATTGGAACAGTGGGATCTTACTTAACAATCATGTTGGCTTAACTCTGTAAGTAAGGGTTTAAGATAGACTGCTTATTTTTCTAGCATTTGCAAGTGAATTGCTAATTGCACAATGCTTGTGTTTTGAAGTTCAGAGGTGGCTTCAGATGTGGTAATATCTTTCTAACCTCTTTCACGTTGTAGTCTCTTTATAGATTATTTGCATAGTAGATTTGGTAGCAGTACTTAATTATTAGTCACATGAAGGAACATACACTTTGTATACCAAGAGTCTGTGATGTTAGTAATTGGATTTTGCTGGGCCATAGTTCATTGTTGAGCCTTGATTTCCTCATCTGGAGTGTGTATACAGAAAACTTTGAAGAGCTCCATGTTAGTACATGTATAGAAGTAAGTTCTAGAAAGATACTCATTTTGATTTATTAAGGATCTTTTTTTTTTTTTTTTTTTTTTGTCAGTCATGGGCCTTAAACTCTGGGCCTGGGCGCTGTCCCTCAGCTCTTCAGCTCAAGGCTATTGCTTGGGCTGCCACAATGCCACAGTGCCACTTCCAGTTTTCTGGTAGCTTATTGGAGATAAAAATCTCCAATCTGCCTAGACTGGCTTTGAACCAGGATCCTCAGATCTCAGCCTTCTGAGTAGCTAGGATTACAGGCGTGAGCCACTGCTCCTGGCTTAAGGATGTTTTTAAAAAACAGAAATTTGTGTTATAAAAAGATGCTTAAGGCACATACCTAAATCCTACTTACTCAGAATGCTGAGGTCTGAGGATTGTGATTCAAGGTCACTGGGCAAGAGAATTGTGAGACTGTCACCTCTAGTTAACTACCTAAAAGCTGAAAATGGAGGTGTGGCTCAAGTGGTAGAATGACAGCCTTAAGCTGAAGTGTGAGGTCCTAAATTCAAGCCCCAATAACTAGTACATACACAAAGATATTTAGTCAGATTGGAAGGTTTAAACTGAATGTTTGAGGTACGGGTAAGGAAATTGTCTTTATTCAAATCCTATCCAAATACTAACTAAATGCCTTTTACCTCCTTTTGTTAATCAAAATTGGCAATGTTCAAGAAACCTTGTATTGAGGATTTTAATTATTTCTACTAAACGTTTTCAGACCCTTTATTATGAAATCTGTCGTCTTTATATATTTTTTTAAATTTCTTTGTGCTTTCTTTATATTTTTGAGTAAAATACTTAGGAAATAATTGTTCTATAATCAGAATCTGAAAAAATTAGTGGCTTAAGATATTTTTTGTTAATGTAGGACTTTGATTCCTGGTTTGATACCAACAACTGCCTTGGGGATCAGAAGCTAGTTGAGAGGCTTCATATGGTAAGTGTTTTGGAGCAGTATCCAATACATTCTAATAGGAAGAAAGTTGAGATTTAAATAAGTAGGTTATTTTCCAGTTAAGAAAAAAGCATGGGAGCCGGGCGCTGGTGGCTCACGCCTGTAATCATAGCTACTCAGGAGGCTGAGATCTGAAGATCGCAGTTCAAAGCCAGCCTGGGCAGGAGAGACCATGAGACTCTTATCTCCAATAAACCACCAGAAAACCGGAAGTAGCGCTGTAGCTCAAGTGGTAGAGCGCTCACCTTGAGCTGAAGAGCTGAGGGACAGCGCCCGGGCCCAGAGTTCAAGCCCCACGACTGACCAAAAAAAAAAAGAAAAAAGCATGGGGCTGGGAAGGTGGCTCAGTGGTAGAGCGCTTGCCTTGCATGCATGAGGCCCTGGGTTTGATTCCTCAGTACCACATAAGCAAAAAGAAAGAAGCCGGAAGTGGTGCTGTGGCTTAAGTGGTAGAGTGCTAGCCTTGAGCTGAAGAGCTGAGGGACAGTGCCCAGGCCCAGAGTTCGGGCTCCATGACCGGACCCCCGCCCCCCCCCCCCCCCAAAAAAAAAAGAAAAAAGCATGTTTACTGTAGCATCAGATCAGTTTGCATTTTGCCATCTAACTGATCGTATAATGGGGTAGTGAAGCGATTGTGTGGTGGTTTTAACTGTTGAAACCTGGGATGGATTTTAAGTTAATTGTCAGGAAAAGCACAGTGGGAGGGTGGAAGAGTCACTTAATGATTAATTAGTTTTTTGTTTGTTTGGTGTTTTGTGTTTTTTTTCCCTTCAGTCCTAGGGCTTGAACTCAAGCCTGGGCACTGTCCCTTAGCTTCATTTGCTCAAATTTGCACTCTACCACTTGAGCCACAGTGCCACTTCTGGCTTTTTCTGTTTATGTGGTGCTGAGGAATCGAACCCAGGGCCTCATGCTTGCAAGGCATGCACTCTACCGCTGAGCCACCTTCCCAGCTCCAAGACAGCTTTTTAAAGCTTAGTGTTATTTCGATTCCATAGATGAATCTAACATTGTGGAAAGGACTAATGATCATGTTGTTTGCAAATCTAATGACAGGATATGAAGCAACAAATAGCTGAATTAGTAACGGGGTCCATACTGTAGGTTTTACTTTGATAGATAGCTTTGTTTATTCCTTCCTTTAAAAATTGACACAAAATAGTTGTTAGAGAAATTTATCTTACTATGCTTGAGATACCCTTCTTCAGGAGTATGAAGCAGAACCTTACCAACTACCTTATATAAGGTTCTTTCATTACCTACAGCAGGGACTTTGGTGACTGTTGATATTTTGGTCTGGATAAGTCTTCAGGGGTGGGAAGAAAAAAGATTGTAATCACCTAGCCATTTCTGAAGCGTTATCACAAAGTCTGTGTGCAAGTAACTAATTCTAATTCTGAAAACATATTCAAAGTGTACCATTTCTACTATTTTGTGAGAGTAAGTTTAATTGTATTATTACTTTCTGGGTGTTAAGTAGCCAATCAGAAATTTGAAAAGGAGGAGTCTTAAATTCATTTAATATTTAAAGAGAAATTTCTTTTCCATGTATTTAACACAAGATTTTAAGATTTTTGAAATAATATCAACATTACACATAAGGTTATGTCTGTTACTTTCTATTTTCCTCAAGGTTTTGCGTCCATTTCTTCTTCGTCGAATTAAGGCTGATGTGGAAAAGAGTTTGCCTCCAAAGAAGGAAGTCAAAATCTACGTAGGTCTCAGCAAAATGCAAAGGGAATGGTATGTGTTCTGAGATGCTTGATATTACTATTTTCTTTTTTTTGGGGGGGGGGTCCAGTCGTGGGGCCTGAACTCTGGGCCTGGGCTCTGTCCCTCAGCTCTTCAGCTCAAGGCTAGCGCTCTACCACTTGAGCCACAGTGCCACTTCCGGCTTTTTTTTTCTTTTTGCTTATGTGGTGCTGAGGAATCGAGCCCAGGGCCTCATGCATGCAAGGCAAGCACCCTACCACTGAGCCACCTTCCCAGCCCCTGATATTACTGTTTTCTAATTTTCATTTGACCAATAATTGATTAGTACTGGTGTTTGAACTGAGGGTCTAGGGCCTACTACTAGACAGGCAGGTAGGCTCTCTGCCACTTGAACCACATGCTGATTTATATGGTATTTTCTAATTTGTGTTTTCATGGAATTCCTGTTGGCTGAATTGAGCTGAATATTAGAGTGACTTAGGAATTAGCCATCACATTCACAGAGTCTTGAATGGAATATATAGGATGGAAGTATGGTGAATTTATGGAGTCATGAATCTAAAAATTAAATTTAAGATGCAATTTATCAAGCTGTAAGAGAACTCAATTTGGGATTTTAACTTTATTTGTATTTATTTACTTATTTTTGGGCCAGTATTATACTAGTGCTTGAACTTAGAACTTCTTACTCTTGCTTGGCTTTTTCACTCAAGGCTGGTGATCTACCAGTTGAGCTTCAACTGGCCTCATGGTTGGTTAGCTGGAGAGAAATCTTACAGACCACCTGGTGTGTGACAGTCATAATTGCTTACCTGTAAGGTAAGCATCAGTAGGTAACATTTTCAATCACACCTGTGTCATGGAAAACTTTTTTTCCTCTTAGATCACTTGAAGCCAATCCCGGAATTACAGCATTTCATAATTTTTTCATTATAGCTATTTGTGGGCTCAGGTGGGGAGAGGGATTAAGTATATAAAGTGACAGAGAACGGTCAGGGAACATTTGTGCCCTCTTAAAAATACTTTTCTTATCAATAGGTATACTCGGATATTAATGAAGGACATAGACATACTAAACTCAGCAGGAAAGATGGATAAAATGAGGTTATTGAATATCCTAATGCAGTTGAGGAAGTGCTGTAATCACCCATACCTCTTCGATGGAGCTGAACCTGGTCCACCTTACACAACAGATATGCATCTGGTTACCAACAGTGGCAAAATGGTGGTACTAGACAAGTTGCTCCCCAAATTAAAAGAACAAGGTATGTATCTGTGGTATTGGTATCAAACTGAGAGGTAATGAAGACTAATAGTCCTAATGTTAACAAGGAAAGGAACACAGTACTTTGAAATGACTGCTCTTCCACTTTCTAATGTTGAAGTGTGAAACATTAACAATCTGTATTCCCAGCTACACTGGAGGCTGTGATTGGGAGGTTGATATCTGAAGGTCTATCAAGGCAGAATGGTACAGGTGTTAGAGTGCTAGATGAACAAGTGGAAGTCCCTGAGTTTAATCTCCAGGACTGACAAAAAAAACCCCAAAAGACCCCACAAAACCATATTAGATACATTTTGGCTAACCACCTCTATCCTAATTTTGGGCCTTAAGTCTTTTTTTTTTTTTTTTTTTTTGGTTGGTCCTGGGGCTTGAATTCTGGGCCTGGACATGACACTGTGCCTGAGCTCTTCAGCTCAGGCTAGCACTCTACCACTTGAGCCACAGTGCCACTTCCGGTTTTCTGGTGGTTTATTGGAGATAAGAGTCTCGTGGACTTTCCTGCTCGGTCTGGCTTTGAACTGCGATCCTCAGATCTCAGCCTCCTGAGTAGCTCGGATTACAGGTGTGAGCCACCTACACTGGCTTGGCCTTAAGTCTTTTAGAAGGTAATAAATAGTGACAACAGCCAAAGTCCCTAGATTTAGGGACAAGTTCTCATTTTATATAAGCTTTTTGAGAAATTTCATTTTTTTAATATCAATAATGCATATCATATGCTTTGTTGGATAATGGTGGTTTTTTGTTGTTGGTTAGGGTGTTTTCCAATTAAAATTTTAACTGAATGTCATTTACATGAGCTTAGAAACATTCTGGTTATGCTGACTTTTTTGTGTGAAAACATGCATAGCTATATTTAGATGACCTAACTGCAGAACTTAGTGTGAAGACAGCTTCAGCATTAACAATGAAAACTTGTTATGCTACACCTTTCCTTCTAGAGCATTCGAAATGTACCCTAAACATTGCAGTATTTCATAAATTGTTTATTATATGGCTCTTAAAACACTTTGGCTGCACGCTGGTGGCTCAACGCCTGTAATCCTAGCTACTCAGGAGGCTGAGATCTGAGGATCACGGTTCAAAGCCAGACGGAGCAGGAAAGTCCATGAGAGTCTTATCTCCAGAAAATGGGAAGTGGTACTATGGCTTAAGTGATAGAGTGTTTGCTTTCAGCTGAACAGCGCCCAGGCCCAGAGTTCAAGCCCCACAATCAACAACAACAACAAAAAGCTGGGTGCTGGTGGCTCAGGCCTGTAATCCTAGCTACTCAGGAGGCTGAGATCTGAGGATCGCTGTTCAAAGCCAGCCCTGGCAGGAAAGTCTGTGAAACTCTTACCTCCAATAAACCACACAGAAAACCAGAAGTGGCGCTGTAGCTCAAGTGATAGAGCACTAGCCTTGACCTGAGCTGAGGGACAGCGCTCAGGCCCAGAGATCAAGCCCCAAGACCGACAAAAAAAAAGAAAAGAAAAACACTTCTGCAAAATTGTAGTGATTCCATATTAAGAATAGAATACAATTGGGTTTCATATTTCTCCATTTGTGTTTCTATGTATTATTTGGGTAGGAAAGGTAATTGTCCGAGATGGTTTCCTTTGATAATGACTTGTCAGAAATATAAAGATTATTGGTGAATTTTTTTTCTCTTTCTGATGACAGGGACTGTAGTCCTCAGACTTGCTAGACAGGTGCTCTATCACTTACGCCACAACTACCTGATTTTTACAACTTTTTGTGAAAAGTATATTTTCTGTTGCTTTCTTTGAAAGCTCAATAATTAAAGAAATGGATTTTACGGGAAAGAGTGGCAGGAACTTGGTAGCAATGCCTAGATTTTATTGAAAGCTGCATTAAACTATAGGGAGAGTGGACACTCGACTCTCATGCATTCAGGTGTGTGAATGTGTGACTGGAGATTGAGAGAGGAGCATATGACGAGTAGCTATTTGATCCCTTCATCTTCAAACATTCTGAAGGCTTAAAAAATTATTAAGTGGGGCTGGGAAAGTGGCTCAGTGATAGAGTGCTTGCCTTGCATGCATGATGCCCTGGGTTTGATTCTTCAGCACCACATACACAGAAAAAGCTGGAAGTGGTGCTGTGACTCAAGTGGTAGAGCGCTCACCTTGAGCAAAAGAAACTCAGAGACAGTGCTCAGGACTTACGTGAAAGGCTTTTTCTTTTTTTTTTTTTAAATTTAATTTTATTGTAAGCGTGAGGTTCAGAGAAGTGTAGGGCTTTAAAATATAAAATACAAGCCGGGCGCCGGTGGCTCACGCCTGTAATCCTAACTACTCAGGAGGCTGAGATTTGAGGATCATGGTTCAAAGCCAGCCCGGGCAGGCTGAGACTCCTATCTCCAATAAACCACTAGAAAACCGGAAGTGGTGCTGTAGCTCAAGTGGTAGAGCGCTCACCTTGAGCAGAAGAGCTGAGGGACAGCGCCCAGGCCCAGAGTTCAAGCCCCATGACCGACCAAAATATATATATATATATATATATATATATATATATATATATATATATATATATATACATATATCTATATAAAATACATTTGTGGTCCTTCAAGTTGGATTGTGTCTCCAGAACCAGAATGTGCATTGGAGATGTAGGGAATGATATGCATGAAAGAGTTTTGGTCAGGTGATAGAAAATGTGTGAGATAACAAGCGAATGATTCTCTCAAGTTCCCATAGGAGAGATGGAGTCCTTTCTATCTGCTTGAGAGGGCTGGATGACCATTCCTTTTTTATTTATGCCATGATGGAAAAGTAGTGGGTAATGATTGATTTGTGTGACATTAATAATGCCATTTTTTTCTTTGCAAAGTAACCTAGAATTAAAGGATAACGTATTAGTCTTAGTTTGAATTTTTCTACTTTGGGAGCTTCTCATGATAGGCTTCTATATTAACAGGTTCGCGAGTATTAATCTTCAGTCAAATGACAAGAGTACTAGACATTTTGGAAGATTATTGCATGTGGAGAAATTATGAGTACTGTAGGTTGGATGGACAGACACCCCATGATGAAAGACAGGTGAGTAAAATGCTAGGGAAGAAAGACAAAACCAAGCCAAGTAAAATAATTCTCTATGCTGAGCACCGTGGTATGCCTCCGGAGTCCCAGCTACTTGGGAGGCTCAGGCAAGAGTTTGAGGCCATCCTGGGCAGCATGAGACCCCATCTCACAAAACAAAACAAAAATCACTTTGACACTTGTCTTGCTTTATATCCGTAGGATTCCATCATCGCGTACAATGAACCAAACAGTACCAAGTTTGTTTTCATGTTAAGCACGCGGGCTGGTGGCCTTGGCATCAATCTTGCTACTGCTGATGTGGTCATTTTATATGATTCAGATTGGAATCCCCAAGTGGATCTCCAGGCGATGGTAAGAAATAAAGAAATTTAATCTGTGCTTAGTAGATGTTATTTTGTTATTTTCAGGCAAAATAATTTTGCAGGGTTACATTTCCACTTATGAAGTTATAGTGGTGTACTTCTAACTTCTACTAAATTTATATTTCCAGACCTAATGGCTCAGTGAGGGTATGTTGAACACCTTTTTTTTTTTTTTTTTTGCCAGTTCTTTGAACTCAGGGCCTGGGCACTGTCCCTGCGATTCTTTGGCTAGCTCTCTACCATTTGAGCCACAGCACCACTTCCAGCTTTTTCTGTTTATGTGGTACTGGGGAATCAAACCCAGAGCTTCATGCATGCTAAGGAAGAATTCTATTACTAAGCCACATTCCCAGCCCTTGAACACCATTTTCTTCTCTGAATCAAGTTATGTCCATTTTATGGCTCTCAAAACCCAGAGCCTTCCACAGCCTCTACATCCTGAGAAAAATAAGGCTTGCCAAGGAAATTTTTAATGGATTAGATCTCAAAGCATTCTCAGATTGATTGGCCAGAACAGAAGTGTAGTTGATTGGAAGGACACTGCTAAAATGAGTGTATAGTTCTGTGCTAGGAGAAAAGGGAAATGGTTTGATCTCTACCATTTGGGAAGCGTAAAATTCATGGCCTTTGGGGAACATCTGATTAGATCAGGAAGGTAATTCTTACATTGAGAGATTTTATGACCCATAAACTAACGTGAAGAGGCACAAATTCTTTCACTAACATGAAGAATGATACTAGTGTCCATAAATGCAATTTTATTGAAACTTCACATTAGTTACTTTCACGTTAAACTCTTTGTAAGGGCAGCTAGCAAAATTGACATTATTAGAACAGTGTTTGATAGGAATGTGGTTTTGTGCTTTTACCCAGAAGGCAAATACAAATGGCATCCAAAATATCTTGATTCCTTACATTTAGTTGATTGTGTGATATTTAAAGATTAGCATTTTTAATTGCAGTTTTGATTATCCTGTATTATTTGTACAAGGGGCTTCACTGTGACTTACCACATGTCACATCGCAGCCCATCACCCTCACCCCTCACTCTCCTGCGTCCTGCTTTCCCCCTCAACTGCTTCTGAATGTTTCATTGTTGAATTTTCACACATGTAAGCAAATGACTAGGATTGATTGGTGTAGTTTATGGAACTTATTTTTATGTCACTTCTTTCCCTAATAAATGAAAATTAAGACTTGATTTAGATAGAAACATACTTTGAATTTAAACCTAAGAGATTCTAGACTATCATTTATCATCAAACTTAGAATTTTGCTTGTATTATCTGGATAGTTTTATCATTTATGTGATGGTTTCTGAAAGATTCTATTCTGACGTGTTTTATGCTTAGAGAAGTTTTCCCTGTAAGAAAACCAATTACTTTGACCTTTTTTTTTTTGGTCTGTCATAAGCCTTGAACTTGAGGTCTGGACACTGTCCCTTAGCTCTTCAGCTCAAGGCTAGCATTATACCATTTGAGCCACAGTGTCACTTCTGGTTTTCTGGTGGTTCATTGGTGATAAGAGTTCAGGCCCCACGACTGGACCCAAAAAAAAAAGAGTCTCATGGACTTTGCTGCCTGGGCTGGCAGGAACTGTGATCCTACGATCTCAGCCTCCTGAGTAGCTAGGATTAGAGGTGTGAGCCACTGATGCCCGGCCTTGACCAAGAATTTTAAGGAATATCAATACAAATCTTTTTATTATAGGTTGCTCTGACATATTTGAAAAACTTGAAGAATATTTAAATTTTGTCAGTGTATACATTTGTCTATTATTTGACTTTTTCACTGTATTCAAAATAACATGGTAAATCACTTAGGACCGAGCTCACAGAATTGGACAGACGAAGACAGTCAGAGTGTTCCGCTTTATAACAGATAACACAGTGGAAGAAAGAATAGTGGAACGTGCCGAGATGAAACTCAGACTGGACTCAATAGTTATTCAGCAAGGTAATGTTTTGAACTTTATTATTGTTGTTATTCTTTTGTTTTGTTTTTTTGGTGGGGACACTCGGCGTGTGCGCGTGCGTGCATGCGTGCGTGCGTGCGTGCGTGCGTGTGCGCGTGCGTGCGTGCATGTACTGAGCTAGAATGCTGCTTGTCCCACTCCTACCTTTTTCCCTCAAGGCTCTTGGCTCTATCACGTGAGCCACATCTCTTGTGGCTTTTTGCTGGTTAATTCAAGGTAAAAGTCTTCAAACGAAAATCCTCTCAGCTTTTCCTGAGTAGCCAGGAATACAGGCATGAGCTACCCCAGCTCCTGGCAGTGTTTGTTCTGATTGAAATAATAGAATTTTATAAGTTTTTATTGCAGTTTAACTTTCACTTTTTTTAAAGAAAAAACTGCCTTGAGAAGATTAGGAGTGGCATCTTCTGCTCACCAGAAATGAGTTACTGTGTTTGTAATGCTTCATATATGTTGAAATTTTCCCCCCAATCTGATTTTTAAATATCTCAGATATTATATTTACCTTTCACAAAACATTTTATCAATAAATAATGCCTAAGATGAAAATTTGGCATTAACAAGTTAATAAATAAGAAAATGATCTGAAGTGAATTAACATCTAACATTGAAGATTCCATGCTTCCAGTAAAATGATATTGTTAACACCATCTTTTTCAGGGAGGCTTGTAGATCAGAATCTGAACAAAATTGGGAAAGATGAAATGCTTCAAATGATACGACATGGAGCCACTCATGTATTCGCCTCAAAGGAGAGTGAAATCACTGACGAGGACATCGATGGCATTCTGGAAAGAGGTGCAAAGAAGGTGAGCTGCAGGCTGAACACACACTGCTTTTAAGCGGACGTGCTTCCTACTCGACCCGTGGCGTGGGTTATCTGCCTATAGTCCTCCTATAAAGAAAGCTTTTGTATGTACTGTAAAATCTTAGGTTGTCTTGATTACAGATCTCATGCTCTTCATTTGGTCTTCAATTCAGACTGCAGAAATGAATGAAAAGCTCTCCAAGATGGGTGAAAGCTCCCTTAGGAACTTCACAATGGACACTGAGTCAAGTGTTTATAACTTTGAAGGGGAAGACTACAGAGAAAAACAAAAGGTATTGCAGAATGAGGATTTAATTACCTGCGCTATATATTGCTGAAAGCTTGGAATTTTGTTTTTCAATGCTTTGTAATTTTGTCTTAAGTAACAGTTCTGTTTGTTCATATCTAATTTTTTAACACTTTCTGTGTGGTAAGCTCTGATAGTGTATGCATGTGTATGTGTGTGTAAGTGTGCCCGTGCATGTGCGCTATGTGTGCATCTGTGTACACACATGTGCATCTGTCCTGGGGGTTAAACTCAGGGCTTGGTCACTGTCCCTGAGCTTCTTCAAGGTTAGCACTCTACCATTTGAGCCATAATACTACTTCTAGCCTTGTCTGAGTAGTTAATTGGAGTCTCATGGATTCTCCTGCCCAAACTGGCTTCGGACCCTGATCCTCAGATCTTAAGTCCAGAGTAGCTAGGATTATAGGTGTGAGCCACCAGCTTCTGGCTTGAATTTTTTTTTTTTTGTTAGTCGTGGGGCTTGAACTCTGGGCCTGGGTGCTGTCCCTCAGCTCTTCAGCTCAAGGCTAGTGCTCTACCACTTGAGCTACAGCACCACTTCTGGTTTTCTGGTGGCTTATTGGAGATAAGAGTTTCACGGACTTTCCTGCCCAGCCTGGCTTTGAACTGCAGTCCTCAGATCTCAGCCTCCTGAGTAGCTAGGATTACAGGCGTGAGCCACCAGCGTCCGGCTTTGAATTTTTTATTCTTAAGTTCATGCAGTTAAGTTGATTGTACTGTAACATACCTTCTTGTGTACAGTGAGTATAATTTGAGATACTTGAAAATGAAAATCAAGAAAAATGTCACAAATTGGATTTTATTTAACAGAATTGGTAGGGATTAAGACAATTTTTTTCTAATTTCGCTAATACTACATGCCAATGTGGA
Source organism: Dipodomys merriami (assembly GCF_024711535.1). NCBI lineage: Eukaryota > Metazoa > Chordata > Mammalia > Rodentia > Heteromyidae > Dipodomys > Dipodomys merriami. Next base: position 5,994,393 of record NW_027202826.1, read on the forward strand.
GAGAAATTAGGACATGTCAAAAAAAAGAAAAATGTAATTCTCTGTAGAGTTTTTCTGGTTAACATTGATAAGTATGTCCTCAGATTTTTTTTTTTCTGGATTAAACATACCTGCATCTTGTAGTATTTTCACCCTTGTCCAGCAGAATTATTCACTGGCACAAAAGATAGTCCCGACTTTTGTACTGCCTTTGCCTGCCGTCAGGGTTTCATCAGTACCTTACTTAGGCCCATCATGTGCCCTAACATTTGTTACCGTATATAATGAACAGTGGCCATTCCACTTGTTTCCCACTGCTAGATTGCATTCACAGAGTGGATTGAACCTCCTAAGCGAGAGAGGAAGGCTAACTACGCTGTCGATGCCTATTTCAGGGAAGCGCTTCGAGTCAGTGAACCGAAAGCACCCAAGGTGAGCTGATGCTTGTTCGTACATTGTTACAACAAAGGAAGATTGAGACTTACATTCTGTGTGTTTTTGTACAGATTCCCCTTCCATTATTATTTAAATACTGAAAAGTTCTTTGGGGTGATCCTTTTGCTCTTTTGGTTCAGCGTTACTGAGCTATGCTTTCACTTCCTTAAAAATTGGCTGTCATGGTTTACGAAATGACAAACGCAAGTAGGTCGAGGGTTTTTTTGTTGCTTATATTTTAATGGACAATACTGTGTTTTATTTTTTCTTAGGCTCCTAGACCTCCAAAACAACCCAATGTTCAGGATTTCCAGTTCTTTCCCCCCCGTTTATTTGAATTATTGGAAAAAGAAATTCTGTATTACAGAAAAACTATTGGGTACAAGGTAAGTGAAATTCTACACTTTATGTTTTTTAATGAAAACCAATTTCATATATTAAACATATAAAACTAGGGTAGAGCCAATACCCTTTCTCCTGAGGAGAAATCTGTTAATCTGTTACATGTCCTTTAAGTGTGCTGATTGATGGCATCTCTCTTAGGTACCTCGAAGTCCTGACCTACCTAATGCAGCCCAGGCCCAGAAGGAAGAACAGCTCAAAATCGATGAGGCAGAACCACTTAACGATGAAGAATTAGAAGAAAAAGAGAAGCTTTTGACACAGGTATAGGCTGCAATCAACACAGTTGCAAACAGTTATTTTGTAAATTGCTGTTTAAGGTTGTATTTGTACATACAAGTTTCTACTTTCAAAGAACAGTTACTGAAGGTTCTGTAGCTCAATCATAGAGCATTTGCCTACCATGCAAGAAGCACTGTGAGAGTCGGGTGATGGTGGCTCACACCTGTAATCGTAGCTACTCAGGAGGCTGAGAACTGAGGATTGCATGTTCAAAGCCAGCCTGGGCAGGAAAGCTGTGGCTTATAGTGATAGAGCACCATCCTGGAGCAAAAAGAGCTCAGGGACAGTGCCTAACAAGCCCCACAACTGACAAACAAACAAAAATACCCTGTTGAGGGAAAATACAGACTGATTGAAGATGGTAAACCATGGTTGAATTGTTTGGTTTGTTAACTTGTCACCATGGTTGAGAAGATTCTAGATTAGTCATTGGTGGAGGGTTTATTTTTCAAGACCTTCTTTTCAGTGTTCACATCTTTCCCGGAATGTTTCCCATTGCAGCAAAGTTACTTTCAATTACAGATATCTTCATGGTGCTGGTTGTCAGCCTTCAGGGTTCATTCGGAGCCTTTCAGAATCCATCTTGTGATCCCCCGTTGGAGCTTCCTGCTCTCTCATTTCTCTCTGTGGGCATCTCTGCTCTGAAGAGATGCTTATGTTGACCCTTCCTTAAAAACTCCCAGTCGTACTTCAAAGCTCAGAAAAAAATGCCATCTGCACCTTACTCCCTCACATTGAATGTTATTTCTTTTAGTAAACACAAAGTGTTGGTAAAAGTGTGTATCTGTACAAGTAAGTTAACCACTGTAAAAAGAACTTAATTGAAGTAGGAGCAGTTGAAACTTTATCTGTAATTTTCAAATGCATAGGTAAAGTGTAATGGCTTTGTTTCCAAGTGTAACATGCGGAAGTGGCGCTGTAGCTCAAGTGGTAGAGCGCTCGCCATAAGCTGAAGATCTGAGGGACAGTGCCCAGGCCCAGAGTTCAAGCCCCACAGCCGACCAAAAAAAAAACCAAAAAACTTAAGTCTATCCCAAGTGTAACATGCTGTGATTGTTTTATTCATTGCTCTGTAGGGATTTACTAATTGGAATAAGAGAGATTTTAACCAGTTTATCAAAGCCAATGAGAAGTGGGGCCGTGATGATATTGAAAACATAGCCAGAGAAGTGGAAGGGAAAACTCCGGAAGAAGTCATTGAATACTCAGGTAATACTTCTATTAATTGAATGAACAAGTGTGTTATTAGGCCTTTGGAGGTTATCAGTTGTAGAAGCTTCTGCTCTTCTTTATCTCAGCTGATTATGGTATAGCCTGGTATGTTCATTAAGATAGGACCTAATTGTTTTATTTAAAAATACTGTGTGTGTGGGCGCGTGCACACGTGCATGTGCATCCACGTTCATGTATGTGCAGCATGCTGGCACAGGCAAACTCGGGGTCTTGAACTCTTGCTTGGCCTTTTTGCTCAAGGCTCATGCTCTGCCAATTGAGTCACACCTCTGTTTCTAGGTTTTTGCTGGTTAATTGGAGATAAGAGTCTCACAAACTTTTCTGCCTGGGCTGGCTTTGAACCGTGGTCCTCAGATCTCAGCCTCCGGAGTAGCTAGGATGACAGGCGTGAGCCACCAGTGCTCAGTTTTCAGTTGGCTTTTTTCTTGTGGCTGGTGGTTCTGAGCCATATCTCCAGTGTACCTTTACTGCTGATTAGTTGAAGATAGTTTCACAGATTTTTTGGTAAGAGTTTCAAACTTTTTTGAGTCACAATCACAGTATCTAAGATTAAAGGTGTGAACCACAGGCACCTGGCTAGATTTGTTGTTGTTGTTGTTGTTGTTGTTTAGGTCAACTAACTATAGCCACAAGACCCAGAATAGGTCACTGCACAGTGGCACTTCAATTTTTGTTTCATACTGAATATGCTGTGGTAAGAATGTACAGAATCTTAGAGTAGCAATATTTAAGAAGTGGAAGTAAACTTTTAACACCCAGAATTGTTTTCTCACATTTAAGAAAACTGAAACAAAATGTAGAATAAGTGAAAATGTTTCTTAGTCCTTTGCAAATCAATTACACATGTATATCTGTATTGGCAAGCTTTTGTTTTAATGTTCTCCTTCATTCCCTCCATCTGTCCAACGTTTCCTCCATAGCTGTGTTCTGGGAAAGATGCAATGAGCTCCAGGACATAGAGAAGATTATGGCTCAGATAGAGAGGGGAGAGGCAAGAATCCAAAGAAGAATAAGTATCAAAAAAGCACTTGATACAAAGGTACAGTTGGTACTATATTAATAAGTATGATGGTTGCTGTCCTAACTCCTATCTGTGAGTTGCAGTAACTTTTTTAGGGTAGGAGGGGTGTTGGTACTGGGACTTTAATAACTCAGCCTGATTTTGTTCTGTACCTTTTCGCTCAAGACTGGCACTTTGCCACTTGTGTCTTTTTCTGTGGTATTTTAGAGTTGAGTTTCTCATATTTGTCTGCCTAGACTGAGTTTGAACCACGATCTTCATATCTTGCTCAGCCTACTGAGCAAGCTAGGATTATACATGCAAGTCACAAATGTGTGGCGTAAAGTAACTTTTTGGCCAATCATGGGGCTTGAACTCAGGGCCTGGATTTTGTCCCTGAGCCTCTCTCTGCTCAAGGCTGGCACTCTACCACTTGAGATTTTGATCCACAGCGCTGCTTCTGGCACTGAGGAATAGAACCCAGGGCTTCATGCATGCTAGGCAAGCACTCTACCACTAAGCTACATTCCCATCCTCTTAAAGTAACTTTAAAAAAAATGAGAATTTAAAATTTTTTCAGAGAAAAATGATTAACTGTTAAAGAGCCTGTGAATTGACTGATACTGGGTCACAGACACTCAGCTTAGTCCTTCCTAAGTAGCATCAGGAAGGTGGTCTGAGTTTATATTTCTCTAGAAAATGATAAACACCATCAAAGTTTTATAGGAGAAGTACAATTGAGATTCTCGGACAGAATATTCTGATGGTATTTATAGTTACTAACAAGTCTGACTTCCGTAGATTGGCCGGTACAAAGCACCTTTTCATCAGCTGAGAATATCGTATGGCACTAACAAAGGGAAAAACTACACTGAAGAGGAGGATCGATTTCTCATCTGCATGCTTCACAAACTCGGATTTGACAAGGAAAATGTTTATGATGAATTGCGACAGTGTATTCGAAACTCCCCTCAGTTTAGATTTGATTGGTTTCTTAAGTCCAGAACTGCAATGGTGAGTTTTCAATTGTGTTTTTGTGTAATAGAGCAGAATTCAGAATATAATTTTATTTTTTTGTTTTTTATGGGCCTGAACTCTGGGCCTGGGCCTGGGCGCTGTCCCTCAGCTCTTCAGCTCAAGGCTGGCACTCTACCACTTGAGCCACAGCATCACTTCTGGCTTTTTTCTGCTTATGTAGTGCTCAGGAATTGACCCAGGACCTTATGCATGCAAGGCAAGCAGTCTACCCCTGAGCCATCTTCCCAGCCCTTCAGAATATATATATATATATATATATATATATATGTATATATATATGTATATATGTATATATATATATCCTATACTTTTTAACTTTGAGGTGATATCAGAAATTGTAAACTTTTTTAGAAAAGTAATTCATATCCACAGCTTGCAAATCTAACACATAACTTAAAAAGCTTATTTGTTAGTCCCATCCATTAATGCCACGTACTTGTAGCATTGCTAGTTTTTGACATTTTATTAGTTTGTGAGTGTGTTTCTAAGTGGCCAATATGGAGAAGCACTTGGCCTGGTGGAGATCTAACTCTGGGTTTTGTTTATCCCATTTGTGTCTAAAAAAGAGATGGCTCTTTTCCTTCAGTAGTTGAGCGGTTTTGAACTTCTTAAACTCCTTGATTGTGCAAGATGATGAAAATGTAGAGATTTTCTAGTGCTAGGTTTGGACATACTGGGATGAGCAAGTCTTCCAATATTTCTATAGTTCTCAGTGCCTTTTAAGTATATTGTCACACAACACAGCAATGGACGGAGTAAAGTGTTTTTGTGTTTGATGACTGATATCATTGTTTTTTGATATCCTTTTTAGAGAAAGTCATTAACATACAGGGCTCTGAAAGTGAAAACTATACTTTAGCCTATCAGTAGCCCAGTGGCAATATATGCCTGCCTACTAAGGGAAACTAATTAGATATTATTACCTTCTATGTTATTATTTCAGATATTTAATGAGTTGTGTATGGTATTTTCTTTTTTTTTTTTTTTTTTTAATTTTTTGCCTGTCCTGGGGCTTGAACTCAGATCCTAGGTGCTGTCCCTGAGCCTCTTTGTACTCAAGGCTATTGCTCCTGCCCTTGAACCACAGCGTCTCTTCTGACTTTTTCTGAGTAGTTTATTGGAGATGAGAGTCTCACAGACTTCCTGCCCAGGCTGGCTTTGAACCACAATCCTCAGATCTCAGCCTCTTGAGTAGCTAGGGTTACAGGTGTGAACCACTGGCACCGGCTACATTTTTAACTGAGAATGTCATTTACATGAGCTTAGAGCAGTTCTAGTTATGCTGAATTTTTTGTGGGAAAATGTGTATAGTTATATTTAGATTACCTAGCTGTAGAACTTGGTGTGAAGACAGCTTCAGCAATAACAAACAATGAAAACTTGTTTATGATATACCTTTCCTTCTAGTAAAGCATAGTCTTGTTTAGACATTGAAATCCTGACCACAGGCAAATGGCAGGTACAAGTTTACTGTGGGTATTTGTAATGCAGGAACTGCAGAGGAGGTGTAATACCCTAATTACCTTGATTGAAAGAGAAAACATGGAACTAGAAGAGAAAGAGAAGGCAGAGAAAAAGAAACGTGGACCAAAGCCTACAGTAAGTATTCATGAATATGTGAAGATTTTAAGATTATATAAGCTATATATTTGTTTCTTAAGTAGTTAAACTTATGGCTTTCATGTGTATTATTAGCCTCTTTGTTTTGCAAAAAAAAAAAAGTATAAATTAAAACTTGATTACACTGTATAGGGAAAATCTTATAAGGGGTTTCTAAAAGTTTGGGAAAGTATGTCCTAAGAATGTCAGGATGTGCATTTCTCTTTGGGAATACATGCAATCATTTTAGGGTATTTATTTCGTAATATGACAGAAATAGTTTTATAACCTCTAAGATTGACTTCTAAAGTGTGATTTACTGCTCAGCTCTGTCTTAGCAATGTGAAGACAAGCATTTTAAGGGGAAAAAAGTTGTCTTGTAACTTAGTAAAATTTGGAGATTGGATAGTTAATTTTGAAAGATTTATTATGTCTTGGAGAGGAAAATGTACTTAGCAGTCACTATAAAGGGCAGTCATGTGTCTGAATATTTCATGGTTACTATGTCTTGTCATGAGAAGTAATCTTTGTGTTTGTTTATAGACACAGAAACGTAAGATGGATGGAGCACCTGATGGTCGAGGGAGGAAGAAGAAGCTGAAACTATGAACGCGTATTTGTTTCATCATCACTAACTTTAAACTAGTAGTTCTTTAATTTACGGGTCTTCATAAGATGTACTGTACAATGCTGAATTGTTATGTCATTCAAAGACATCAGGTTCATCTGTTTACTGAGCTAGAAACGTAGTATGTAGTTTCACTTTTTTAAATGCAACAGCTGTGCTGAAAATTTTTTTATCATTAACTTGAAGTAATAAAATAGGCTTCATTTATTAATAAATGTTTCATTTGATTTATTTTTCTATTACAGTTCCATTTGTGAAGTTTGTGGCTTTTTGTTATCAGCTATGATTTCTACACTTGTGTGGCTTAAAAACAAGCAAACAAGTAATGACATTGCAGATAGCGCTTGTCCCTTTGCTCCTCCTCACTTAGTGGTGGACTTGCTTTAACTCCCTTTGCCTTTGCAGAAATGTTGGTATTTTCTTTGTAATGTTGTTGAGTCTCATCAAAAGATCATGTAAACTCCATTCTCCTTGCTTCTTGTAGAACAGGGGGAAAGACAAGCAAATGATCATTTCTGTGCATATATCTGTTGCGCTTTCTTTCTTTTCTGTAGTTGGCTCTGGAGTAAAGACGCCCTCCTCCGTTGGACGGGTGGCCTTTTAGTTGTATAGCCAAAGACATTTAGTATTACACCATTTTGTAAAAGGAATATTTTTTTTTAAGTATTTGGTAAATATTTTGACAAATGACCTTCCCACACAGCCACAACTTAGAAAGATAATGTCAGAACTAAGGTGATTTTTTTTTTATTTTGAAAGAATCAGCCAAACTAAGGTATGACCTTACCATACTGTTAAAATTGGTAACAGAATGTATCCCCTCCCAGTTGATAGTATTTTTGAGTTTTTAGGGTAAATGCAAATTTTATTTTATTATATTTTAACATAATTTCTAAGTGTTAGGATTGAGTATAGTTCTAGTTTTTATTTCTATGGAACAGACTTGATGAACTGGAGACCCTGAAGCAGGAATACCCAAATTGTAGTGTCAGGATTTTAGCTGTACCAGAGGCCTTTATGTGCTACACATAATTTGTATAAAGTTTTATATGTGCAAATTGGGTACATAAACAGTTCTCCATTTTTCTAAGGGAATGCAATAAATGTAGCATCGTGAATAAATATAACTTTTATAATCCTTAACGTGGTCTATTCTTTCCATTTCTTTAATTTTTTTCATTTAATTTTTTACTTTCTTCCTTAGGAAATGGTCTCCTCTTCTCGATTTTTTGTTGTTTTTAATTATCCCTCACAAGTCATTAAAAGTTTTGATTTTCTACAGTATGACTAATACTCTGCATAATCTTCCAGAGATGTGGGCATTGGCGCCCTTAACCACGCTCTTTTTGGCAAGTTAATTCCAAAGTAATTTGAACTCACTCCATGCTCCCCTACGCTGACTTGTGTATAAGGTTTGGGGTTTTAATAGGAGTGTGAACTCACTGTTGCTGAAAATGATTGAAAATGTAAAGCTGTAGAAAACCTAATGGATGTCTGGGTGCCGGTGGCTCACGCCTATAATCCTAGCTATTCAGGAAGCTGAGATCTGCCTGTAATCCTAGCTACTTAGGAAGTTGAGATCTGAGGATCGCGGTTCAAAAGTTCGTGAGACTCTTATCCCCAATAAACCACTAGAAAACCAGAAGTGGCGCTGTGGTTCAAGCGGTAGAGCGCTGGCCTTGAGCTAAAGAGCACAAGGACAGCGTGCCCAAGCCCAGAGTTCAAGCCCCACGACAACCCCCTTCCCCCCCCAAAAAAAAAGAAAAGAAAAAAAACCTTATGGATGGGGCTGGGAAGGTGGCTCAGTGGTAGAGCGCTTGCCTTACATGCATGAGGCCCTGGGTTTGATTCCTCAGCGCCACATAAGCAGAAAAAGCTGGAAGTGGTGCTGTGGTTCAAGTGGTAGAGCGCTAGCCTTGAGCTGAAGAGCTGAGGAACAGCGCCCAGGCCCAGAGTTCAGGCTCCACAACTGACAAAAAAAAAAAAAAAGAAAGAAAAAAACATAATGGACAGCAGGGCCCCAGTGGCTCACGACTGTAATTGTAGCTACTTAAGGGGCTGAGATCTGAGGATCGTGGTTCAAAGCCAGCCTGTGCAGGAAAGTCTGTGAGATTCTTACCTCCAGTGAACCACCAGAAAACCAGAAGTGGTGCTGTGGCTCAAGTGGTAGAGTGCTTGCCTTGAGCTGAAGAGCTCAGGAACAGCACCCAGGCCCAGAGTTCAAGTCCCACAACCTACAAAAAATATCCTTATGAAGCTCCCAAAAGTGATGAAGAAACTGAGAGGAAAAGATACAGAGGGGAAACAGTTTATTGTCAGGTCTTAAGCTTGAAGGTTCAAATTAACAACAAATGTAAAAAACTCCAATGAAAAAAAATCATCTAAGGTAATAACCAAATTGAGCATTGTGGTTTAGCTAGTTTAGCTAGAGGTAACTTTTCTAGGGATCAATATTTTTAATTTGTAAGGTCAATTTTAAAACGTGTACACTTTGCCAAGTAGAGTGGTACATGACTATAATTTCAGCTCTTAGGATCTTGAGGCAGAATGATGAAGAGTTCAAGGACAGGGCTACATATGCATAGCAAGATGCTATCTACCCCCCACCCACCCCAAATACAACAAACACATTAGGGCTTTGTTGGTTTACTCCTGTAATCATAGCTACTCAGGAGGCTGAAATCTGAGGATTGCAGTTCAAAGCCAGCATGGGCAGGAAAGTCTGTAAGACTTCAGTGAACCACTAGAACCCAGAAGTGGTGCTGTAACTCAAGTGGTAGAGTGCTAGCCTTGAGCTGAAGAGCTCGGGGACAGCGCCCAGACACAGAGTTCAAGCCCCATGACTAACCAAACAAAAACAAAACTACAAGAAATACCTAAAAGAAAATGATGGAAAATCAAAATTGGTTTCTGACTAAATTCCAAGTCTTTATCAGATACAGGCAAGGTATACCTATGACCATTGCTATTGTTAGCTTAAAACTAATCGACAACTAGTTATTAGGCAATTGGGGGCTATGTTAATTTTCAAGTTTTTGTTTTTTGTTTTTTGTTTTTGAATTTTATCACTTTACTGTTAGAGACAAAGGGAGAGTAGAGGAAAAGATTTTCCGACTTCCATGGCTCTGCCCAAATAAGCTTTGGGCTTACTTGCAAATGTCTTAGGGCACTCACATCAAATGTGAAAATCTAAAATAAGGTGTGTGTGTGTGTAAGTGCTTTTGCCCAACATTAAGAGGTCACTCTTTTAGTCCCAAGTGTTGATTTAACTGATAGTGATGGACTTCTACTGAGTTTAGAAACAAAGTAGAAGAAAATAGAAGATGAGGGTTGGGAATGTGGCTTAGTGGTAGAGTGCTTGCCTAACATGCATGAAGCCCTCAGTACCACATCAACAAAAAGCCAGAAGTGGTGCTGTGGCTCAAGTGAGCATAGAGATGCTCAGGGACCTGAGTTCAAGCCCCAGGACTGGCCTAAAAAGATGACAAACATACAGTGTCATTTTGCACAGGCTCAATCAGTTCCATAAACGCACACACGCACGTGTGTGTAGGCACATATATATGTATATATATGCATATATAGATACATAAGTATATGTATGTATGTATACCCATGCAGTCACAAAGTTTATTTGCACATGGTACCAGTGACACTATCTCCTTTCTCCCACAGTCGTTAAGCCTGAAACAGCATTTCATTCTGCTGTGGAGACTGTTGGCTGCCTGGTACTTACTCTCTACCATCTTCCAGTGTGGGCGCTGACAGCACTCGGCCCACAGGGATGGTGTCATTGATGGTGATACCCAGAGAAATAACTGAATCCTCTCTGGGCCCTCCAGGATGGGCTGCTTCTGCTCATCCAGAATGGTCACGTGGCTTGTCTGCACGACCACTCCTGGGGCAGAGTCTAGGTGTCAGCTGATGCCCACATAATCTAGAGTATACTATTTATATACCTTTGTAATGTGCACACACGTTTATTCATAATTGGACACTCATTTTCAAAATTATATTTATGTAATACAATACATATACAAATATACACATTTATATGCATTCATAATGTATATAAATGCACACATGGTATGTGTACATATACTCCTGATATATTCTGATATTCAAAACCAGATCTCAGCCTCTTGAGGAGCTTAAGGTTACAGGCATGAGCCCCTGGTACCCGGCTTCGGGTAGTAGAAATGATGGGAGCTGGTCAGCAAAGATGAGGCATGCTTGTACCCAACAGACACCCCGCTTCCCCTGCACACACCCCATGCCTGTTCATCCCACGGTGCTCATCTTCCACTGGGCTCTGCCCTGTGCTCCCAGAGGGTACGCTGATGGGTGATGGTCAGGGAAGATCAGTGCCCGTTCGCCAAACATTCCCACGTGGCCCACCCCGTCAGCTCCCTCAAAGTGTGAGACAGGCTTCAGGGAGGCCGACAAAGATCCAGCAGCGATGCTATGCTTCTCAGGCATTCTGTCTCTGGTCCTGTGTGGGCCTTGTCCTTATGAGTATGTTACAGTTCCCCTCTCTGACAGGTCTGGGAGAGAAAAGACCGTATCAGAGAGAGACATGCCATCACTTTGACTCCAGGAAGTGCTGGGAAATAAAATCAGTTGGAGATCTTACTCATTTTGTTTCTATGTTAGGAGGTTTCAGTCAAACCGAAATTGGCCAGTGCGCTGTAGCTTACAGATCATCAGTTGATTGGAAAAGATGATGGGAAGTTAAGGAGTTTTCAGCGTTTTTCTCTGCAGAAAGAAAAACATGGTTCTATGTTGAATGACACTTGGGCAAGGCTTCTGAGTCAGGACCTCAGCTTTGCTGGCCACAGAAGTAAGAGATCTAGAGGAGGTGGGTTGTGTCAGCTGAGATGCTCACATGCTAGAAACTCTCCCTAGAGGCAAGAGGCTCCATGGAGACAGGGCCGGAGGCATAGTGGGACCCAACCAGGCTCCAGCGAAGCCCCTGTCCTTGGTTCACTCTTCTGAAAAGGAGCTTCTGACTATTTGAAACCTGTGCACAGCCTGGCCACTAACTATGGAGACACCATCCTTGAAAAGGTAGTGAAGCAAATGCCTTTGGGATGATTTAAAGGCACCAGGTGGAAAATCAAGTCACAAGGATGACATCTTTGCCGACTTTATAGTGAGGAAGTACATTGAATGAAAAATTGGTCTGGTAGAAATCAGACTTAACAAGCATTGTTTGCCTGGGATATCGTTTATTGGATCTTGTAAAGGGTGAGCAAAGTTATACTATGTTACCATACCACACAAGCCTTGCTGTAATCTGAATCGAGTCCATCCCCCCACAAACCCACGGAAACCATACCCCACAGTGCATTACACCAAACAGCTCAGAATGCAGCCAGCACAGCCTGTGCTGAGTTCATGAAGGAATGCCCAACTCTTCCTTAACACGCTGATAACGAGTTCTGCACTGGGATGAGACACAGTTGGTTCTTTCAAGACATGAACAATTTTTTGCTCTGCGATTTTCCCTAGAAGATGAACCGGGTTCATAGCTGAGCCCTGTGCTCAGGGAAGGGACTTGGGGGGGACCTGCACTCAGAAAGGTCCTGGGGTCATCCTTTCTTTCCCTACCCACACCTTCCTCTCCATCAGTGCTTGCTAATGGATGTTTCTGGAGTCTCCAGGTTGGAACAGGAGGGGCGGGAGAAGCCGGGTGCGTCTTTCCTGACGGGTGGCTTCGAGGCGATCAGTGCTTGTTCTGAGCACAGGAGGTGTTAGGAGAGTGGATGGCTTCTCATGGGCACGCTCTGGGTTCTTGGGAAGTCTGCCGCTCCCATAGTTGGGCATCTCTCTGCTGCGGTTCCTTCCCCTTGGTCACTTCATGTTGGGCAAAGCCTCTGCTGAGAGCCATTCATCCCCCTAGGTGGCGCTTTTGGACAAGACCTCCAGCAAGCCCGTGCTGGCTCTTCACTGTGACTCATCCTTTGCCTGGCTAGACTCTGCAATCCTGCTAAACCCCAAAGTGGCTCCTCTTGTTTGCTCACCCAAGAAAGGAGCCAAGAGCTCATGTCAGACACTGCGCTTCTCTAGGAAAGTCAGCCTCCAGTCTACTAAGTCCTCAACACATATGGTTGTGTGTGTTCACGTGCACAAACATGTTGGTACTAGGGCTTGAATGCAGGGCCTGGGTACTGTTCCTTAGCTTTTTCATTCAAGGCTGGTTGCTCTTCCACCTGAGCCACACCTCAGTTTCTAGGTTTTGTTTGTTCGTTTGTTTTTGCTGGTTCATTGGAGATAGAATCTCACGGACTTATTTCCCAGGCTGGCTGTGAACCATGATCTTCAGATCTCAGAGTAGCTAGGATAACAGGCATGAGCTACCAGTGCCTGGCTTGAGAACAAATCTTTGTTGATCTCCCTTGCCCTATAAGGATTGGGTTGGGTTTTTTTGCCCCTGTGGTCATTTCAAAGATAGTTTTTTTTGCGGGGGGGTCCGGTCATGGGGCCTGAACTCTGGGCCTGGGCGCTGTCCCTCAGCTCTTCAGCTCAAGGCTAGCGCTCTACCACTTGAGCCACAGCGCCACTTCTGGCTTTTTTCTTTTTGCTTATGTGGTGCTGAGGAATCGAACCCAGGGCCTCATGCATGCAAAGCAAGTGCTCTACCACTGAGCCACCTTCCCAGCGCAATCAAAGGTAAATTTTTGAACAGAACAACACAGTACATGCTTGTTTGTTGTACTTGCCTAGAGAGTATGTACCCTGCTCTCCATCTAAAGGAAACTGCACTGGATCCATGAGACAATCATATTAATTTGGGGTCTGCAAGTGCCAGTCTAATCCTGCCTACACCTGAGCCAAGCAGCTTGCAGCGCTCAAGCCCTGACAGCTTGAGAGATGTAGCCCTCGGTCTAATTTGGTAATGAAGAGTCTGATCCTGTCCCTGTCTATTTATTTATATATTATTTTACCATTCTCTTTTAAACATGCTCCTTATAGAAAGAGAAGTGAGTACTTGAGAAAGGAGCACTACAGTTGATGCTTCTTATTACATCTGAGAAGAGAGAGCTGGTGTTGAGGAATGAAGAGCCTTTCTCTTCTCTGGCTCAATTTCAGCTGGGTTCTCCAGGGCCTGGAGCCAAATTCCCCAGATGCCCACACAAGGAGCTCCAGGCACCCTGCGCCCTTTGAAAACTCACACGCTGCTTGTTGGGTGGTCCTCAATGGGAACTTTGATACTTGACTCAGGTTCTCTTCTTGATTTCCTTCCGGGAAAATCTAGCAGAAAATTGATAGATAGGTCTTGCACATTTGGCAACAAGAAGTTCCAAAGGGGGGCTGGGAAGGTGGCTCAGTGGTAGAGTGCTTGCCTTGCATGCCTGAGGCCCTGGGTTCGATTCCTCAGCACCACATAAGCAAAAAGAAAAGAGCCAGAAGTGGCGCTGTGGCTCAAGTGGTAGAGCGCTAGCCTTGAGCTGAAGAGCTGAGGGACAGTGTCTAGACCCAGAGTTCAGGCCCCACGACCGGACCCCCCCCCAAAAAAAAGAAGTTCCAAAGGTTACCTGGGTTTGAAGCCGGCCTCACCCATCTTACTACAACTATTGTCTAAGGATTAGGAGTCTCTAAACCAGCACACCCATGTGTATTCTCTGAGCTCAAAGCGTGAAAGCAACTGGTTAGAACCAATGTTTTAAGTCCCATGTATAAGGAGAAGAAATGTTTCTCTTCTCCATTTCTCCCTACATTAACTATTTTACTAAAAGAAATCCTTGCTAGCTGGGCACCGGTGGCTCACACCTGTAATCCTAGCTACTCAGGAGGCTGAGATCTGAGGATCATGGGTCAAAGGTAGCCCAGGCAGGAAAGTCCATGAGACTCTTATCTCCAATGAACCACCAGAAAACTGGAAGTGGCACAGTGGCTCAAGTGCTAGAGCTCTTGCCTTGAGCTGAAGAGCTCAGGGACAGTATCCAGGTCCAAGGCCCATGACCAACAGAAAGAAAGAAAGAAAGAAAGAAAGAAAGAAAGAAAGAAAGAAAGAAAGAAAGAAAGAAAGAAAGAAAGAAAGAAAGAAAGAAAGAAAGAAAGAAAGGAAGGAAGGAAGAAAGAAAGAAAGAAAGAAAGAAAGAAAAGAAAAAGAAAGAAAGAAAGAAAAGAAAAAGAAAGAAAGAAAGAAAAGAAAGAAAGAAAGAGAAAGAAAGAAAGAGAAAGAAAGAAAGAGAAAGGAAGGAAGGAAGGAAGGAAGGAAGAAATGTACTCATTACCTTACTTACGTACTGTCACCCCTCTGTACAACACCTTTACAATAAAGTAATTTTTTAAGAAAACAAAAAAGATGATGAATGCAAGCTTTGTTTTTCAACATGAGGAATGTGTGAACAGAAGACAGCCATTACCAAGAGCCAGGATGTAAGACTCGGCCTTACCATCCTCGGGCTCAGCCAGCATGGTCACTGTGGTGGTGGGGAATTTGACTCTGGGCTTTCCTCCCACGGGCAGGCCCTGAAACAAGGAAGGATTCCTCCTCTTCATAAAGGGTGTTGTTGCTGATCAGGGCTTCTCAGAGTCATGCTTGTCAGAGTGGAGGGTGCTGGCGTGGTCTTCTTGTCTTGAGGTATATAGTCAGAGGACACTAACACCAGGGAAGGAATGGTTCCCATGGCAGAACCTGCAGGAATGTGAGAAGGAACAGGGAAGATGAGAAGACATGGAATTCCAACTGGGAATTGGAGGGCAGGCTTACTTTCCCTTGCAGTCACAAATATGAATCAGAAGTTCTTATACAGAATAGATTGATATTTTGATGTGACCCAGATTTAGTGGCCTTTAAATAGTATATATTCAATATATCCAATATGACATACAAATAAATAGATTAGGGACCAAATGAGCTGAAGCGTGGCTGTACGCTGGCACTGGCTTAGCCTAATCCTTTCATTCCTAGCCGAGGTCAAAGGAGCAGAGAAAGTAGGATTAGAAAATGCATACTGTAATTCTGTGGGGATTAGAAAATCCTTCACAGTGTTCTGGTACAGCATTCCTCCGGCTCCTCTTCTACCCACAGTGACAACTATGGCAACACCTCCATCATCTGCTGGGTTGGTCTATCCTGAGTAGAGTTTGCTGTAAGATGCCATCAGTCAACAAGTACTTATTAGAATACCAGGAGTACAGGATCAATTGGAGCATCTCCACTTCAGCTCAGTGCACCTTAAATTTACTGACATCATGATTCATCAACATACGTGCACAATTTTGTGAGTTTTGACAAATACATATAATCACGTGACCCCCCACTTAACTTAAAACATAACTTAGAACACTTTTAGTACACCCACAAATGTTGAGCTATACTCCATGTAAATCCATCTTCTTCCCTGTTTCTCAGGCTCTGGAAACCCCAGATCTGCTTTGTGTCACTGTAGACTTATTTACCCTTATGAGAACTGCACAGAAATGGACACATACAATGCTTTTTGTGTCTGGATTCTTTCATTTAACACAATGCCCCTGAGACTCATCCATGTGTCGTGGCCTTTCTTCCCTTTCTTCCCTTTCTTGCTGACTGGTGTTCCCCATTGTGTGGCTGTATCCCAGTTTGTTTTATTCATTTACAGTTGATGACAAGGTCTTTCTAGTGCCTAGCTACTATATATACTGCTGCTTTGACTAATCTAGTTCTGGGCTTTGGGTATGCAATTTTATTTCTCTGGAGTGAATAGGAGTAGAATTTCTTTGACTTAATGTTATTAAAAGTATCCGGCTAAGTATATAACTTAGTGGTTGAGCACTTGTCTAGCTTGCACAAGACCCTTGGTGCAGTCCCACTAAAAGATGAAAACATTAAAAAAAATCCAGCAACACAAAAGATTTAGAACTAAAATTGCAAGAGGGGTCATACTAATGTATGATACCAACATCTAAAATTACTCAATATACTATAGATAAGCAATTTTTGCAAAGTATCAAAGTTTCCTATCATGTGTTTTCTTAACAAGAAGTAGTGAGGCTCTCACTGTGAGGTTCTGGCTTGGATACTCTGGTCTTTCTTGCTCAGAGCTGTGGTATATGCACAGCTTTGTGATAATGCCAATGCCCCCCATCATCTAAATTTAAGTAACTGCAAGCTGATGTCTGGGACTATGTCTTCATATGTATGTGAGGCAGGCAGAGGGCAGAGACTGCTAGTAATGAACAGGCATGGGGGATGAGGGCTCCATTTGATGGGGGGAGGGCAGTGTTAGGCAACTTTGAGTGTGAATCTTATCTGGGAACACTGACGCCTGAAAGAGTTCTCTGAGATCAGGTTCACCAGAAGAGGCTGGTTCTTGGGATGGCAGAGACTGGCATTTGCACAAACACCAGAGGCAGGCACTCCTTAGCTAATGGGAAGGGAGATGGATACCGGGCACCACAGGACACTTACAGGACAAGACCAGATAGCTGGCTTCTCAGGGAGGCCCCTGGGTGGGCACACAAGGAGCAAAGGGCCATACTACTACAACAAACATTTTGATTTTTTAAAGCAGTACTTCAATGCCTTTTAAAAGAGCCAACTGTTTCAAAAAGACTGAGTGTTGGAGAACATATTTCTTAGGCATCAAGAATACACAACGTTGGTATGACAGGTTGTAGGAAAAAGATTATTGTCCAGAACTCATGTTTAGCTCCTCAGGATAAATACCACGAGCACACACATACTACTCACATAGTAAGTTATATCAAATCATGTTACTAAATATAACTATGAAATCTCTTTACCTGGGAACACAGAATACTAGTATTTAATAAGAAAAATACAGGCTGGGAAGGTGGCTCAGTGGTAGAGTGCTTGCCTTGCATGCATGAGACCCTGGGTTCGATTCCTCAGCACCACATAAGCAGAAAAAAAAAGCCGGAAATGATGCTATGGCTCAAGTGGTAGAGCGCTAGCCTTGAGCTGAAGAGCTGAGGGACAGCGCCCAGGCCCAGAGTTCAGGCCCCACAACTGGACCCCCCCCCCAAAAAAAAAAAGAAAAAAAATACCTCATCGCTAGTAAGTTAGGAAGGCCTAGGGGTTGGAGGACAGGTCATGATTGTAGAGAAGTGTGGGAGAGAGAAGAGGATAGTGGGGCTGCTGCAGCATGGCATCTTTGAGTTTTCTGGAATTCTCTCACATTGCAAGACAAGTACAAATAATTGTTGTGGCTTTTCCTGTGCTTATAGAAAGCAAGGGAAATCATCTAGGTCACAAAACAACAAAATTTCCCAAGACCTAAAACAAAACCCTGTAACAGGGTCCCCCGCTCAAAGCAGGTGTTGAAACCAGGCTTCAGGCCCGGGGCACTTGTCAGAGTGACTGGAAACTGAGTGATGACTTCTAGAGATCCAGGGCAGCAGAAGGTTCTCAGGTTCATAGTGTCTTGTGGACCCCAAAGAAGCAAAGCAAATCCTCTGCAGAGGAAAACCTCTTTAAGTGAAGCTTCGAGAATTTTCACCACACTACATTAAATACCTGTAGAAGAGTTTAAACAGTAGAAGATGTCATTTCAAAGATGACTTTTAGACTAACAGCAGACTTTAGAAAAACAACAGTGGAAGCTGGAAGACAATGGTGTAATAACTTCCAAATGTGTGTAGGGAATAAACCTGCCCACCTAGAATTCCAAGACTGTGTGTGTGGAGAGATGAGCAAAGAGAGGAAGGGTGAAAGAGTCAGTCATAATATTCAATGTATATGTGAAAATGGAACCAGGTAAATTGAGTGAGATTGGGAGAGATGGGGAAGAATGACAGAAGGGATGACATTGATCAAGATGCATTGTACTCATAAACTGACAGGTTGAATTGTAACCCCTTTGTACATCTGTTTAAGACAAAGAAAAGACTTCAAGGAAAGTAATATTGTGATTAAAAAACTACAGCAGAACTGTCTGGAAGGAAATGTCTGTAGGATATATGTTGTGTTTCAGAAAGAAGATAGCCCCACCATACCCTTTGAGATGCAAAACATAAATTATTATTATTATTTTTGTCAATTATGGGATATGAACTCAGGGCCTGGGTGCTATCCCTGAGCTTTTTCCACTCAAGTCTAGTGCTCTACCACTTTGAGCCACAGCATCACTTCTGTTTTTCTGGTGGTTAATTGGAGATAAGAGTCACACTGAGGGGCTGGGAAGTGGCTCAGTGGTAGAGCACTTGCCTTGCATGCATGAGGCCTTGGGTTTGATTCCTCAGCACCACATAAGAAAAAAATAAAAGAAAAAGCCAGAAGTGGCACTGTGGCTCAAGTGGTAGAGCGCTAGCCTTGAGCTGAAGAGCTGAGGGACAGTGCCCAGGCCCAGAGTTCAGGCCCCATGACCGGACCCACCCCCCCTCCAAAAAAAAAAGTCACATTGACTCTCCTGCTCAGGTTGGCTTTGAACTATGATCCTCAGATCTCAGCATCCCGAGTAGCTAGGATTGCAAACATGGCCACCAGTGCCTGGCTTTATTGTTGTTGTTGTTATTATTCATCGGTTGTGTGGCCTGAACTTTGGGCGTGAGTGCTGTCCCCCAGCTCTTCAACTTAAGGCTAGTGCTCTACCACTTGAGCCACAGTATCACTTCCAGCTTTTCTGCTTATGTGGTGCTGAGGAATCGAATTCAGGGCCTCATGCATGCAAGGCAAGCACTCTATTGCTGAGCTACCTTCCCAGCCCCTGGCTTTATTATTTTTTGACCAAATATTTTTATTGTTTTCATAAAGATGATGTATAGAGTATTATTATTACTATTAAGTAGTTGTACAAAAGGATTACAATTCCATAAGTCAGATTATGAGTACAAAACTTCTTTCTTTTTTTTTTTTTTTGGGTCTGGTCGTGGGGCCTAAACTCTGGGCCTGGGTGCTGTCCCTCAGCTCTTCAGCTCAAGGCTAGCACTCTACCACTTGAGCCACAGCACCACTTCCAGCTTTTTTTCTTTTTGCTTATGTGGTGCTGAGGAATCGAACCCAGGGCCTTGAGCATGCAAGGCAAGCACTCTACCACTGAGCCACCTTCTCAGCCCCTACAAAACTTCTTAATGTCATCTCTTCCTTTGTTCTCCTTCCGTTCCCCCCCCTCCATTTCCCCCCTCCTGTCCCTATCCTCAAGTCAGTATTTTTTAAAGGAAAGGAAAGAGGAATCTTTTACCTGGACATTCTTGGAGCCCTCAGAACAATCTGCTTTCTTCCCTTTCCCCCCTTATATGATGAACCCCTGTGTAGCATGTGAAAAAGGCCAATCAGAGGAGTGGCTGAGCCCTGGGCACGTGGTTGACCACAAGATCCTTTTCAATCACTGAAAATCTCCAGTGTATTTGACTTGGGGCTGACCAAAAAAACCACAGGGTAATTCAATGCTGTTCCTGTACATTTGGCTTCAGATTTTGTGTTTGCTCTTCATTGACTGTTCCAAGGAGAGGAGTCTCCTAAAGTTTATTTCAAAAAG
Source organism: Dipodomys merriami (assembly GCF_024711535.1). Classification (NCBI taxonomy): domain Eukaryota; kingdom Metazoa; phylum Chordata; class Mammalia; order Rodentia; family Heteromyidae; genus Dipodomys; species Dipodomys merriami. The sequence continues at coordinate 6,014,419 of NW_027202826.1, forward strand.
CAAAATATTCATTGAGAGCAGAAGAGCTGGAGGAAAAAAAATCTCTGTTATTGGGGGCGAGTATAGATTTTGAAACTGACTGAGAAGTAACTATACCATAAAACTGGGTGCTGGTGGCTCACGCCTGTAATCCTAGCTACTCAGGAAACTGACTGAGAAGTAACTATACCATAAAACTGGGTGCTGGTGGCTCACGCCTGTAATCCTAGCTACTCAGGAGACTGAGATCTGAGGATCACGGTTCAAATCCAGCCCAGATATAAAAGTTCATGAGACTCTTGTCTCCAAAAAACCAATAGAAAATCAGAAGTGGTCTTGCGGCTCAAGTGGTAGAGTGCTCGCCTTGAGCTGAAGAGCTCAGGGACAGCAACCAGGCCCAGAGTTCAAGTCCCAAGACCGACAAAAACTAAAAAAAAAAGCAAGCAAGCAAACAAAAAGCAGTGATGCCCCCTCCCCCTGCCCAAATCTACAGCGGTGACCCCAGGAAACTGAGTCACAAACTCTGTAGCAATTGGTTCTACACTGTCAGGATGGAATCAATCACTCCCAACATTTCTTTTTTGTCCTCCTCCTCCTCGTCTCTCCTTCTCCTCCTCCCCTCTTCCTCCTCCTCCTCCCTCATCTCCTCCTCCTCTCCTCCTCCTCCTGTTCTCCTCCTCTTCCTCTCCTCCTCCTCTTCCTCTCCTCTTCCTCCTGCTCTCTTCTTCCTCCTCTTCTCTCTCCTTCTCCTCCTCCTGCATCTCCTCCTCCTCTCCTCCTCCTCTTCTCCATCTCCTCTTCTTCCCTCTTCTCCTCCTCCTCCTCCTCCTCCTCCTCCCCATCTCCTCCTCTTTCCCCCTCCTCTCCTCCTCCTCCCCTCCTTCCTTCCCCTCCTCTTCCTTCCTCCTCCCTCCTTCCTCCTTCCTCCTTCCTCTTTCATCCTCCTCCTTGTCCTAGTCCTTCTTCTTTCCCTACATCTAACTTGGGATCGCTAGAGAGTGCCAGATAAGCAATAACAAGTCACACAGAACTCTCTACCTGAGCTTCTCCCACCTCCTGGCTCCCCATGCCAATGGGATCCCTGCCTGGGCCAGGCACACCTGCACCTCCCCCCCCCACTACTACTCTGCCTTCCTTTCCTTTCTTACTCTCAGCCCCATGAACAAATAGGCGGCTTTCTCTCTCATTTGGGTGGTCTTCCTTTATGTCCACGTTTTCTTTCCTCATTGTGCAGCTGCTCAGAAGTTAGAGAGGATGACTTCAAGGGGGCGGCTTATGTGATGACGACATGTTGGCTCTGGGGGTGAAGAAGTTGGAGAGGAGGGAGGGGGTGAGGACACCAAGCCCGCTGCGGGGTGGCACTGGAAAGGGGGAGAGAGAGGCTGGTGGCACACAGGCTTCCCCAGGGCTGCCCAGAAGGGACAGCGCCCTTTTCACACTCTCCACGACCTCTTCTAAATGGTGTGCACACGTCTGATCTCACCCACAGACCTGTGCAGCTCCAACAGATGCTTTTGTTCAATTCCTCCGGGTGGTTGAGGAGAACAGTGGGGAGCTGGGAGGGAGACTGGCACAGGGCGGACCCAGGTGCCCAGCGCAGCCCTCTCCTTCCCACCACTGCCCCATCCAGCACCAGTCCCATGCCAGTCAGCATGCTCACAGAGCCAAGACACCTCCCCCCTCCCCCCAGCTTCATACCTGGGTGGGGGAACAAAGGACAGCCAAGGGCCTGCTGCAGCCTGCCCGCCCTGCTGAGCTGCAGAGGAGGCCCCTCCTCCCCCTCCTTGTCCTCCCCTCCCTCAGGAGACCAAAGGAGCAATTCCCAGTAACTGCAGGCTGTCTTAGCAGATTTGCAAAATACAACACTGCTCATGCTACATTGGAAATGCTTTTCATGCTTTACAGTGGTGGGGATCTCCGAGATGAGTGAGGAGGCTAGAGGAATTGTTGCAGGGGTTACGGATCACAGTAAATGTTATTTTCCACCACAGCTAGTGTCAGCTCAGAGATGAATGCACACACGGAAACAACTGCAGAATCCAAGCTTTATCACGAGACCTGAGGTGGCGCAGTTTGGGTATTCTCGCTTCAGTAGGCCATCATGAGTGTTAACATCACAACACACAATAATAGCCATTGAGTCTAGGGTATGGCTTAATGGTAGAGCAGCTGATTAACAGCATTAGCCAGGCAACAGCAGCTCATGCCTGTACTCCTAGCTGTTCTGGAGGCTGACAGCTGGATGATAGAAGGCAAGCCAGTCAGAGAAGCTCACTAGACTCCATCTCCAAAATAACCAGCAAGAGCCAGGCACTGGTGGCTCACACCTGTCACCCTAGCAACTCAAGAGGCTGAGATCTGAGGATCATGGTTCAAAGCCAGCCTGGGCAGCGAAGTCCGTGAGACTCTTATCTCCAATAAACCACCAGAAAACTGGAAGTGGCACTATGGCTCAAGTGGTAGAGCGCTAGCCTTGAGCTGAAGAGCTGAGGGACAGTGCCCAGGCCCAGAGTTCAAGCTCCACAACTGACAAAAAAGGCAAAAAGCAAGGCTGGAGGCATGGCTCAAGTGGCAGAGCACTAGCCTAAGGAGCCCAAGGTATTGAGTTCAAACCCAGATGCTGTGAAAAAAAACACAAAAACCAAATAATACTAGAATTTTTTTCTTGAACATTTTGTAGAGAAGGGAAAATTTGGTCTTGAAAGACTTTTTCACTATTGTATCTCATATTGGATATTTTAAACACTATTGTGATGTTTTTATTGTTATTTTTTTCTTCTGAGGAGGTCACTAATTCCTGTTTCCTAACACAGCTCCAGTTCTCCCAACACTGATGGTTTGAAAACATACTAAGAATTAATAATGATGATGATGATGATGATAATAATAATAATATCATCAAACACTTAAGGAAGCCAAGAGTAACATGTCCAGGAGGAAACTGCCTATTTATTCCACCCCTCAGGGATTGTTATAAAATATTCTCTCATAAGTATTTATCCAGCCAGGTGCTGTGGCCCAGGCCTAGACTCCTCCTTTTGGAGGGTGGGTTGTAATTTAGTCATAGGGGCTCCCCCTCATCTCCTTCCCTGGCATTGCACCTGATCCCATGATGGCATGTGCAGGCCCTGTTGGTTGAGTGGGCACCCCGGAGCATTAGGGGAAGACAACTCTAGCACAGCTTGAGGTGGATGACACCTGAGGGGAATGAAGTTGCTAAGGAACATTGCAAAATTAGTCAGTGTGAGCCAGGCCTGGTGGTTCCTGGTGGTGCCTGCGCCTAATTCCAGACGCTCAGGAAATGATGGGAGGAGGATTGTGAGTTTGAGACCAGCCTGAGCAATGTCTCAATAAATAAATAAATAAATAAATAAATAGGAATAGGCAGGAGACTCTATATTTTCTTTCTTTCTTCTTGACTCTGTGTTTTGCTACTCACCCACCCCAGAGGGGAATGGAACCTTAGGAGCACTTGCTGGAACAACCAATCAGGCCCCTTGGGGGCCCTTCCCGGAAGGTAGATGTGGTTTCTTTCCTTTCTTTCTCTTTCCTCCTCCTCTTCATCCTCCTTTTCTTCCTCTTCTTCCCTCCCTCCAGATCTGGCACATGGGCCTGGGATAGCTAGCCACCCAAATGTCTAGCAATATCATAGTCCAAAGCCAAGTTTTAGTTTAGTCAGCAATCAAGTTGATACCTTTAGCTATGCGTTAGAGTCTTCTTTTATAGCAGTTTCTTCTTCAAAATATTAGGTAGATGGCCAGTCTGTGAACTAGTATTTAAGGTTGAGGCTCTTATTCTAGAGAAATCCTCGTGTGTGTGTGTGTGTGTGTGTGTGTGTGTGTGTGTGTGTGTGTGTGTGTGCTGGTACTGGGGATTGAACTCAGAGACTGCTGCTGTCTTTTAGCTTTTTTGCTCCAGGTGAGTATTCTACCTCTTGAACTACAGGTCTACTTCTGGCTTTTTGCTGGTTAATTGGAGATAAGCCTTTCCTGCCTGAGCTGGCTTCAAACCATAGTCTTCAGATCTCAGCCTCCTGTGTAGCCAGGATTACCAGTTATTGGTGACTGGCTTACAGAAATCTCTTAAATAATAATAAAAACAAGGCCTTTGGTTTCTACAGAATGTTTTGACTACTTTTTTATACTCTGTTTTCACCTGTGTACAATTTGATCATGTCACCCTGGTCATATAGATGACACTAGGAAAAAGTTAGTCTATGTGATAGATCGGTATTTTCTGAAAATTCACCAAAGCCTCTGCTTCCTAATGGGCCTCCAGCCCAGAAGATGGTGCCCACTGGTCTGTATTGATATCAGTGACTAGTAGCTCTGAAATACTGGACGATAAAAATCCAAATCATTTATTCTCTTAAGAGTGAAGCAAGAAGGCCACATTCCTATCCTTGCTTATATACAATGCAGGACAAAGAAAGATGAATTCTAAGGGTAGTTTGCTTTATCAAGGTTAGGAAAGGGCAAGGTGCATTAACCTCCATATACATAAAAGGGAAGAAGATGGAAGCCTGTGAATGCACCAAATACAGTTCTACCCATCACAGACAGTGGTTTACTGGCCGTTGTCAGTGGGTTTGGCCAGACTTGGGACCCATCTGGCCAGCTTCCAATGAAAGGATGATCTCTGGCTTAGAGCTGTTGCTGAGGTTTGAGGAAATCATAATTAGGAAAGAAAGGTTTGGAACTAAAAGAAACCACAGCATAACTCTGTGGCAATAATCTCCACTGTTAGACCCACGCATCAAAGAAAATGGTCAGGGAATCCACAGATGTCACTGGGCTCATTCTTTTTTTGTTGTTGTTGTTGGTAATGGGGCTTGAACTCTGGGCCTGGGCACTGTCCCTGTGCTCTTCAGCTCAAGGTGAGTGCTCTACCACTTGAGCCACAGCACCACTTCTGGTTTTCTGGTAGTTTATTGGAGATAAGAGTCTCACAGACTTTCCAGCCCTGGCTGGCTTTGAACCGTGATCCTCAGATTTCATCACTGGGCTCATTCTTACCAAAGTGTTTATCAGGGGAAGAGCACAACCTCATCCCTTCTTTCCAGGGCTAAGCATTCCACTTGCCAGCAATTTCTTCCTGCCAGAACCACAAGCCTGCAATTATTAAGATAAATGAAAAGCTTTCGTTCAACTTAAAAACTCTTGAATATTTTTTTTAGAAATGAAAATGCTAATCTTAAAGCACAAGCTCTAAATGGTCCCAGTGGGGTCCAGTCGAGCAATCTGCTGTGAAGTTCATGCATGGTACAGAGCCTGGAGGAGGATAGAAGTGGGTCTGTCAGTCATCTCGCTAAACTATGCTGTGTCAACAACAAAAATGGCAGACTCTGTCACAACTCCAGTGTGTTCACTGAAGGCTCCAACCTGCATGTGACCCGCAGCCATTGTAAACAGAATTCATCTTAAAAAACCACTTACAATGCATTTTGCTGAAATAAGGAGTGTGTTGGATGACTTTAAATCACTTGTATTATTTTATGAGTCATGATGCTGCATTATTTGAGCTCGAAAATATGCAATCAAAATATGCAATATGTAATCAGGAACACTCCACAGCAGAAGGAAATGTGACTGAAAAATTACACAACAGAGGAACCCAAGCTTTCGGCTTCCCCTCACTTCCTTCATTCTTGTGAAGGTGTAGTGGCTAACTCCCTCCTTCCTTTTCTTTCCCTTCCTTCCTTCCTTCCTTCCTTCCTTCCTTCCTTCCTTCCTTCCTTCCTTCCTTCCTTCCTTCCTTCCTTCCTCCCTCCCTCCCTCCCACCCTCCTTCCCCCTCTCCCTCTCCCTCTCCCTCTTCCTCTCTCTTTCTTTCTTTTTTGTCAGTCATGATCTTGACCTCAGGGCCTGGGTGCTATCCCTGAGTTTTTTTCTTCTACCACTTTGAGCCACAGCTCCACTTCTGGCTTTCTGGTGGTTAACTGGAGATAAGAGTTTCCTGGACTTAGAAGTGGCGCTGTAGCTCAAGTGGGACTTTCCAACCCCAGTAGCTTCCAACCATCACCCTCAGTTCCCAGCTTCCTGAGTAGCTAGGATTACAGGCACAAGAGTAGATTTGCTAATTTGCTTCCAAAAGATGTATTCTCAGAATTTCCTGGAGATAGGATTCTGTTGCCTGTAACATGTCATATATAATCCTGATCAGGTGATCAGGCAAATTATTTCATATCCCATTCCTTATCACATTCCAAGTTCCTTACCAATTTCTCACAGAAATTGATCTATCCCCAGATAAAGGTAGCTCATAGCTATCACCTTAGCTATTCAGGAGGCTGAGGTCTGAGGATCATGGTTCAAAGCCAGCCTGGGGTGGCTTTTAAGCACATTTCATTAGTGGGAACAAAATATCACTGTCATTAATACTGATATTAATATGCCTGCTCAATGAAGGAAATGAAAGAGACAATGTCATTATTCCTTTATTTGAAACAAAATTTAGAAAAAATTTAGATTTCATGAGATGTTACAGGCCTTTCATTTGCTAATACTATAATTAAAATGCAACAGCATAGGTTGAGATAGCAGAGATTTGTTTTTGATGATTTATTCACTGGAACTTTTTATGATAAAATTTCCTTCCTGGAATGATGCGGTGTAATTTATCGAAGACCCCAATTTACATGTTTATTTCTAGTTTACTTAATTTTGTATCTTCTTTGAGTTTTGTTCCTTCATAGTCGCTCATGGTGAACACATTTTCTTCAACTACTCTTCTGTGAGAATTATAAGAGGAAACACAAAACAGTAGAAGAAGACACGGTTACACTCAATTCCAACAGTAAATTATTGCATACACAATTCATATTAAACTCTGTGAAGTCGTATCCTATCAAAAGAGGTGTGGTGCCTTGCTCAAGATTCTTGGTGCTAGCCAAGGTTCTGTCATGGATCTGAATCCATCCTGGCTCTACATCTGGAATTATTGTACCATACCCACTCTAGCACCTCCTGTATACAGAGAAGTACAATGTAGAATATTGTTCAGCCATAAAGAAGAAGGAAATAATATAATTTGTAGGAAGATGGATGGAACTGAAGGTCATCATGTTAAGTGTAGTAAGCCAGACTCAGAAAAGATAAATACTGAATAAATCCTGATCCGTTATTTCTTGTCTTAACTCAGGCCATTTCTCATCCCCAAAGGCAGAAAGCCAGACAAGTATTCACACGTACCTTGAAGAACTGTTGTAACTGAACTCAAGGGTAGGTCTGTGTTGGGCAGGAAGGTAGGTTGCATGTCCACTGAGTTTTTCTGTGAATAAACCCCAGAACATTATCAGCGCCACAATTTTCTAAAGCAAAGACACCAAAAATTCAAATTGTGTCTTTAGACTAAAACATTTTTCCAAAGTGTCTTTTCTTTCTTTTCTTTCTCTCCCCTCCCTCTCTCCCTCCCTCCCTCCCTCTTTCCTTCCTTCCTTCCTTCCTTCCTTCCTTCCTTCCTTCCTTCCTTCCTTCCTTCCTTTCTTCCTTCTTTCTTCTTTTGTCCTAGTCCTGGGACTTCAACTCAGGGCCTAGGTACTATCCCTGAGCTTTTTCGCTCAAGGCTAGCACTTGTACCACTTGAGCCACAGCTCCATTTCCAACTTTTTGGTAGTTAATTGGAAATAAGAATCTCATTGATTTTCCTGGCAGAGCTGGCTTTGAAGTGAGATCCTCAGATTTCATCCTCCTGAGTAGCTAGGATTACAAGCATGAGCCATCAGTGCCTGGTGAAGTTTGTTTTAGTGAAATTTACATGGTAGAGTTTATTTTAAGTCTTGATTTCATAGGGATTTACATTTCCTTATTTAAATTTAATAGGGTTTAAATTTATATTTGTATTTTAAATATGGTGTTTAGTAGGTACAATATTACCCCATATTCTTGCTTTTTCTTGTTTTCCTGATATTCAAATAAATAGTAAAAAAAAGAAATAAAAATAAAGAGGAGGTATGATTTCTTAGTCATGTTGACTGGTCATATTTTTTTTTCTCTCTCTCTCTTTCTCCATCCATCATGCATAGATATTTATAGAGAAAATTTGCTGAATTTTGTGAACTATTTCATTAACCCCCCCCCCCCCAATTTTAGAACATTGACCAGAGTTTTTTATGTTTTGATTATTTTTTGAATAGGGCCTCGTGGTTTTATACAGGGCCTGTCTCCAACTTCATTCTGACCTCTGCCTTCAGAGAGGGTAGTTAGAGGTATGACCACCAAGTCTAGCTGTATATGGTGTCTTAAACTTCTTAAGCAGAAGCTCATATAATCTGCAAGGCTCTGTCATGTGGCTATAAAACTAGGCTAATGACTGAAAACAAAACTACATGCTAAAAACTCATAGGTAGACTGAAAAATTTGTTTCAGGAAATGAGAAAAATGGAAAAACAAAAAGTGAAAGTTTTAAACATACCAAAGTATGTCCTATTATTTAAAACATTTTGTCTGAAAATTAAATAAAGTAGAAATTTGATTAATTCATCTCTATCCATAAATATATACAAAATAATATTTGGGAGATCATTCATTTGGATCGATTTATGTTGGGGAAAATCATCTTCAATTGGGCAAATGAAGAAATCTGTTAGAGTGGCTCTATATTATAATCAGTAAAAAGTAGAATTTCATGCAGTATTTTTCTAAAGAATATTCTAAAATATATAATTGTTGTTTATACTGGTACTTAAAGCGTGGTTAAAATCTGAATTTTTGCTGGTGGCTGAAGTTTATAATCCTAGCTATGGAGGAGGCTGAGATCTGAAGATCATGGTTCAAAGCCAATCCAAGGAGTAAAGTTCCTGAGACTCTTCAATGAACCACCAAAAAGCCAGAAGCATTGCTGTGCCTCACTCTCTTTGATTGAGCATGCTCAAAAACAGCCTTGACTTCAAGCCTCAGGACCAGTATGCGTGCATGCGTATGTGTGCGCGCGCACACACACACACAACACACACACACACACACACACACACACACACACACACACACACACACACACGAAATCCAAAACAACCCCCAAGCTGAATTCTCACCTTTGTCAGCCGTTGGATTAAAAGAGAAATTAAAAGGATGGTCCCAATTATACCAAACATCACTCCAAAAACAATGGCTATTATCACTGTGAGAGAAAAGCGAATAGCAAAATCACACACATGTGCCAGGAATCACCCCCTCGTAGTTGAAGAATCTAACTGGTGAATTGAGGGAAGCATCACATAGAACATACATGAGTGCTGTATAATATTCTGCATATTTTGTCTCCAGACACTGTTATTTTAAGAGTGACTTTGTGAGAAACTGAGCTGTGGATGATAAAAAGTTTTACTCAGGGACACAGAACTATTTATTGATAGAGCTAAGATCTTTTTTTTTTTTTTTGTCAGTGGTGGGGCTCAAACTCAGGGGCTGGGCGCTGTCCCTGAGCTCTTGTGCTTAAGGCTAGCATTCTACCACTTCAAGCCACAGCTCCACTTCTGGATTGGACATAGAAGTCTCTCAGGGAATTTCCTGCCCAGGTTTGCCTCAAACCATGATCCTCAGATCTTAACCTCCTGAGTAGCTAGGATTACAGGTGTCAACTACCAGTGCCTGGCTAGAACCAAGATCTTGAGGCTCTGATTCTTGAACATGAAGAGAGAATGTGAAATTTTAGTGTATCTAGGAAAATCACACAGATCACAGATTCACAAGTTTGCAAGGAAATTGGTCTAACTGCTTTACACGCGAGTAAACAAAACTTCCCATCCTCATGGTACCTTTGCAGCCCTGCTTTAGTGAAGGCCACAGAACTGAAGGACAGATAGACAGATTTGTTTGGCCACGTTATGTCTGAAAGGCCTATTCTTGATTTCAAATGCTAAAATAGGTTTTAGAAAAGACTTTCCCTCTTCCTGGAGTTATCCAGCTTTGTCATCCACTTGGCTATAATTTTTGACTCTGATCAAGTACTGCCATCCATTCTTTTTCTTATGTGGGGAAATAGTACATCAGTACATCAATGAACCAAAGCCCCATGTATGGAGGCGGGGAGGGGAGCAGGAAGTGGTATCACTTACATCTGAGGTTGTGAAGATCGCCCCCTAGTGGAAGCATGGACCAAACATGGAAGAGAGAGAGAGAGAGAGAGAGAGAGAGAGAGAGAGAGAGAGACAGACAGACAGACAGACAGACAGACAGAGACAGAGAAAGACAGAGACAGAGACAGAGAGACAGAGAGATCTCTAATTTTTAGATAATGCTAATTAACTGGGTGGTTTTTAGGCAAGCTCCTTGTTCACTTTATATTGGGGAGGAGAGAAATTCAATTATTTTATCAACTCAGTGACGGCTTCTCAAGATCTCATGGTTGAGGAGAAAGCTAAAAAATTAAGAGAAGCAGGATCAAATTATGCACTCCTGTTTCCAAAGTGTTTTTAAAAGAAGAAATGATTCTTTCAAAGTTGAGATGTTAATGACACATGCTTTTCTGTCTTAAAATGGACACTTCTTAATTCTTAGGTATCTGAAACACACAACAAATGATTTGAAATGGGACATTTATCACTTATCAGTCTGCCACAGCTATTCACGTACCTGGTTCCGAAAAAATGTGTTTAAGTTGTTTCCTCCCTTCAAAGAAGACAAAAGTTCAAAATGAGTCAGAATGAACAGACTACATCAAAAAAACATTTTAAGCACCATTTTAGAATTAGATTGTTGAATGGGTTTCTTACTGCTCACATAGGTATTTAAACCTTTTAATTATTATTATTATTTTTTTTTGGTCCGGTCATGGGGCCTGAACTCTGGGCCTGGGCGCCATCCCTCAGCTCTTCAGCTCAAGGCTAGTGCTCTACCAGTTGATCCACAGCTCCACTTCCGGCTTTTTTTCTTTTTGCTTATGTGGTGCTGAGGAATCGAACCCAGGGTCTAAGGCATGCAAGGCACGTGCTCTACCACTGAGCCACCTTCCCAGCCCTACCTTTTAATTATTATCAATAATAAGTCACGCAGCATTGTCTGATGTGGTCAAGAACTTGGTTATACTTCTGTCATCCTTAGGGGTGATGTGTTTTCTGATGCTGTGTGTGTTTGTAATTTTGTGGGTAATGTGAAGCCGATTGCTCTAGGTTCTTGTGAAAATGAATGAAGGTAGGAAATGTTAGTGTAGTGCTGTCCTGTGCTCGTCTGTTTATTGTTTATGCAGTGAGGGCACTTTGCACGTGGGTCTTTCAAGTCTGATACCTTGTCCCAGGCTTCCTCTGAGCTCCTGTTAAGCTGGGATTGTGTTGTTGGCCCCAGAAGCCACGTAATGAGTTGTTAAGCACTTGGCCTAATTTTTCTCCCTTAACCTGTGCTCTTTTTTAAAATCCATTTCTTCCATTTATTTCCCTGCATTTCTCAATGGTTCTGTGTCTTCCCATCCCCACGCCGTGAATTTAAATCTGAAGTATCTTTCCTAAGCCCCTCCCAAGAAGCCCCTCTCGCTTTCTTTTTAATCATTAAACAGGTCTGGTAAAGTCACCACCTCTCTAGAAAGAGGGCAGATGTGCCTGTCATTTATCTCAGTGACCAGCCAGACTCCCTGGAGGCCCTGGGGCTACGCCAGGATCTGAGCTACCCACTCTTATTGGTGTCTTTGTTAATCTTTAGAGGAACACTGGAGGTAGGACTTGGTGGCTTCATTTTAGAATTGAGGAAGGCCATGGACTCTGTTTGCAGCAGGGCCAGGCCCTCTGCAGGCCCCACCCCTCTGCTCTCACTGGCGGAGCTCAGGTTCACAGTCTGCTCGTATTGGCTAGTTCAAATAGGGCAAAATGCAGTTACTCAAAGTGACTTTGAAATAACATTAGCAGTGCCCAGGTAGTCTCAAAATATACCCACATTCTGCTATTTCTTGAACAGTCTGACGCGTGGCTTGGTTCCATCTTGAAAAGAAACCAGTTTAAGACAAAACTCTACATCTCAAAAGATCCTTCCTGGTCCCCGAGCAGCTCCCCCTTCCTCACACGGCTGTGATGTCTTATAACTGTACTGGCATCTCTGTGTGGTGAGACGCGAGCATTCCTTTGCCATGTTGGTGTGGCTACCTGGCCTGCAGTCCACCTAGCCTGCCAGTCTCGGTATTGGTCACACTATTCATGTAGTCACTGGTTGGGTCCCGAGGAATAAAACTGCATCACAATTGGGACTCTAGATCAACGATGTGAAGATGAAAGAACAAACCTGATGGGTAGGGTCCTGGAGTGACACTGTGTTCAGTGGCGTTCACTGTAGCCCTGAGCCTCACATCAGCACCTGTGAGGGAACGAAGTTCAGGGGACTGAAGGCACCAGAAAGCACTCAGGGGGGGTGTACCCAGGGATAGTATACTTGGGTATAATTATACTCAGGCATATTCATACTTGGTGGTATTGTACTCAGGTATAAAGTGCTCAAGTGTAATATACTTAGTGATAATACAGTCAGGGACCATTATACCCAGGTATAACATACTCAAGGATATATACTCAGGAATAATAGACTCAAGGTAGTAAAATCAGATATAACACACTCAGGGATAATTATATTCAGGGATAATATGCTCAGGTATAATCAGGCCTGATGGTTTTTAAGATAATAGAACAGTCACTCTTTTGAGGTTTGGCAATATTAAAATGACAAAAATATGTAGACATGAACTGTAGAACAGAATATGGACTGTCAATTGTAGTTTCACACAGGCATATAAATTGAGGAAATTAAGTCTATGTATGAATGTGCTACAAAATTATGTAGAAGCCAGACACTGCTGGCTCATGTCTATAATCCTAGCTACTCAGAAGACTGAGATCTGAGGATTGCAGTTCAAAGCCAACCCAGGCAGGAAAATCCATGAGACTCATCTCCAATTAACCACTAGAAAACTGGAAGTGATGCTGTGGCTCCAAGTGGCAGGGTGTTAGACTGGAGCACAAAGCTTAGGGACAGAGCCCAGGCCCTGAGTTCAAGCCTCACAACCGACAAACAACAACAACAAACTTATATAGCAAAAAACAATCAAGACATATTGAGGTCCAGAAGAAATGCATAGACATTTAACCCAATTTGTGCTCAGTTTAAACATCAGCCACAGGCTCAGCTATCAACACCAGGCAGCATCCAGCCTCTGCGGGGTGAAGACGCGCCCAGATAGGCAACCTAGCTGCAAACAACGCACCCGCCCTCCGGAAGGCCTTATCACTCCTTGGCATGGCTGTGGGTGAGGAAGGCCGGGCCCCCAGGTCTTGCAGGGAGAGCAGAGCAGAAGAATTTACATCAAGAATAGAGTAGAGCCTTCACCAGCAGGACTAACAGCTCTTAAAGCCAGCACTTTATAAAAAGTCAGGCTTTAAATCGACACACAGAGTATATGTAACTCTTTGTTATCAGAACAAGAAACCAGTTGGGAAGACAGAGAACATTACAATAGGTTTTAAACTTGATTACACTCATTTTGAACTCCTAGCAGCTTCATAGACTTTCTTTACCTCTTGGGAAAAGAGCACCTAGTTAGTATTCAGAAGTAGAAGGTAAATCGCCAAAAGGCCAAAATGGTACCCAACTTTTGAGAGCAGGAAGGAGGCAGACTCTGACGGTGACTGTGACATGTTTCCCAGCCAATGTCTACCTCACTTGAGTCAGAATGGCTGCCATCAAGAAAGCAGCCAGCCACTAATGCCGGCCACGGTGCCGGCTCAAAGGAACCCTGCGCTGTTCGTGAGGATGGAAAGTCGTGTAGCCACTGTGGAAATCAGTACGGAGGTGTGTCAAAATGTGACTGCCACAAGCTCTTGCTATTCCTCCCTGGCCTCTCTCCAGAGCGGTGTGAGTGTGCATGGGACACACTCCACACTCAGGTGCCCAAGAGCCAGTCATTGCATAACAAATCTGTAACACATACAAAACTTAGGTATAAAGGAAGATGAAATCTTAGTGTTGACAGGAAAATGGATAGAAATGGACACCAGAAAGACAAATAGCATACATTTTTCTCTCATATGTACAATCAACACTTAAAAAATAACAATTATGATATGGCATGATCGTAAAAGAAGGCTTGCTTAGCTCAAAGTAGGGGACCACTGGGGGAAAAAGAAAGGGAAATGAAGGTGAATATGAATATGATAGAAGTATGTAATCATAGATAGTATATTAGATACTATATAATATATACTATATTAATATACACTATACTATACATAGTATAGTGTATATTATATTGTATATTTTAATTCATATATAGAGAAAATACAACTATCACATATATTATGCTATTTTCATATCTATTTATAGCTATATAGAGAGAATAGAACTATGATATATACATATATATATATGGATGAAAATAGCATAATTAAATCCACTAAAATTGTCAGAAAGAAAGGAGAGAGGGAAGATGGAAAGAATAATAGAAGGTATAAATTTGGCCATAGTATGCTATATGCTTGTATGGAAATAATACAGGGAAGCTCTTTTGAACAACTAATTCATGCTAATAAAAATTGTCCTACATTAGATCAAAGACTCTGTTCTTCCTGCCCAGATTCAGACCTTCACTTCTATCTCACAGTGTCCTGAACAACTGTCAGGACTTGAGGCAGTTTCCAAAATTTGGGTACACTTTATCCAAGTCTCCCCGAACCCCTGACCTCCCCTCTGTGCCCTTACAAAGAGTGAGTGACACGGAAACTTTCTGCTTGGTTCCCAGAATTCTGCACCTGCTTTCATTCTCTAGCTGTAGCTGCTTTGATACGATTCCTTCTGATAGTTGTCTAAGTCAACAGAGTAAGGAAATGCGTCCACAAATGCCCTCAGATAATTTGAAAAAAGGTTGTTGAGACCATTCCCTCCAAGCTCCACCGGTGGCAGCTGACCTTGAGATGACCTTCACTGCTGCTCTGTTGGCCGCACCTCTCACATCCTACCACCTGCTCCAGACCTTGTCAGCACGACTTCCTCTCTGTCTTAGCATGTTACTCAGTGAGCACGTGGTACGTTGTACCCCACGTGCAGTTCAGTTCTTCTGAGATCCCTGGAGAATTCTCCTCAGAGCCAGAATTTTTCAGAGCAATCACGTGGTCTTGACTTTGATCTGCACTTGGACAATATGGATAAGCTCTCTGGGCCATGGCCATGGAGGAGAATGCTGTTGCTCTGGCGATATCAACCTGAGGGGCATTTGCTCCGCCTGTCTCTCCTTCCCTCTAGCGCATCCACAGTCCACCTGAAAACCCTCACCTCTCTGGGATGAAGCCAGGCAGACATGTGGCTATGAGTGGAGGCGCTTTGGCTGGGCAGGGAGGTGGGGGGGGCCCTCACCCCAGGCCTACTTGCAAATGAATCTCTGCTGGAACTGAAGGTGGTTGGAGTTTAAGGTGGAGATTGGGAGGAGGGGATTAGGATAAAGACTAAAATGTGGAGGGGGAAAGAGAACAAGAGGGGGGGTAGGAAGGGAGGGAGGGAGAGGGAGGAAGAGGGAGGGAGGGAGCGTAAGTGCTCAGGAAATGGTTTGTGAGCCTCAGCCGGACAGGAGGCAAATTAGTGCATTGAAGGTAGCCTTGGTCAAACACTTGGCTTAAAATTTGTCATCTGAGTCACTGTAATGGAATTTTCCATGCTGCCTTGTATTAAGTACTCCATATAGCGGGTGTCTGTGGCTCCTGCCTGTAATCCTGGCTATTCAGGAGGCTGAGATCTGAGGACTGTGGCTAAAGCCTGTCCAAGCAGGAAAGTCCCCCCGAGACTTCTTTTCTTTTCTTTTTTTTCTTTTTCTTTTTCTCTCTTCTTTTCTTTTCTGTTGGTCATGGGGCTTGAACTCTGAGCCTGGGCACTGTCCTTCAGCTCTTCAGCTCAAGGTGAATGCTCTACCACTTGAGCCACAGCACCACTTCTGTTTTTCTGTTGGTTTATTGGAGATAAGAGTCTCATGGACTTTCCTGCCGGGGCTGGCTTTGAACTGTGATCCACAGACAGATCTCAGCCTCCTGAGTAACTAGGATTAAGATGTGAGCCACCAGTGCCAGCTTTGGGACTCTTTAATTAACCACCAAAAAATTAGGAATGACCATGTGGTTGTAAGCGGTAGAGTGCTAGCCTTGAGCTAAAATGCTCAGGGACAGGTGCCCAGGCCCTAAGTTCAAGCCCCACAGGAAAAAAAATACTCCACATCATGGCCTGAACTAAGTAGGGTGGAATATAATTTTCGACCTCCCAGAAAGTTAAGTGCTGCACGACCCCCAGTTACCTTTCACTTACTTAACGTTCATATGTGTTTACTTGTGGATGTAGTTACATATGTTTCTTTTTCCCTTCCATAGGAAGGGCTTTTAATTCAACATTGGTGGAATACACTGCATGCTGATCATTATTACTCCTTCCATCTCCCCATCTCCCCCGATTTCCCTCCATCCCCCTGGTTCCCTTCCACGCGTGGGGGTGTGATGATTTACCTCCATGATCTCCCCTGATTTGACATCAGTGACTCATGATTACGCTCAGTAATCATGAGGCGTGGGTGCTGGTGACAGAGTTAACAGGGTCTCTGTTGCCCTTCTGTGAAGCCAAGTTGGTGTAGTGGCTTGTGAGGGATATGGGGGGAATAGAGCACCAGCCTCCTGACTTCTCTTCACGCTCTGTTTTTCCCAGACCGGGAGGCTTTTCCCACGGGTTATCATTTCAAACATACCACATACACAGAAACACGATAAGGGTGTGCGGTGCTGAGAAAGCCACCCGTCCCCTGCAGTTTGCACCAGGAGCGATCCCTCCAAGCACGCACCCCATCTGGCTAGGAGAAGCTCAGCACTTGGATCTCACAGCAGCATCTGGCCCCGAGAGACAAGCCTCCAGCAGCTTCCAAGCCAGAAAGGACTTCTAAGTACAGTGTTCCTGGCCTGTGATCCTCGTGAAGACTGCTAAGTGTGTTTGTAGAAAGTTTAGATGGTCCATTTGCAACCAAGCTGGGACAAGACTCCTTCCCGCTGGCTGCCCACACAGCACACCTTCTGCCACACCTCCACAGTGCTTTCCACTAAATGGGCCCCTTGCCAGATGGGCGCCGTGCCAAAAGCTGTTTGAGAACCGTGGCCGGAAGGCGCTACTTTAAAGGAAGAATTTGGATTTGCTCTTAAGCTGAAAGGTTGATGAGGTCAGTTTGGGTCAGATTGTACAATATCCTGTCTGCTATCATTGCTCTTTCTTTCTGTTTCTCTCTCTCCTTTCTCCCTCCTTCCCTGCCTCCCTCCTCCCTCCCTCCCTCCCTTCCTTTCTTCTTTCCTTCCTAACTTCCTTCTCTCTCCCCTTCTCCCTTCCTTTTTTCTTTCCTTCTTTCCTTCCTAACTTCCTTCTCTCTTTCCTCCTTCCCTCCCTCCTTCCCTTCCTTCCTTCCTTCTTTTCTTCTTTTCTTCCTAACTTCCTTCTCTCTTTCCTTCCTAACTTCCTTCTCTCTTTCCTCCTTCCTTCCCTCTCTCCTTCCCTTCCTTCTTTCCTTCTTTCCTTCCTAACTTCCCTCTCTTTCCTCCTTCCCTTCCTTTTTCCCTCCCTCCCTCCCTCCCTCCCTCCTTCCTCCCTCCCTCCTTCCTCCCTCCCTCCCTCCCTCCCTCCCTCCCTCCCTCCCTCCCTCCCTTCCTTCCTTCCTTCCTTCCTTCCTTCCTTCCTTCCTTCCTTCCTTCCTTCCTTCCTTCCTTCTCTCTCTCTTTTTTAGGAGGGCTTTGTTAAACCAGAGCAGTCAGTTACAGTTCAGCGAAGTGAACCTTCTGACGGCTGGAGTGCTACCCAGGAGAACGTGGCAGCGTGGTGATTCGGCGGCTTCGGTTGGTCTGAGCAGCTTCCCAGGCTGTGGCTGTGGCTGTGGCTGTGGCTCACAGCGTGGCCTGCTCACCGCTGCCATCTGAGATGCAGGGGCTGAGCGCAGCTGCCCGTTCTGCTTATCTGTGGGCGGGCAGGCTTTGGCAGCTGCGGCCCCCTCCCCCGCACTGCCCACCCTCCTCTGGGCGGGGTGAGAAGAGCCTAGAAGGTGTAGTCCAGCAGGACAGCACCCAGGCAAGTTCAAGCCCCACAATGACCATCACCACCACCACCACCAACAACACAAAGACAAAAGCATGCCCGCTCACCCCTGGTCAGCAGGGGAAGGAAGGCGCTTCTGTCAGAAAGACCAGAGGAAGGGCGTGCTGTGATCGCGAGGGCTGGGCGCAGGGGCGCAGCTCGGCTGCCCCTCCGATGTGAGAGGCGCACGACAGCGGCCGTGCAAGGCCCCCAGACACGCGCGGGTCTCAGACAATGTGTGGGCTTCACACCTGCGTGTGCAGAGCCTTCTGGGACGTGGCATGAGTGCTGGGATTAAAGCAGTCCTCATCATATCCCCACCCAAGGAGGTTTACCTTAAGAGTAGATGACACTCCCCCCAAAATATACTGCTACTAACTCGCAGGCTTGGAGCAAAGCAGAGCTAACTGAAAGGACATTGAAATGACAATTCACCTGGCATAGCGACTGGATGAGGGTACCCTCAACACAGAATTTTCGGGTGAAAGGTAGAGCAGTGAGCTGTGGTGTTAACAGGGCTGCCATTATTTTCCAGCCAAACATGATTCAGTCTGCTCACGCCCACCGCCCACAGAATCCTCACGGTCCAAGGGGAGTCTCCTTTGTGGACGTTTTCTTTCAGGACCTGAGCACTTATTTCTGTCTCTGAAATCTACCTGGTGGTCATCAGCTTAAGGGAGCTGGGCTGGCTGAGAAGAATTCTCAGGGGACATGGAAACTCTGTCCCCCATGTCCCCCGCCGCTGGCCCGACCCGTTTCTGGTGGAACAGGTACACAGCAGCCCCAAGCCAAGCGCACCCCCAGCCCTCTGCGCCTGGTGCTGTCTGTCACCTGAGTCAGTCTGCGGAGTCCCAGCAGCTGCTGAAGAGGGGGCAGGGGCGGTGCTCTCCTGGGTTTTGAGGTGCAGAGAGGCAGGTTCTGAGGTCGGGATGGCATGCTCACCTGCAACATCAAACAGTTGTGCTGTTTACGTTTTGTTCTTTGTGTTCTTATTTGGTGTTCAATTTTAAATAGGGTCCCGGAGGGGAAATAAGGGGGAAAAAAGGCATCAGAGAATCTCCACTGAAAAGATTTAGCTAGCCCTTAAAAATGTGCAGAATCGCAACATAGTAGCCACCCCGATGTCAGGTATTTCATTAACTACCATAAAGGGAAGACAAACTCTCAGGAGCCTCTTCCTCTGAATGCAAACAGCCAGAACACTGGGTGACAATGTTGGAGTAAGGATTCAAGCCCCACACCTCACTTTTCCTTTCTCCAAGAATAGATACAAAATACAAATGGCCCACGACCACAGTTGACCACTGTGTACAGGGAAACAAAACATTAGAATGTATTCATTGAGAACGCAGACTACAGAATGAATTTCTAGTGTGTGTGTGTGTGTGTGTGTGTGTGTGTGTGCGTGCGCGCGTGTGTGTGCGTGCGCGCGTGTGAGTCCTGGGGCTTGAACTCAGGGCCTGGAGCTTGCTTTATTTATTTATCCTCAAGCTAGAGCTCAACCAGCTGAGCCACATCTCCACTTTTGGCTTTGTCTGCAAATTTTCATTTTTTCTAAAAGACATATTTGAAATCCCAAATTTTATGCCCTAACCCTATTAAATATGAAACCAAAAGAAGGCAAGCTTTCTCCTGACATGGTTTTGTTAAACAGAGAAATCATTTTCTTTTTTACTGGATTTTTTGATATCATTCAGTGCATAATGCCTAAAGTCACAGGTAGCTCACAGGTAAAAGTGGAAGGGCTGTATTGGTTCCATGTGTGGAGATTGACAAGTCAAGGTCACAGAAGGTCAAGAGGACAAAGTTCTCTGTTATTCATATCAGGTCTAGTTTTCCAATTGGACCAGAAGAGACATGGGTGAGCATAACACCTACATTTAGTCCCCTCACACACTGTAAGAAATCCAAAGGTTTCTTCCTGAAACAAGTGAATGATTGTTTTTATCAGTCTATTGAGTTATCTCTTCTGTGTTTGGTGGTGCTTGAGTTTGAACTCAGTTTGAACTGCTTGCCAGACAGGCACTCTGCTCTGCCAGAGCAGTTATGCTCCTCTGCCTTTTTGCTTTTGTTATTTTTTTTTCTTTTTGCTTATGTGGTGCTGGGGAATCGAACCCAGGGCCTCCTGCATGCAAGGCAAGCGCTCTACCAATGAGCCACCTTCCCAGCCCTGCTTTTGTTATTTTTTGAGCAGGGTTTTACCTTTTCCCTATACCAATTTGGCTTGGACTGCAATCCTCTTATTACCATTTCCACACTACTGAGATGACAGGCCCATCCCACTATACTGTTTCTTATTGGCTGAGATCAGGAAGGGGGGAGGGCCTCTCAAGGTTTTTGCCTCCCTGAGCAGCTAGGATTACAGGTGGCAGGCAGCTCTATCTAGTGCCCAGATCCATCTAGCTATTCTTTAAATTATCCTCACCAAAAACAGCAGAAAGTTTAAGGAAGAATTAAAAAGCAGGGGAAAGAAGCTTACCCACAATTCCATCATCCAAAGTAACTCAGGGTCTTCCTTCCTTCCTTCCTTCCTTCCTTCCTTCCTTCCTTCCTTCCTTCCTTCCTTCCTTCCTTCCTTCCTCCCTCCCTCCCTCCCTCCCTTTCTTTCTTTCTTCCTTCCTTCCTTTCTCTCTTTCTTTCCTTCCTTCCTTCTTTCTTTGTTTCTTTCTTTCTTCTTTCTTTCTTTCCCTTCCCTCCCCCCCCACTCTTTCACTCATGAAGCTTTAACTCTGGGCCTGAACACTGTCCCTCAGCTCTTCAGCTCAAGGCTAGCACTCTACCTCTTGAGCCACAGCTCCACTTCCAGTTTTCTGAGTGGTTTATTGGAGGTAAGAGTCTCATGAATTTTCCTGCAGTTTTGAACTGCAATCCTCAGATCTCAGCCTCCTGAGTTGCTAGGATTACAGGTGGAGCCACCGGCACCCAGTTTTTTGTTTTTTTGTGGTTTTTTTTGTTGGTTGTGGGGCTTGAACTCTGGGCCTTGGGTGCTGTCCCTCAGCTCTTCAGCTCAAGGCTAGCACTCTACTACTTGAGCCACAGCACCACTTCCAGCTTTTTCTGTTTATGTGGTGCTGAGGAATGGAACCCAAGGCCTCATACAAGGCAAGCGCTCTACCACTGAGCCACCTTCCCAGTCCTGAGGGTGTTTTTTTTCTTTCAATTTTTTAGTTTTGGTTTTAGTGTAGTTCAATAGTTACACACACACACACACACACACACACACACACACACACACACACACACACACACACACATGAACACACACACATACTGCCAGATAAGTACTTATTGTAAATCTATTTCATGAACAAACATAAAATCCCACCTGGTGTTACTTCAACTGATGGTGCAGTTTCATTATCTTGGGCAATGGCTAATGGGAAAATAGAACCTGCAAAGAGAAGGTTGAGAATCACTCAGACATGTACTGCCCATGCATGGAAGGAAGTAGGAGACAATCAAATGATTCACCTGACCGAGGGTTAAGGTCCAGAATGTATAAGGAATTCAAAAAACTGTACAATCCAAAAACCAGGCACATGATTTAAGCATAGGAAAATGGTCTGGACACATCTCAAAAGAAAAAAAATACAAATGGCCAAGAATTCTATGAAAGGGAATTGCTCACTATGGGTCAGTCATCCAGGAAATGCCAATCAAAGCTGCGGCTAGAAGGGCTACGAAGGGCTACTATTCAGACTAAAGAAGGAAAACGCTTGAGAGAATGTGTGACCACAGGGGCTCCTGCGCCTTGCGGGTAAGAACGTCAGTTAGCAACAGGTGCTTGTGGAGGTTGTTCAAAACAAACACAAACAAAAAACAACCACCACTAAAACCAGTCCTGTTTTATATGGTTCAGCAATCTCCTATGCGTCTGAGTATACTGTCAGAGAAAATGAACTCAAACATGCCCCACACCTAGGTTTGCTCAGGCCTACATAGTCGCTTGCCTATGACATCCACCTAGTAGACTACTGTATGACTAGGTAAAGACAATGTGGTGTAGAAGCACAGTGCTAGTCAGCCATAGACCCAGGTTTATTTCTTGCCTATCATGAATCTAGATGGCCAAGACATATTTTAAGAATATGTTTATTATTCATACGTACTGAGGCTGACCATTATTATAGCTACTTGTCCTGCATTGTCTGCTGAGCATGTGCAGACAGACAGGAGGACCGGCAGCTCCTTTCAGTGTTGCCCAGACTTTGAGCTCTGGAATCACACTTGAACCTACCTGTTCATCATGCCCGTGGGCTCGCTCCATAGGAGGCTCTACCGCACCTCTTCCCTGCATTTACACCTGTGTTTACCCAGCCCTGATCCTCTCACCTGGCTCACTGGTGTATCTGTGTGCTGAGCACACTTCAGAGAGAGAGAGAGAGAGAGAGAGAGACAGAGACAGAGAGACAGAGACAGAGACAGAGAGAGACACAGAGAGAGAGAGACAGACAGACAGAGACAGAGAGAGAGAGAGAGAGAGAGACAGACAGACAGACAGAGACAGAGACAGAGACAGAGAGAGACAGAGAGAGAGAGAAAGAGAGAGAGAGAACCACAGCTTTCTGTGGCTTCAGAGTTCAAATCTCTATTTTACCCTTCTGTGGGCAAAGTAGGAAGCTGTGCCCTTTGAAAACTACGGGTTGTATACCTACCATCACCCGCGCTAATGAGTCTTTAATTTGGAAATGTTTCTCCTCATCACTCAAACGGAAATATCTCACCTCTTTGGTAAAAATAGTTTTGATTCCAAGCAAGGCTTAGGAACAAAGCGGATCCCTCATCCTAGAAACTGGCATTGAGTCCCAAGTACTGGCCACCCCCCAAAGATAGGACCCTCCCTTCAACTATTCCCACCACATTGCCCACTGAGTCCTGCTAAAATGCACCCGGCAGCCTCGAATTTGAGATACTCTTCATCTATTTATTCACTGAGACACCTGAAGTGGGGTTTGTTCCTAATGTATTGTTTGATTTTTCAGTCAGCATACATGTTTAGCAGGAGGGAAGCCATGCTGCTATTCCCATACACGTACACAGTGCACTTTGAACAAACCACCTTCTCACCTACATTCCTATTTCTCCTCTCCCTCCTCCTTGCTGCCTTCCTTTCTTAAGTCCTTAGTGGCGATATATATATATATATATATATATATATATATATATATTAAACACACATATACATGTATATAATGTCCTTTGATCTTCTTCACCCCATCGTCTCCCCCACTTTCCCCCTCACCCCCGCAGCTGGTCCCGCCTGTGAATTCATGTTCCAGAGCTATGACTATCATCCTCACCACCACTACCACCGAGTCTGTAAGGCACCTTCACTATAAAGGGGCCACTCACCACACAGCAGCCACGCCAGCAGCACCGTCCCACGCATCGTCGGGGTGGCGAGCTGCCTCGCACAGGCGTGAACACAGCCAAGCAGGGCTGCAAGTGTCGCCCTGAGCCTCCGCTACACGCTGATATCTTCGGGGCCCAGGCTGCTTTCGTTGGTAGACTTGGGAGGTGTCTAACTTGATACCCAGCTGCTGAGTGCCTGCCAATCAAGATCCACTGCAGAGTCTGAGTTTTTTTTTTTTTTCAGTCCTGGGGCTTGGACTCAGGGCCTGGGCACTGTCCTGGAGCTTCTTTTGCTCAAGGTTAGCACTCTACCACTTGAGCCACAGAGCCACTTCAGGCTTTTTCTGCTTATGTGGTGCTGAGGATTTGAACTCAGGGCTTCATGCGTGCTAGGCAAGCACTCCACCACTGAGCCTCCTTCCCAGCCTCCAGTGTGAATAATGGTAATCCGGGACTGTGGCAGCTGTAATAAAATCCTCCCTTCAAGGAACTGGCTGTGTTAAGTCTGCTTGGCATAGTGGATATGCAAAGTGGCAGCAGGAGCCCCCCCCCCCCCCAAGCTGGACAGAGCCTTCAGCGGGCTGGGGGTGGGTGGGGGTGGAAGATGACCCTTCTTTCTCATCAGTAGTGCGGTGGTGCTTGTGCTCCAGGAGTCACATGCGTGGGAGAAACACACTGGAAAACATGAATGGTCATTTTCGTGTCTTGGGGTTTGAAAAGACAGAAACACAAGTGTTTTTTTTTTCTTTAAATTTCTTTTAGTCTTGTTTGTTCATCTGTCTTTGGGAGGGGCAGAAGAAGCACAGGAGAGGAGGGACAAAGGGTGAACAAATGCAGCAGCCATACTCACTGGACACTTGAAAATCAGCTCTACAACTTTCGGGTGGGGATGGGAGGGAAAACTGAGCAAGAGAGGGAGGGAAGGGGGAACACTGTCCAAAAAGAAACAAACTCATTCCCTGACTTACGAAACTGTAACTCCTCTGTATGTCGCCTTTATAATAGCCATCAAAAATTTAAAAAAGTAAAGCTTTTTAAAAATAAAAGGGAAGACAGGGAGAGCAATCTGCCACACCCAGGTGCAGAGGGAAGCGGGGCCGTGGTGCCCTCTAGTGGCCTGACTGCAGAATAGAAGAGGAAAGATGAGCCTCAAGGCAACACAGCGAGGAGATGCCCGGGACAGCGTGCTGCGTCCCGCCGGGTCCTTCCCTGTCTTCTCTCCATTCTGACTGCAGCGCTTGTTCTGGCTGTGTCTTCGAATCCTTCCCGTGAGACACGTCTCGCACTCGTGTCTGATCAGTCCATCTGTCCTGTGGGAAGTTGCCTGTGAAGCAAACCCTGTGGAGCTGTGACGTGGCACCCGGCGCCCTCGCAGTGTGTGGCCCTGGACCCCTGGGCTTTCTCTCAGGGCCACCCCTGCTTCCCGGCCGGGGCTCCGTCTAGGAGAAGAGGAATACCATCTCAGCATTGACCAACCCAGGCCCACACCTTGCTGGACGTTTATTCTTGCCAATGAGGAATTCCCCAGCTCCCCGAGGATCACATTCTCCCTGGGGCTGCCTGCTGGTCTGATTGGAGTTTTCTGTTTTATAGGGAGGATGGAGCACAGGGCAGACAGGAAAGTGGAGGCCGGGGTTCGTTTACAGGACTCCTGGGTGCCTGTCCCCCCTGGGAATGTCCAGCCTGGCATAATGACTGTTCTCGATCTTGTCCATGAGCTTCTCATTTCAGATTTGACAAATAATTTTTTTAAAAAAAACCACCCATATGCTTAGACATACAAACACTGAGATATCACCACTCACACTGGTTTTAGGTATGAGCACTTTGACGATTTATTTCCAAGTTACTTTGTTGTTGTTGTTAAACATATTTGATTAGTTGTCTGTGTTTAAAAGGGGGTAGGGGTGAGTTAGAGAGAGAGAGAGAGAGAGAGAGAGAGAGAGAGAGAGAGAGAGAGAGAGAGAGAGAGAGAGAGAGAGAGAGAGAACAGAGAACAGAGAACAGAGAAAAGAGAAAAGAGAAAAGAGAAAAGAGAACAGAGCTAGGCAGGAAAGTCTGTGAGACTCTTGTCTCCAATAAACTACTGAGAAAAAGCCAGAAGTGGTACTGTGGCTCAACTGTTAGAGTGCTAGCCTTGAGCAAAAAAGAAGCTCAAGGATTTGTCCAGGCCTGGAAAGAAGAAAGAAAGAAAGAAAGAAGGAAAGGAAGAAGAAAAGGAAGGAAGGAAGGAAGGGAGGAAGGGAGGGAGGGAGGGACCCCGACCTTGCCTAGAGATGGGAAACTGGCATTCTTCTCAACTGGGGTTCACCATTTACACCACAGGACACAGGGCAGGAAAGTTCATGAGACTCGTATCTCCAATGAATCACCAAAAAACTAGAAGCAGCGCTGTGGTTCAAGTGGTAGAGCACTCACCTTGAGCTGAAGAGCTCAGGGACAGCGTCCAGGCCCAGAGTTCAAGCCCCATGACCAACTAAAAAAAAAATTCCATAATTTGGGAAGTTGAAGCAAGAAGACATAGCAAGGTCCTGTCTATGAAGACAACAGCAACAAATTGAACAAAGCAAAACATTCAAAACCCAAAGTGACACGGAACGATGGAAGAAGTTGTCTTCAAACACCCCAACTTGGTTCCGAACATATTATCTTATCAGTTGGTATGATTTAATAGGTGAGTCATACAGTAATGTTTCTAATGTACTTTTTTCAGTCCATGGCGCAGTGGATGCAAGCTGCAGTTTAAAGGAATAGATGGGAAAATCCTGTCATAAGGAAGCATGGTTTCATAAAAGCAAGTAGCATAAGAGTTCAATAGCTTCAGTGACTTTGAGGGCTGATTGTCTGGCATTAATTAGCTTGTTTAATACCATACCTAGTGAAAAAGAAAGCCCTGAACCCCCAAAATGACCTAAAACTAATTCCTTAAAAAAGAACCAATATTGGAAAGGAGACATTTATCTGGGGAGAATTTTTTTAGAACAAAGTTAATGTCACTGTATGATAATATGTAGCATTAGTGTGACTCTCCTGTGGAAATTTACTTAATTGTTCATAGTGAGGCTTGAACTCAGGGCCTGGGCCTTGTCTCTGATCTCCCTGATCTCTTTTTTCCTAAGCTAGCACTCTACCACGTTGACCCACAGCTTCACTTCCGGTTTTCTGGTAGTTTATTGGAGATAAAGAGTCTCATGGGACTTTCCTTCCTGAGCTGGTTTTGAACCGTGATCCTCAGATCTCAGCCTCTTGAGTCGCTAGGATGACAGTCATTAGCATGGTACAGCTAATGAAGTATTTTATCTAGAGAATAAATTGCTATTCACTATTAATAAAAGTCAGATCCAGTTATTTTATTTCAGGGAGGGTATAAAAATTACAAAACAATGTGATTTCTGACTTTGATGAGCTTTTAGTTTTTTTTTTTTTTTTTTTTGGGTTCAGTCGTGGGGCCTGAACTCTGGGCCTGGGCGCTGTCCCTCAGCTCTTCAGCTCAAGGCTAACACTCTACCACTTGAGCCACAGTGCCACTTCCGGCTTTTTTCTTTTTGCTTATGTGGTGCTGAGGAATCGAACCCAGGGCCTCAGGCATGCAAGGCAAGCGCTCTACCACTGAGCCACCTTCCCAGCCCTTGATGAGCTTTTAGAAGGAAAAAAAAAAAACTCTTAAATTTGTTCTTCATATTGACCGGTAGAGGTCGCCAAAGTCATAGACATTATTAGGATTTTTTTCCCTTCAGTTTTTTTTTGAGTCAGAAGGATGCTTCTAGCGTCTCCTGTTAGCATAGTTTTAAGCATTGACTGGAATATCCTTTGCTGCTTAGACTTAAAGAAAGTAAACTGTTTGGATTAGA
The DNA here is from genome assembly GCF_024711535.1 of Dipodomys merriami. Taxonomy (NCBI): domain Eukaryota; kingdom Metazoa; phylum Chordata; class Mammalia; order Rodentia; family Heteromyidae; genus Dipodomys; species Dipodomys merriami. The sequence goes on from NW_027202826.1 coordinate 6,041,644, forward strand.
GTTTCGTTTGAATATTAAATAGTCCTCACAACAGACCGCCATCTATCCCTGGGCCTGTTCAAAACAGATGGGTGTTTCTGGGCAAAGTGATTTATTTCCTTCTCTGATACCAAAGGGCCTATTGACCGATACCTGCTGAACGTGAGTTCTGAGTAATGTGGTTGAGGCAGACCACAGAGCCCCCGGCAGCAGACACCGTGTCAGACGAAACAGCATGGGCCATTTCAAGGAGAAAACGTCGTGCTTTTGCTGGGAACATGTGTGGTGGAGAAGGGTGTCAACCAAGCAGAACATTCGAGAACACCCTTGCATCTTTTTGACTAACAGACCACATCCCCTTTTTGCATGTCAATGATTATTTTTAAACTCCACATTCACTCAAAATTATGGAAAGGTAAGAGAGATCCCAGAGCTCCATGGGATCATTAAAGAACCTTTCTCACTTCTAAAGTTTCTTCAAACACAGCTAGAAAAATAGAGTCACAGCTGGGCACTGGTGGCTCATGCCTATAATCCTCAGGAGGCTAAGATCTGAGGATCACGGTTCAAAGTCAGCCTGGGCAGGAAACTCCTTGAGACTCTTATCTCCAATGAACCACTAGAAAACTGGAAGTAGAACTTTGGTTCAAGTGGTTGAGTGCTTGCCTTGAGTGAAACAGCTCAAGGGACAGTGCCCAGGCCCAGAGTTCAAGCCCCATGACCAACAAAAATTAAAAAAAAATATGTAGTCACTATTTAATGCTGTTAGTATGCCGATCGTCTAGGGAGGTAGGTGTATGCTAATTCCCACTGGAGAATGAGGCTGCTACAGCTAACCAAGATGAGCCGTGAATGAAAAAGCCAGGTTAGAACAAGGAGGCTCTGAGTTCAAACCCTTGTTCTGGCAGGTCTCTCTGTCTCTGTCTCTGTCTCTGTCTCTGTCTGTCTCTCTCTCTCTCACACACACACAGGAACCCCCACTGCTTAGATACCTGACAAGTCCAAGGTTAAGGCTTTGCTTTCCAGCCATAAACTAAGAGTCTGCAAGCCAATGTCAAGGTGACACATTTTGCATGCAGGCTTGTTCCTTTCTCAGCGACTTTGATCTCCATTAACTTTGAAGAACCCAAGGTCCCTGTTTTCCATAAGTTGTTTTCATTTTTTTTTTTAAAACAAGCTAAATCAGAAAGACAGGCAAAGAAAAACTGAAACCTTGAAAGACCTGTGAAAACAACGGAACAGAGGCTGCGATGTATTTTCTCCGCCTTGTTGAAAGTGGCTGATCACCGCCCCTCATACCCCGGATGTCAGCGCTATTCGTTAAGTTGTAAATAACCTTCACATTTCCCCCTGCATCTTTGGCCACACATTCAAAGACATGTTAGAAAATGGTTGTATAATGCATAATGTAGAAAAGTGAGTTACATGCAGAACTACAGATGGGAGGTGCTGCAGTTAAGAACTCATAGAAGAATGACAATATTTGCGATCTTCTACTTGAAAGCTGGAGCTTTTTTTTTTAACCTCCCTGTAATAGGAAATCTACCAGGAGCTGGGGTTTGCACTTGTATTTCTATTTATAAAGTGACTCAAATTTACATCTCAAAAACTCATTAATTTTTCATCTTACCCTCATTAGCCTTCAGATTTGGGAGTCAATTTTCTTGTTGTAAAGACAGTTATGTTTAAGAATGAATTACATATGCACACACACATATACACTGTGTGTATAAGCTCATTATCTGGAGAAAAAATTTTGTGTGTGATGAAATTCTCACTTTTGCTCCACCCAGGCAGTGTCTCGTCAGTGTGGGCTCCCTCACCTTAGGAGAGAGCCCCTCCTATGTGGAGAAGGGAGGCACCCCCCCTTTTTTGTTGGCCGTGGGTCTTGAACTCAGGGCCTGGGTGCTGTCCCTGAGCTCTTTTTGCTCAAGGCTAGCACTGTACCACTTGGAGCCACAGCACTACGTCTGCTTTTCTAGTGGTTCATTGGAGATAAGAGTCTCACAGGGACTTTTCTGCCCTGCCTGGCTTTGAACTGCGATCCTCAAATTTCAGCCTCCTGAGTAGCTAGGATTTCAGACGTGAGTCACTGGCACTTGGCTTAGGAAGATACCCTTCTCTCAAAGAAAACAGTAAATTTATGTATACTGTATCACTTGCAGGCTGCCTGGTGGTCTGTTCATGTTATTATTTCATCTTATTCCAGGTCATCTGGAAAGACTAAATAACTTTTTTCTTTCCTTCCTTCCTTCCTTCCTTCTTTCTTTCTTTCTTTCTTTCTTTCTTTCTTTCTTTCTTTCTTTCTTTCTTTCTTTCTTTCTTTCTTTTTCTTTCTCTCTTTCTCCCTCCTTCCTTCTTTCCTTTCTTCCTTTCTTCCTTCCTTCCTTCCTTCCTTCCTTCCTTCCTTCCTTCCTTCCTTCCTTCCTTCCTTCCATCTTTCCTTCCTTCCTTCCTTCCTTCCTTCCTTCCTTCCTTCCTTCCTTCCTTCTTTCCTTCTTTCTTCTCTCTTGGGGGAGGCAGTGGGAGGTGGGGTAGGGTAAGTGTGATCCTGTGAAATTACAAAACCAGTAGAACAGCGGGCATTGACTGTGACTCCTGGGACACTTAAGGCCTTGGTACCAATAGTAGACTTGAAAAACAAAAGAAAGAAAACAGGGAAGAAAGGATCGTTGGACATGGACTGCAATTTTAATTATTCTAAGGCATGGAAGCTGGTTTTACAATGTCAGCTGAGTCTGAAAGTCACATTTATCTGAATGTAATTAGACACATGCCACACAATAAGCCCAAAGGTAGTTTGGGGCTGCAGGTAAACATTCTATTGTTGTTGTTGTTATTATTATTATTGGTGCTGGTCCTGGGGCTTGAACTCAGGTCCTGGGTGCTGTCCCTGAGTTTTTTTTTTTTTTTTTTTTTGAGTCTGGTCGTGGGGCCTGAACTCTGGGCCTGGGCACTGTCCCTCAGCTCTTCAGCTCAAGGCTAGCGCTCTACCACTTGAGCCACAGCGCCACTTCCGGCTTTTTTTTTTCTTTTTGCTTATGTGGTGCTGAGGAATTGAACCCAGGGCCTTATGCATGAAAGGCAAGCGCTCTACCACTGAGCCACCTTCCCAGCCCTCCCTGAATTTTTTTTTTTTGTTGTTGTTGGTCACGGAGCCTGAACTCAGGTCCTGAGTGTTGTCTCTGAGGCTTTATGCTCAAGTCTACCTCTTTGACACATTGAGCCTCAGCTCCACTTCTGGATTTTTAGGTAGTTAATTGGAGATAAAAGCCTCATAGCTTTTTTTCCTTGGGCTCCGAGATCCTCTGACGTCAGCCTCCTGAGTAGTTAGGGTTACAGGCATGAGCCACAGATGCCTGGTTTTATTTTATTATTTTGAAAGTTAATTGGAGATAAGAGTCTCATGGATGTTCCTACCTAGGCTGGCTTCCAACTGCAAACCTCAGATCTCAGCCTCCCTGAGCAGCTAGCGTTACAGGCGTGAGCCACAGATTCCCGGCTTGCAGGTGCACTTTTGAGGAGCTGTTGGCTACTCCTGAAGTTCCCCCAATGTGTTAGAAAGGTTTGGCTCATGCAGGCTAAGTCGCAGGTCCGTGCTGGCTGGAGAACTCACACTCGGGAGGGTCAGCTCCGGGGAATTCAGGGTTGGGGAAGAAACTGGTAGGAAGCGCAGAGGTAGCACTGTGATGATGGGCGGATAGGGAAGGCACCAGGGCACAGTCCTGTCCTGCCAGCAGGAAGTCATCAGAGTTAGTGCTCTGAGGGGTGCAGCGTCCTGAGTCAGGGCTGTAAGACACAGGGACACGTTTAGTCTTAGGAGATGCCTTGGGAGAATCCAGGCCCCTACTGAACTGATACAGAATGAATGGGCCTTGGCTGGGCTGGTGGCTCAGTGGTAGAGCGCTTGCTTTGCATGCATGAGGCCCTGGGTTCAATTCTTCAGCACCATATAAGCAGAAAAAGCTGGAAGTGGCACTGTGGCTCAAGTGGTAGAGTGCTAGCCTTGAGCTGAAGAGCTGAGGAACAGCGCCCAGACCCTGAGTTCAAGCCCCATGACCGGAAAAAAAACAAATCAATTCAGAATGAATGGGCCACAGCCAGGAGAGAAGACACAGCATGGAGACTTAGAACTCACTCCAGACAGCAGTCTGTTTCATGACCTTCCTTCTCCTGGAAGAGACAGATGACTGGAATCGCTTGCAGCTGCTGGCTGAGGCCAGAATGAGAAAATGGCGGTGGAGGTTTTAGCACTGTGACATAATGAGTAGCGAGGAAGGTGGATAATATTTTTATATACGCTCAAAGGGTAGATTTTATATGTTAAGTGCAAAAAGAACTCTCTTTAGTTGTACAGAGGAGTTGCAATTCAACCTATCAGCTGGTGAGCGCGGTGCAGTGAGGCCAACGCCACCCCTCCCAGCTTCTCCCCGGGTCTCCCCGCCACGAAAGGTACATTGGATAGTTCAGGCAGCGTTTCTAGCCTTTGGCAGCAGAAGGATTTTCAGGTTATCTGTTGTGCTCAGCTGTTATAAAAAGAAATTTCTTTGTTGACTGCTTCAGTTTGTATTCTTTGTTGTTCAGTTATTTCGGGTTTCATTTTTATATTCGTGAGTCTTTCTGGTGTTCAGCTTAGCTCTTTTTTTTTAAAGTTTTACGTAGTCGTACGGAGGTGTCACTGTTCCATTTATGAGCGCAACACATTTTGATTGCTGTCAGCGCTTTATCATTCTTCCCTGTGCTCCCAACCCTGCTCCTCCCTTCAATCTTCTTAATCTTGTAGGATAATGCACGAAATTTCATGCCTGTGTTCATTCCCCTTCCTCTCTTTGTCGGTGTGCCCCCTCCCTTTGAACTACCTCCCCCACTTCTGAATAATATTTTAATCATATACAGAAATGCCCTTATCATGTGGCTAGGGTCCTCCAGGCGAGAACCTTCGTGGAAATATGTTAGGAATGCCGGAGCTGTCCTTCAAAGTGCTCTGTGCTAAGTCTGAGTGCGAAAAATGACAGCTTAGATAACAAGAACCAAACAAATGGGAATCTCATTCGAATATGCTCTTTGTATGTCTGCTCGAGTGAAAGTCACATCACACTAAACAGAAACAGCCCCAGCCTGGGAGACGCAGCTTTTCCAGTATGGCAACTGGGAACTGAACCATGTCTCTTCATTCTAAACTCAGGAGGACCTGACATCTTACGGTATCTTTCATTGTATGACACAAGTCTGCTGAAGATGCTACATTAAGAAGGCTAATTTCCAGTAAGTGGTCAGTAAAAGTACAGTATTTCATCTGCACTTAGTTCTTTCGGGGAGACTTCAGCCAATAAAAATCAATGAGCCAGCACCGATAGGAGAATCCTATCAGCTAATGAAAAGATAAAATCGAGTCAATAGTCATTTTCTGTCCAAGAGAAATTTTATAATAATTAATAAAGAATTCTTTTTTTTTTTTTTTTTGCTAAATTCAGCAGCTCAAGCCTTTAAGGGTAGCACCTTGGGAGGCAGAGATTGAGGAATCTCATTCAAGGCTACCTGGGGCACAGAAGTTTCTGAGACTCCATCTCATTTAACGTTTGGATACAGTGACACACACCTACTACCCCACCTACAGGGGGAGCACAACGGCTGTCCATCATCTCTAGAGACACAGGGAGGCATTAATAGGAGGCTTACAGCGTAGGCTGGCCCAGGCAAAACAATACTCTACCTCAAAAAAGAAAAAAACTAAAAACAAAACCCACCAATGCACAAAAGGGGCTGATGTGTGGCTGGGGTGGTAGAGTGTCTGCCCTGAGTGTAATCTTCAGTGCCAACGATTCATTTTAAGCCAGCTGCTGGTGGCTCATGTCTGTAATCCTAGCTACTCAGAAGGCTGAGATCTGAGGATCACGGTTCCAAGCCAGCCCAGGCAGGAAAGGCCATGAGACTCTTATCTCCAAGAAACCACTCAGAAAACCAGAAGTGGTAGAGTGCTTGCCTTGAGCTGAAGAGCTCAGGGACAACGCCCAGGCCCAAAGTTCAAGCCCCATGACCAACAAAAAAATTCATTTTACTATTTGTCATAATTTCCACATTTCACTTTGGAACACTGAAAACTCCCAGTGAATGTCGCTAGCAGGAGATAGAGCAAATGCCTGTAATTCTAGCTGATCAGGAGGCTGAGATCTGAGGATTGTGGTTTGAAGCCAGCCTGCATGGTTTGTGAGACTCATATCTTCAATTAACCATCAGAAAGCCAGAAGTGAAGCTGTGCTCCTAGTGGTAGAGAACTAGCCTAGAGAACCGAGCAAAACAGCTCAGGGACGGCGCCTAGCCCCAGGAGCATTACAGGGAGAGAGAGAGAGAGAGAGAGAGAGAGAGAGAGAGAGAGAGAGAGAGAGAGAGAGAGAGAGAGAGAGAGAGAGAGAGAGAGACAGACAGACAGACAGACAGACAGACAGACAGACAGACAGACAGACAGACAGACAGAGACAGAGAGAGAGAGAGAGAGAGAGACAGACAGACAGACAGACAGACAGACAGACAGACAGACAGAGACAGAGAGAAGGACATCTGGACGGGCGCGGCAGCCCCCTCAGCCAGCCAGGACCCGCAGCTAGCCTTCGCCACAGGCTTTTTGCTTTTTGTTTTTCTTTTTTGGATGAAAGTATTTATGATCTCCTGTACATAAAATGTGATTATAATGTTCAGCAAAGCAGTCATAAAGCGAGATGACAATAGAGATTGTGATTGCATGAACTAAAATGCTTCCTAAGGCCTTCTAAGAACAAACCGAGGGTGGCCAAGGAAAGGCATGGATCAGAAAGGTTTGCGAAGGAGGCAGGGAGGACCATCTGGGAGAGGCCATGAAGGTTTGTGCTGAGGCAGGGGCCAGGGACTGGGGGCTGAGGGAACGGTAAAGCTGGCATCAGAGGTGGTCTGAGGAGATGAGCCCGTTGCTGGGTCCCTGGCCTCAGGAGAATATTGACACAGTTTCCTGAGATGAAAGACATCAGGAAGTGAACAGACAGAAGGACAGACGATAAGTTGGTAATCCTCTAAGCAAATCCAATAAGCAAATGTCTTCCAATGTCGAACTTACTTTCTAGAATGATATTTAAAAGGCAATCAAATATGGAGCACTTTTCATCAAGAATACTCAGTGTTATGAACAGAGACAATTCTGCAATGATACAGGTTTGTCCTTTGTGAGCCAATAGGATAATTAGAAGAATTATTAGAAGAATAACTCTGGAGAAAGTAGGATAATAAATACCAAGAGCATTGACCATATTAGTAGTTTATAATTTCACTTCTAAGAGGCTAAGATAGTAGTTGTGGATGTAGACAACGTGTAAAAAAATAAATATGTACTGTAAGAAGTAAAGAAGTGACGTATTGAAGTCAGTCTGTAAATACAACAATAAAATAAATTGGAAAACAGCTATAAACAGACTACTGGTTGACCATTAAAAGGAGCTTTTGTAACCAGGCACTGGTGGCGCAAGGCTGTAATCCCGGCTACCCCAGAGGCTGAGATCTGAAGATTGAATGTTGAAAACCAGCCCAGGCAGGAAAGTCAGTGGGACTCTTTTTGTTGTTGTTGTTGCTGTTGTTCATGGGGCCTGAACTCTGGGCCTGGGCACTGTCCCTCAGCTCTTCAGCTCAAGGCAAGCGCTCTACCACTTGAGCTACAGCACACTTCTGGCTTTTTCTGCTTATGTGGTGCTGAGGAATTGAACCCAGGGCCTCATGCACATGAGGCAAGCGCTCTACCACTGAGCTACCTTCCTAGCCCATCAGTGAGACTCTTATGTCCACTAAACTACTATAAAACCTGGAAATGGTGTTGTGGCTCTATTAGTAGAGTGCTATTCTTGAGCAAAAGAAGCTCTAGGACACCATCCAGGCCTTGAGTTCAAGTCCCAGGGCTGCCCCACCCCCCACACAAAAAGTAAGTTTAATCATGGGAGTTCTTTAGTTTTCTGCTGTTGAACAAATAATCAGACCAAATCACTAGCTTAATACTACAAGCAGTCTACTACCTGGTTTCTCAGGACTGGGCCTTTGGTGGCTCTGGATCTTTAGTAGTGTGTTTCTGGCCAGCCGTTGGTGAGGCTGGAGATGCCATTCCCTGGCTCATGTGTGTGGTTATTGGAAGGGTAGCTACTGGCTATGTAATGGGGCTCTGGTTTCTTGCTGTCTGTGGGTCTGTCCCTGGATTTTCACAGTACTGTAGCTTGCTTCTTGCAGAGTGAGTGATGAGAGACAACAAACTCAATATGGACGCCATTGTGTTTATAACCTAGTCTCAGAAGTGCTGTCTAGCGTCCACTGGAACAGCCCCAATATGATGTGGGAAGGGGCTGCACAGGGTGCCAGGGCCTGGACACTGGGGTCATCAAGGTGTCTTGAAGTCTGGCTAGTGCATGTAAGATAATGCTGGTGATAAAATACAAACAGAACCAAATAATATAAAAAGATCTTGGTTATTTTTTAGTTATTTATTTTTTGGTGGGTCGTGGGGCTTGAACTCTGAGCCTGGGCGCTGTCCCTCAGCTCCTCAGCTCACAGCGAGTGCTCTACCCTTTGAGCCACAGCGCCACTTCTGACCTTAGTTATTTTAATGAAGAGCAGTAAAGGAAGCCAATATAGAGAAACAAGGTATTAACTATGTTTATCTCTATAATAGAACTGTAATTTGCTTTTTTCCCTCACTCCTTTACAGTCTTGGGTAGTTTGCAAGCATTGTATGATTAACCTGAAGTTTTTCTTATATTTTTCATAAATGTCAAAGAAGCTTAGAAAACACACTGAGGTTTTAATATGAATTACTTTTGTATCGAGTATGAAAATATTCATTAAGACTCAAGTCCCTGACTGAAAAATATTGAAGTATTCTACCAAAGTAAAGCATTGAGTTAACAGGATCAAGTGATTATAGTTTGGTTTCTTTTTTTTTTTTTTTTGAATGATTCCATATGTTTTCTACAATAAGTATTTTTTAGGAATTTAAATGTAATAACTAAGCTTCTGGCTGATGATTATTAAGTGATGCTTGCTTTTCTGTTCCCTATCTTATAAAAGTATAGTTTGTGTCTCGGCTAGATATTCTCTAAGGGAACTTTCTAACTCTAAGATTCATTGATTTTCATCAGATATTTATTACTACTTCGTAAGTATTTAAAGCATAGCATTTTCTTAGTCAACTGCCCTACAGTCCAAGATTCATGAGGAATTCGAAGGTGTTTTTGGAAAGAAAAGCTGGTACAAATGTTTATTTTTTACTTGCACCATGAAATCCAGGCTGTGCCCCAACACGCCAGAGCATGGCATTTGGAAACATGGAAAGCAACACTGAAGCTGTTTCAATAGCCTGCCCCGTGGATGGGGGGGCGCTGTGTGGGGTTCATTTAGTCCTGAGCCGTGTCTGCAGATAGCCCAACCAGAGTCTATCCTGGTGTGTAAATGTTTACTGGGATTTCCTTCTGCAGGATGTCTGCTCTGCTTGTCTTCCCGCATGAGAGAGTGCAGATGTTCCTGAAAGCATCTCTGCGTGGATTGACTTGAAGCAAGATGCCGGCAGAGAAGGGGCAACGTGGACGGGAGCTGTCAGGCAGCCGGGCAGGGCTTTTCCAGGCTACTGCAAGCCCAGTTCTTCCCTAGGAAACACCATGGCTTCTGTTTTCTGTTGTAGCCAAGGTCAGAACTGTCTGGCACTCTTCCAATTGTCATCATTTCCATGGCCCTATAACAGAGACACTCCTGGAGCATCTGGGTGTTCATTCAAGTATCCATGTTGAGAGTCAGAGACCCGGATGTGGGAAAGGTAGGTCCAAGGACATAGAAAGATTCCACCAATCTGAGTGATTCTAAAATCTCCCCACATCAACTCCATAAGCACAACCCAAGATGCTCGTGATTTGACAAGACCGCCGCCTCCCTGAGAAGACTCGCCACCAGGCAGTATGGCAGTACGTGAGCAAATAGAATAGTGAAATGCTCACTCAGCCCTGAGGTGTTCTACTCTGAAAGACAGAAAGTACTGTGAAGTCACTAGTGATTGAGGATTTACAAGAGAAGGAGACAGCCTTGAGGACGTTGCTCTCAGGAGATGAGGTCAAAAAGAGAGCTCAGAACGAACATACATTATTGAGGTTAATATGCTGTAATGGAGGAGTGAACTTCATTACAATGAGAAATTCACACAAAGAAACTCAGACTCCAATGTAGACTAACACATCATGATCCAGTGAAAACACACTCGGGCAAATCTACATTCTATCTATCTATCTATCTATCTATCTGTAAATATCTACCTATTATTTATTATCTATCTACTTACCTACCACCTATCTACCATCTCTATCCACCTGTCTACCTATAATGTATCTTTTTGTCTGTTTTAAACTAGTCCAAATAAATGTTCCAATAAATGCAGAAACCTCTGGGCCACGTTCAAGTCACAAGTCAGGAATAGAATCTGTATGGATTAGCCTGAGGAGAAAACAGCAACAGCTACCACAGCAAGCAATCCTCCTATCTCATCTTTCTCCCCATTTCCCAGATGATCCAGCCTCATCAGGAGCTTAACTTAAGCTAAATACATGAATAAAGAACATGGGTGGAATAAGATAAGGTGGGTCTTAGAAGTTCAAATTTCAAACTGTGATTCACAGCCTCAGTCTTTTTTCTTTTCTTTTCTTTTTTGCCAACTAACTGCTAAAAATGAATGCACACAGCATAATTTAGAAAAGAGTCACAGATAGAAGTCCACATCCATCTCCTTGACATTGAATGACCTTGGTTCAGAATGGCTGGCTTGTCTGCTCCACAGTTTTCATCCTGTCCTCTGGGATGGGAAAGGACTGCTATGCGTGTGATGGTCAGCACATGGAAGCTGCTCATGTTGAGGAGGAAGGGAAAGAGGGTCACTGCCCTGTGACTCTGTGTAACAGGAGGAATAACAACTATGTGATGAGTCTTGTCACGTATGACGCAGGAATGCTTCTTGTCTTACCTCTTCTGAACTTTAGGGCAACTATCAAGGCAGTTAACATTTTTCTAATGAATAAATGAGAGGTTGAGTATCCTACTTATTTGCCAAAAATAATGCCTGGGCCTCAAAATTCTCTTGCCTTTGTTCCCAGAATGCTGGTGTGTGACAGGTGTGCACCATCATGCCCGGCTGGATTTATTTGATGCTCTGTGTCTGCTGCATTTATTAAATAGCTGAGATCAACTTTAGAGGAGAACCTTGAAATAGTTTTGCAGTAATTTTGAACTAGAAGAAATGCCAATGATACGTACTGCCTCTCTAGTTTTCAATTTCTAGGTTTAAAGTTCTTGTAAAAAGTAAGCCACTATAAACAAATCACTACCATTTTGCTTTATTTATTTATTTGATGTTGAAGTAGGCTGGAAAAGTCTTTAGATTTTTATTTTTATTTTTTTGTCTTTTCTTTTTTTTGGTACTGGGGATCGAACCCAGGACATTGCACTTGCTAGGCAAGTGCTTTGCCACTGAGCTACATCCCAGCCCAGTCTTCAGATTTTTTTTTTTGCCAGTTGTGGGGCCTGACCTCTGGGCCTGGGCACTGTTCCTCAGCTCTTCAGCTCAAGGCTAGCACTCTACTTCTGGCTTTTTCTGCTTATGTGGTGCTGAGGAATCGAACCGAGGGCCTCATGCATGCAAGGCAAGCACTCTACCACTGAGCCACCTTCCTAGCCCAGTCTTTAGATTTTTAAAGTTGATGGGACATTTATTCTCTGGCAAACTAGCTCTGCCTTCCTTATATTGTGTCCTGTGCTTCCAGGGTTTAAGGATGTATAAAGATCTTCGGAAATGAGACTGCAATCACTGGATTCTCCTTGTTCTAGTGAGTTCCCTGAACTCAGGTTCCTGGGCACAAGTGAAATAACAATCGCTTTGCAGATATTATGTCTGTTACAGAAACATATATATATATATATATATATATATATATATATATATATATATATGAATTTTTTAGTAATGTGTGTAGGGGAGATATTTATCTTGTATATACTTTGGTGGATTTTCATGAGCTAAACAGACCAATAGCACTCATCCAAAACAACGCATGCTGCCACCTGCGTACTCTGCAGTCCTGGCCTAGTGACTTCTTGTCACAAAACCAATCCCTATCCTGACTTCTAACAGCAGAGCTTGCGTTCCCCTCATTGTGTAATTAGTATTAAGGGGATCATGGGTACTCTTGTGTCTGACTTCTTTTTGCTGACTATTTTGTTGGCCAAACTCACTCTATCATTACGTGCACTTGTGGACTGTCCATTCTCACTGTATTATAACATTCCTTTGAATAAATATGCCACAATTTATTTATAGACCCCGCTTCTGGTTTGGGTCTGCTACAAACAGTGCTGCTATGCATCTTTGACTTGTCTTTTGGTAAACTCAGGTATGCACTTTGTTACATACCATACCTATGCATATACACCTAGAGAAGAATTTGCCGATCCCTCCCCCCCCCCCCCGCCATGTTTTCTAAGGTGATTGTGCAATTCACTCTACTCTCAGTGGTATAGAAAGAGTTGCTTCACACCACTGCCAACACTTAGCATACTACTCTACAGTGGATGTATTCACTTTGAATTGTGATTTAATTTTCCTGGGAGACTGATCAAGTTGAGAGTATGTAAGTGGATTTATTGACCATTTGCATATTCTCCTTCATGAAGTCTCCACTTCAACCCTTTTCCCCATTTCTCTCTTGAGTCATCTGCACCTTTCTGGCTGCTTTACTGAGCTTCTACATTCTGTAGGTAACTGTCTTTGAGATACAATCTTTCCCATGTTGTGGGTTACTCTTCTGTGCTCTCATGTTGTAGGAATCAATAATTTTCCAAAGCTGTGTGGCTTAGAATTAGGTATGATGGCGATTTGTTTTGTGGCTAGAAGTGAGCACAAGAAGCATCGAGTAGGTAGAAAGGTTTCAGGAGGTATTGATGATGTTACGGATTCTTAATTTTAATGAGACAAAGCCATAGGACAAGAATGATACCAGACTAAACATGAAAAGGAAGCCATTCCCATTCATGAACGGGAAAGCCATCAATATTCTCAGTAGTATTGACCTGCATACGAGACTTCTAATAGTCAGAATATCTAATTATCATTCTAAATATAATGTTGAAAAAACCAATGCTTATTCCAGATTATCATAGGAATGAGAAGGGTAATTTAAAAAATGTACAATCACCAAAGGATTCCCCCGTAAAAAAAAATTTCAACCATGTGAAAATCGCAGTAAAGGCACTGTATAAATTTTACCGTCAAAGTGACTCTAGCCACAGGCTTCTCCAGGAAACTGTTAGCCTCCTGAAAATAAAGAATCAGAACAATATCCACTTTCCAACAGCACAGGGTAGGTCTGGAAGGAAGGCACTATTTTACCTCTAAAATTCACCGAGAAGAATCACTCATTCTCTGGCATTGTACTATAGTCTGGTCAGTGATATTCTTATTTAAGGAAAAATCACAGTATGAGATAGGATTACCCCAGTGCTAGAATGAAATCTAGCATATAATCTATGCCAGGCAAAACAAAAAGGGATTGCAGTTCTCCATGTGATCACGTGAGTGAACAGACATATCATCCAGAAAAGGTGGGATTTTTACCTTGTGACATCTTGCAAATGAGGCACATTAAAAAAGCAATCTTGGCTCTAGAGTGATTTGGTGAAATGATTGTTTTCCTTATAAGGCAAAATAAGATCTTGTCATATGCAAACATTTTAGAACCTCAAACATGCTGTCTTACGGTAGAGCCACTACAGGCTGGGATGAAAACTGACTGCACTGTGGTCTGGAGGGAGCTTCTAGAAGTTCTTCCTCCTGTCTGGACATCAAGAACGATCCCGCTGTTTGGTACATCATCTGTCCAGCTGGCCTCTCAAGCTCCCCAACCAGAGGTGCTATGGCTGCTCACCCCCCCCCAACCCCTTGCGGGGGAAAGATGCCCTTCCCCAAATGCTGTGTGTATTCTTCCTGTGGTTCCATCATAGCTAATTACAGATAGCTGCAAAAGCCCCATTCAAAAACCAAGGAAAATTCTGTAAATTTCCTATACAAGTAAAAGCAAGAGATCAAAATGTTACTGTGTCAGACACTGAATAATTTAAGAGCTATCATGTGAGAAATGATACGCCTCTCTCAAGTAGGGAGAATCCATTCACCTTTATGCCCATCACTGGTCCCAGCACGTGGTCACATGCCTAGTATTACACAGTTTATGCCTCGTGGTCTAAATGAATGTCAATTTTAAGTTTTGAAATTTTAAGATTTGGGTTTAACAGATATTTTCTGTTCTCAGAATTTGGGGAATGGCTCTTTTAAGAAAGTAAATTCTTGGGGCTGGGAAGGTGGCTCAGTGGTAGAGCGCATGCCTTGCATGCCAGAGGCCCTGGGTTCGATTCCTCAGCACCACATAAGCAAAAAGAAAAAAGCCGGAAGTGACGCTGTGGCTCAAGTGGTAGAGCGCTAGCCTTGAGCTGAAGAGCTGAGGGACAGCGTTCAGGCCCAGAGTTCAGGCCCCATGACCGGACCCAAAAAAAAAAAAAAAAAAAAAAAAAAAAGAAAGTAAATTCTGGGGCTGGGAAGGTGGCTCAGTGGTAGAGCGCTTGCCTTGCATGCCTGAGGCCCTGGGTTCGATTCCTCAGCACCACATAAGCAAAAAGAAAAAAGCCAGAAGTGGCGCTGTGGCTCAAGTGGTAGAGCGTTAGCCTTGAGCTGAAGAGCTGAGGGACAGCGCCCAGACCCAGAGTTCAGGCCCCACGACCGGACCTCCCCCCTACAAAAAAAAGGAAGTAAATTCTTCTTTCTCTCTCTAGATGTGTTTCCTTTTCTTATATAAAGAGTGCTTGGGCCATTAAAAGGTTTGCAAGTAGAAGTCTCCCTCAAGAAAGGTATGGAGAGATAACTTCATGATAGCCTAGCATACTTTTCATGGTTAATTGTGGCCTAAAGATGATCTGTTTTATTTTGAAAAAAATTTCAGCATAAATTGTAAGCAACTGGAAAATTGGTTTTAAGCACATATGATTTCATAAATGTTTAGGATTGTGGTGTTATTTCCACGACTATGAGATTTCATAAACACCGTGGATAGAAACTCTTTGAGGCTTGATGTTTCTCAAAACTGAGGGCCTGATTAAATACCATCTTCTTTTCTAGCCACTATTTTAAATGCTTTGCTTTATTGGATTTTTGTATGGACATTTTACATGCACATCTGTACAAAGCATCAACTTTTCCCCCTATATATATGTGTATACCCATCTGTATACATACACTGTATAATATATACATACATGCATGCTATCTATTAAGGCAAATTGATATTACATGCCAAACCAGTCCTTTCTCATCATTCAGAATGCCTACGGCTCCAACAACCACATATACTTGCTTCTTTTGCATCGTGCCATATTAATTCTGTTTACTTATCCTTACCCTATAGTAGAATTAAAACGATGGAGGGAAATCTCTTTTTCATATTCGACTGCTGAAAAAGAAAAAAAAATTCCCATAGTCTGAGATATCTGTTTCTAATTTGTCTTTGGGGAAAGGAACGCCAAATAGTTTGCCTTGTTTCCCCCTTCAGACATTCGGAACCTCACTAAACTGCAGTCCAACCAGGATGCACACCCCAGCACGGGATTGTCCCCCTCAGGATCATAGTCAATAAATTTGATTAGTTTGTAAAGCATTCCAAGCCACCAGCCCACGAAGCAGGTTGAGCCAATCCCTTCGCCCACTTGCTGTGTCTTCTAGACCACCAGGGCTCTAGTTTGTATTTTTAAACCTGGGTTAAATTGTGGCATAACCACAAACCATTGTATGCTATTAACAGTGGGGCTCCAATGAATGACTGACAAACAAAATCTCAGCACACAAAGCCTCTCCATCTCAATGGTAAACACATGTTATTAATGAAACGTTTCTAACAGGCCCAGGCAGTCTGAAGCCTGTCTTGACTGACAAGACCGTATTTTGCTATATGGCCTAAACAAACAAAACCTTTAAAAATAGTTTATTAGAAGAATATGTCTTGGAGAGTCACAGAGGTATAATTTGCAGACGTGGGTTCTAAACTCAATGTCCTCTCCTCCTGGATTATGGTGTAATCTCTCTCCAAGGGTCATGGACAACATATTTTTATCACTTCCTTAAAAAAAAAAAAAGATCTTGAGGCTGGATTCAAACCCCTATTCAGCCTCAAAGAGAGCTGGCTTGATTCAAAATATCTAGGCAGAGAGGGAAATCTATTTCTGGTACCATTGTAAGGTTCACAAAGGTTCACAATCTGGTCCATTGGAGACCTGCTGTTCAATAGGATGCTAAATCAAGATCAGATGTGATTCACACTCAGCTCTCTCTAGGTTCGTGAGGTAGGTGAACAAAGACCTGTTCCATGCCCATTTGATGCCTTCATTTATCAGCCACCCTGGCTACCTAGTCTGTAGGCATCTGTGAAAATACACAGTGAATCTTTTGTGCAATTTCTCTCCCAACTCCATTTAACATAAAGGAATAGCAAACCCCAGACCAAATAAAACAACACTGGCATTGCATTTGAGATGTCTTTGAAACATTCCAGTGTTTTGGACCACCAAACTCGAACCCACGATGGTTGCATTTAGTTTTGATCAAATTGAGCAGTGCTGCCTCAAGCTGGTTTGCATTTTTCTCTTCAGCCTTACCCGAACCCTGTTAGAGCAAGCAGAAAATTACAGAAGTACCACGTATCCTTAATCTGCCCCATAGAGTCGTGAAGAAACAAAAGAGTTATACCACAATCATTCACACAGTTCAGAATATCATCTATTTCTAGAAGCCCATCAACAGTGCCTCTAACAACATCAAAGAGTCCAATCAAAGGTCAAAAACTAGCTGGGCACCGGTGGCTCATCATGCCCATAATTCTAGCTACTCGGGAGGCTGAGATCTGAGGATCATGGTTCTAAGCCAGCCCAGGCAGGAAAGTCCCTGAGGCTCTTATCTCCAATTAACCACCAGAAAACAGGAAGTGGAGCTGTGGCTCAGAATGGTAGAGTGCTCGCCTTGAGCTGAAGACTTCAGGGACAGCCCCCAGGCTCAGAGTTCAAGCCCCACCACCAAAAAAATAAACAAAACAACAAAAACCAAAAACACAAAACAAATTACACAAACCACATAACTGGACTCTAAATAATTCTTTTCCTTGACACCATGAGGAAATCTACTTTATATCCAATGACTTGACAAGTTAATACCATAGATACAGTGTAGAATTAAGGTGAGAAAATACTCTCTGAAACACTTTAAGGGAAAGGTTAGAGGAAGAAAGTTTAGAATCTACACCAAAGAACAAGCGTCTAAACAAACAGGTGTAATGGAGCTGCTCACACTTGGTCTCAATCTTTATTACCTGATGTTCACGGCTACCCTACCTACGCCTTAGTCTCAGCCAATATCACCTCTTTTTTTTTTTTTTTTGCCTTCTTCTTTTCCTAAGCATTTCATTTTCTCTGGAGGTGAACATCTAGGAACCTGAGTTCTGCTACCAGCACTTTAGCGCCGGAATCTTCCTCCTGTTCCCTGGTAGCCATTGACACCTGTGGTGTGCAAAACACACTCCACAACAGGCCTCTTCATCCTCCCCCAAACCTCACTCCCGGTTATCCCTCCTCTAAAGCCTTAGATGATTGAGAGGACTCAATAGCTAAAGATACTCTGTCAGCCAGGGGAATAACAATTAATTCAAACACTCCTGTACACATCACAGTGGTAGGATGGTGAAGAACGTGTCTTAAACATACGAATGGCATGTAGCTGGGCAGTGTAGCCATGGTTTCAGAGTGGAAGAAGGTTTCCGGTGACCTCATACTTCACCAAGCACCCCCTTTCCCCTCCCCCCCTTCACACCCCCCCCCTCCAGCCGTGGCTGAGTAGCTGCTTTACTCTAGTTAGCCATTAAATGCTACCTGGAGAGCACTGAGTCACTTCTTTCTGAATTCTTGGATTCCATGTGACACCAAGAATTTACTCACTTTTCCCTTGCTCAGGTGAAATAAATATATAAGATAATTCTCTGACGTTTGATTATGGAAGCTTGGTCTATTTTGATTCTATTTGACAACTGGGTAGAGAACATGAGTGAAACCTGTAATCCATTTCTTATGATGGAAAGTTAAACTACTTTGGAATTTTATAGGGAGTTAAAGCCCCAAATTTTAAGTGATAAACAATAAGATAATAATGTAATTGTAAACCATGTCTCTTTGGCTTTGTACTCATATACCATATATTTTCAGGGTGAATTACAGCTATATTGTTTAAACTTGGTAATTATATTATTTGTAACACATTTCATGAAAGAATCCTATTTTAATGATAACTAGTTATAACTTGTTTGACTAGTACATTCATGTTACAATGTACTTATTATATATTATATTAAAACATTATATTATAATGTTACATGTACCCCTGTGGACACACATGTATATATACATATATATACATACATATGTGTATATACAACGTATTATATATACATATATTATAAATAGATATATGGTGACTAGAAGAATCATATCTCCTTGTTCTTTTAAACTTGATGAATTTGAAAATTTCAGGATACAAAAAAGCTACTGTATCATCTTCAGGATTGGGAATCTGGCCATAGCAGAACATTCATGTGCATTTCGCACCTTACTTTTTCAGCTGGCAAGTGTTCTACCAAACTCACATCTTGAAGTTTTAGAAGATGAGGCAAATGTCCTTCATGCTTTAGATATTGCCATAAATAAGGCTACTGCATCACTGTCATGACCTTCAGCATTTATTAAACATTGTGCTAGGTACGACACACACACACACACACACACACACACACACACACACACACACAATGGAATAGGATACTTCTGCCTGAGCCAGTGGCCAATAGTTCTTACGAATGTGCCTCCTTGTTTTCAGAGCACACAGCATCTTCAGTTTCCTTTACCAAATCCCATCTAGCAGAATGAAAGTGGGAATTTGTCCCTAGTTCAGACCTGCTCTACAAAGATAGCCCATTATGATTCTTTCTCTTTCCCACCTGTCATGTGAACGAACAGAACCCTACAGACCTAGTAGGAAAAGGAATCACAAGGAGAAAGGAGCTTGGGCTCTTGAATGGCTGTGTAGAATGAAGATTCTTCCCACTGCTATGAGCTTACCAAAGATTGTGATTAATAAGAAATTAATTACATTGTGTTAGGCTGGCAAGATGCTCTAATGGCTTATGAGACATTAGTCAACAAGTTTGTGTCAGACTTATTATAGAACAACCTCAAACTTAATGGCTTAAGACAAAAGCTATCCTATAGGTTGGAGGTGTGGACAGGGCTCAGCTAGAATGGCTCATCTTTGTTCCTCAAGGTTAGGGTCACTCTTGAATCTGATGTCACTTGGCAAATTGTGCCCTCTGACATCAGAAAACTCAGTGCTGGTGTTTGCTGAGCCTTTAGTCTAGACTTCTTCAAAAGGAAATGTCATATTTATAAGCTTTTGTTTTTGTGGGGGGGCGCTGGTCATGGGGTTTGAACTCTGGGCCTGGGTGCTGTCCCTCAGATCTTCAGCCCAAGGCGAATGCTCTACCACTTGAGCCACAGGGCCACTTCTGATTTTCTGGTGGTTAATTGGAGACAAGAATCTCACAGACTTTCCTGCCCGGACTGGCTTGGAGCTGCGATCCAGCTACTCAGTAGCCTCCTGAGTAGCTAGAATTACAGCTGTGAGCCACCGGTACCTGGCTCATAAGCATTTTTGCATCCTTAAATTCATCCCATTTACCAGTGTCCCACTGGATCAAATCACAGACTCAAGAAGCTTTGAGCCTATACAGAGGTTACTGGGTGAGTATTTGCATAGAGAGAAGCATGATTCATTTGGTCAGAGTTTTAACCATTATCACACCAATCTTGATGAATGCACTGCCCATAATAGGCTCAGAATTAAAAGAGGGAGAGACATGTGAATAAATAATTGCAACACTCTATGAGAAAGAACTAAAGCATGAAAAATGTGCCTTCCACGAATGGGCTTTGCAGGGCTAACATCATACAAAAAACACCCAAGGTGGTCTCAGGACCACGTGCATGGGCTATGAAGGATTTTGTTCCTCTCTTACTTAGGGCTATTTGTGAGGTGGGTGGGGATAAGCTTGGGGAACCTGGGATGCAGAGAATGGCCCAGTTTTGTTGCTAGCCCTGGGAGCCAGGACATGCAACAGAATAACACATTTAAAGTCTCATAGAGTTTAATTGGTGAAGAATTTGACCCAGCACGGCATTCACGGTGCCTGACGCTTTGGCTAAAGACAGTCAAAGGCTGGAGGTGGGCTGTAATTCTGCAAAGACTCATCTGCTCTAGAGAGTTTGCTGGTGTGGCTTGAAGATTGCCCTCTCTCCTGTGATTTATCTGTGTGGTTGGGCTTCCTCAGAACATGGCGGCCACAGTGAAGTCGGAATCTCGCCGCAAGAGGCCTTATTTAGGAAAATAGGATGTGAGCCTGCATCACTTTTTATGGCCCAGTTCTTCCGAGTCAAAGTCACTCCTGTCATTGTTTGAAGAGTTAAAGCAACGTGCAGATTCAAGCAGGAAGAAATGGGGCATAAATTTCAAGCCATGTCTTCAAAACACCAAGCTCTCTCTCATAGCTTATCTGTGTTGTTTTCCCTTTCAACCTGAGGATTTTGTTTGTCCTTAGTCTGAGGCCCAGGGTGAGGAATATTTGCTTTGACTCACGATGTCTTCTTCAAAAATATTTTATCCCGGCTGCGAGTCCTTTCCGTGTACTGAGAGGCTGAGTGTTTGGAAACTCAAAAGCCAGAAAGAGTCAGAAAGAACACCCTGCCTCTGATTGTCACATTCCTTCCCGGAGGCTAACACGTTCTGCAGAAATGCCTCTCTACCTGAAGGGGTGGGGGACCAGTGGGATAAAGAAATAGTGTGTGTGTGTGGCAGGCTGAGGGCCAGGGAACACTCATATTACTCACGACACTTTATTTTATGTATTTAACATTTAAATGTCACTCCACTAAAAGTGTAACAAAACAGAAAATATTGTTGCTCTACTTTGATAATTTTGGTAAATAATCTTTTTATTCCTGTTTGCAGTGACTTGATTTTAAGGCTCTCTTGCTTGTATTCTCCCTCCCTCCTCTCTTTTCCTCTCCTCTTTCTCCTTCTCCACATGCCTCTCTTCTCTCTCCCTCCTCTTCCCCCCTCTCGTTCCCTCCTCTCTCTCTGAGTCTTTCTCCCTCCCCTCTTCTCGGGTTCTAACTCTCTTTTTCTCTCAACTCTTTCTCTTCATTCCCTATTCAGCTTTAGTCTTCTTTCTTTGTTTAAATCCGGAAGTATTAAATGCACAAAGTCGAATATTTCATTGTAATAGTTCCGTGTATTCATGCAAATGCACTTAGATATGTTCACTCCCTCTATTACTCTTCCTCTCTTTCTTATTATTCTTTACAATTTTCTCAGTTATACCTTGGGAACATTCTAGTCATTTCAGGGTCTGGGTCTTTGAAGTAGACTAATATTATCTTTCAGATTATATCCAATCTAACCTGGAGCTCCTTCTGCTTTTCGCCTACCAATACATGATCAATTGTCTCATCGTTTTGCTATCTGCATACCACACAAGCAAGAGATATAATCCTGTGTAGTGAAAAGTGAGTTTTTCAGCAAATCCTTAGAACTCTGCATAAAATCACACCATTGATTGACAGACTAAGAAGATGAAGCTGCCTCCCTTTGGGACCCTTTAAATCAGGAAAAGAAGACGGTCTGGGATATGGACACAGCAGAGGTGTGGGAGTCGCTCGTGTCTAACACCTTGACTTTGGAGCCGCCCATCTGCCTCCAGTACAGTTGTTTCCCGTGTTCACACTTCCTCTGTGATTTAAGTCCACAAATATTTCTGAATCAATTACAACTATTGGAGTGTTTAAATTTTGTCAACCAGGTCCACTTGGAATGGTGGCTTCTTAAGAGGCAATTAGGAGGAAAACGCTAACCACATCAAGTCAGGATGCTCTGGGGGAGGGAGAATTGGGTGTTGTGGGTGTAACCAATTCTATTTACTAGCAAGAGGGCACAAAAACCTGTACTGTGTAGACAAGCAATGAGACCAAAGGGCAAATCCCTGACATGAGCTTCAGAGACAACCGGACATTGGCTTCAGGACTGGAAGAGTAAGCACACTAGGTCGCTGCTGGTTGGAATATACACAGCACCCATGGAAGGTGCTAGGTGGCCAGAGGGGCTGAGGAATTGCTTGATATTAGGACCACCAATGTCCGCTTGTCAGCTAAAACTAGCCTCAGAAAATGATGCCAGAAGGATCTTATATCAGAAAAGAACTATTTGGCTTTAAACGTTAATTTCACACCTTCAGCACTAGCTACTCAGAAAGCTAGATCTGAGGATCACAGTTCAAAGCCAGCGCAAGTAGGAAAGTCTGTGAGACTTTTATGCCCAAGAAACTACTAAAAAGCTAGAAGTAGAGCTGTGGCTCAGATATTAGAACGCTAGCCTTGAGCAAAAGAAGCTCAGAGACAGCACCCTGAGTTCAAACATCAGAACTGGCATCACACACACACACACACACACACACACACACACACACACACACACACACGTATCAAGTGGAAGTTTATTGATGACTAATGTGTACTTACATCTCCCTTAGACAATTCAGACCTGCAAAGAGATGGGTGGCCTACAAGACAAGTGGCCCGCGAGCACTTCATGTTGAGCTTTTGTATGTGTGCATCAGAGCTGAATGAAATCCTGGCACCTACTAGCAATGTGGGAAGCTAAAGTGTCCGAGGCTTTCATTATTCAATAGCCATTGTTCTTGTAAGCTCCAACAGGACTTTGAGGAAGCTCTAGCCTGAGTCAGACTCAAAATAAGGATGAAAAATAAGTGTTTGAAACTGGCTTGCAAGCAAGAAGCCGAGTACGGATACATTTTTAACGTCTGACTTTAAGAGAAACATAGGTCATAATTGCACGAAGTGTTGAGTTTCATACTTGATTACGTCAGAAGTTTCCTTCCAGCCGGGTTTGGTAGCAGATTCGTGGTGCCAGCGTAGCAGTGTGTGCGCCCTGTCACCAGTCTTTTCCCTGGCTGGAAATGTAGGAACTCTTCACCCTGGACAAAGTACTTCACATCCCTAGGTCAAGAAGAGACGAAGGCACTCAAGGACATTCCCTGCTGTTCGCATTTGACTTTACAGAGTTGAGGGATTCTGAGTACAGTTAAGCTACTTGTCCCCTTGTCAAACACTGAGTCACTTGGCTGGGAATAGCCTGGCATTCCTTGTCTCCTGCCCTGGGACTGTCCCTGTTCCAGCGCTTTCTAGAATATACCGGCAAGTCTGGCAATGTCTAAGGAAAGGGCTTTGCTGTCAGTGCCACCCACGGAGAGGCACCCGTGACTCTTGAGCAACCACACGTATTCCCAGCCTTCACGTCAGCTGAGCTCCCCAGCCCCTGCCATGGCACCACCTCAGATCATTCTACAAGCAAGAACAGGACGAAGTAGTAATCCCTTGCCACGAGCAAATGTCTCCTCAGACTCTGAGCATGCTCCTGGGAGGGGGGGGTTGGATTAGGGGGTTCAGAGCATTCGTCTGAGCGGTGGGGCTAATTTGCATAAGATGGTTGGTTAAGGGCAGGCCACGTTGCAAAGGCTGCTGGGTGACATCCAACACATTGATCGGATCCTAGGGCCTCTGGAAGCTTCTAGGAAAAGGTAAACACACAGCGTCCATGGGCTTGGGTCAGGATGACACAGAACAGAACCCTGGCTCACAGACCTAGAATGAATTCTCCAGGGCTGTTCATGAAGACGGTCAGCTGCTGCCCTCACCGCCCCCTGAGATGCCTTCAGCCACGTTCAAGAGCTCAGACGCCGCGGAGACAACAGCTCGAGCTGCTCCACGTAGAGCACGAGTGACATGCACGGCACGGTGGAGAGGCATGGCCCCAGACAGCCCCCTCAGGGCGGGATGAAGCTCTTGCAGAGACTGTGCATGGAGCTCTGGTCTTTTAAACATTATTATTGTATTTATGATCATTATTTTTTATTTTTTTGGTCAGTTGTGGAGCCTGAACTCTGGGCCCTCAGCTCTTCAGCTCAAGGTGAGTGCCACTTGAGCCACAGCACCACTTCCAGGTTTTTCTGCTTCTGTGGTGCTGAGGAATCAAACCTAGGGCCTCATGCATGCAAGGCAAGCACTCTACCACGGAGCCACCTTCCCAGCCCTTATTATTTTTTTCTAAACAAGGATCCTTAAGGAGTTGTACAAAGGGGATTCAGCTGAACAGGCCTGTTTATGAGTACAAAGCATTTTTATCCACATCACCCCTTTCCTAACTCTCCCCCAGCTCTCCCCACCCCACCCACCCTCTGTGGGGTGCTGGTCTGTCAGCCGCCATAATCCTGGGATCCTGAGGAAGTGGACACAGAGGGATCCTCCAATCAACCCACTCCTGGGTGAGATGCAATATTGCCTCCTTAGAAGCTCTCTCTCTCTCTGTCTGTCTGTCTGTCTGTCTCTCCCTCTTTCTCTCTCTGCCCATCTGTTAAAACCCCAAACAGCTCTGAGCTGTGCCATAATTCATCCTGGCTTGATGCTGGCCTCTCAATAGCAGTGTATCCTAACTGTGAATCTTAGTAGATTTTGCTCACCAAGCCTCAGCCGCTGAGGGTCTAGTAATTGAGGTCCAAGAGGCCTATGATTTGGTCTTAGCTAAATAACATGAGGATAATTTGTCTATGTCATGGTTGCTCATTTATATGATGGGAATAATGAAATTTATCTCAGAGAGTGAAGAAGATTAAATGAGATGGTCTATGTCGTTGTCAGCGTTTCCATGACTCGGTGAGATAATAAACATAGAAAGAGAGAAAATTTAGTTGGCTCATGTGTTAGTAGGTTTCCACCTGTGATTGGACAGACTCATTGCTTTTAGGCCTCTCCTGTGTGTGTGTGTGTGTGTGTGTGTGTGTGTGTGTGTGTGTGTTGCACAGGATGACAAGAGCACACACACAGCATAGCAAATCATTTACTCCAAGGCTGGGACACAAAAAAGAATGAAGGAGGAGACTGAAATCTCATTCTCTCCTCCAATGGCATGCTCCCAACCACTGGAGACACCCCACAAGGCCTCTTAAAGGCCCCAGCATATCCAGTAGCTCCAAGTGCTGTCTGCTGACCTAGCCTTCAACACATGGGCTTCACGGTCACTTGTTCTTATCATGGTGGTATAGAATGTACTCAGTACAGATTCATAAAGGCTGCTTAAGGAAGTTAAAGCAATTCAAACAGACAAATGTGGAGAAGTTTAGCAATGCTGTTGCCTTTTGCTTCATTTTCTCCCACATTGGGTTGATTTTTTTTTTTTTGGGTCAGAGACTGAAAGAGCATTCAGATATCTTTCAGATGACCTTCAGAACTGTGTTAAAAAGAGGCTATGTTGGTGGAGTATGATAGCATTTCTGATAAGTCTAAAGTGTCTTACTGGAGATACTTTAGACTTAAAGTTTTCTACGTGCGTGCTGAGCAGATGCAGAATAAATTAATCTGCAGAAAGCAAGAATCATGAGCATACTCAATGCAGAGCATTCTTAGACATGTATAGTCACAATCCCACAGTACACTAGCCGCCCAGAACAGAGCCAGTCATGTGTTGTCTCTCAGTGGTTAGACACTCTATCTAGGACTCTATATAGGATCTTGCATTGAAATTGCGAGCAAGTAGTTAGCTCGCTTGCTCAGAAAGAAGCACTCAGGATCTGCACAAAGCATTCGTCAACGTGGCTTTCATCAAATATTCCATCTCATCATCTTTGACTCCTAATTACCAGTTAGAACTATGTCGCCAGTGAGGAATCCCAGCATGCATAGCTTTTCTTTATCATATATTCACTAGAAAAACAGCTATCAGAAAAAGACATTTCCTAGCAGGGAAAAAAGGGTGGCAAAAGCAGCGCACATCTGCTGCCGCTTGCAAAAAGCAAACCTTTTGGTGTTTGTGCTTGAGAAAGCTTTGAGTTTAAATGCATGTGGATCACAAACGTAGTTAGGGGATTCTTTGCTCAATGAGCTATGGTGGACTTTAAACACATGGGATGTATTTCTGCATGTTAATATCCACGAGGCAGGAAAAAGACACTCTCCACAATATCTCAGTGTTTACTAGGCTGGAAATTATACTAATATCTCCTCTCATTTTCTCTGTGTGTGTGTCTTTTAGTTCTTAAATTAATCTTCACAGCCCATTCAGGATGAGTTGTGATCCAACACTAGAAGAGATGAAATGACAAATAAAAATGAGAGATAGGTGCTGGTAGCTCAGGCCTATAAATCCTTGCTAATCAGGAGGCTGAGATCTGAGGATCATAGTTCAAAGCCAACCTAGGCAGGGAAGTCTGTGACACTCTTATCTCCAATGAAACACCAGAAAACCAGAAGTGGAGCTGTGGCTCAAAGTGCTAGAGCGTTTGCCTTGAGCAAAAAGAGCTCAGGGGCAGCGCCCAGGCCCGCCCGGAGTTCTTTTAAACCCACGTGTGGTGTGGGGTGCACAGCCCTGCAATCATGCTCAGGCCTCGCCCAAGGTCATCCTCGGAGGAAGGCCGGGCATGTGGGCTCAGTGCTGAGCAGAAGATGAAATGAGAAGAAGATGAAATACAAGTTCTGCAGGAGGTTCTCACATCCTCATTTGTGCCTTGGTGTGTGCACCCCAAATTTTACTTCCTTTAGAGAGCTATATAAGGTTCTCCATGTCATCTTTTTTCTATCCTGCCCCATCTTTCTTTGCAATGCAAACTATCATTGCAGCACAGAGTTCTAGGGGCTTGGGGTCATTTAGCCAAATGTAGCTTCTTGTCCGGACCCTTCCTTTCTTGTCTCCTCCTCTCCTTGACTGATCGGTGACATCCATCGTGAATACTCAGATGTTAATAATGAATGTATTCTGATGTTTCAGTAACTTATCTAGCCTAGAAATGGCTACAATGACTATTATCTCAATTTCCCAGTGATTTAGGTAACCTACAACATTTGTGGAGTTTTGAAATAAATCTCAAACTGACATGGCCTCAAGTCTTCAGTAGAATTGTAATATTTCCTTTGTTCCTGTAAGATTTTTTTTCCTTTTTGAGACAGTCTAATTATGTGGGCCAGGTTGTCCTAGAACATGTGATCCCAGAGTGCCAGGATCACAGATGTGTGCCACTGCACGTGGCTTTTCCTATCATTTTATATTAGAGGTTATTTTTTTAAACAACTATAAAATAGTTTCCATTTATAACACCTTAAGAATGTTTAGTCACAATGAAGTGCTTTGAAAAAAAAACAAACCTCTTACTTTTACCCACATAAAATTCTCAAAGAACCCCTAGCGTTTAAACTACTTATGTATTGTTAGCACACGTGTACAAACCAATGCCTCCAAGTGATGACATGTATTGAGTATGGTGAGGTTGATTTCAGACGACCAGAGTGTGAGCAAAGGTGTATGAATGGAATGGATTGGAGCCAATCGGTAGTGCATGAGCGTGAACATATGACTCAGCTCTTCTGGATGTTGTGAACGTGCCTGGACCTGGAGAAAAAAATTATCTACCATCCCTGCCTTGCTGGGCTGCGATGAAGGCCACCTGGTGTGAAAATTCAGTGCAGAATACAGTGATGCCCATTTTTCTGTATCTGTCCATCCAGTATCACACAGCCAGCTAACCTGGTCTCTTAGCATTCAGCATGCTCCTTGGCGGGTTTTCTTGCATCTCTTCTCCTGTGTCTTCTTTGGTACCTACCTTTTCTACCAGGCTTTCTTAGTAGTGTTGGTTTCTCAGAAAGCAGATGTAAGTTTGTAACATGTAATTCAGGCAGTGATCTGCGTAAGCAAAGTTGAGTGGCTGGACCACTGAGACAGGGTGAGGGGAGACCAAAGGTAAAATGGCCACTCTCCTATGCAATGGGTCCTAGAGTCTGCAGGAGTTCTATGAACACTTAGAAACGCCTCTATTTGTTTTTCATTTATTTTATCTTTTGGAAATATTATGTTTTTATTATCTGTCAGTACTTGTACACAGGAGTTACCATTGAACAAATCAGTTTATAAGTGTAATGTGCGATGCCTTTTAGAAAGGTGAAGAAAGAGGAAGCGTTTATCCGTGACATCTGGGCCTTCCAGTGGTGGGCTGCTGGGAGGAACTTCTGTGAACCTCCAGGTTACACTTGCAGGAGTGCTGAGCAGCTTCCTAGTGTGTCTAGGCAGTGTCCTACGCTGGTGGATGATGGGTGGCCTTCTCATGCTGCAAGATGTAGAAAGGCAAGTGGGATTAGTCACTAAGTGGACAAAAGTGGGTGCGAAAGAGATGCAAATATAGAGACATCTGAATTTTGGGGATTCCTAGGCTGCCAATGTCTTCCTTTTTCTCAGTGATCACATCTGCTTTCGTGGTTGAAATGATCATCTAGAAGTGTAAAATTCTGACATTTATATTAACTCAGATTGTATTCCTTTAAAAAATCGTTTGTGGTGGTTCTGGGGACTGAGCTTCTCACATGTTTTAGTCAAGTGTTCCACCACTTGAGCTAGGCCTTGGCCCCTTTGGGAGTTTTGTTTGGCTTTCAACAGGGTCTCATGATCATTTTACCTAGGCTGGTCTCAACCTCATGATCCTCCTATCTCTCCCTCCTGAGTAGCTGGGATTGAACACATGTACCCCTAGACATCTCTGATCACATCTTTGAATTCCGTTTTTATTCATTCTCTTCTTTTCAATGTTAGAATATTCTGCCTGCATGAACCTAAGTCTCAGAGAGTATGAAGTTCTTGGATGCTCTTACATAAGCATACCACAAAAATTTGATTCATTTAAATTTAAAAAAAATTTAAAATTCTTGCTTTTTCCTTCCAAACCGGCTCTCTTCCTAGTCTCCAGCAACTTGGACAACAGCATTTTCAATCGTCACAAAGCACTGCAGAGCATAATTGACTTAAATAAGAATTTGTTATTTCAGAGTTGAGAGCGGGTCTCTCTGTCTTTGCCATCACGCCTCTCATCAGATTCACCACAGTATTTTGCTTGGAGTTTTACTCCTCAAATGGTGTTTCCTCATGTCTACTCTTATTTCTTTCTAGTGCATTTTTCAGAGAGTGGTGGATTAGATGTTGTGAAAATGATCACGCATGTGACTCTGGAGATTCTCCATTCATGCTTTATCAACGTGAGCGCAAAACCCACATCCGTATTCAGGCCCACGGGACTTCTCTGCCCATTTCTGTGACCCCCACTTGTCATTTCTCCATAACTCCTCGTAGTGCAGAACTCTGCAGCCCGCTGGTCCACACGCGCTGTTCACGGCTACATTGCATCCACCCTCTGTCTCCCACTGTGACTGAAATGTAAAATCAGCTTAGATTTCAGGGAGATCCTCCCTAGCTCTTCGGCTAAAATACCCTCCGCCCTCTCCTCTGCTCTCGAGCCCCACATCCTGTTTCTAATGCTTATTCATCTTCATTATTTGAAATGGGTTTGTGGTAGGAGAGATCATAACTATTTCGCCTATTCATGTCTATCCACAGACACTGATCAGAGCAGTTTTTAAACAATTGTTGAACACAGGGCTACTATACCAAAAAAACAAAAAAAAAGTACTTTCTGTTGTCATAGTTTTCAACAGAAAACAGTATGGTATCTTTGTGTCAAAGTTTTCCCCAAGTTATGAATGGCTGTTTATCAAAGAATGAAGACAAAAAATTCTCCTAAAGGAAATAAAGTACAGGTCACTGTCTGCCTAGCTATAAACTCAATGGAATGAGATACAAGCAACCAGAAAGATAACAAATACAAACAGAGAGAAACAAACAAAAAATCATTTCAAAGGAGGCCAAGGGAGCGCACGAAGCATGTTGTTGTAAGTGAAAATGCCAACAGCAGAGCTTGCACTATGGTTCAGGAGTTCAAGTCAAACTGAAAAATACATGGCTTTACATGTAATGTTTGGCTTTCTAGGTCATTAATCTAGTGACAGTGACAAAAACATAAAGATAAAGTTAACGTCTCTGAAAAGTTCATTGTCCTTGTGCTGTACCCTAAACACGATTAATCAAACACAATCTTTCTTATAAAACAATTTTTTATTCTATCAAGCGGAAGCTCCTTAGATACAGAGGTGCTGAAGTATTCATGCAATGCGTCCGCACCACAGGCCACCCTCCCTGTGTGCCCATTCAGTCCTTCTAAAAATGGCTTTCCCTGTGTAACTGAAACTCCTTTTTCAGGAAAACCAATAAAGGAGTTTTTTCCTTCAAAATCCAATTGGGGATTGGCACTGATGGATCACACCTGTAATCCTAACTCCTGAGGAGGCTGAGATCTGAAGATTGTGATTAGGAGCCAGCCTGGACAGGAACGTCTGTGAGACTCTTCTCTCCAATTAATTAACAAAAAGATGGAAGTGAAGCTGTGCCTCAAGTGGTAGAGCTCCAGCCTTGAGTATAAAAATTTACAGATTGTACCCAGGCAGGCCCTGAGTTCAAGCCCAGGGCTGCCAACACACACACACACACACACACACACACACACACACACACACACACACACACACACACACAATTGGGGGTTGAGAATGAAGAAGGGGATAATAAGATGCATTGTATTCACAAACTGACATGCTGAATTGAAACTCCTGTACAACAACCTAAAGATAATTTTAAAAAATCCAGAATTGTTTCTAGAATAGGGGGAGTGAGGTAAGAGAGGGAGGTGGAAGGGGAGAGGTTGGGCAGGACACATGGTATACATGGGTGGACATTTCACAGTGAAATCCCTCCTCGTATAATTACCGGATGTTAATAAAAAAATCCAACTCTCATGCACGTGCGGTCCAGGGGTATAAAAACTAGTGGTACTGAAATGTTAGCTCCTCTTTCTATCTTCTGTCTCCTCCTTATTCCTCTGGCATTAAAAAAATAAGCATAATGACCAATTTCAGTTCTTCTTTGTGCAGTGTTCCTTTCTACGCTGTTCAGCCAACCTCGGGGATGAAGGAGGGAGGAATGAAGAGAATCTGGAGGGTTTGCTGTCAGCTGGGGAGGAGGGGGCCGAGGCCTACTTTGAGAATATGGGATGTTAGCCGGGTGCTGGTGGCTCACGCCTGTAATCCTAGCTACTCAGGAGGCTGAGATCTGAGGATCGCGGTTCAAAGCCAGCCCGGGCAAGAAAGACCATGAGACTCCTATCTCCAATAAACCACCAGAAAACCGGAAGTGGCACTGTAGCTCAAGTGGTAGAGTGCTAGCCTTGAGCTGAAGAGCTGAGGGACAGCGCCCAGGCCCAGAGTTCAAGCCCCACAACCGACCAAAAAAAAAAAAAAAAAAAAAAAAAGAGAGAATATGGGACGTGGCCTCTCACTTGGAAGAAACAAACTTTCAAAAAGTTACCTTCCCAGTGTCAGCTGGGACCCAACTCCTTGAAATGAACACATAATTTTTTAGAAGGCGATGAAAGAAACAGTAACAAGAAAATTGAATTTTGGTACTTTGTCCTATAAAACATCTCTGGAAAACCCTTACTTCCTATCCAAGACAATCTAGCCTAATGACCACACAAATGCTTCATTAAGTAAAGAAACACATTCTATACCATTAAGTGGAGGTACAAATACCTTATCGTAATAGGTTGCCATTCCAACACAATTTTTCCCCCATCCATTTTGGAATTATTGATTGAATGGGACCTTACACGCAGGCAGGGAGATTGTTGGTCACATACACGTTACTATGGTGATATTTTTGCAGGGTAGTGTCTGCCAGGAACATGGTGTAATTCTGGCTAATTTCAGCGCAAATTGAATGTTGTTGTGACAAAACAGAAATGTCTCTAGGTCACATGAGCATGTTTTTTTTTTTTCTTCACTGGGAAATTAGATTATTCTTCATTGGAAACATCAGTAAGAAGGCATGACCACACAGCATCATAAATCTTTCTGATGTGAGAAATGGAAAAATGCACTCTTGTAATGTAATCATTATTAGCAAGTGTGCTACATTCTCAGAATACCAGTTTGCAACGAGGAAACAACTCAGGACTTTCACCCTTCTAACTACTACTCTAACAAGTCCTCATGGCAGTTCCAGCAAGGAGATGATGAGGGGCCAGCCCCCCAGAGAGCAGTACCAGCGCCCGACTTCTTTAAATAACAAGATCTGAGCATGTCTCAGAAATGCATCCTTAGCTGGTGCCGGTGGCTCACCCCTGTAATCCTAGCTACTCAGGAGGCTGAGATCTGAGGATTGCGGTTCAAAGCCAGCGCAGGAAAGTCCAAGAGACTCTTATCTCCAATAAACCACCAGAAAACCGGAAGTGGCACTGTAGCTCAAGTGGTACAGCTCTCGCCTTGAGCTGAAGAGCTGAGGGACGGCGCTCAGGCCCAGAGTTCAAGCCCCACGACGACCACCACCACCAATAAAAACAACAAAAAGAAATGCATCCTTTAATTCAGTTTAGGAGTCCATGATAATCCCAGAAGTTTTGGTGTGGTGACACCTTTAAAATAAATTTCCGAGAGCCGATAAACTTTGGGTACATACTAAAAATGCCTAAGTTTGGGACATATATTAAATTATCTACAAAAATAAGGTAGCTATGAATTTAGATACTTAACATTAAAACTTGTAATATGTGAACTTTGTTTTAATGAGTAGAATGAAAACTAGTTTTGATCAAAATTCTTTCTGTATTCAGTGGTCTGGTAGGCTTCTTATCTTCAAGGATGAAAGGTACTTTATTCAATTTTCTTTTTTAGGACATATATGTAGCGTATATATATATATATATATATATATATATATATATATACACACATATAGACACACATATACATATGTATGTGTATATACCTATATACACACACACACACACACACACACACACACATACACACACATACACAGGCCCATACCGATGTGTATGTCCTTAGAGCAAAACCTTCTCTGAGCAGAATTTGTGGAAACGAGGACTGTATATATTTTGTAGAGATGTGCACTTACAGATTGTACTTTCATTTTATTTTAATGATTCTTTCCATTTTTCAGCATTTCCTCCCATATAGTTAAATGGGATTTCTTCCTGAATTTTATTTACAATCGTCAGTTCCGTGATTTTCAATCTCCTCAATTAAAAGTAGTTTACACAAAAGTGAATGAGCCAGGCCTGCTTCCAAGAATTGACAAGACAGATTCATCTGCTCCCCACAGAGCTTTGATCTGTGACTGCTTCCATGGGATGTCACAGAACTAAGGAGTTATTGTCAGTGAATTGCCAAGAAGTTTGCTTGACTCTGCAGCCAGGACAGAGAGAAGAAATGATGATGCATGCTGCCATTTCTTCACAGCAAGGAGGCCAGGGAGCAGGCAGAGCTTCACCTGTGCGCATCTGGAGATGCTGAGCTTTCTGTTCAGGTGTGTTGGCTGGGGCCCCGCCCCTGGGAGGATGTCTTGTGGAATGTCAGAAGTAAACTTTGGTTGTAAGGGAAGTGTCTCCAGAATGATCAACATATTGCTGCTTTAAAAATTCTGTACACCCAAGATCTATCCTTCCTAGGGTAGCCTAGAGAAGCAAGTGACCCCTTCAAGAGCTCTTTGTGTCTCAGTGGTGTACTGTGTGTGTGTGTGTGTGTGTGTGTGTGTGTGTGTGTGTGTGTGTGTGTGTGTGTAGTGGGGAAGAGGGGGAAGGGAAAATGGAGGGTGAATGCATTGGAATTATTGTGTCTGACCTTCATAGAAGCTGGGTATTGAACTGCCCTGAAGTTACACTTGTGTTGAACCTTTATAAGCACACGGACATGTGCTGTCAGATGTGTCAGGTGTGTGTGTTGGAGGGAGGGAAGGTGTGCTCCCAATCTCCTCCTCTCCAAGTATCTAGAATTATAGGTGTGAACCACGGGGCCTGGCAAAACACCTTCATGATATGACCCTTTTGTTTCCCTCTTTGAAATGTTCTCAGTCTCCTAAACTTGATCTATACTTATCAAAAGATTTTTAAAAAGGAAATAATTGAACTGTTGGTCTACAAACAAGCTGTACTTGCGAAGGGTACCTGTTGAGTATACAGAATTTTATAAGCAACAATAAACTTCACTTCTGACACCCCAAGGAGACCCATCAAGTGATGAGACACCCGAAGCACAGCGACGGAACACAAGGGAGCCGAAAACTAGGCATTGCGAGACTCACACAGGTGAGAAAGTTGTGGCTTCTTCACTCCCTCTGCTGAAGTAATCACCTGCCATTGTTTGCAGGTCTAATGTCTCCCAAAGACCCACATATTAAGAGTTCCAGTCCCCAGCCTGCTGCTCTGAGGAAATGTTGGAAACTATAAGAAATGGGCCTAGTGGGAAATTTTGAGTTATTGGGGATATAACTTAGAAGGAGATTGTAGAACTCTGCCCTCGATCTTCTTTCTACCACCTCTCCAGGTGAATGGTTCTGCTCTTCCACCAACCGTTCTTGGGCGGGAACCAATGATCTTGAGTTGAATGTCTCATAGAAGTGGCCTATATTACTCAAAGATTGAAAAATCCCCTTCTTTCCTCTCTTCCCATTTCCTCCCTCTTCTCCTTTCCCCTCCCCTCCCATTTCCTCTACCTCCCTTCTGTCTCCTCTCCCCTCCCCTTCCCCTTTAGAAGAACGGAACATAAGCTAAAAAATTGGTCTTTAAAAACAAGGCAAAAAAAAGTTGTTGAAAGTGATTCCACATAGTTTTAAACTGTGACCATTCTACCCGCTAGTGTTTTTAAACAGAGTCCTTTTCCACATTCCGCAACATCTGTGGTTGCATTTAAGTTCACAAGGATCTAGGACATGTTGCACCCACTTGAAGCCTACAACCTCTGTGCTTTTGGAGGAGATATGTCTCCATGAATTCATCTTCAGAGAGGGGGCCACCCACAAGGCAAAGAAGTGCAAATCTGAGGGAATAGATGGGGAGAAGATGGAAGGGGCGGCGCTGCTGAAGATGCCTTGTGCTCATACACTGACTTGCTGAACTGAACCTCCTTTGTACAACAACCACTCAAAGATAATAAAAATTACAATAAAAAATCAAAATATCTACAAAAGATCTTAGACCCTACTCTATTAGTACCTTGCTTTTACATCTGAACAGCAGCAATAGGTTTAGGTTTTTTAAACGGTGTGATAATAAAGAGCCTTTGGCTATCTTCTCTACGCAAGTCTGAGATCTTTCCTCAGCAGATGTTTCCAGTTGTGTTGATGGTGATTTGTTTGGCGTGGGCGAAAGATGATGCAGGAATCCAGAGAATAGCTTGAGCTCACGCCAGACATTGTTGCTTGTTGCTTATTGTGGGCCAAATTTGAACTTGTGCTTCTAAAGATCCCAAAGCTAGCATATCAGCTTGTTCTAGAAAAGATAGTACTCAGGAAATGGAAGTTTCTCAAATGAAAATAAAACTCTAGGCCTTTTTGCACATAAAATTGTCCTTTGGGAAGCGGAAGGATGCCTTAAGTGTCAACTCTTCAACATTCCAACATTCAGCGATTCCTGCAGACGAGATGTATGAAACGGTGTGAGATATTATCTTCAAAACAATGTCAGTGTGAAACACACAGCGAAGAGCCCTGGTAACCCATCCAATCTCTACAGAGAAGATGGAAAAACACGGGGGCCAAGTGGGACCATATCTCTGCTAGGGGTTTCCTTTTTTCTGGTATGGATAGAGCTTGAGGTTTTATCATAAAGGGATAAAATGGCAAGAAACCATTTTCTGGCTTGCAGTCACGGAGAAATGGCATTCACATCTGTTTCTGGTATTCTGTTGAAGAATCTTTCCAGTTGATCATTTGGAATGGAAGCAAATTGGTTTGTTTTCACAGGTCCTTTCTTCCAAGCTCAGATAAAA
The DNA here is from genome assembly GCF_024711535.1 of Dipodomys merriami. Lineage (NCBI taxonomy): Eukaryota > Metazoa > Chordata > Mammalia > Rodentia > Heteromyidae > Dipodomys > Dipodomys merriami. The sequence continues at coordinate 6,077,626 of NW_027202826.1, forward strand.
CAAACCTCTCCTGTGGGTCCACTGGTTTGCATTCAGAATTCTTGGTTTATGTAGCACAAGATGCCCCTGTTATACTGCTAACAGTATTATCCATCTTAAAGGGAACAAAGCTGGCTGTTTTAGCAGGATTTCTAGTGCACAAACTCACATCTAACTAAACAGTGTGTGCATATGTGTATGTGTGTGTGAAATCAGAATGCCTATAGATTTCAAATGTAATTCTATCCTGCAATTTTCTACTTGCTTCATTGACCTTGTAAGTGACTTGTTGCTTAGTAAGTTCAGTTCTAACATTTATCCTCCAAGACAAGATAAGGGTGCAACCCAAAGTTTAAAAGTGACAACAGTCTTTTTTGAGAATGTGGGTATCATTTTCCTTGATGGATTCCCACTATCTGAAGAATGGGGAGCACTTTTATTTCTTTTTAAAACCAATCACTAATGGATGGAAAGTCTATCACCTATAGACAACAATTTTAAAGTCAAAATTTTAGTTCAAAAATATTTAAGGTTAAAAAAAAGCCTTTTACATCATAGGGCATAAAGTATATTAAAGGAGCCCAAGTGCAGAAGTAAATAAATAATGAAAAAGATATAAATGCATAAACATACATGCCAAATACAGTTGTTCGTCCATTTTGGTGATAGGCTGATGACTAGAGCCAGCAGAAGGGAACTAGATAAAACAGGATGTGATATTTTCCCAAGAAGCATTTGAAGAACAGCAAGAGAAGGACAATGCTTTACATGAAAGATGCTTCAATAACTATCTAATTAATTGGGAAATCGCATTTGTTTTCTTTTTCTTGTCTTCTTCTGGAATTTCAGTGCAGTTTTTTTTCCTTCTGAAGAAATTGAAGAAGGAATGTATCTTACAAAATTATTCTAAAATTGAATGAAGCTATCCAATATGACTTTGGTTCCTCCAATTACATTTCAAATAAAAGAGTCAAATTGGCTAAATGACTACTCTTTTGAAGTGACAGAACTTAAAAAAAATCTTTACAACGATAAATTCTTTGGAAGTTATAAGAGCCTAAAAGAATGTGAAATTGTTTTAGGAAAAAAAAATGTTGTCTTTTTGTCATGACCCAAAGTATAAACAAGTAGCGGATTTCCTGTTTGGCCTAATCAGACATAAATGCAGATAGGAAAAGAGAAATGAACACCAGAACACATTGGTTTTTGTTTTTTTTAACCCACAAGCACACTATGAAACTGATGACATTTGTAGATCTATTGAGACACACTCTTTATGATTATTGAGCTTGTTAAAAAGTGGCTTGAGCTAAGAGCTCCTGGTTTGCTTGACCATCTTGTTAAGTTGTTTGCCATCTTTTAGCAATGCATTAACTTAGGCTGATCTTTTCCAATACTTTGTATCTTTCCTACATTATATACTGTTATAAGACACTTGTTTTTATGGAAAGAATTGAAGGGAAATAATTTCTTCTAAACTCCCACACATTAAAATCCAAATAATTGAGCAGAAACAAACTAGTATAAAAGAATGAAATATTTTTCACAGTCTTTCAGAAAGCGCCTACTTTAAGCAGAGCTAATCAACTCTTTTTTTTTGGTAAAAATAAAATCAAATAAAAATGAACAAAGAAAATCCTAATTGTACAGAGGAGTCATGTCTCAGTTTGAATCCAATATTATTGGACAGAAACAAAAGCAATTCATGTTTTAAACACATTTTACATTTTCTCATTTCCCATCTCCACTCAAAGCAAATTACTTTATTTAATAGGAAAGTTGAGTCTAAAACTTGTCACTGATTACTTTTCTTTGTTTGGTAGTTTAGAGAAAGAGGTAGGTCACAGACAAAAATATACTGCTGGCTGTGAGTGGCTCATACCTGTAATCCTAGCTACTCAGGAGGTTGAGATCTGAGGACCACAGTTTGAAGTTAGTCTGAGCAGGAAAAGTCCATGAGGCTTTTTATCTCCAGTTAAATACAAAAAAAAGCCAGAAGTGGAGCTGTGGTTCAAGTGATAGAGTGCTAGCCTTCAGGGAAAAAAAAGAAAAAACCAAAACAAACTCAGAGATGGTGGCCAGGCCCTGAGTTCAAGCCCCAGGACTGGCACAAAATTAAAAAAAAGAAGGATACTAGGAATGTATCAGATGAAAACAATAAATCCAAAATATGCCTTGGGTTTGGCAGAATCATGGAACCCAGGGTTTAGCAGAAGAGTTAAGAAGCCTACCTAGAAATATACAAGCCAAGCAGTTAAACTTGGGTTAAAAGATTTTCAGCTTACCACCTACTTGCTACCTGGCTAGATTTCAATTACTTAATCTTAATACCTTTTAGTGAAATGGAAATATAAAAATGATTAGAAATTTAACAACTTAAAAGATAGGGATTTTGAGGAGTGACTAAGGAACTCAAAGTCTCAAGTTGTAAATTCATGTGTGTGTCACCTTGATTGATTCTCCCCTGGTAGAGGAATCAAGCTGGGATAAGAGCTCTGTAGCTAGAGTCAAGAGTCATAGCTCATTGGTACTGCACTGCCCTCCCCCCCACACACACAAGGGAGGGTCAGTCACTAGGTTTCCTTATAAAGGAGGGTCCCGTTGTAAAAACCAGGTTGTCTGTTGTCTGTGTTTATCTGCTGAAAACAATCTAGTAATTTAAAAACCCATCATAAATCTATGTTAAAATAAAACTGACCATGGACCTCACCAATTTTATTGCTGGAAAGACACTGTCATAATTACTAACAAAATAATTTCAAAAAGCTAGTAAGGCAGAGTTCAGGTCATTGTTAAGGTTGAGACTTCATTGGTCTTTTTGCTGTTACATTGAATTATAAATATCAAAATTCTTGCATGCATAAAAGCATTTATTTAAATTGTATTCTTATATTTTTATAAAGGATAAAGCATACACCAATGTGATTATGCCTATAGTTGAGAAGCTGCAGTATTTTGGAGCCTTCAGACAGGAATTTACACCTGAGCCACCTCTCACGCTGGCTTGAGGGGGTTGAGCAAGCTGTTAACTTCAATATTCCTCTCAGTAAAATGTGGATAAATAGACTATTGGAGTCCTGAAGAGTCAATTTGTGTACACTGCCTGGCATCCAAAATATGCAGGTTTATTAATTGTTGAACGCCATCACCCATTTATTAAGTCTTTTATGGAGAACATAAAAGCAAGCCGATAAAGATATCAAAGTTCCAAGTCACAAGATGTAATTTTAAAGTCAAGTGGATGTCTCCAAACTAACATTCTCCAACACAACAGATTCTTCCAAACTCATGGAGATAATATTTAAAGTATAAAAAGCAATTCTACAGAGACATTGAAAAGCTTTGTCTACTAGACAGCTGAGTGCAACAGATGAATGTGTATTTTTATAAACACTGCAGAGAATAATGAAGAATTTTGAACCTGACTCTTAAAATTAGAACTTGAACTTTTAGAAGGATAGGATTTGCTCCCTTTCTCAGGCCAACTGCTATATTTTTCATTACTTTTTTTTCCTGTCAGGACTCAGGGTACATTTTAACCATTAAAAAGTATGAAACATCAAATAAAAAGTGTAGTAAAACTGCCCTGAATATTGTCAAAGTTTATAACCTGAGTCACTCAGAGGAGAACACTTTATAGTGCTACTCACTCCACTCCAAAATGCACAGGGAATGTTCCTGATTATGAAATATTCATGTATTAAAACAATACACACCGGGTATGAGATGTAATTTATGACAAGGACTGCACATAAATATCCATATAAACTGAATTATTGCTGCTCTTCTTGCTGACAGATCCATTTACTAGGTTCACATAACTAATGGGGATGTTCTTTACTGGAGGAGAAACTTGCTTCATGACTTTCTACGTAAATAATTCTTCCACGGTGGCAGCTCACTGGAGACCACATTCCTAATTATAGAGATGCTGTTCTCTTCCAGGGCCATGCAATCCTGTAATTTTTTTTTTTTAGATCCCCAATTAGGGATGAGGGAGGGCCCTGGGCAATACTACATTTCACAGTTGTTTTAAAACCTTTGACTCATAGCTAAATTACCCTGCTGTAGGAAAAACCCCTGCACTCCTCTGGTAATGATAATGATGGTAATAATAATAATGATAATAATGGGGAAGAGAAAGTAAAGGAAAACAGTAAGAAAGAAAGAGGAGAGAGAGGAAGAACAAATGGCCAATGGCCAGCCTGCCCACTCATTCTGAAAGATCACCTGAAGATAAAAAAACAATCTCAGAAGTTATGACTGTGTTGAAAGTGGCCATATGGCTGTATCTTACAAAGCAGATTTCTGGGTTCCACCCCCAGATAGAGTCTGGAACTTTTCCCTGATTATTTTTCTTCACTTGGTAGGCTGGAGAAAGAGGCAGGTCAGAGATTAAAATCCGAGACTGCTGGGTGGGAATGGTTTACACCTGTAATCCTAGCTACTCAGGAGCCTGAGATCTGAGGACCACAGTTTGAAGCCAGCCTGGGCAGGATCTGATACATTCGAAGGACAGCCCAGGAATCTGTATTTAAAGCGTAAGTCCTCACAGGAACCAGAGATGCTGCTGGGTGATACAGAGCCTGCCTAGCGTGGGGAAGGCCTTGGGTGGGGTTTGAGGTCCAGTTTGAGTGCAGCCATCAGGTCTGCAGGGAGTTCCTGCTGCCGCTGTGTGTTTTAGAAGACGGGAGTTGTGTCTGGTGAGCTGCTGCAGGGCATCGCCGGGCAGCCAGCCCTCGGTGGCTGTGCCCTGCTGAGGTTCACCACCTACCTGTGCCTGAGGCTGTTCCATGCCTCCAGATCCCGCTCCCAGCACAGCTTGCGGCGTCCACAAAGGGGGCTGTGAGCCTCTGTAGGGGTCCATTTTGATTGGGGCTCCAACTCAGGCCTGGGCACTGTCCCTGAGCTCCTTTTTGCTCAAGGCTTGTGCTCTACTACTTGAGCCACAGCACCACTTCCAGCTTTTCTGTGATTAATTAGACAGAAGAGATTTTCCTGGTCTGGCTACAAACCACAATCCTAGGGTCTCAGCCTCTTGAGTAGGTAGGATTACAAGCGGGAGCCACCAGTGCTCAGCTTATGGTGTCATGTAAATATGAGTTTCTTTGTTGTTTTGGCCTGGATGACTTAGCTATGGACGAGAGTGGGGTATTGAAGTCCCCAACAATCACTGTGTTGGGGTTTGTGTGTGTGTGTGTGTGTGTGTGTGTGTGTGTGTAAGCTCAATAATGTATGTTTCATGAAGCTGAGTGCCCCAACATTTGGTGCACAGTTGTTAAGAATTGTTGTCTTTTTAACAGAGTTTTCTTTATTAATATGAATTGATTTTATCTTTTTATTTTCCTTTGCTGGTCCTGGGGCTTGAACTCAGGGCCTGGGCATTGTCTCTGAGCTTCTTTTGCTCAAGGCTAGCACTCTACCACTTGAGCCACAGTGCCACTTCTGGCTTTCTCTGTGTATGTGGTACTGAGGAATTGAAACCAGGGCTTCATGCATGCTACAGAAGCACTCTACCACTAAACCACATTCCTAGCCCGATTTTTATCTCTTTTAATTTTGATTTGAAATCTACTCTGTTGGATATGAATATAAGAACTCCTTTCTGTGTTTGGGTTTGTTTTCTCAGGGGACTTTTGTTCAACCTTTCTGGCTCAGCCAGTGCTTTGTTTTGTCAAACAGATGTGCTTCTCATGGTCAGGTCTTCCTTTATGATCCGACACACCATTCTATATCTTTTGATTAGACTAGTGAGTCCATTGAGTATTTTAGATTAACATGTGTAACACTTTCTGCCACACTCCTCCCCTTCCCTCTCCTTCCAATTTTAGTTTTGTATTCTTTCCTGTTCGTCTTGTGTTAATCAACTCATCCAGCAAGACATGTTTTCTTCACACTTTTCTTCATGTCTATGTTAATATTCTTTTTTTTTTTTTGATGGAGGGTACTGGGGATCAAATCTAGGATGGTATACTTGCTAAGCAAATACTTTACCACTGAGCTCTATCCCAGCCCTATGTTAATATTCTTTTGTGCGTAGGATATCTTTAAGAATCTTCTGTGGTGGTAGTTTTTGTGATGAGAAACTGTTTTGGCTTTTATTTATCATAGAATGTTTTTATTTGCCATTTTTTGATGAATAAAAGCTTTGCTGGTAGAGCATTCTAGGATGGAAGTTTTTTTTTTTTTTTTTTTTTTTAACTGTAGAGCTTTAAAATCTATGTTTGCAAGCTTTCCTAGCCTTCAAGGCTTCTGCTGAGCAATATGCGGCTATACTCCTGGGTTTCCCCTTGTAAGTGACCTGTTCTTAATCTTGTTGCTGACTTTAGTATTCTTTTCATTCTTTTCTTGTTTCTTGTGCTTGTTTTAATTGCAATATGTCATGCAGAGTTTTTTTTTTTCTGGGCTGGTCTGTTGGATGTTCTAAAAGCTTCTTGTGCAAGGCTGGGCTTCATTTTAGAGTTAGAGTTAGAAAGTTTTTGGCTATGACTGTGGAATATTTCCCATGCCAGTATCTATCCTTTCCTCTACTTTATCAATACCCATAAGATGTAAATTTGAGTACTGAAGATTTTGCAAATTAATTTCTTATTTCTTTGATTTTTCTTCCTGTATTTTCTTCTACCTTCTGTAACTATAGCTATTCTGTCTTCAAGCCTGGCTAGTTTCTTCATTTTCCATATTTTTCCCATATTTTCTTTCAAATCAACTGCTTATCTTCATTTTTTTAGGAGTGACTTTCATAAAGTAGAATTATTCAATTAATTACTTTTTAAAAATGGATTCATTTTCTTCTATTTTTTTTAAAAATTGAATTTAAAAAATGTCTGCTTAACCCATGGTCAAAAGATTTTATTCTGTAATGTCTTCTAGAAGTTTCAATTTTACGTCTTCTAGAAGTTTCAATTTTACTTTTCACCTTTAGGTCTATGGTCATTTTGAAGTAGTTTTCTGTAAAGTGTGAGGTAAATATGGAGATCCATCTTCCTTTTACAGGTGAGTACTCAATAATTCAACATCACTTTTTTGAAAATCTGATCTGAAAACAAGGAAGGAAAGCTCTTGGTGGCTCCATCAAAATTAAATCAGTTAGATATGTGTGGGTCTGTGTCCATACTCTGTGTACAGTATAGCTGTCTTTATGACAATAGCTCATTGTTTTGCTAATTGTAATACTACATTAAATCTTGAAAGTTTGAGTCTTACAACTTGCTTATTTTCACATTTGTTTTTTAGATTGGAGTTTATTTTTCTTTTTTTTCTTTTTTCTTTGGTCGGTCGTGGGGCTTGAACTCTGGGCCTGGGCGCTGTCCCTGCACTCTTCAGCTCAAGGCGAGTGCTCTACCGCTTGAGCCACAGCACCACTTCCGGTTTTCTAGTGGTTTATTGGAAATAAGAGTCTCCCGGACTTTTCTGTCAGGGCTGGCTTTGAACCATGGTCCTCAGATCTCAGCCTCCTGAGTAGCTAGGATTACAGGCGTGAGCCACCAGTGCCTGGCTGGAGTTTATTTTTCTTTCCATAGAAAATTTAAAATCAGCTTGTCGTGTGTGTGTGTGTGTGTGTGTGTGTGTGTGTGTGTGTGTGTGTGTGTGTGTGTGTGTGTGTGTGTGTGTGTGTGTGTGTGTGTGTGTGGCACTGGGGTTTGAACTAGAATCCTCTACTTGGTAAGGTGAACCACTCTCCCAGCTCTTTTTGCTTTAGTTATTATTTAGACAAGGTCTCATGCTTTTTGTCAGGCTCGCCTTAAATCACATTCTGCTAATTTTTCATCTCCTTAGTTGCTAAGGTTACAGAGATGTACCATCATGGCCATTAATAGTTTCATTCTTTTTTTTTTTTTTCTTTTGGTCATGGGGCTTGAACTCTGGGCCTGGGTGCTGTCCCTCAGCTCTTCAGCTCAAGGCTAGCGCTCTAGCACTGAGCCACAGTGCCACTTCCAGTTTTCTGGTGGTTTATTTTATGAATGTCTCACAGACTTTTATGCCTGGGCTGGCTTTGAACCTCAATCCTCAGATCTCAGCCTCCTGAGTAGCTAGGATTGCAGGCAAGAGCCTGGTACATATTGATTGTAAAAGGAATGCATTTTATTATGATATTTCACACGAAAATTTGATCATATTTTTCTCCCCGACCCTTGACCCTTTCCTCTCCCCCCCATTTGTTTTCTTTTTGTTTTTAATTTTTTTTTTTTTGTCAGTCATGGGGCCTGAACTCTGGGCCTGGGCACTGTCCCTCAGCTCTTCAGCTCAAGGCTAGAACTCTATCACGTGAGCCACAGCGCCATTTCTGGCTTTTTCTGCTTATGTGGTGATGAGGAATCGAACCCAGGGCCTCATGCATGCAAGGCAAGCACTCTGCCACTGAGCCACCTTCCCAGCCCCTGTTTTTAATTATGCTAATTTTCATTAGCATAAATTAAGAGTTACATGCTTATATCTAATATACTTTAATAAAAGAAGATTCAATCTGTATATATTTCACTCCTCTCCCTCCTTTGTCCTTTTGAGAGTTTTAATTGGGTTTCATATACTATTTTCATATATGGATATGTATATACACATATAATATATGCACGTATACACACATGTAGAGTTTTTTTTTATCACATTCATCTTATCAATTGATGAATGGAGAACATGTGTTACACATATACAATGGGGTATTAGTCAACAATCAAGAAGCATAAAATGTCATTTTCAGGAAATGGATGGAACTGCAGATATATACATATAGTATATATCTGTGTATGCTAACATAGGCTGTAGTTGTTTGTGTGATCATAGAGTTCTAAGCTCTATGAATTCTGAGCATCCATGGATTTTCCTAAACAGCAGGCTTAAAATCATGTCCACAGACACCTAAGATCTATCTGTTTATAGTTCCAAACAGTGTAAGAGCTAGATAGAGTCAATGGCATCTGAGATAGATGCTCTCCTCATTTCCTACCTAAAGGATGTGTGGGGATACTCAGGGTCTCAATGTCTCATGGCCTCTCACAGCTCTGAGATGAGTTCCTAAGCAGCTCTTCACAGAACGCTGACTCCTTAGGGAAAGTTGAAGGAGGGAACCTTTCGTATGCTTTCTGGAAACAATAGGTAAAATTGCCCATTAAACACACTTTATCGAGCCGTGCTGGCTGGACGTGGAAGCACATTGGTTTACAGTTAAATTTCTGGTTCAGTACTTTCTAACAAACAATTTGCAATGGCAAACAAATGTGTTTTGAGTGTGAAATGAAGGGAAAAGTCAGAAACTATTTCCCTAATTAAAGAAGAGTTATCAAACATGTGGTATTTGTCACTGTAAATAAATCTTGAAGATACCTCACCGAGTTGTATTTGTTTGTCCTTGCTTATCTGGGGGTGAATGTATGTGTATATGACTAGAGTTTGGCATCGACTTTGTATTTTCACGTAGTGATAATCATTAGCATTCCAACCAACTTCAAACATACAAATAAGATTGGGTTCCACTTCATTGGCGTTTTTCTACACATGGAATTGCCTTTGAAGTTTGTCAGAGCACGCTGGAGCAAGATGAGGGGTAAAAGCAGAAGCAGAGATGGGCGTCCACCCTTGCAGAACTGGTGATCACCATTGTAGGACCAGAAGTCCGAGTCTGCGCTGAACATGGAGCACTCAGAAGTCCAACAGAGCACAAGCCAGCAAAGCACTGGCAAAGGTAGAAAAACAAAGGGATCTACATGAGACGAACGCTTTCTATTCTTTTGGAGGGAGGTTCTCTTATAACTCCGAACTTGCTGAATATTTGACTCACAAGTTACAAGGGCAACAGAGGAACTCTTACAATTAACCTCCAAATAAGTGAAAATAATGATTAAAAAGCTATCAAGTGTCCACGAGCCCATTTCTCTATTGCCTACTATTATCTTTTATTCTTTTGAAGACTTAGATTAGATTATTTAATTTTTTCCTGCAATTTATTAGCCATCTAGTATTCAGTTCTCTTTTTCATTCTTTGGTGATTTCCTTTCGGATCAGTGGTTTGTTACAGGGATGCTGTCTAGGTTTCTTTCATCATGGGCCACTTATTTGTTATTTTGTCAGTGATAATCTTTTGATCATACACTGTATTAGTCTCTGGGGACAAAATTCTAAAAAAAAAAAAAAAAGGAAACTTTCTGTTTTTTGCCTTGAATGGCAAGTGATTATATTCTTTTTTTTTTTTTTTTTTGCCAGCCCTGGGGCTTGAACTCAGGGCCTGGGCACTGTCTCTCAGCTTCTTTTACTCAAGGCTAGCACTCTACCACTTGAATCACAGCACTACTTCTGGCCTTTTCTGTTTCTGTGGTACTGAGGAATTGAACCCAGGACTTCATGTATGCTACGCAAGAACTATTACCACTAAGCCACATTTTCAGCCCCAGTGGTTGTATTCTTGGCCGGAAGTTATACTATGGCAATTTTCAGGGATAAAATATAATTTGTTGCACTTTGTAAACACTTAAAATTTTTTATTACTATTAAAACGTGGGTGTCTGTTATTCTGAAGACACTTTCTTGTACTATTAAACTCTTTCAATGATTGTAGGAGGTACCTATATCCTTCTTTATTTTTGTCTGCTTGAGAGTTAGAAGGTGAAAATATCTGATCCAGGGTCAAATAATTAGTGAACCGAAAACCCCCAAATTTATGTCTTTGATTTTTAGTTGTCCTTAAGGCAGATGTTTGGAGGAATTTACTTTTCATGTGTCCATACATACAGCAAAATTCCCAGTAAGGAACCAATGCTCAACCCTAATCCTGCCTTTATCTGACATTTACAGTCAAAAATGCTCTCTAAAATGAGAGGTGTGTTTCACAAGGCTTTCAAGTCACGTGATACATAGACTCTTATTGCCTTCAGCCACGGAACCCTGGCTAGGAAGGCCAGAAGAGGACTCTCCTCACAGTCCGGAACAGATGTTTAGCAGGACAGATGCCAGAGGATGCCACGGTGGCGGATGCGTCTTCTTGTGGGGTATTGCTGCATTCTCTACCCGCCTCATCCCCTTTGCACACCACACGCGCGCCACACTGCCTGCCAAGGGCCTTCATTTGCTCATTTGAATGTTAAGAGAGCTCAAACTCATAAAAGGGGCTGGAGAATACAATCCTTTACACCCTGTTCCTGGATATGAATTTAGATTAAACATCGTCGTACTTATAAAATTAATAAAAGTTTACTGGAGAGCATTGTTAAGGAGAGTCTACATTCCAAATGATTTCATGAGAATTTGTTTTGAAGGGAAGTCCAAGATATGAAAATCTGTTGAGAATCTTGCTCAGATAATATTCTCTATGGAGATGGGGGTAACATATTCATTGAATAAAAATATTGACTTTAGCCAGGCTTCGGTGGCTCATGGCTGTAATATTAGCTACTCAGGAGGCTGAGATCTGAGGATCATGGCTCAAAGCCAGCCAGGGCAGAAAAGTCCCCATGAGACTCTTATCTCCAATCAACCACTCAAAGAATTGCAAGTGTCGCTGTGGCTCAGGTGGTAGAGTGTTAGCCTTGAGCCAAGAGCTCAGGGACAAGTCCCCAAGTTCAAGGCCCATGACTGACACCCCCAAAAAATTTAATACAAATTATCTCTTTGGCCAACAGTCAGTCAAATTCTCCTCTGGTTGGTTTGTTTTGTTTGTAGTCCTGGGGTGGGATTGGGGCCTCAGTCACGCTAGGCAAATGCCCTACCACTTCAGCCACAGCCTTGGTCCTTTTTGTTTTTGCTTTCTTTTTTGAGATGAGAGCTCACTAACTTTGCCTGGGCTGGCCTCAAACTTGTGAACCTCTTGTCTTACTTCCTGTGTGTGTGTGTTATATATACACACATATATATGTATATGTATATATACACATATATGTATATATATGTATATACATATATATATATATATGTCACTATGCCTTCATACCAGGCTCCTTGTAAGTACAGGATAGCTAGTTCTTACATCAGAAATTCTACACATGAGTAGTGCAGTTAACAGTGGGAATTTACACAGGATTGTTTCCTTGTTCGTTATTCTGTTTCTTCATTATTCTAGTATCTTTACTCCACAGCTAAGAGTTTTGTTTTTGCATAGCCAATGCCAACCTGTGAATGCAGAACATCCAGCACCTAGTAGAGGCCCAGTAAATATTTATGGAAGCAATGGATAAATTAAGACAAGGGTTTTATGTCTTTTCTAAGTTTGAGCATGGATGTTACAAGAAAGAGTTATTGGGTCAATGTTAAACACTTTCATGCATCATCTACTTCAAATTTCACCATTATTTTGTCAAATGAAGAATTCTTTAATTAAATTTAAGGCAAAAACCATACACCCAGTAATGCAATCTTCAAAAGTGGATATTTTGACAAAATCACAAAAGACAATAAGGCTTTAATGAACTTATATTTGAAAAAAATGCTAATTAAAAATACGCTCACAATTTTCTTTCACTTCAAAGGACATATTTCCTAAATTGAGTCTGGCATAGCTGTTATGACAATTGAGAGGGCTCCAGAGGGATTCTTTTTAGCATAAATTTGTCGCTTTTGTCTTTTCATTTCCCAAGACAAATTTAAGGATTTTTAAGTTAAATGAACTCCTCTTAAGTCAAATCATTTTTCAAGATGGATTTAAAATTTTCTATCTTTTTTGAAAGATATATAATAAAGCAAAGGCAATGGGGCTGGGAAGGTGGCTCAGTGGCAGACCGCTTGCCTTGCATGCACGAAGCCCTGGGTTCAATTCCTCAGCACCACGTAAGCATGAAAAAAGAAAAAAAAGAGTTGGAAAAAGAAAAGGCAAAATTTGTGTGTTCAGATCAGTGTGGCCCAACTGGAGGCAGTAACCAATATAAATAAGAGGGATAGGACAGAGATACTAGTTGGTACAAACTATAAAGACAGCAGGAGCCTAACGCTGTGCCGTCCTTTTGCTACTAAGAATTCACAAGTGTGCACTCATCGTTAACAGCAAGAACTAAGTAAGAATTGCTGTAGCCTAGGCCAAGGCTACTCACCCTCATTTGGGAATCTGACAGAAATGCGTTCATGATTTGCCTTGAATGACAGGGGTGAGCCCTGGTCACCTGCACCATAATGAGCCCTCCAGGTAATTCACATGCACCTGAAGTTTGAGAAACAAGACTCCAGAAAACATGCTCCGAGTAGGTACCATGCGCAGGCTAGGGGTTCATTGTTTTAGATCATTTCTTTTTGTCCCTAAAACTCAGATTTTTGAGTTTGTAAAATCTGATTCTCTTCTTGGACCCCAGTGCTCCTCAGATACCTGTTGCTTCTATTGTGGAATTAAACATGGGTACTTGATCTTGGCTCTTAACTAGGGGTGAGAAATGTACCCATAGGCTACATTTGGGGTGAGCACTTTGACATTTTGTTTCATCTTAACTGGGAAAGTGCTACAGACAGACACTGAGAAGAGGCCAAGGAGGACCCCGGTTGTCGTACAGTATACCCAGTAACCTTACAACAAAGGATGATCAGGCCGAAAATGCCGATAGTCTTGAAGATCAGAGGCCCTCCTGTAGGCTATATCAGTGCCCCATACTGTATGCTATAGTATTCTGGAAACTTCTAATATGAGATCCTTAAGGACAAGTTGCTTACTAATAGCCAAGACTCACCATCTAGATCTCGACTGTTTTGGTGGACGTAGCTATTGTGTAAACTCTCAAATATGCTTTTCCAAACTTTGAAGACTGGGAGACAAGAGACCAAGCAAGCTTTCCTCCTTGGCTGGCAGCTGGCTTGGTGATGTGGTGCACAGGCAGTGCCAGCCAGATGTCTTTACCCTCATGAAGATTTGTACGAACATGACATTTTGTTTATGCGGTTGCCTTTTTGTTCTTCTTATTCATAAACAGCAACAGAGCGGGGAACAATGATTCTTTCTTCTGGCAAACACAGATGTGTGAATGTATGGAGCTCTCTATTGGGCCAGTGAGTCCAAAAATAATTCATATTCGACCTCATCTACTGCTCTACAAGTGTGCAAAAATATTTTATCCCTCGGTATGTCTACTCACATTGGTCAAGGAGTAGTCAAGCAGTTTTGAACAGGTGTACACTCCCACCTCCCTGCTACCATCAGAGAAAATGCTTCCCATCAGCCCAGATGTGAACTTTCGCAATTAACTACTGCGGTAGTGTTTCCATTAAGTCGTAAAAATCTAAGTCTCAAAAGTTTGATTCCAGAAACTGTATTGTTATTCAAAGCCAGGAAGAAGGGCAACAGTTTGAACACTGGAGTAGATATAAAAATATACAACATGTTTTGAAGACCAAAATTGAACAACTCTGCTGCTAGACCACGAAAGAAAGCATCCAGAGGCTATATGCGAATGAGTCAGTATGGCTGGGCTCCAGTGATTTATTTACAGACCTAGGATGTAAGTGCGATTGAATGCTCTCATGTCACAAAATATGACATCTTCTAATTTTTCTTTTCACCCATTTAAAAAATAGAAAAACAATTCTTTTTATTTATTTTTTATAAGTTTTTTTAATTGTGAAAATATTGTACAGAGGGGTGACCACTGCATGAGCAAGGGAATGAGTCCATTTCCTATCAAGCATTGTTGCCTCCTCCTTTGTTTTTCCCTACCATCTTCCCTCCCACCTCCACAACTACACTCCCCCCTCATCCCCAAATTGTAAAGTTCGTTTAGAAAAACAATCCTTAACTGAGCCAATGGATTGGCTTTGCCCATGAGTCCTGGCTTACCAGCTCCTCATCTAAGGATTGTGACTGCTAATGCAAAACATCACTTTACTCAGAAGGCAGGTTATTAGGAGGAAGATGAAGAACCCATCTCAAACCTTCAAAGTTAGTCTAAAGAGATTTTTAAAGACTTATTTCAATTTAATAATTAAAAACAATTTGATAAAAAGAAAGAAGATATTATAGTAAATATAATGATTTTTTGATAGAACCCAGGGCCTCACAGATGCTAGGCAAGTGCTCTACCGTGGAACTATATTCCCAGCCCCTATAAAGCCCTTTTAATGAATTACATTTTTTTTATTGTGAAAATACTGCACAGAGGGGTTACAATTACATGGGCAAGATAATGAGTACATTTCTTATCAAGCATTGTAGCCTCCTCCTTTGTTTCCCCTTCCCATCCCTTCCCATCCTCCCCCGACCCCCCCAATCCTCCCCCCTCCCCTGCACCAAAGTTGTAAAGTTCGTTTTCAACATAACGACTTGTACATCTCATTGTTGCAATGGGGTGGACCCATTGCAACAATGAGATGTACAAGTCATTATGTATCCCTATTTAAACAATTTGTTTTTCCCCTTCCCCTCCACAAATTATACCGACGTCAAATACAGTGAAAGCACGGGTTATACTGTGGGAGAGGGACATACAAAGCAACAAAGAAATAATCTTATAAATGTGTTAGAAACAATCGCATGAAATAAAAAAATTGAATACTTATCTTAGGGTTCATTTCCCTAACATCACCTTATCTGACCTTTTCTGCTTGACTCAGACATATACTAGATATTGCAAATAAGGGAAACCATGGGACCTATGTTTCTTTGGGCCTGGCTTACTTCACTTAATATAACTTTTTCCAAGCCTTTCCATTTCCTAACTGAATTACATTTTTTTGGGGGGGGGTGTTGTTTCTTTGGTGCTGGTCCCAGGGTTTGAGCTAGGGTCTGAGCTCTGTGCCTGAGTCTATTCTGTTCAATGCTACCACTTACTGCTTGAGCTACCACTCCCCTTCTGTGTATTTATTCGGTGCTTAATTGGAGATGGGGGTCTCATAGACCTTCCTTTGAGCCATGATGCTCAGAGTGCAGCCTGTTACTTCAAAACGCTAGGGTTTACAGGTGTGAAGTTTTTGTTTCTATCTTCTTTTTTTGCGGGGGGGGGGCTTTGTTGTTTTTCTCAAATTCTTAAAGAAAATTCTAAAGGATATTCAGTCAGGAACAGATCACGTACATACATTAGAGTCTCCCTCATATTTTTCTTTCCCTATTGTCATTTTATGAACTTTAGCTCATGATATATCTACAGTCATTAAACACAAGTAGAATGCGTATTTCTGAATCCATTTATTTAAGTGTCATATTACTCATTATGATGAATAGCTGAAGTTACTTAAATCAGGTACACACACCCTATAATATAAAAACTAAGACTTCGATAATTTCCCACATAAAGTGTTGATCCCTTAAAAAAAAAACAAAGCCAAAAGAAGCAAAAGCACAAACAAACAAAACACAATCTCCACGAGGCATCTCAGACAGCCGTGAGGATGACCAGTCCCTTCAGTGGAATGGACTAGCTTCAAAAAGTTCCACGAATCCTTTATTCCCTTATAGCCACCCATCCCGTGAAGAGGTCCCCTTCCTCTCCTCTACCCCTGCACCTGAACTCCACCGGAAGCCATGCCAGTCCACTTCATCTGCCTGCCACTTCTGTCTGTGTGTCCATCCCTCTTGCTCAAGGGAGACTCAACTATCACCTCCTCTAAGAGGCTTCGGGCAGCCCTCCTCCACCTGGTTCTACTGCAGGGGCATCTCCCACCGTGCGTCTCGTCTATGCACCCACTGTTTGTGTATTAGGCTCCCTACATTGTCCTATAAGCTCTTTAAGGGCGGTCATGTTGGTTCCCTCCACACCCAGCATGCTGCTGACTGTGGCTATGGCAATGTTTTCTCGATTTCTTCTAAGGTCATCGTGTGCTTCTCTTCTCTTTGGTATCATCTGAACCATCATGAGGAAGAAGCTTCTGCAGGAGGCACTGCTGTGACTTGGTTTCAGGGATCCCCCCTCCCCCCCAGTACCCCAGGATGGGAGAACACCCCCCTCATTCCCTAGCCCCCAGGAAGCTCCAGAATGTCTGAACTCAAGGATCTTAGAAGTGGAAATCTGATAAGAAAATGGGGTAGGAAAGGCGCCCAGGGAATGCGTTTTGAAGTAACATTTGCGGAACCGGGGCAATATTTTTGTTGTGTGTTCATGTGGAGTGACAAACAGGGGCTTTCAGAGATAACAGGGGGAGCCGACGCCCCTTCCCGGCCAGCTCCGTGCCACCCACTGCTCCCGTTCTGTATAGAGAACACAAACGCCCTGTCACCTCAGAAGGACAGGAACATACAACAGGAGCACACTGCGAGCTAACTTCATGTCTTTTGCCTTACGCTAAGAAGTCTGACAAATCAGTAACGGAAGTAGAGCTTCGTTACCTCATCCTCCACCAATGTGTGCACGATGCCTCTATGTTTCTGAAAGTTTAAAATAGTGAGTGATTAAAAAAATATTTCTTCTCTTTAAGAAGGAAATCTTATTTCCTCACTGCCCAGATGAGGGCTATATTTTGACGTATTTCTAACAAGCATAATATAGTAGAAGATAGAAGCTATTTTGGACTCGGTTATAAAAGAACACGTGGCCACCTTCTTACTCTCTTACAAGGGCAAAACAGCTCACACATTATGAACACATTCCTCCTATGGCAAAGGACTAAGAATTTCTACCAACTGTGAGAATACTACAACCCTGCTTAGCACTTTGACTACAGCTTCTTGAAAGACTCAGAGCGAGAAGACAATTCCATTATCCACCCACCTAACTGTGAGATAATAATTGTTTAGTTCAGACTAGTTTGGGAATAGTCTGGCGTAATAGATACTTAATGGAATACCCATATTACAACTTTGAAAAATCAGCGATGATGGAGGGAGAAGATAGTTTGCAAGCGGCAGCATTTCACCTTCCTGTTGGTAACTGTGTGCAAGCTCAGTCGGCAGGATCTCTCTGCAGACCATCTTCAAAGATAGAGACAACATTTCCCCCTTTGATCTTTGGTTGTATAACTCTTGTACACTTTTTAGTTTTGCTTATACATATACATTATATATATATATGTAAGAGAAATAGATGATAGGTATTTTTGCTTATACATATACATTATACATATGTAAGAGAAATAGATGATAGGTACACACTAATACTAGGAGACTAGTATGTACCCCTCAATTTAAGACCCAGTAACTCAATAACCAATTTAGAAGGATATGGAAAGCAATTAATGGAGTATATCTCAACAGCGCACTGAGAACTTAGAGTGTTATAGGCCTTTGAATGAGGAGACTCTGTTTCTCTCTCCCTTGAATCTAGGCTGGTCTGGTTTGCCTGACTAACAGATGATAGTAGTAGTACATGTACCAGACATGTACCCAGAGGCCCTGCAGCCTCTGTTTTTTCTTCCTTGGGCTGCTAGCCTGAAGGGCTGACATGCAAGAGCTAGCCATCATCCTAGGTGCTCCTTTAGACAAGAGCATCCCGATCATGTCCCTTCACTTCAGAATGGCGAGATGATCTATGCTACTAGAGGATGGCAGAGCGGGGTGGAACTTTCTCAGCTGACACAACGCACCAGCTTCAAGGTATGGAAATGAACTCAGCCCATCCAGAGAATCAAATCCTCTGCAAACCAAAGGCAGCAATGTGAATGCGGTCCAGTGAGCTGAACAGAGGAACCGCTCCATCAGCACACAGAGATATGCGTTCTGATCAAGCTTGTGGGGATAGAAGGAAGGGAACGCTATCATTTCTTTATCTGGAATTTATTCTCTCCAGATGAGAGCTATTGGTCTTTGGCCTTGAGTATAGTTCTCTTTGCTATTTGTCTGCAAAAGAATCATTAGAAAAGTAAAGGCTAGTGACCATTATCACCATTTAGCTTCAACTGGACAAAGGAGCCAATTCCTCACCGGTGTGGCCTCTTCGGTAGCCTAACCGTACCCCTCTCACCTCAAAATATTAAGGAAAATATGCTTCCTTTCCCCTCACTCTAGTGTCTAGCTTCTTTAACCTAATCAAGGAAATTGGTCTCACCCCAGATCATGGAAGAGAGTAACCTGGTAATGGGCTCAGGAGAAAGCAAAGGAACTAAAATTTTAAAGAGAGGGAAAGAATGAACATGCTACTGGCATGAATTTTTTTTATTATCTTTAAGTAGTTGTACAAAGGAGTTACCATCTGACGAAGCAGTCTAGGAAAACGGTGCATCTTGCTCAAAGTCTCTCGGTCAGCATTCTCCCCCCCACCCCTTCACTGATCACTACCCTTCCCCTATTCTTCTGAAGTCTGTGGTTTATACAATGAATTCTTGCCTGCAGTCCCCACTCCCCCTTCCCGCCTTCCCTCTTCTACCCCTTTGCCCTTGATCCCGCCCTCCCCCCCCTTGCAAGCACCCATTTCCTGGTTCAAAAGCATTTCCAGTATCCCTAGTTACGTTCAGCCTGTTTTGCAAGTATGTTCAGATAAGAATGAAGGTAATACTAATTAGTGACAGGCAAAAGAAATGAGGCGACTTAACGTTTCTAACTTGGAATAGGATTCAGAGATGAGGATACTCATCCGCCCCGAGAGACTGAGGGAAAGAAAGTTACCATAGACCTAACCAGTAAGCCTTAGAGAAAAGATGGAAAAGTTGTTCCGGTTCTCCAACAAAGTAGAGAATTTTATTCATCTTGGAAAAAGGAGAACTGTATCACAGAGATACTCATTTCAACTTCCATTGTTTTTTTAAAGGAGCTGAAAACATAGAAATGGTTCATCACTCAGGATGCCAGGCCTGAAACATAATAGCAGCAGAACCATCCCTGCACCACAAGAAGCCAACGTGTGAAGTGCTATGAGCTCTGTGTAGCTCTCTCTAGCCATAGAGAGAGAGAGGAATGAGGACTCCCAAGACTTAGTCTCTGGTCAAAGTGGGTAGATGTTAGGATAAATGTTGATCTTTGGGGTTAAAAGGAAGCTCAGGAGCTTACTATACAAAACCAAGAAGAGTCCTTGAGGCTTTTAACCTTCTTTTCATCGTCTAGAAGTCACACATAGGAGGCCTTCAGTTTACTCTAAGCTCTTGAGCCTGAGATGGACAATAATGTGGTTTCTGGTTTTGCCTGCTTAGATTGCCTGTCCATGTTTATTTGTGGGCTGCAGCCAACTGATCACACACCGTATCTGCTCCATTGCGGTAGACCAGCACTATTTGCTTTGTTATTTTCCTGGAGGTTGTTTGTAAAGTGTTTCCAGACGTCAGACATTATTCCAAGCACTCTTGTTTTCTAAGCATTCATGGCTCCTCCTCCCGTGCACTTGGGCTGAAAAATCGAATCTGTTGATTTAGGTGGCTTAGTGTTTAGATGAGCGGAATGGATAGCACGAAGGGTAAGCAAGGAGGTAGACAGATAGATGAACTCAGAAAATCATGTCTGTTTATGGAAATCAGAGAGAGAGAGAAGGAGAGAGAGAGAGAGAGAGCATAAAGGGGAAAGAAATTGAGACAGAGACCAAGAAACAGAGTGAAAGTCAGTTCAAGTGGGTGGCTATAACCTCTGGCAGGAGATCAGACAAACCCGTTCAACCCAAAGTCAATTTAACTTTATTGGACCACACTGTCTCAGGCAATTAGAAAAATATTTGTAAAACATCAGATGAGAAAAAGGAACGCGGAGCCCAATAATGCAAAACAATGTTTATAAGAGAGAAATCATGAAGTGGGAAGAATAAACACAATTATTCTATCAGCACCTCCTGTTCTTCTAAAGATTACTTAACTCACATGTAGAGAACTCGTCCGAACAAACGACCAAAATAGCTTCTTACTGGCAGACCCCTGCCCCTGACACTGTGTGAAGATTTGAAAGAAAAAAAAAAACTAACAAAAATGTGTTTTTTTTTTTCAGATTTGTGGAATTAAGAAAAAAGATTTCCTGAGATTATCAGTTGGTTTTAGGCCAACCGATTGCTCTAAGCAACAAGGAAAAACAGCACTGTAAGTTCTTATCTGTTCTTCACTTTTCACCTCAAGTGCAAAACTAATCTGTGAAGCACTTAATTTGACAGCCCCATAGTCAAGGATACAACTCTTTATCCAACCAAATGGACTTTGCAATTCTTCATAGCTGAAGTAAATGCGACTCGGCTCAGTGTGGTTGGCTAGTGTAGCTTGTTTTGCTAGTTCTTACAGGGAGCTGAAGATTTTGTGAAGCCCATGAATATGAAGCTTTGTGATCAGCCAACACTGACTCCTAGCATACAACACCTGCGTGCATGCATGCGCGCGCGCACACACACACACACACACACACACACACACACACGTGACATTCACGATCTAGTTCATATCCAACAAGGGTGAAGCTAATGTCCTCCTTCAGCCTCTACTGTCCTTACAGAATGCTCTCTGTTCTTCATCCTTAAGCCTTAGTTAATCCTTTCAAATGGCCACATTCTATATCAAGGAGTTGGTTGTAGTGTTTCCTTCTGGTATCACAGAAAAATCAAGCCAGATATGTGGAAACAAAATAAGCAAAGATGTCAACTTCTGTCCATTCTGGGTCTCTACAAAAGCCATGTAAATCACAATCTCACTAAAAAATTATGAAATGCATACAAAGATGTTTTTCCTATATGGTGACTTTTTTGAGAAATAGTTGATTAATGACAATTTCAGGTATCTAAGATTCCTAATGCTAATTTTATTCCTGAACATATTTTAGCCTGGAACTTTATTGGTAATCATGATTATTCATTGAAATCCAATGAGATCTTCTGAGTTTTTTAAATGTTTTGAAAGGAGAGAATAAAAACATTGTCTTGAGAGATGACTGACTACATATAGCAATCATTGGGGAAATCTGTCGACTAGCAAAAGCCATTGCTGCCTGCAATTAGGAGAAAATTATGGAGAAAAAGAAATTCCAACTACATAAGCTGACACTCTGTGTGTGTGTGTGTGTGTGTGTGTGTGTGTGTGTGTGTGTGTGTGTGTGTATCTGTGTATTTGTGTGTGTTGTCTTTTGTATCCTTTTGCTTTAAGAAGTTTTAGAATCGGAAGTATTTATTATGCCCCCCAGTCAAAACAGCAGAAGAAAGAAACTTCCATGGGCATCTGGTCACTTTTTAAGGACTATTATTGAATCAGTCTTCTTGGAAGAGACTGATGTGGTAAAACATTTCTGTTAATTTCCCTGGAAGGCTTCCACATTGGGTAATGTTCTGTGGGTGGCCGTGTAATGAGACACTGGTGTCTGTCTATGACACATACTGAATGTGAAAGCAGGCGTAGATAAAGGTAACTTGAATTCCATCCTTCCCTGTGTTTATATGATGCTTATCACTCTGCTATCTAGACACCCAGACGAGAGGCTTAATGACAAGGAAAATTTCCACCTCCATTCAATTCAGATCAGGAGACAATGAGCCTGGGCAGGCTCTTAAAGGGTTAATGTACACACTCTGGGTAGTTAGAGGTGAAAATGGATGGGCCCAAATAGCTATGGCTTTTCTATTTCCAATTATGTAAGCAACTGCTTCCATGGACTACCACTGGAAATGAATCCTCTGCATTATGGATATATTGTAAGTACATTTGCAAGCATCTAGCTACTTAAATGGTTGTTACCTAAACCAGGGACTTTTGTATAAATATAGCTGTTCTTAGTCCTTGTTTATTTTTGAAGAGTAATAGTGTAGAAAAATGCAAAGGAAAAGCTTTAATCTTTTCTTTTCTGGACAAAAGAGCAAGAGTTACAACAACTTTGTGTGCAATATGTGTGTTACATATAATATATGTATGTTTGTGTTTACAGACAGTACACCCATACATACATGAAAGTTTTAAGGGTACCTACTCTTTTTTTTTGGCCTATAAATATAACTTTTAATAAGATTCACCCCCCCAGAGAGCATTTTCTCTTTCACATCAGCGTGCTGACACAATAGTGAAGTTGTTGATTAAGACCAAACATCACTGAATCCAACTGGACTTGTTGCAAAATCAAATTCTAACAATCCTGAAACACTTAGAACATCTGTATTTTCTTTTGGAAAGTTTTCCGTTTCCTTCCTCTTTCTACCCTCTAACTTCCTTTGTTTTCTTTTCGTTTTGAACTGTAACGAGGGGACATTCTGGAACACAGATTTATTCGTCTTGACCTTCGCTCTGAATAACCCACCCAAGACAAAGATAACTTCTGGCAGACACTCCTTCCTTCAGCCTTCCATCAACAGTGCAAATTCACCTACTCCTTTGGAGAATCTGGCTAAAGTAAGGTTAGAGGGAAAAATTCAGACAGCAAAGAAAGAAGACATTTGTGATAAACTGATCAAACACTACCTGGGTACCATTTATATAAAGACACTGGTTGGAAAGTATGTTTAATTACCATATATAGTTGACTCTATTTGAAACTCTAAAATGAAGATGACATTGAAGAGAATGATGAATGGTTACAGTCTATATTGGTAAACTCTGCCCTACTACCATATGTTATGGAAACAAAATTATTACTCTCTTTGGGTGGGAGAAACTCCTAGTGAAGATTGTTCACCTACATCGGCTGCTAAGATGAATGAAACTGTAGTTAATATTGAAACCTCATTGGAAACATTAGTTCTGCCCCCTTTATCAAAACCTTTCCTCACTCTGCTAACAATGAAAAGAAAAATGGTGACTCTGGCCTTCATTCTTTTGCCTTTCTTCAATTGACCGTTAGTTGGTGGGTAGCTTCTATTGAGAATTCACTATCTACAGAGCCCTGTGCTTATCTATAGCCTCTAAAACTAAAACTGGTTGAAAAGCAGTTATTAGGCTGCCTTAAAGTGGTCCTTTTGCAAATAAGTGAATTCAAGAGTTAAGAAGTGAGTTTCCTTTCTTTTTTCTTCCTTCCTTCCTTTCTTCCTTCCTTCCTTTCTCCCTCCCTCCCTCCTTCCATCCCTCTCCTACCCTCCCTCTTTCCCTCCCTCCCTCTCTCTCTCTTCCTTCCTTCTTTCTTTCTTCCTTTTTTTTTTTTTTAAAGAGGCCTTCTCAGTCTCCAACATGCTAACATATTGTTAACATCCAAGTAGAGGAGTTAATACTCAGCATTTCCTTTGTTATCTATGTGCTAATTAATATTTCCTGTGAATAGAACTCTACAAATCTCAGTAAATAGAAGCTGTGGTCTTTTCTAAAGAAAGATTGGTTAATCTCAAATTGCAGAATTTATTGCAGAATCATTGAATTGTAAAGAACATACCGAACACTTACCCCAGTGGGTTCTCAGACCAAAGTGATTATTAAATTTTCCTTGGAAAACATTAGAAGTCTCAAAATCTGATCCTCCTTGATTTACTGAGTTGTGAGTGGATAGAACCAAAGCTCCAGAGGTTCTGTCTAATGCTCAACTTGCCCAGTCTCTCTTCCCTCTCTTTCTCCCTCCTTTGTCCTCTTCCTTTTTCTTTCTGACTCTCCCTTTCCCTTTCTTTTCCTCCTACCTTCTCATCCTCTCTCTCTTTCCCTCCTTCTCCCTTACCTCTCTCTGCCTCCCACCCCCATTCCAGGGCATTTTACTCAAGGAAATACAGAAATAGCAATCTCTGAGCCAAAAATAAAATCCCACATTGAAGATGCATATGAAAAACTAATGAGTCAAGTTGGAATCTTGGTGTTTTGTGGTGTTGTTTGTTTTTTGTTTTTATATATATATTTTAAATCTGAGAAGGAATGGAAACAAGCTAGGAGCTAGAAACATAATGAATAGAGTCCATGGACAGACAAAACCATCCCAGCATTTCTAAGCCAGTGAAATGCACACTCTTGGATGTCAGATCAGATGAGCCTAGTAGGATTGGCTGGACGCATGTAGTCTGACTGGCTTTTATTTATGGGCTTGATGCATGTCTGAAGTTTATTCAAAGCAAGAGGAGATGAGGGAGGAAATCTCTCAGACAGTGATGTGCAGCCTCAACTGCTCATTGCACGAGAGGAAGGAGGTGGCTGCAAAAATACTGATGCCCAGGCTTCACTACAGAACAATCTCTCTCTCTCTCTCTCTCTCTCTCTCTCTCTCTCTCTCTCTCTCTCTCTCTCTCTCTCTCTGAGAGTATTCTTTGAATCACACAAGTGGTACTAATATGAAACCAACATGGGTTCTCAATGCTAAGTGGCTTAGCTGCCACAGAAGATTTCATTTTATCTCCAATGTAGCATTTTTGTGTGTAGTCTACATGGACCATGAGTTCCTGGATTAAAAAAAAAGAAATGAGAGAAAAAATTATATACAAATACATACTATAAAACAAGCTTAGGCATAACTAAACTACAGCAGTCCAACTCAATAGAAGAATAGACAGGCAAGAAATTATTTTTATTATTTATTTATTTTTTGGGTCCGGTCATGGGGCCTGAACTCTGGGCCTGGCATTGTCCCTCAGCTCTTCAGCTCAAGGCTAGCACTCTACCACTGGAGCCACAGCGCCACTCCCGGCTTTTTTCTTTTTGCTTATGTGGTGCTGAGGAATCAAACCCAGGGCTTCAGGCATGCAAGGCAAGCGCTCTACCACTGAGCCACCTTCCCAGCCTCTATTTTTATTTTTTTGTTTCACCTGTTGGAAAGGCTTCATGAAGCAAGTAGGAAATAAATAGTATTCACAAAAGTGGTCAAAACAGGTTCGGTGAGGAAGTGAACTTCAGGTAGGGGCTTAGACATGGGGTAACAAATGCATATGTGAAGGAGGAAGTGGAATGAAGAGGGGAGAAAAGAGTGGTTCAGGAAGGAAGGGTGGGGTGGTAGCAGTCTCCCACACTATCTATGAACCAGCTTTTAAGTATAGATTAAGAGTTACTTGGGAAAAATATTACCATGTTTAGTGTCATTGTTTTAAAGCTAACAGAGAGTGCTAAGTACTTTCTACCCTTTGACGTGTTTCTTTTTCCTAGCACTACTACCAGGGGTGGCTGCACAAGAGTCTTCATTTGCAGGGAGAGAAATGGAAGCCCAGAGGCGGTAAATATGCTGCCTACGCTTGGTAAGTATGGTGGCTCGGATTTAAACAGAGGCCTGAGTCCCTGGGCTATGCTGTGAGTGCTGTAAGTATTTTAAATTGTTAAAGATGTGAATGAGAGAGCGAGAGAGAAATCAAGTGCCTTAATAACCCACTTCTTGTATCCTGAAGTTTCCATCTTGCAATAGTTGATTTTTTTTTCTTATTGAAGTTGACACACTAAACATATGCTAGAACAGACAACTGGAAAAGAGCCCAAAGGTTGGGGAAAACTACACAATAGCATGGCAGAGAGTCTGAGGCGTTGCAACGATTGGAAAGTTGTATTTCATAAACCGTGCAGAAAAAAGAAGACTGGAAATGCTTATTGTTTAGTTATAAATTTAAATTCACTGAAATGCACTTCTTTCAGCACATTCCTAAAATACATTCAGAGAACATGTTTTCTATGAATCTACAGAACCAAACAGTTCTCTTGTGTAGGGAAAAAAAAATGACCAAAGGATTGGTGCTGATCATTTAGTCGTTTTATCTCTTCCAAGGCTTGACTGCATTGTTTTAGAAAAGTACACGTGCTTAGTAAAGTTTTCATGATCTGGAAATGATGTTGAGGGTAGGAGGCAAAAGAAACCTAGATTCAATGAACAATAGCATAGATTTATTTTATGATGGAGGTTTCATTTGGGTGCAAACTCCTCGAGAATGGGGATGATGCCCATTTAAGAACTTCCTGCTCCAGCCCTCACCCTGTACTTATAGTTCTAATTCTCCATACTATCTTTAGTAGTCTATCCAGACCTTGTCAGTCTTGCCTGAGGTTTTACATCTTATACAATGGAAAATCAGTAAGTGACTAGAAATGCTTTTCAAATCATCTGTATTTCTGCTAGTTTTGCATGCTTTAGTGTCAGTGGAAGTCCACAAAGATCCAGCATCTCCCTCCCTTCTTTAAGTAAAAGATACACTCCCCAATATTTTTATTCTGTGTCACAGGAACATTAAAAAGAATTAATGAAAGAAAGAGAGAAAAAAATCCCAGAAGTCATTTTTCAGACGACTCTACATGAACTCGGATGATTCCAATCATTTTGTCATGCTTGAATTTATCTATCTATACCAAAAAGCCATGTGCTCTTGGAAACCTCTATAATAATATGCTATGCAGAATCACAATTACATAATTATGCAATATAAAAATGATTACTTAAGTAACATTACCGGTTAACCCTGGTAATTACCTGGACATGGATGTGGGCAAACAGGCATTTTGGCTACACAAGACATCTCTGCTTGAAAGTGGCTTCTAATTATGGTAGTTCCAAAAAGAAAAAGGAAAAGGAAAAGAGAAGAGAAAGGAGGGGCAGGGGACAGTCAACACTGAAAAGGAACAGCTTTGATTGCTTGGCCTATGAATAAACTTTCCAAAATGCTTTTCAAATTTGGCAAAGAACAATGCGGCAGGCCAAACAATCAAAGAAAAATTGCTGGGAAAGATTTTTGTCAGGTTGATTTAAAAAAAAAATCAGCAAGACTTTTGAGGTCTGTTTGACTCTTTACAACAGGAGATAGTTATATGAGAATAAAGTTGGGGAACTAGATACATAATACAAGTGAAATCATGCCTGCCCCAATTAATAACAGGGCTGTATTAGCCATATAAGGACATGCAGACCCACAGCTTCCAGCAAACTAGAACAGATCAGGACGAGAGGAAAAGAGCTCATTCCCAGTCATCCCTGACCAGCACCTCCTGCCACACATGTGCATCCTGTAGGAGGCACTGTAGGCGGGGGTGACCTATTGGTAACTTAGTTGAATGAAGAGCTATTTTCCAACAAAAGAAAGCAGCATAAGCTCATCGCTTTAGTGAAAAATAAGTCAAACTATTTGATTGAGTTGATTTTAGTCAAAAGAGGACACAAATTGTTGGTGAGGAGCTGGGAGATGGTTGGGAGAGTTCTATAGTTTCCTTGTTGGGTTCTCAACAACTCAATACTGCATAGTGTACTTAAAGGCAAAAGCATTTAAAGGATGTGTGTGTGTGTGTGTGTGTGTGTGTGTGTGTGTGTGTGTGTGTGTCTGTCTGTCTGTCTGTCTGTGTGTGTGTGTACATGTGCACTTGTGCAGGAAATAACATATTGATGATGGTTATATATTTATATTTATTCGAAGGAAAATGTTTTTTCAAAAAGTATCCGTTGGTTCTTCTTGGCTATTCATAAAAAAGTTTCCTCTTAAAATCTAGCTCAAAATTTGGTCAGTGGGTTTTCCTTTTTTATCTAAACTTGTTAAAGAATCGTTCTGCTCTACCTGTAACTACATAGCATCAAAGAAAAACATTTTACCGATCTAATATTGACCTATATTTTTTATAAGTATCTTTGTCTAAGTTGCTTGGAATTTCTCAGCTACAAAATATAGAACAATCTGCATGTTGATGAGAATGTTTATTTTCAATGAGTAAATGAAGAGAAAAGATTAGCTAAATATACGAAGTATCAGATAAGTCAAAGTAAATTTTGTCAAAGAGAAGTTTATAAAATCGACATTCACCACCCCAAGTAGCCTTTAAATTATCCCAAAGACAAAATGCAAACCTGGCGGAGCGTGAGCCCCCCACACCGAGTGGCAGTTCTTCCTAGCTGTTTAGGTATGTGGCAATGAAATGACCCATGGGACAGAAAAATACACATTCGGACTCTGCACCAGGCATTGAATCATCTGAAGCAGGGGCTGCCACACAAGTCCTAACCCTGCCCCTCCCACAGGGATTCTGCCAGAGCAGGTTAAGAAGACAGAGTGGGAGGGACTGATCACAGGGGATGAAGAAAAAGGAGAAGGTGAGGGGGAAGGGGAGGAGGAGCAGGAGGAGGAGGAAAAAGAGGAGGGGAGACAGTGGAGAGGCGCAGAGAGAGGAAAAAGAAGGAGGAGGGAGAGAAGGAGAAGAGGAAGAGGAGGAAGAAGATGAGGAAGAGGAGGAGGAGATGTGGAAGAAGAGGAGGAAGAGGAGGAAGAAGAGGAAGAAGACCACAGAGGAGGAGGAGGGGAGGAAGAAGAAATTGTTTCAAATCCTACAGACACCAGAAAATAAATTCCACCTTCCACAAACACAAACCAAACAAAGCCATCTTTGCAGTGTGAAGAAAAGCCTTGCAAAATGCAACACCTGGATCCAGAGGCATACTTTAGAAGCCAAGAAAACCAAGAAAAGTGGACCTGAGATGTTAGGATTTAAGGAATTAGAAAGGTCAGTTGTAAATTTCATCATGCAGGGAGAGGTGGAGCATTTTTTTCCGCGGTAACTAATGTCACATTGTCTCCTAAATACAGTAAATCAAAGCAGAAGTTAAACAACAACAAAAAAGAAGGCATAAGTTATGGCATAGGTTAAACTAAAATGGCTGACTATGGGGCAAAGAGCCCTGGACATTATAAAAACGGAATATAAATTTGAGTTACCAAGATATATGGTAAAGAAAATTCCTAGCTGATAGCTATGCAGCTTTGCTTAATGAATGAAGATTCATGAATCACATTGCAAAATTCAAAAGGTACAAATATTGCAGTTAGGAATAAAAAAGAATGAATCAGTACTGATACAAGGTGATGGTAGGACCTCCATCCCCAGAACTGATTTTTCCTGCCACAAAAAGCAACATCTCTATTCTGCCTTCAACAGTAGATTAAATTAAGGGCAGAGGAACAGAAAGCACCATTGGCCGAATTCTGCATCTCATCAATGGTGGTCAGCATCCCGCAAAAGACAACTTGGGGACTGTCAGCATCTGGACACCCCGTGCCTGTGGTACTCAGGAAGGAATGCAGAACTCCTGCCTATGTGTTAGATTCACATAGTCCTTGATGATGGATCCAGTTGGGGTTCTTCAAACATCATCAGGCCTAATGCCCTCTCTTCATCTTCTTAGTTGTAGATACTTTCCACATGGAAAATGGCCTCCCCCACCCCCACCCTGGCTGCTTCTTGAGTTTGTATTTGAAGAGCTGACTCTGTGGGAGACCAAAATGATCTCACACTAGTGAGGGCATCATTTTTCAACTGCTGAGAAATGAAAACCCTTCCCTCCACCTGTGAACAGTTAAGTGATATCATTTGCATATATTCTAATATCAAGTCTTCGGAAAATGAGCACCAGACTAGCCATTAGCGTAACCAGAAGTTGAAAAACGGTGCCGTGAGTCAAGAACTATTGATGGACACAGCAGAGTCATATAGGAAAACAGCAAAGACATTCAAGTTTCCCAGTGCTTTCCTCAAAATTCAAGGACATTTTTAAGTGGAGTGCTAGGAATAATGACATTACAATTCCTTTCAATCTGGAGCACAGTTTTTAAAGGTTCCCCAAAAGAATTCCCCCAAGTATGAAACCATTCCAACACGTTTACATCGTTGAGATTTTCACAGTATGAGCACAAGGATGGTCACTTTGCTCATGTCACATGCTGCCTATTATGGCAAAAGTGGATTATAATAACCTTTAAATCACTGCCAATAATCCTGCATCCTGTGTTTCTTTGGTGGATGTTAACTCATTCTTTGTGATTATAATGAACTCATGCCATAGTGATACTTGTCTTTTTGTGTTTCAGTTATTACAATGGTAAGAAAGATTAAAAGTCAGACTTCCTTGGAATCTACGTTCTTTTCCAATTGTGCAAGAAGCAGGCCTAGGTTAAATCCAAGTAGTATTGTCATATTATATCCAAGTAGTCTTGTAATTAGAACCTGCTACCTCACTCTGGAAAAATGAGCTGGATGTGACAAACTTAGTTTTGACAGAGTTAAGAAAAACTCAAGAATGGACTCTCAAGGGATTGATAAATAGAAATCTTTCATTGTTCCTACACAGACATGGGTAGTACAAGAACTAAAATTTGAAACTACTTATACACCCCAAATCTGAAACTGAATTGGAAGGAAGAGCCCATGTGCATTTTATGCAGCTCGTGGTCACTCTTGTTAGAGGCTCACAACCAAACAGCCAGGCTTTCTCCAAGTTCAAATAAAAATTTTCAAGGTCAATTTCTTTTGAAAATACACACAAGCCTTTTACTTAGACTTTGTCGTTCATTGATTCAATCAAGAACAAGGTAAAATTTGTAGTTCCACGGCAAACCAAATCCCGATTTAAACTCCTTTGTAAGTCTTTTCACAGAGAAATCTTGGAAAAATAAATCAGTGTTTCTGTGGGAATTTTGTGAGTTTATTATTTCTTCCTTTACTATAATTTTCACCTAAGTGACTCTATTTCTTTTCCTTAAATAAAATTCCTTTTCTATTTCACATGCCAGTCCCCCTTGGCTGGGTGAAATCTTAGAAGATATTGAGTTTCCTTTTTAAGACCTTTGTCATAGGGTAAATCAATTGAGTTCAAGATATATTAAAGAGTAAGAATGAACAATTGTATTTTCAGAGACTAGAAGAAAAAGACCCACGTATATCTTCAAACACAGCCAAGTTGGATTCATATTGACCAAAATCTGATCCAATAGCTACATGAGATCACACAGGAAGCAACAGCTTTATTAACATATTTCATGCTTACTCTAGCTTATAAGAAGAGTCAGAAATGATGCAAAGTTGTTGAATGAAGATAGGAAACAATTTTCTCAAAGAAGGATAGAGATATACTATACCAATATAATGCATATTTTGGGTTAATCCTTGGCTAAGACATGAACAAAGGCATCTTGTCTACCATGGCTCCACCAACCACTGAGTTTGTTGTCTTGCATAAGTTTAACGTTTTCTAAATACCTTTTCACTGAAACTCCCTGGTCTCAATCTTTTTCTCCAGGGGTCTGACAGAGAATTGAGGTTCTGTCTGTCTTGCTACTTTCATATTCCCTGGAAATTCTGCAGATTTTACCAGAAGATATGAGGGCCTGGTTGCAGGGTGTACCTTTGGGAGTAGGCCTTTTAGGAATGGAAATTCCTCCACTACTACAAACATGCTTCCAGAACATTAACAATATTAGTAGCTTCCGTTTTGTTAAACCAAATCTTGCATGTGTGGGAATCATTTATTGTTCTCCTAAAGTGATTTTCCAAACCAGCCCTTGAACCACTTGGCAGAGTTCCTCATTCAAGTCTCAGAAGGAAATCTATTTCTTTTCCTTCGGAAGAGCCTCCGTGAATAATTGGTTACTAATTTCACATTTCTCAAGGGAAAACAAAATTCACTAACAGCACCTACATAAGTTATCCTTTATGATTATTTTTGGAAAACTACCAATGTGACAGGGACATCTGAAGAAAGTATGTTTACATATCACTCGGAAGTTTGGATTTTTACCTTGGATCAAGTAACCCTATCTAAATGGATTTCATTAATTTGAAGGTTCAAATAGCTCCTGCACACTGAGGAAGAATGAAGGGATAGAGGTAAGATACGGCTTTCAAATAGCAAGGACTGTGTCCATTTAGGGTGCCATAAGGAATACCATAGATTAGGCAGTTTATAGGCAGCAGTTCTGGAGGCTTGAGGTCAAGGATGAAGACTTGGGAAGGTTCAGTACCTGGCCAGGTTCTGCTTGCCCGCCCTTAGACAGAATCTTCTCTCTGTCCTTACATGATGGGGGGGGGTGTGAACTAGCTCTGCTGGTCCACTCTACAATTGCAGGGTTCATGCTTATGAGGCAGTATTATTCCTCTGGTTACTAGGTTTTACACGATTATCACAGGGAGATGTAAACGTCCAGATTACAGCAGAAAGCATCTAGAAATAGTTATGGGATGCCATTTTGTGTAAGTCTCATTAGATGCTGCTCAAGAAAATTAAATATTTCTATTGTAGGTTGGATTTCTCTCATCAACTTTGCATTACAAAGTTAAGTCTTAGAAGGAAATTGGTTGAAAATGAATATATTGTATATTTACTTGAAAAGCTCAACATCAAAGATGTAAAAATTTGAGGGTTTTTTTGGCAGTATTAGTACGGACACATTTCACAGAATGCAACACATCATAGATAAAATAATGGGCTTATTAAATTATGGACCAGAGAAAAAAAGTTCTTGCAATTGGCTATCATGCACAAATAACACAGGATCCAACAATCTGCCATGGTTTTCCATCTGCAATAGAAAGCGTCAATGCCAAAAATCTATAAACGTGTATCAAAGAACTGACTACAAAAGTTTTATGATGAAACATGTTAGCTACAAAACAATAATAATAACAGCAAAACACAGAAGTTGGAACAACAAAAGCCAAACTCAGGCCATCTTTTGCAAGGGCATATATGTTTTCTCTCTTGTGGTTCTTTCTTCTATCTGATTTCAGAATAATTTCAACATTCAGGAGAACTACTTTGTAATTATAATTCTGCAAGCTGTGTATTGGTGCTGAAGGCCGTTTAAAAATGATTGCAAATTCTTTATCAAAATATTCAAGACTTGAAGTTTTGCAACAACCACAGAGGACAAATTTATCCCTGCTAAAGCAGAGAGGTGAGTGAATTAGAAGATGAGAGATCAAACAGTGTGCAAGATTTAATTTTAAAGATCTCTAAATGACTTATAGGGTAAATCTTTTGATCAAACTCCTTTTGCATGTAATTGGATTATATTATGTACCAGAATGGATTGAAATGGAAAAGTCTTATGGTTTGTCAGATCTATTTGGCAAAACATTAAGAAGACTAATGGAGAGAATTTATTTTACAAGTTTTGCCTTATAAAATATTTTGTGGAAACGAGGAACTGTGAAATAGGAGAAAATACCTATAAAATGAATAAACTGGTACATGTGCATATTTCATAAAAATTAGAAATGAAATGATCAAGTCTGTTACCTTGTAGAAATTTTCCTGAACTCAAGGTGTATCAGCATGTATAGTTTTTATGTATTCTGATAAGTCTTACATTGACAATAGAGAAACAGAAGATATGTACTTATTTTGAATATATTTATATAAAATATAACTGAGGCTTTCACAATGAAAATGAATGAAAAATTTAAATGATACTAAAAACAACATGCTGTTATTGTAGGTATTGACATGAGAAAAACTAACAAATGACTAGTAAGGAAGACATAGTTTAGACAGTACAGTTTTCATCTTATGCTTTAATTTACATGATTGCGTATGATTTTACTTTTTCAAAATATTATTTTTGTAGATAAGTTTTGAGAAGAATCTTTTTATTAGCCAATCAATATAGTATAGTAATTTGTCTTTTTGATGAATCAGTATTTCTTGAAGTATCCTTCTAGCTAATTTTAATGTCGCTTCCATTCACAGAAGTGTCTCAACTTGATTTCATAGCCTGCTTAGGTTGCCATAATAAAATGACAGACCGGGTGGTTGAAACAGAAGAACTTCAGTTTCCCATGGTTCTGAAGGCCGGAAGTGTAAGATTGGGGTACCTGCATGGTCTAGGTCCCCCTGTAGATGCCATGTGTGTTATGATAGCGAGACCCCTCCTCCCGCCATCTTGAGATGTCAGAAAGAGAGACCCCAACTCCCTGATCTGTCTCACGAGAACACTAATGGAGACCTGAGTCTCCATCCTTGGGCTCCATCTACCTCTAGTCACCTCCTGAAGACCTCATCTCCAGATGCTGACACTTCGGTGCTTCCAGTATTCTCAAGAGACAAAACTCAGGCCAGTCCAGAGGATTAGGACAATAACAACCTTATGGGCTTTTTAAAAATTATCATGGAATAAGGTTATTGGAGGCTCAGCCTCTAGCTTCACAGTGTCTAGACTCAAAATGTGTTGCACATATGTCTTCTAGGAACAAGTCATGCCATGCCCTCTTCTGCCCCTCTGTGCCAGATCTCGACTCTTCTTAACCCTCCTCCGGCCACTGTTGTGCTCCCCTTGAGAATACAGTTCCTGCTTTGCATCTTCTTCGGGAGTGTGGGATCCTGAGGCTGTCCCCCGTGTGTTCTTCCTGGACAATTCGCTGCACCTTGTCACTCAGTCTCCCTCATGCCAGGGTGAACCTCACTGGGAGGCTGAGCGTTGAGCACAGTGGGAGGAGGTAACTCCTCAATCATTGGAGGCTTTAGTGTCATCCCGCCCACCTCTCCCCCACACTTGTCTGAAGGGATGGGTGGTGAGACAGGTCTTTAGGATTCAACACCATCTAAGGTTCAGACAAATCTCCTCTGGAATTCCTCCTCCCAGAAAGTCAACATTTATCTCTTTTTGGTAAAGAATTAGCCCTCAAAGGACACCCCGTTATTTACATTAGCAGAGTTTTCCAATTTGAGGCTCATAGTCTATGAAATTGCCTTTGGAATCCTTCACCAAACAACTCACACTTGCAATCAAACGCTTTGGGTTTCAAGATGATTGTGGCTAACACGAGTTTAACATAACAGTAAAAGTTCAGTGATATCGTTGTTGACTGTGTCTACCCTAGTCCTAAATAATGAAAGCTAGTGTGTGTGTGTGTGTGTGTGTGTGTGTGTGTGTATGAGAGAGAGAGAGAGAGAGAGAGAGAGAGAGAGAGAGAGAGAGAGAGAGAGAGAGAGAGAGAGAGAGAGAGAGAGAACAAAAAAACTTGTCCTGCCAAAAATGCTGGAATTTTAAGACTTAAAATCAAGGGTACATCTTTTTTCTTATTGACGTCCCATGTAAAGTGGAGACCTAGAGCAATTCAGTGTTTTTCTTTTAAGATCACACAGGTTCTGAATAGGACTATAATGCAATTCATCCTTATGAAGTTCAGAATCCCTTCCATTAACGTCGGCTGCCTCTCCTCCATGTAGTTCAAGGAGTTTCCCCCCTCTGAATTATTCTCAAAACAGGCATCAAACACTGGACACAGCCCTTGCAGTCATCCTGACTATGGTAGGACCCCAGGAATCAGCTGATGAGTGGACCACAGAGTTCTGGAAGACAGTGTGGTTTTCCCGTCAGAGTTTCCATCCTGTTTTCTTGTGTTGAATTGGCTAAGCGTCGGTCTTTCTGCAGGCCTTCCTGGGAGCCAGGCCTCCTTCCTGCATCATGGCTTTCATCTGTGCACTCAGCACAGCAGAGTGTCACGGAATAAAGTTGCTCGGATGACTCCTCTTGCTGAGGGAAAGGAAAATGATTTATACTGTAAAAATGAAACTCCTTTCAATTAGTGTATAATCTAAACCTTAACTGCTTATTAAAACCATTTTTTTCCCTCACAGAGCTGGACCAAATCTCCAAAGATTTTTCCATTTTAAGCACAACTTCTTTAGATGCAGATACTTTCTGAGCAGTTCTGTACAGTTTTTCTTTTTAAAAAATATGTCCAATTCATATCTTAGCAGAACTAGGGGACCCTATCAGGACTTGAACAAAAATGATTCTAAAACTGTTTTTTTTTAAATCATAAGGCTGATAGTGTACCTGTATATGAGCCAAGTCGGATGGATTTTTGAAACAGTAATTGTTTTTGGTGTGACCATTTTTCTAATTATGTTTGTCAATGAACACAGACATTAATAGGTGATAACGTATATGAAGGTCTTCCACACATTCTTTCTTTATATAAGATCCTTAGCTGTAATAAGCAGGTGAGTAGTCTTCTGATCTTGGAAATTCAGGTGCCAGGCAGCAAGTGAGTTTTATTGTTTTATTATAAATAGGAATGGTATCTTATTTATTCCAGTTTAATCACTAGTTTTATTTATCTGCTCTCAATATTCATTAAAACCTTCTTAACAAATAAGATTTTTTTTTTTACAAATAAGATCTTGTAAGGCATTTGATTCACAGAAAGCATACCCTAAGTGTCTGTCTAAATCAAGCTTTCCATCTTCATAAACATTTTAGCATAAAACAAAAAAATCTGTGAAGGATATTATTTATAATTGTAGAGTCTGAGTTGTAGTGATTTTTATAGACATACAGAAACTTAAACCGAGAAGCAATAGAAAAACTTAACTCTGATGTAAAATAGCATAGAATTCATGTAATTAACTTCCTGCAATGCTTTATCTCTGAAATGCGGTATTTATAAGGGCGCTTTGCTTTAAAAAACAACAATACTTTGTATATAAACCAGAGTGCAAGCATAGCAGCTCTGTTTAGAGAAACAGCAAAGGAGCATGAGAAACGCTCTGGGTTAGTCCACCCACCAGCTCAGGGTGGGGGGGGGGGTGATAAGAAGAAAAAAAAAAAAGAAAAAGTTGGTTGAATACACGGAGTTCTTACCACTGTGTCAAACATGGGATTGCATGTTCTAAACAGTGCTCACCAAGTGGGGTCTTTGAGTAATTATTCAATACGTTTATTCAGTAGATATGCAATTTGAGAAGCCAGTCAACATTCTTTTCCTTACTAATCTGCTGTGTTCTTAAGGTTTGGTGTCCCACCCCCACCCCACCCCTGTCCCCCAACATAACGGAGTATCTAGTGAAAGAGCTACCCTTTCTTGTTTTTTGTCTGTCATGGGGCTTGAACTCTGGGCCTGGGCGCTGTCCCTCAGCTCTTCAGCTCAAGGCGAGTGCTCTACCACTTGAGCCACAGCACCACTTCTGGTTTTCTAGTGGTTTATTGGAGATAAGAGTCTCACGGACTTTCCTGCCTGGGCTGGCTTTGAACCATGATCCTCAGATCTCAGCCTCCTGAGTAGCTAGGATAACAGGCGTGAGCCACCGGCGCCCGGCCCACCCTTTCCTTTTTCACTGTGTTCTGTCTCCCCACCCCACTTCCTTCTATGGATCACCTGGTATAGAGAGAGGGTAGAGGAGGAAACCAAAGTCCCCTACATATGAATGATTAGAACAAGTTCACACACCGTCTTAGACACCCTGAATACTTCCCCAAGGTGACACTTGTTATATGTCCATTTGTCTCACTAGTGTGCGGCTGAAGTGGTGAAATAAAATGATGGTGAGAAGTTTAGCCACTGTCATTACAGAACGTTGGGGTGCAGATGGAGGTCCTCTAAGCACCCACAGAGTTCCAAGCTTGGTATCTGCCTTCTTCCTGGTATCTTGTGGGGTCCTTCAAACCGTCCATCAGCATCTCCTTCTGAGAGACCCTGCTACGCTAAGTGTGACCTTACACTCGCTCCACAGCAATGCCCAGCGCAGGCCAGAGGCAGAACGGCTGCCAGGGGAGTCCAGGCTGCCCCTGCCATGGAGTTCTGCTACCTTCCCTTGGGGTCAGCCTGCCAACACATCTTGCCCGCCCTCGGTTGGTCCACGTGGTATCCTACTCCTTTGACTTTCTATCACAACCATCTCACGCTTCCTGGCTACTTTCTGCTAGCCAATCAACGCTTCGACAGCACTGAACTCTCCAAGACGCTGCACTCCTGTATGGCCGCTTCAGGCAGCCCCGGAGGCTACGGAGAGCAAGGCTCCGTTTCTTCCACGTTGTCTAAGACTGTTGATTCCATCCTTCTTTCCCTCATTTCACAGCTAAACCTTCTTCTTCTTTTGCCAAGGAACAAATATGAGTGTAACTACTATTTTATTTCTTTGTTTCCTTGAAGGAGTTAAACAAAGGAATTTAATGGAAACATGTCAGCTGGTGAGCACAAGGCATCTTGAGCAGCGCTACGCTTTCATCGTTCATCGTTCTCCTCCACCTCTCCCAACCCCATTCAGCCCCTCATGGCTTATGAAAAGAAATGTGGATCTGGGTGATTATCAGAAAGAACCTAAGCTTTTAAATAGCTCATTGTATGTATTGTCTGAGTTAGGAGGAAGCAAACAACCTTGCTTTCTTATTCCTCCTACTGGGTCTATGCAGAATCTGTATGGACAATTCAAGTTCTCTTTCAATTTAGCCTCTTCTTTCCTTTCTTGCTCAACCTCGTTACTCTACGCTTCCGTGTACTCTAGGCTTAATCCCACATGTCTGAGTTTTCCGGGAAAGACAAGAAGCCTCGCAGCCATTTTTACTTTTGTAGTCAAAGCTGACAGGTTTTTCTTGCCATAGATTCTCAGTCCTAAGTTCCCTCGCACCGTTTTCTGCCCTGCCACTGCCAGTGGTCACTAATCGAAGTGACTTCACATTGATTGTGTTGTCATATGTGTTTAAAGCAAGACATATCTGAAACTCAAGCTTCTTGATGAACTTCAGACTTTTCTAGCTCACTTCCCATCTTAATCTCCACTGGAGCATGATAGCAGTTGGGGGTCAGCCTTAGGAACAAGACAGTAGGAGAATAATATTGAGATGCAGTACAAAAAATCTGAATCATACAATTATGGTCACTGAAGGTGGGCCTTCAGAAGGGGCTGGCTAGAAGCTCTGGAATGAAGGAGTTGCTCTTGATAAAGGAGGCTGCAGCTCAGTTCTCAAAACCTTTCCAACCCTTGGACCAGGCCCGAGCACAGTTTCCAGGCCAATCTCTCTTCTTAAATCAATTGGCTAGAAACGTCAGCAAAACATATTCACCACAGTGCTTAGATTCATGTCAGATTGTGTATAGAAAACACTATCCAAAAATCTAACATCTCCACATACTGAATTTGTTTTCCCCTTATACCAGTGCTGGAGCTTATTTCCTAAGCCCAGCCTGGTTTTGAACTGTGATCCTCAGATCTCAGCTTCCTATGTATTATAGGTGTATTATAGGTGTGAGCCACTGGCACCTGGCCTGAGTATTTTTTTTTTTTTTGGGTTGGTCGTGGGGCCTGAACTCTGGGCCTGGGCGCTGTCCCTCAGCTCTTCAGCTCAAGGCTAGCACTCTATCCCTTGAGCCACAGTGCCACTTCTGTTTTTTTTTCTGCTTCTGTGGTACTGAGGAATCAAACCCAGGGCC
Organism: Dipodomys merriami; assembly: GCF_024711535.1. NCBI lineage: Eukaryota > Metazoa > Chordata > Mammalia > Rodentia > Heteromyidae > Dipodomys > Dipodomys merriami. Next base: position 6,117,145 of record NW_027202826.1, read on the forward strand.
TCATGCATGCAAGGCAAGCGCTCTACCTTCTCAGGCAAGCCACCTTCTCAGCCCCTTGAGTGTTTTTTTTTTAAGAGAGAGGAAAATGAGAAGCCCACAGAAGCAGTGGAGTATCTATGCTCTTCTCCCGTCCCCTCTGTCTAAAGTGAGTCAAGGACACAGAAATTCCCTCCCATTTTCTCCTTTCTGACTCTTTCCCTCCCTTCTCTCAAAAATGTTCTCAAGCGACAGGTGAGTTCTGCTCTGTACCTTGATTGAAGGGGTGTCATACAGAAAGATCTAGAAGAGTATGAACAAACAGGCCTTGCTAAGTCCTTCCCAGGGTACTGCATCAGATCCTCTTCTTGCTTGCTAATCGCCCCTCTTTGGGACCACCCGTAAACACACACTTCACCATGTCACTGGGGTTCTTCATTTCTGAAAGCCCGCACCCCCCCATAAAAATTCAGTAAACAGATGTGTTTGTTGTTGTTGTTAATCTGTCTTTTCTCAGAGTGAAGTTAGTCATGAACCTTGTGATAGATTATGAAAAACATATTTTCTTCTCTACAATTGAATAACTGAGAGCGTCATGCAGCTTGATATTTCAATAAATCCCTATGTATGTCTCAAATTTAATACATCCATGCCGAATACCTTTTCTTCCCTCCCATCTACCTCCGTGGATGTCCTTATTTACAATGTCTAATTTGTCTTTTTAGTTGCTTAAGCTGAAAAAGAAAAAGGAAACAATAAGCCTATGAAATGAAGCGCTCTTTTTCTCTCAAACTCTGTGAGGTAGGCTCAAGAATCACACGGTACTCTCTAGAGTCTTATATGGCAAAGTGTAGTTGCACAAAATTTAGTTGCTCACACAGTAAATAAAGGATCTTGCAAAAGGTCATTCCTATCTGAATGGGACAGCAGTCACTGAGCCTCACTCCAAGGAGAGTCAGCGTCAGGCTATGACTGTGACGATGGAGGTTTTAAATAGGTGGGAAGGGGACACAAGCCAAGGGATCGAGGCAGTCTCCTCTAGATGGAGCCAGCCCTGTCAGCTAGACGTCTTCAGCTCAGTGGGACTCATTTTAGAGCCCAATCTCCAGAACTATCAGATCACAAGTTCCATGTGGTTTTACGTGGCTACTTTTGTCATGATTTGTTATCGGGCCAAGAGAACCCATAGACCCAATTTCAATTTGAGGCAACTTCAGTTAGGTCCAGAACAAAACCACTTCTTTCCTTCTGTCTCCACCTGGAGTGATAAGAAGAGGAACTCCAACCAGCTGAGTGAGTCATGAAGAGCACACTCGATGACCTCATCATGATGCTGTCTTCAGGGAAAACTGCAGAGCTCAAGGCTTATCTTACCTGCTGAGGCTCCCCGCGGCGTGGTTCAGGCCTGGGGTGAGGTGGTTGATGTAACATGGTATTGTGACATGAATGACTGTCTTGTGGGACTCACCCATGGAATGGCTCTCATGAATGAAGGCGACACCTAGACCAGAATCCATTCGACTGGATGGACTGATACTTACTTGGAGTCCCCTGCATTGCTAGTCTGGCTGTTCAGAGCCAGCATCCTGACTGGCTGGAGTCCTTGCCATAGTTTCTGTTAATGACTTTTGAAAATTAGCCTTTAGAAGGGACCAATTCACGGATCTGGAGCTGGGATCTCAGGGGGTTGTCAGAGCTGCCTGGAAGCCCCAGGGCTTGCCTGGGATCTGGACTGCAGTGGGGACTTGGAGGTGGGTCGAGGGGAGGACAGGTGGGTGAGCTGAGTGAATGCCCAAGTAAGAACTGTTCTCCGCTTTAATGGCACTCCCTACCAGGATGTGTCCGTGGATTGGGTTGCTGAAGGAAACACAGGCACGAAGGTACCATGCTTCATACCTAGGAGCCCACTGGGAAGCCTTTGCATTTCAGTCCACCACAGCCAAGTGCCTTTGGCAGCCCCAGTACACTTCCCAGGGGCAGTGAGCATGAAGTGGGGCGCAAAGGTTCTCCCAGAAATTCCTCTGCGGGAGACATGGGTGCCTCAGGACTCTTTCTCTCCTTCCTGTCTGGCTCACCAAGACGTAGCCCTTCCCCAGGAAAAGGAGGGGCAGAATCCCCACCTCGAGCCTGTTCTTTATTTCTTTCTCTTTTCCCCTCCCTCCCTCCCTCCCTCCTTCCCTCCCTCCCTCCCTCCCTCCTTCCCTCCCTCCCTCCCTCCCTTCTTTCCTTCTTTCCTTCCTCCCTCCCGTTCTTCCTTTGTCTCACTATTTTTTCCTTTCTTTTTGGGTATTTGAACCCAGGGCCTTCTACTTGGAAGCCAATGCTGTACCACCAACCACTTCAGTCATGCTTTTGCTTTTTTTATTATTTCTATTTTTTAAACACAGTCTCATGTTTCTGCCCAGGCCAGCCTGGACCCCGCTCCTCCTCTTTCTACATCCCATGTCACTAGGATAACAAATGCTTGCCGTCACACTCAGCCTTTATTGGTTGAGACAGTGTCTCCCAAGCTTTTGGCCTTGCCCTGGCCTCCAACCACAATCCTCCCAATCTCAGCCTCCTGAGTGGCTAGGATTGCAGGCATGCATTATCACAGCTTTCTTGGGTACTTGGCTAAAAGCATAGGCCAAGCTGAATGGCTGATGATACCAGCATCTCAGCTCTGCAAAGACTAGGGTGCTGAGCATTAGGTATGAAGAAAACCAGGAAAGGGCTGTCAAGAGCCATTTCTATATACTCTACATAAATTAAAACAGCGTCCAGCGGTATTGAACATGAGCGTGCATTTTCCGGCAGTGGGGAGGCCACCGTCTGGGGATGCGTGTGTCACAGGTCCACGGATGGGTGTGGCTTCCCAGTCTCCACCACAGCTAACAAAACCCGAGATGACTTTTGCAGCTGTTCTGGTTTGAGCCCGGTGAGATTGTAATACGGGAAAGGCTAACGCTGAAAAATGAAGTATGTATTCTCTTTAGAATAAGAGGAAATGACTACAAGCCTGGTCATAAATGTGGCAGCTTACTAGAAAGGCAGGTTTAAAGAATAAGGAAGCTCACGTAAGAGCTTAAATTGAGAACAGGTGCGAGGCTTGCTCTGGGGAGCTGGGCGGTGCTGGGGAGCGGCTGGCATCTGATGCAGTCTGCACACTGGATGTAGCAGGAAATCCAGGTCACCAGGAGTGAAGTGACTTTCAATGCCACACACAGTTTGTGTCAGATTTATATCCTACTTCTAAACTTAGTCTCCTTTTTTTTTTTTTTAGACATTTGTATGCCTCTGGCCAAAATTAACATAAGAAATCTCTGCTTCTTTTTATCATCATTGAATTCTAAATGATCACGCTTCCTACGGTCCTAGGCTCTGATAACTTAGGTGGTGGGAATCAGATCTTCATCAGTGCTGATAGACTTTTCCCAGTGCTGATAGACTTTTCCAGACTCATACATGGTTGGAAACCTTGGAGCCATTTGTGATTTCTTTTTCCCCCATTGGATGCTTTCCTTCTCTTTCTACAGCCAAAGCACCAACAGAAATTCTCCACCTTGGAATCTACCTTACTGTAACGTCCGTACTATGTATTTCCAACGTCTCCTTCCTATCAACCAGAACTATTAGGAAAGCCATGCCATTTTCTGATTCTAAAATCTCCAATATGTTTCCAGACCCAGAAAGACAGATATAACCTATGCAACTAACAATATCCACCATCGAATAAACTGTGCCTCGTGCGTGAATGTCTGCCGTGACTTACACACTTCATGTTCTCTTGTGTCAGGAATGAACTACACAACACACCTTCTCCACCTGCTAGACTCTGCATCTAACTCCAACAGCAATGCCGTCCCACCTTTCTCTACGTCCAACCTACTCATCAAAACCCACAGAAAACATAACAAACGAAAGATAATCATTTCTGCTGATTCTGCTTCCTTGTGCATGTTCTACTCCCGATCTCCGAGTATAGAGTTTAGAACTTGGATAGATTATTATCTGCCCTGTATAGACCTATCTCATAAACCATGTACTTTTCAACAGCTACCATACAAAATGTTCATAAAAGCCTGCCAAAGAATGAATGGGTTGATGCCACAGAATACTTGGGAAGTTGCTCTTGTGCTTGAGAGCTTTATTATATATTGACATCGAGTCAGAATGCTGAAGGGTGGCTTGCTTCCATGTTGTGGCAGGGTTCTGGATACTATTCACAGAAGACCTCATTCGGATCTTTGCTGCCATTTGTTCTGGGAGTGCTCTGCTGTCTCCATGTGGAGCAAAAGAGAGGGCCCAGTGGCCTTCAAAATCCACGCCTCTGAGCTCAAGGCAAGTCATGCACCCCATCGGACTGGTGGGCACTGCATGCTCTGAGCTAGCCAGAGCTCAGGGCCCTTCCACGCGTGGGGTTCCTGGAGGGATGGTGATTGGACCACAGTGAGAGTGGACAGGCGGGAAGGAAAAGCGATGACCTCGTTCAGGCTACACCGGAAGCCACATCCTCATCTCTCAGACGGTGGCCCTTCCTTCCTGGCGCCTCCTGCCTTCCACAGCTGTGGGCGCCATGCGGCCAGGCAGGGTGAAGGCCATTCCCTCACGTCGTCCTCCGGAGGGCTGGAGCACCGAGGCGAGCCCTCCAAATGCAGCCCCTGCTGTGAGCTTGCTGCTTGGGCCTGACCCTCACTGTGCCAAAGGGTCAAGGAGCACAAGCCTGGAGCCTGGCCCTCCCACACCAGGCGAGAGACCATGCAGCCAGCTCCTTAGTCGCGCCGGCAGAGAGTGAGGGAATGGACAGCTGCGAAGGAAGCCCATTTCTGTCCGCAGTGGCCTTTTGCATGAAGAGATTCACCGTAATGCCGGCGCTGGAGCTCACACCCAGAATCCTCCGTACTTCGGAGGCTGAGCTCTTAGGATCTCATGGTTTAGCAAAAATCCATGAGACTCCTATCTCCAATTAACCATCCCAAAGCTGACAGTGGAGAGGTGGGTCAGAAACACACACACACACACACACACACACACACACACACACACACACACACACACACACACACAATCAAGAGCATGAAGGCCATGAGGCCTGAGTTCAAGGCATGATACTGGCACACACACACAAAAAGAAATTCAACATGAGGTAAGATGTGCCAGTCAGGCTGCTGGCCCTGGCCCTGTCCTATCAGGATGGACTAGAGAAATTCCACCGTCAGGGTGGCTCACTAGCAATCACTTGATCGTGTGAACTCTTTGTTGGAGGTGGAGGGCCTTTAAAGGAGGGAGCTTGTGCTTTTCCTGGGGCTGTTGCACACTCAGTTAGCTGCAATAGTATTCTTTTGAGGAACTTCCTTTTAGATTACAGTTCCGAAATTAATTAAAGCCATATACTCTGATTCATAAATTGGAAACGTTTTCTAACTGGGCCCAAGTGTCCTCCTCAATCTCTCCTTCTTTAAAGTTGTTGAACAGAGACTTCATCGTTCTTTCTCTCTCTCTCTGTCTCTGTCTCTCTCTTTTTTCACACTTACACTGAAAGCTTAACCAAGTCCATTCAGAACTGAAGAAAGGAACAATGTGGTTTTGTACTTCATCACAGCAACTGTTCTGTTGATAAGGAACAGCCTCTTAGGAGAAGCGTTTATCCCAGGCTCCCATCTCTTCTTTGGCTTTCAGAAAGTTCATCTTCGCATTTGTTGCTCTACCACAGAAGAGAAAGCTTTGGCTTCAGTTAAAAAAAAAAGTGTTCTTCTTGGAGTGACAAAAAGTAAAAAGCAAATAGGAACTAAGTACGGGTAAAATAATGTATTCAGGCCCATCGCTCAGCCTCTTTTTCCATGATTTTCCTAAAAGCAACCATGTGGGGGGGGGGGGGGGGCGGGGGAGGAGGAAAGAAAGAAAGAAAAAAATGTCCCATCCTAGCTCTCCTGAGTGCTGCTTACAGAGTCACAAAGGTGCTGATTTAATGCTGGTCTCTGGACACACACACACACACACACACACCTGCACTGGGTCCTTTCCCTGTGCCAATGAGCTCACAATCTTTCAAGAACGAAGGCCGGTTTTTAGAATTTGTGTCAATTGAGTGAGTTATTTAACTTCATGTGTCACTAACAACTAGTTCTGGAATGGTCCTAACTCTCCATCCTTCCCCCCTCTCCCCCCCCCCCGGCCCCCGCCCGGCCCAACTGTGCACCACAGCAAACTGAGGTAATTAGGGAGATCTTTGTCCTCCAGAATCGTTTTCATTCCAGAAGGACGAAAGGGGACAAGGTGAATTTCGCTGTAGTCAATCACTGGCCTCAAGCGTTCGGTTTCATTAGTTAGTTAATAAATCTCTGTGTTGTAAAAACTTCCAGCACCAGACTCAGTCACCCCTACCACATGTGATTCGTTGATTTGAACCCAGAGTTGTCTGACTGCTTGAACACATGAACATTTTGTCTTTCAGAAGGGGTGCACGAAGTGGGGAGAGGGTGCTGGGGATCAAACGCAAGGCCTTGAAGATGCTGTCTCTGTGTTCTACCTCCAGGCCCTGTATTATCACATATGGGCTGATTGTATGGGAAGGGGGTGGTACAGAAGGTTGTACCACCTTCTGTATGATACAGAAGGTTCTTTGGACTAGAAGCAAGGAAAGGGCAAGGAAATGTTGGGTATTATTTACTTTGAGTTACTGGCGTTGAAAGATGCCTCCTTTAGTTTAAAAGTAAGTTAGCAATGTGTCCTTACAGATGGATGGACTGATGTGACCTAGAAATGGATGGACTGACACGACCTAGAAATCTCTCCTGTTGAGTTCATGAATGAGGGGCCGTGGATATATCATTTATATATTTGCTTACACATTCCTATAATCGATTCAATAATGTGTTGAGTTAATCATTGATCATTTCAAATAGAGTACGCCTTTTTCATACTTTCAAAGTCCAAATGCTTTCAACGATACCAAAATCTCCAGAAAGCCATCCTCATCAATAACACGCTCTCTCTAATGATACCCCAGTGTCGTAACTCACAGCCGAGAGAAGCTAGCCAAGGGAGAAGCACAAAGGCTGAGGGAGCTGATAATAAAGTCAGACTAGGTTCTACCACCTCTTCCTATTGAACCACCTGCAGGAAGTGATTTGCTGATCCCAGCTAGATCTCTCAGACATGTGTCATCTATACAGGTGGCTATCAATGCCTTCTTTTAGGTCGTTCTAAGGACGGAATTAGGTTGGAGGAGTTAATATTGTGGCTGGGACACAGAAAAGGTAATCAATACTTTATTAGTGACATGCCTCCCAGGTTTTTTTTTTTTATGACAATTCAGATTAGTAAACAAGAAAAAAAATCCTTCAGGGAAAATAGAAAAGACTAAAGTATCTTCTGCAGCTCACTGCTGAATTTTAAATGAAAACGGCAGCTTGTTGCGGGGGTGGACATAGCCCTCCTGTAGAAAGTTCCTTGAGTGGGCTTTGTGCCACAAATTGATTTCCCCTTGCCTTCCTCCCCGAAGTGTCATCTCATCCTTGCCGCTATTGTGTTAGGTGGAGCGGTCACTGAAATCTGTTTTCAGATTGCTCCCTGTTCTCCCATGGGGTAGGGGGTGATATAGATCCTACCCCGCTCCAAGGCGCTAATAGGCAGACATGTGCAGGACTGCCCCCTGCTGGTGGGCAGTCATCACTACTTTAGCTTCCTTCAGGTTTTCTCAATCAACAGCTCTTGGTTTTCTTTTCCCGGATCCCTTTCTCACAGGGAACATAATTTTTTTTTAAAAAAATTAATTCATGAGAGTTTGTCTGTATGCAAAATAGAACATAGAAAAGCCATGCATGTGTACTTGTGCTACAACCCAGGGTGTTTGTTCATTCACATACTTTCTGTCTACAGCAGGTGCAATGCTGTTTGTGCAATTCAATACTTTATATTTTCTTTACATTTTGACTCTTTAAACACAAGTCACTGTGCTAAGCATTTTAAATGCTATTAACTCAACCCTTCCAATACCGTTAGGATGAAATTAATCCATCTCACAGAGAAGGAACGAGGTTTAAAAGGTTGAAAACTAGTTCAAGGTTACTTTTCAAGAGTGATGAAGTAAGTGCATGAATTCCACTTTAACTTCTAAGCCTCCCTTAAACAGAACCTAACGAAACTAAGGGTCACTGTCTGGCATCAACTTCAAGACACATCACCTTAACATTTTGATACTGCAAAGCTGTATGCACAAGTGCTGCAAACTGTTTCTCCATGTGGGAGATGATGGCGCTGGATCTTAAAGTGATAATATAAATAAATTACTCTGCACTTGATAAGCCAAAGAAGACTAGTATCCATTAAATCGACACAAATCCTGTTTCTTTCTTTGCTGAATGGTAGAGTATAGCAAGGCTGGACTTCAATTATGAGTAATAAAAATGCCATTTAAGATGTCTTATGGTTTCTAAGTAGTATTTTGACTATCATAAAAATCTCTTCACTGGAAAAGCTTGCCCAACCGTACCTATAATTGCGACTTTGAATAAAGCTATCTTCTGTGTGTTACATCTAGACCTTAGGCAAGAATGGAAATATACTATAATTGAAGCAAGTTTTTAATGTCAGTGCCAGGTGGTACCATTTATTTTGAGAAAAGGGTAAAAACTGTAAATGGTATCAGGTTTAAATTTCTTAGCGTACGACAGCAGCTCAGGTCTACTGCATGCCTACTCCGCGTTCACAGCTGGGGATGGAAGGTGGGCGGGATCAAGGGTCTTCAGTCTCAGTTGACCTAGCATTTGAGTCTTATTAACAGGTGGATAAGACATTTATTTTTCTTAATAGAGTTAAATGTCTGGGATTTATTTAGTGGTTTTGAGGGAGGCTAGAAAACAGGATTGCAAATGGGGTGGGAAAATAAGCCAGAAAAACCAAGATAATTTCTAGTTGAATTATGACCTCAAATGGGTTCCAGAGAATGGATTTTCTGTAATTCACAGCCATATTATTGGTTATTTCTGGAGCCTTTGGGGCAGAAGGCAATATCCTCTGTAGGATCCTGAGCCCATTTCCTGTGCTGTTTTCCTTCATCTCCATCCCCCATTTCATTAATTAATTGAGCTTGATGTGCTAGCTCCCTAAAAGGAATTGAGATGGCTTATTCTAAATGCAAAATGACAGAATTTATTAACTCAAGAAAGAAATATCTGAGTAAGGGAAGAAACAGTTATACTATGATATTAACCTAAGGCTATTGTGACCTTTGAGCAGAAGTGTAAGTTTTGTCATTCCACCAGTACCAAAAGCATGTTTACCCAATAATAATAATAATAATAATAATAAACCCAAGAGTAAAAATTCAAGTTGTAGTGAAGCAACTACCAGGTCCTAAAAATTCTTATAGAGATGAGAGAATACACGGACAATACATAGTTGGCATTCCAAACAAAAAGAGGAAGACAATTTTGCTTAAAGTTAAAAAGATCCAAGAGAGAAGTTAGCGCAAGGGGAAATGTGCATCCTCTCCGAATCAGCCCTCCCCTCGTGGTTTCTGGGTGTGTTATTAGTTACAGACAGGGATAGGAAATAAGCAAATGTCACCCAAATGATCTAAGACTCAATGTGACCTCCCAGTGTGGGATCTACTTCCAAGAAAACAATCAAAGGCCGGAGCGCAGCTGAGAGGTAGAAAGAACATTGACCTATCTCGCATGGGCAAGGGCTGGGGCTGGCGCTTCAACACTGCCAAGTGAATGAAAATAAGATGGGAAGAAAGACAAGAAGGAAGGAAGGAAAAGGGATCAAGAAGAAAGACAGAAATGAAGAGAAACAAACAAGAAGGGAAATCAGAAAGGAAGAAAACATGACACAAGGAAAGGACAGAAGAAAGGAAGGAAGAGAGAAAGGAAGAATGAAAGGAAGAAAAGAGGCAGGAAAAGACCAATTTCCTGGCAGGTAGATTCTGCCTGAAAAATTCACGTCACAAAAGGAAGGGGAAAGCTGGAAGAGGAAGCAGCAGCCGCCCGCTCAGTCCTGGCTAGTGAGCAGGCCAGTGTCAGGAAGAGCAGCGGCGGCCACTCGGGAACATGTGCTGCGCTGTTGCCACTGGTGAGCGGGAGTGTGCAGGGCCCCTGGCTCTCCGTGCATCGCTCTCCTCCCCTTGGGTGGGGTCCACCCCTGGCAGACACCGTCTGGCAGCAAGCACCCTCTGCAGCCCCCAGCCGGACCTGTTGGCTTGTCCTAACTGCCCTCTGGCATGCGAGCATCATCCTCCACTCAGGGGAGACAAGCAGACAGGACGATGCTGCCCAACACGGGGCCGTGTCCCAGACCGGCTCTGATGGCGCCTTACTTCCCCACAATGAGAACACACGAGCCTTTGTGTAGCATGCATCTGGAAAACTTCCCAGATCCTGCATCTGCCCTCTGATTTACACCTTGCAGAAGAAGGTTGACCCGGAGGAAAGCCACGGAATCTATAAGCAGTGGGTGGGCTGGGCTCCTTCCCCTGGCCTCCTTCTTATTCTGAGAAACAATCGTGGGTGTTCCCACCTCCCCAAAACTCCCTCCCTTGAAAATGAAGTGGGGGACGGTGTGTGTGTGTGTGTGTGTGTGTGTGTGTGTGTGTGTGTGTGAAGGGGGTGGGGAAAGCTGCTTCCTGCTTGAGTAAAGCTGAAACACCTGTGTGCCAGAAACACACACATGTGCACAGGCACCGGAGTGCAGCAGCTCCATCTGCTGAGCGTGCTGGAGTCGGGTGGTTTGGGGCGGTCACCAATTAGGTGAGGAAACCCACACCAGAGGGAAAGATGCCTTGAGTCCTCATTACCCCCGCTCCCTTGCAATTCTTCTTCTCGCATTTCTCTCTCACTAGCACGCTGCCCAAGTATGAACGGACAATGCCAAAAACAACCGTGGACTTTCAAAGGCCTGAGATGCAATTGTAGTTCTTCAGGTGGGGTCTGCCTCCCATCATTACTCATCTTGCCTTCTTGATTGGAGCTGGAAAGATACATGGAAAGAAAAACAGTACAAGAGGCAGTGCTGACAGAACCATTTTGGGGGGGGGGTATCATGGGGTCTGAACTCTGGGCCTGGGCGCTGTCCCTCAGCTCTTCAGCTCAAGGCTAGCACTCTACCACTTGAGCCACAGCGCCACTTCTGGCTTTTTCTGCTTATGTGGTGCTGAGGAATCGAACCCAGGGCCTCATGCACGCGAGGCAAGCGCTCTACCACTGAGCCACCTTCCCAGCCCAGAACATTTTCAGTGTAAAAAAACCCCATACATTCCCAAAATATTTACAGAGTCCCACTGTGCCTGGCTTTGTGCTGGGCACCGGGGTCCCACATCCCAGAACAAACACACCCACAGTGTGAACTCAACAACCAGAGCGGCGAACAACAGCCACCCCAGATCCCCAAGCTGTGCATTGCACTCCTGGCACCATTTTGTATTGTGCTGCTTTTATCTACAATCTGATCCTAAAACTCTACCTATCTATCTAGCTATTCATCTATCTCTATCTCTATCTCTATATCTATCTCTATGTCTATCTATCTATCTATCTATCTATCTATCTATCTATCTATCTATCTCTATATCCATCTATCACTTACCTCTATCTTTATCAATCAACTTATCTATCCATCCATCACCTCTCTCTCTCTCTCTCTCTCTCTCTCTCCATCTATCTATTGAGCAATGTTCAAACAGAACACAGAACAACTCCTATTACACAGAACACTATCTAACGCGAGACAGGCAACTTGTGACTGTCCTGGAGGCTTTGGTGCGTGGCCTCTAGGCTCTGGTATCACACAATGAACTTCCGTACCGCTCTGAGATGGGGTTCTGGTGTCTTGGGAGTGGATGGGTGTCGGGAAGAGATGGAGGTCATTCATGAGGACCTCAAGTCAGTCTTTGAGCAATAAGTATTTGTTATTTTATAGGTTTTAAATCTTTTTTTTTTTTTTTTGGTTTGAGATGATATTACGCTTACAGAAGAATTGCTAACAGGACTTTCTGTGGGCCTGTGCTCAGCATCTCCTAACAGCTTCCCCCTCGTAGAACACCGCACCTTGATCTAAGCTGGGCAGCAACGCTGGTACAGTGTTCTTAACCACGGCCTCTTTCTGTTCTAAGTCCTAATTCAGGATACGATTTGGCTCATAGGTTTTGTGCGGTTTAAAGCGAAGTATTTATCTGGTCTCAGGAGCTGCTCTGCCATCCTTTGTGAGGAGAAGTTCCCTTCTTTGGATGCGTGATATACAGAGACACAGGCCAGCTGAAGAGGGAAGGTGGGGAAGCTTCCCAGGTGAATTTACTTTGGTCTCTACCTTCAGGGAGGAGATGGCTTAACTTAGAGTGCTTTCTGGACCCAGCTTTTCTTCCCAGCTCGGGGGTGGGGGGTGAGGTGAGAAGGTGGGGGGTGGGGGGGGGCTGTGAAAGGTCCCTGGAGACTCCCTGCAGTGAAGCCCTGGGTGACCATTTCCATTTCACAGATGCGGAGCAAGGAGGCCTGCCTTCAGGGAGAATCGGGCTCTACCCTGAAGTTGGCCTCGGCAGCCAACTGTGCTGATAAGAAACAGCACTGATTGACTGAGATTTGAGGGAAATGTTTTCACAAGGAGATCTCCGGAGCAGGCGGCCACTTCGTGCCTGTGTGTGGATGGACAAGCGTGGGGCCTGTAGTGCTGTCCTCACGAACTGTGGTTGGCACAGAATGAAATGCTAGCAATTTTCCATCGGTCTCAGCTGCACATGTCAAACAAGTCAGTCACGAGGCTTTTCCCTCTGTGATGTTTGCAAAGCCAGGCACTGGTGGGGCGCTCTGTCTAACAGCACCTCGCAGGAAGGTATGGGCTTCATTCAGGACCCAGGCACCCCAGCTTTGCAGGCTGGGAAGGGGTGCGCTGCTCCGGTGTGCGCCTTCGTGGAGTCGGGCACAGCACGCGTGCAGGAGCCCGGACAGCACGCAGCACCCGCCTGGGAGAATCATTCATCTTAGTCAGAGCTGCTCACGGCCAAGCTGGCCATTCCCTGCCCTCCCGTGAAAGCACCCACGGGAAGCGAACTGTGTTCACTCCTCTACACCAGTAACGATGCTGTCAGAAAGAGGGGACCGCTCCCCCCCCATCCAAGAGGCCCCTCTGGCAGGGCAGTGTGTGGCAAAGCGTCTCTATGTCTTTCTCTCCTCTCTCTCTTCTTTCTCTCTTTCCCTCAGACCTTCTTTTATCGGTTCAAATTAACATGAGAGAACAATTCATGATTCATGACTGCTACGATAAACAGGAAAAAAAAAAAAACACCCAGGGATACCTCCCTATTAAAACTTTACAAAATGCACCTACTGGCACGTTTTAAATGACTCTTTAGTAACAGAGGCAAGGGAAAAAGAAGCCTCTGGAGGTAAATCCTTCACCGAAGAACTCACCAGGGAGACTGGTAAAAATAAATTGCACGGCTCTAATTTTTCTAGCAGTTTCCATGCTATTCTTTGAAACTGAGTACGAACCCTTTGGCTTAATCCCAAGAGCTGATCTATAGTAAATAGTGCACACTTAATGCCTAAGTTCCTTTTTAGCACCATTCAGACAGAGACTTCAGCCCTACAGCTTAGTCATAGCAGACATTTTTGCGGTGAAAGCATTAAACCCACAAGCAGCTCTCTTTCTGTGGCCGCTGGGGGTCATGCTCCCTTCCCATTAGCTGAATAAATCATAAAGTCGGCCCAGACCACCCAAGGAGAGAGACCAGCAAGCCGCAGGCCATGCCTACAGCTGGTTATTTCTTTTCAGAATCTACAGGGGGAAAAAAAAGCAGAAAAAGAAAAACAAGGAGGGAAAAAAAAAAGAACACTGCAAAACAGACTGGCTGTAGGAAATCATTTGAATTCTTTTTTTTTTTTTTTTAAATGGGATCTATTTGAGAATAACCTAGAGTCCTCTTGTTTATTTATTTATTTAGCTAAAACGAAGGGAGCGTTATTGAAGAAGAAAAGGAATTGAAAAAAAAATGAAGCCACATGCATGCCTTTTTTGTCATAAACTTCAGTTTGCTCACCCCACCCCCATACACATGATTTTTTTTTTCTCTTCTTTTCTTTCCGTGGATTTTAAATTAAGGAAAGCCACCCTGTGTGGGCCAGCTCTTCAGGTGGTTCTGATAAGACACTACAGACACGAGCAGAGGACTGCTCATCAGGCCTGGCCGAAGGGGATTTCACAAGGAAGCCAAATGAGCTGTGGACTGTCCCCAAGTCAAGTGATTCACTCAGCCGGGGCCAGGACGGTCCCACAAGAAGGCCTTCTAAGTCACATTGCCCATCCATCAGTAAATAAGATAAGAAACAGGAATTTTAAACACAGCTATTAGCAGGCAACAGCCATAGTGTCAACAAACTACAGCTCATTACGTCCAGCAGCCACTTCCTGAGGAAGATGGGGGGGCAGGGAGGAGGGGAGGAGGGGAGGATGGTGGGGGTATTGTTTGCATATGTCTTTTAGAAAGTTTTACTAGCCTACATTAATATTACAAGGGAGTTTCATTGCAATAAGTCCATAGGAGCATGCAGAGGAGTTTGAACAATTTACTCCCTTCCAGACTTGTACTCTCTTTCAAACAGTATTCCATTATGCATTGTCACATATACACACATACATATATACATTCATACACACACATATACACACACATGTGTGTGTGTGTGTATGATGATCCTCTTCATCCCATTCCCAGCCCCCTCTCCTGTTCCCACCCAACAGGAAATCCTCGGCACAAGTCTAATAGGTAATGGAAGTCATGACTCTTCTTCCACATCCCCCAGAGATCACTGTTTCTCAGCAAGCAAAGCTTAGCCAGAAGCAAAGCAAGCACATTCAAGGAAGGTTCCTGGGCCTTCCCAAAGCTCTTGGATCCAGAAGGAAACCAAGTGGCAAGTCCTTTGTCCTCGTGAAGAACCTGGCTGGTGGCTCTCGAACCGAGGGGCTTGTTTGGAGGTTTTTACTGGTTATAATGTTCTTAAAGACTAGACTCTGTTTACCCTTATGTGTCAAGTCAGGATAATTCAGGTAATTTCGCCCTTGGTTTCCACACAACCCTCTGTCTCCAGTCTTCACAGCTGCTCTCTGCAGGAGCCCTGTTTAACTGAGCCAGCAAATGTCCACTGGTCACCCTGGGCCACACCATGGGGTGGCTTTGAGGCTCTTGCTCGTGGGGAAGAGGGCAAACTAATTTACATCAGTCACATTTGTGATTTTTTTTTCTTTTGTCGGTCGTGGGGCTTGAACTCTGGGCCTAGGCGCTCAAGCTCTTCAGCTCAAGGCTAGTGCTGTACCACTTGAGCCACAGCACCACTTCCAATTTTCTGGTGGTTTATTGGAGATCAGAGTCTCATGGACTTTCCTGCCTGGGTTTTGAATCACGATCCTCAGATCGCAGCCTCCTGAATAGCTAGGATTCCAGATGTGAGCCACCAGCGCCCGGCTTCCTTTGTGACTTCTTATGGTGACTTGGAAGTGTGCCTGCACTCCAAGCCATATTGGGTTGATGTGAGTCCAACCATCAGCAGCCATGTCCTAAAACTCTTCGCAAAGCAGGTAAGCAAATCCTTCCTACCGCTAATGACAAATTGGCTAATGAGAATATTCATTTGCCAGGTTATTCCATATAACTCTAACTCCATAATGAAGCGCTGCTTCCCCAGCAAGCATTGCCCTGTACACCAAACCCTTCTTCACTCAGAAGCTTTCACTCATCTTCATGAGCTAATTTCAGTTTCCCTTGCTTGATGGATGTATCTTCCACATCATGGAGAACGGAGAACATTCCTAAGCAGAAGCTCAGAAGCATCCTTCCTGAGTCACAGTGCTAGGAAGAATGAGGCCAACTGCTGCCTCTTGTGTAACTGCTTATCTGTGACCCCGAGGCCCCTCCTGGAAGCAGGGCCACGTCCTGCTCATCAGAACGCACACAACACAGACAGAATGGCATGCCTCTCCCTCTGTGGGGTCCTTGCATTGCAGCAGAGGTAAACAATTCCAAAGAAAAGAGGCCAAGAGAAATAGAAACTCTACTGAAAACAGATGAGGGTTAAGAAACAAAGTTGGAAACCACTCTGTGCATTATTAATAGGCATCAGTCACTTACTTGTGAGGTTAGCTCGTGTGCTGTATCATTCACAAGTGCCCCCTGTTCAGTCAGCCTGTGACAGAATTGTGTGTGTGTGTGTGAGAGAGAGATGTTGAAATTATGTGTGCATATGGTACAATGTGAATACAGACTATATATATTCAAACTATATATATTTATATATATATACAGACTATATAAAGTCTTGAGACTATATATATATATATGTATATATAGTAGATTTTCCCCTTTTTGATTGTAAATGATAAACAAAATTAAGGTGGAACTTTAAGTTATGAAAATACAGATTGTAGCACTGGAAAGGATTACTCTACTTGATCAGAAGTACCTGTTCGGGACAGGTTCCCCATCTCTAGCTCAACGTGACCACACTTCCCGAAACAGGACGCGGCTCGGGGCCCACATGCCTTTGTGTCCCTGGGTTCTGATCTCTTTAAGGAATCCCTCCTTGGGCTGTCTGTTAATTTTCCTTCACCCTTTTCCTGAGCTGAGCTGTCCTCCCCGCACAGGACCGAACTCTATGGTGAGATAAGCGACTGCTATAATACTAGTTATAGCCTGTGAAAAACTCAAAGTCACCCCAGAATCAGCATACATTTCCTCCCTCACCAAAAGGCTAAAATGAATGAGCAGTCATACTTGCGTTCACCACAGTGACCACTCCCCAGACCCACCCCGCCTCCCAGAGATAAGCAAAGAAGTGACCTTGAAGCCAGCCCACTGAACTCAGAACATCCTCCCCTTCTGGTATGTTCTGAGCTGTCCCCCTGTGAGTTTTGTGCTCTCCTCCTTCCTTTCTTCTCAGAAGATAGATCAGTGGCTCTTGTGTCCCCACACGGTCTAACCAACTCACAAGTTTTTCCTACTCTCTAATTTGGCACTGGAGACCCAAGGTTTGAACTTGGGACCTCTGAAAGCAAGTTCGGCTACGTCTTCTAAACTGCTCCTGCGGATTCTCATCTTCTCACAGTTCTCCACCTTCCTGGTCCTTGCAGAAAGACACATGGGCAGAAGATTCCTGACTGTGAGAGGCAGGATGCAATATGATGATGTAGCGATCTGAGATATGTGGGAAGCTGGGATCAGCAAGATTACAGTTTGAGACTGGCCCAGGCAAAAAGTTCAGGACTCCCACCTTCTCAGATAAAAGCCAGGCCTGCTGGTGACCACCTACCGTTTCAGTGATAATGGGCTGCATAAATAGGAGAATGGGGCTGGGAAGGTGGCTCAGTGGTAGAGCGCTTGCCTTGCATGCATGAGGCCCTGGGTTTCATTCCTCAGCACCACATAAGCAGAAAAAGCCGGAAGTGGCGCTGTGGCTCAAGTGGTCGAGCGCTAGCCTTGAGCTGAAGAGCTGAGGGACTATGCCCAGGCCCAGAGTTTAGACCCCACAACCGACAAAATAAATAAACAAATAAATAAATGAATAAATAAGAAAGAGAATTGCGGTCCAGAAAGTGAGACCCATTCTAAAAATAACCAAAGTTAAAAAGGACTGGAGATATGGTTCAAGTTGTAGAATGCCCGTCTAACGAACACAAAGCCCTGAGTTCAAATCCCAGTACCCATGAAGGTGGAGAGAAGATGCAAAAGAGTAAAGGCATAAAAGAAGGAGCAATCCACGAGAAAATGGTTGCAAGTTAAAGTGGAAAACCAAAGTGTAAAGTCAGAAAAATGCCTCTGATCTATGAATAAAGGAAAGGCAGGAGGTGGAGGTAAGGCCACACTGGAACTGACCTAGAGTGGATGTAATTTGGAACAGTTGCTTTTCGACGGGTCTTGCTTGTTTTGGGACCAAAAGTCCTGTGTGGGTGGCGGGCGGTGGAGTGGAGAGGGTGGAAAGGAAATGGAAAACGACAAAGACGGGATGAGCTTTGGCATCTACACTAAGAGCAATAGGAAAGCTGACTGAAGAGGAGCTGAGGTGTGTAAGTGCCCCCTAAATCCGAAATGAGGTGGAAAGAGGAGGGACTGAAATGCCAGGCAGCGGCCCTTTCCAAACACCCAGCTCCCCAGGAAGACACGGGGAAGGGGGAGAGGTCTACTGGATGCAGTTTTGTGCTTCAATGGTGAGAAAGCAGGTCTGGATTGGAAAACCACTCTTCACTGCTATTAGGATAAAATCCCCTCTCCCTGACTCGGGAGGCCCTGCTCTGCCTTTTGTTAGTCTTCATCCATGGGCCCCACCTCTCTGACCCAGTCTGAAGTGGCACCAGTCTCTTAGAGCCCTGAAAGCACATTGTCTTATACCTCAGAAATTTCATATCGGCTTATTTTTCGTCAGAAATGCCCTTCTTTAACCTGCTTGGCTAGATTCTCCCTTCTTCAGGTTCTACTGCACGGTGGGATGTGTCTCATGAGACGAGTTCTCCGAGACCATTCTTAGACTCCTTGGCTTGGTTGATGCCACTTCTAGTTACTTGCCCCAGATCAGAAATCCACGGAACAGATTGCTTGTTTTTGCCACCATGTTCTGGGTCCTCCATGGGGCTCCAAGTAGAGGCTTAAACTCCTGGGCCTTGCAGGACACAAGGCAGGGAATTGAGCTCGTGCTGGGCTGGTGGGTTTGGAATGAAGAGTGTTGCAGAATGACCATGGTCAGGATGCACCAAGAAAACTAGAGTTGCGTTGTGGTTGTGGACACAGTGGGCATCAAGGGGCCGCAAGGCTGGCATGGTCGATGGTCTCTTTTGTTCAAGTAGCGACTGTATGCTCTGAAGGTGTTGGCTTGATTGAGGTCACAAAGGGACTCAACATCTGGGGTTCCAAATCTTTAGTTCATAATGAAGAATGATGGGGAAATCAATGGATAAGTGGTAAGGTTGTACAGCCTGAAGTGAAGGCTTCTCATCCTTGGGGGTCTGGCTCCAAGGTTTTCCTCTAAGAAGAGTAGGGCCAGATTGACAGAGGGGATTAGCCGGACAGGGCCGGGACATTTGCTGACAGTGAAATGCATGCCGTTTAGGAAGGTTTGTGATGTAAGGTCTTCAACAAAGTGGTTTTTTTTTTTATTAAGAAAAGGTTAAATGAGATAATCAGACATTTGTAGTCCCCAAGCTCTCTCTTTATGATCTAGCATGTAATGCTATTTATTAAACAATGGATTTTACTTCTTAGCATCTGTCTCCCACTAATAGTAAACTCCACGAAGGGGCGAGTTTGGTGTGTTTTATTTGCTTGCTGTATCTCTGGTGCCTAAACACAGCGTGGGATATCTTGAATGTTCAGTCAATGCTTGTGAAATGAATAAATTCCACTGAAGAGAAGGCTTCTTTTTGTCAGCTGCAGGACTGGCTCAACTAGAGTTGGCAAGTAACGTTCATCTCAATTTTTTTTAATTTTTTATTGTGAAAATACTGTACAGAGGGGTTACAATTACATGGGCAAGATAATGAGTACATTTCTTATCAAGCATTGTAGCCTCCTCCTTTGTTTCCCCTTCTCATCCCTTCCCATCCTCCCCTCCGTCCCCCCCAGCCCATCCTCCCCCGCCCCACCAAAGTTGTAAAGTTCATTTTTCTGCATAACGACTTGTACGTCTCATTGTTGCAATGGGTCTAGCTGTATCCCTATTTCATCTCAATTTTTAAAATCCTTCTCTACATCTATTTAAGAAATATTCTGTGTGTATAGAGATGTGAGATGACTGATTTGTCTTTGTTTTTTTTTTTCATCCCAATAAAAAAACATGAGGCAAACCATTCTGAAAGTGATTTTTAAACCCCAAGCCCTGGAATATCAGCTTATGATAATCTAACAGATCTTGGTTATAAGGGAGAGGTGGTAATGAGTATTGTTTCCAACCTTCTAAATATCAGCTTATGTAACTGATATGACCAATGGCGCATGCTCCTCTTCTCTTAGATGATTTCTTCCAGCAAATTTGGATGTTGCTAAATATTAAGTTATTTATTTTCCTGCAAGATTTTGCTTTAAGTTGGTTTAAATATAGTCTGAGTTGGGAAAAATAAAACTTCATTTATTCATAAGTTAAGTGATACACAGTCTCTGCTACAAAGCTTGCTTTATTTTTAAGAATTAAAATATCACACGAGAAAGTTCACTCTGCAGGCCATTGCTCTGTTCTCTACAGGCAGGGACGTTCTCAAAAGAGCCACGTGGCAAATGAGCTTCTGCCGCTTCTCCCATGGGGTCTCCAGGAAAGAGCAGAGAGAACTCAAGGCTTGCTGGGGGACCAATCCACCATATAAAACACTGGTTCATCGTGAAACAGCTGGTCACTATAGATCATAATGCACCTCGGGCTGCCAGATTAAGCAAAAAAAATTTTTTTAATGGCCACCTCAATGAGAATTACAGATAATAACGTTTGTATAAGTGCATCTGAAATACCACACAAGTCATTCCTAGAACTAAACACAATGTGTTGTACATCTGAAATTCACACCGGATGTCCTTTATACAGCTCCCCAGTCCTGTGGGTCCTGTGGACATATTACTTTTCCTGGTACACCTTGGAGCACTGAGGATTGCCTCAAGATGTGGCCATGAGCCATGTGGACATCTTCAATGGACACCCTGTCATGTGCTGGGTAAAGCTACAAAGCACCACGCAGGAATCGGCCGACTGGTTCTGAGGGTGCCAGCTGCCTCTCTGTGCCTCCGCCTCCTGTGCCTGTGTGTCAGGAGAAGCGGAGCGAGATTGGAGAGACGCGATGGGTAAGCACATCTCTGACAGTTTACTTTGAGTACCATTGTTTGTCTTGTGGAAAAATGAATAGAGAAAAGCCATTGTCGGTGTCAGTTTAAATGCTACTAAATGCCTACAGATAGCAAAACTAGGCGGGCAACTTCATTTTGCAAGCTCACCAACTCTTGAGTTTTATTTGTAACTCTGAGGGAAGACAGCAAAAATAGTAGGAAATGGAACCATCAGCGAGTAATTGAGGCCTAACCCATTTGACATGACAATTCTTGTCAAAATACTGGCTCTCAGATTGTCTTCTCTGCAGACTCCAAGCAAAATCTGACTGCAGAAACTCTAGATTTACGTGAATAACTACTTTACTTTTTATATCAAGTTATGTCCTTCAGTCATTTGGAGTATGAAAAGCAAAGGCCCTCTACACAACTTTACACACTCTTAGATAAAGCATTCAGCACCACCATCTTTAAAATGCAAATAATCACATCACTTGGGCCAATCTCAGGGAATTACTATGAGTTAAGTTGGAATGATCAAGTCAAACCTTTGACAATCACCATGGCAAATGTCAACATTCAGACCTGCTTGTTAATGTTCAATAATAATGACCTAGGGGATTTTGGTGAACTACTCAAGAGCCCGAATGAATGCTTAATAGTAGGTTCAAGTATTGGAGAAGGAAAAAAGAATCAGCAAAAATATCATTGCAGGGAGAGAAAAAAAAACACGCCTTGGCTTTTCAAATAATGATAGACACAATAATACCCAAAGCTCTATGCAAAGTGCTTCACAAAGTACAAATGAAGTGTGAGACAGGGACAGCCCCGGTCTCCCGCAGGTTACAGTTCATTTGAGGGGCATGCTTGCTGCTCCAGAATAGTGCAGCATAGCTTACGATTTAGTGCCCAGTAAATGTTGCTGACACTAGGTGTCTCTTAGAGGTCACACCAGAACATGGCCAATACAATGAGAACACCGAAATTATTTCCTGGTGTTTTTGTCTCCTGAGTGTGTAGAGTAGGAGAGGAAGAAAAAAAAAAAAGAAGGAAGCAGAGCATTCTAGCTGGGGTATAACATTAAAAAAAAGTCCTGACCGGTGTGCAAGTGTGTGGTGTCCCGAAGACAGTCAGAGAGGAGGCCCTACTGGAACAGAACGAATGCTGGGAATCGTGCATGAGAGAAGAGCACAGGAAATAAAATCATAGCACAAGGCAGGCTCAGTGGCTCACACCTGTAATTCCAGCTACTCAGAAGGCTGGGATCTGAGGATTGTGGTTCAAAGCCAGTCTGGGCAGGAAAGTCCTTGAGACCTTGGCCTCCCATTCATTACCAAAAAATAAATAAATGAACTGAAAATGGAGCTGTGGTTTAAGTGGTAGAGCTCTAGTCTTGAGGGGAAAAAAAAAGCTCAGGGACAGTGCGCAGGCCCTGAGCACACACACGGCTCTCCACAGCTGAGTTGCTAGTGCTTGCTTGCCTAGAATGTGCACTCTTTAGCATTGAAAAAAGAAAAGACATGAAGAGATGATAGACGATAAACAGACAGATAGGTAGATAGAAGTGGCTACTTCAAGAAAGCCCTCTTCCTGGAGATTGAACTTTGTTTTGTTTTGTGCCAGTATGAAGACTTGAACTCGGAGCCTGGGTACTGGTCCCTAAATTTTTTGGCTCAAGGCTATCACTCTACCACTTGAGTCACAGCTCCACTTCTGGCTTTTAAAAATTTTGTTTTCTAATGGTTAATTGGAGAGGAGTCCCATGAATTTTCCTGCCTGGGCAGGCTTTGAACTGTGATCCTCAGATCCCAGGCTACTGAGATGGCTGGAATTATAGATCTCCTGAGCTGTTTTAAACCCTAAACCACCATATACAAAAACTAGTGCAGCTGTACTGCTTTCATGTACTTTTTCAGTCTCTGTGGCTTCCGAGGGAATACTTTTTGTCTGACTGTGGTGTTACCTGCTACTTCATTTTGAGATTCTGCAGCAGAATAGCTGTGCTTCTTCATCTTCTAGGCTGTGTCGGCTTGGTTTACTGTACAGACAATCGCCACTGTGGTTTCTGCTGTCATCTCTTCTGCACATGTGTCTTACCCTGGGAACATTCTCCTCTCCAACACAACTCAATTGGCTGTGTTACAATGCTTTGTTAATTCACTCTTGCTAGTAATGGGAACTAATGGCATAAGCGGTTTTGATAAATTACTAAAGACCTTGCATCCATTCCTGTAGCAAATCCAGGTCCTGAAGCAACAAGGAAAGATTGGCACAAGCACTGCTCTGGAAAGCTTTGATTCTGCAAGAATGCTCGATAAAATGGTGCCTCGTCCTTCCAGTCTCCTGCAAGACATCCTGGCCTTATGGATTTAATTTTCTGCACCGTGGTCATAGAGCATACAGTAAGATAGCGCAGTGCCAAGGAAAGAAAATGAAGTGATGATTTTTCACCATGCTGCCAATGAAAATCTTACACTGACCGCGTCTAGCTTTCTTCGTTGAGTCTTTGAACACGGCTGTGGAATATGGATTTAATAAAAAGTGCCCTATGACACAATTCTGTTTTAGTCCATTGCTAATGAGGAATGAATTGGCCATGATGATGTCAACGGTGACACCACTGAACAAACCTTTGCTAAGTAGCTGGAGATTTTCACGAACACCAGTTAGAAAGCCAAGCTTTTAAGGAAGTTGCCAACATCATACTCTTAAATGCTGTGTGAACATGGGCACTTCCTGTACTTTTGTGTCGGTCAAGGTCACATCCAAATCCATTACTCAGGAGAAAGCTGCCTTGCGGATTTAGAAGCCGGGCGCCGGCTTCTGATCGGAATACCACCAAGGAAGAATCCAGAGGACGTCATCAGAAATGGCTGGGTGTGATGGTACATGCTTGTAATCCCAGCTACTTGGGAGGCTGAGATTAGAAGAACTGTCATTCTGAGTCAGCTAGGGAAGGGGGACTAATTCAGCCAGATTTCAACAACAACAAAAAGCCAGGCGTGAACCAACTTTACCCCGTATGTCTGTCATGTCCACTGAGGCAGGAGGCCGAGGGGGAAGGCTAGAGTCTGAGGTCAGCTTATGTAAGATGAGATCTTCACTGAAAATAAGTAAAAGTTAAAATGGCTGTGGGTGTGGCTCAGGGTGTTGTCTGCTTAGCAAGCATGATGTCCTGAGTTCCACTACTAAATAAGAAAAGGGGGTAGCATGTGCCTGTCCATACATTATGGAAAAGCTCATTCAGAACTCTAACTCAGTCTTACACCAAAGGCTTAATGGATATTATACGTGTTTAGAGCTGAGCACATATGAAACATCTTTTAGTAGTATTTCCTGCTAGAGTTCTAGTTATTGTCATTCATCACACAATGTCTCAGTATATATCTTGTATCTTAGGGTTCAGGGACATATCATTTTTCTTAGATCTGCCTCAAGAAACCAATTTCTAAAGGTATGCTTAAAACCAGGTCCTTGGAAATATAAGCTCTATAAGACTTTAATGGGAAAAATGTGTTTGTGTGCCTGTGTATTTTATCTGTACATTTTACATATATATACAGGCATAAAATATAATATAAAATATGTTATATATGGGAATCTTTTAAATTTAAACTTTAATAAGAACTTTTTCGTGGCACTGGTGGGTCACCCCTGTAATCCTAGCTATTCAGGAGGCTGAGATCTGAGGATCTCAGTTAGATGCCAGCCATCAGGAAAGTCTGTGAAGTAGAAGTCAGGAAGTAGAGCCGTGGCTTAAGTGGTAGAATGCTAGCCTTGAGCAAAAATGCTCCCAGATCCTGAGTTCAAGCCTTAGGACCGGCCTACAAAAAAATAACCTTTTTATTTTTCATCTAAAATAAATCTCATTTTCATTTTCATTAGTAGATGTGACCACACACGACCTTTGATACCAAACAGACAGGAAGTATAACTAAAATGTCTTTCTCTGCTTTCTGCATTCTACCATCTTTACTTCCTGTCATGTAGCTGGCCTTTAGGGGTGGTTTTGTTTTTTTGGCATTGATAGTGAGAAACTTTAAGTCTCTGAAATTTGTGTTTTCCTAGCATGGACCCTCCCTCCCTTTATTTGGCATCAGTGGACAGAATCTTCTCAGTTCCATCACTAGAATTGGTCCTGGTAGATATTAGGTACTTACTAGCCATTCTATCTCTAGTAGAGCCATGTAGCCAGATACACGTTTAATTCTCAAGCCTCTTTCACAGACAAAGGAAGACAAGGACGTGCAATGGCTGAGCTATGGGGCCACCTGCCCAGCAGGAGGTGGTCTTGAGGCTAGTCACTGATGAAGACGCGCTTGGAGCATACGGGAGCCTGGGGTGCCTATGGCAGTGGTGAGCTTCCTACTCAAGAGGAGACAGCCCTCTGTCAGCCGAGAGCCTCCGACTCGCCCACATTTCCTAAGGGGATCCCGGGGAAAATCCCAGTCAATCTCAGACTCAACCCCAGACCCAATCTCCAGCTATTTTACTTGTTGCAGTGTTTCAAAGTGATCTTTTATGTTTTTTGAAAGCTTTGGGTGTTGATGGAGCTACAAGTCTTAAAAACTGGGTTTTGCCAGTGTTGTGTTTCTTTCTTACTTAACAGAACATCAAGAAAGCTTGTGTTGGTGTTAGTGTTGGTGGTAAAGGCATTTAAGGACTTAAAAATTGCATTTTTCTGATCAGACATGGAGCATTATGACCTACACTTGTACATATATTACATGTATATATGCCTTGCACATATGTATATACAAGTCTCTAACATTTAACTTAATCCTCAACTATGTTTTTTTAATCCTTTAAAAAAGCTGTCTTTAAGGAGAGGTACAAAGAAAAGAGTTACTATTCCAGCAAATCAGTTTATGAATATAATGTATCTTAATTGATGCCATCTCTCTCATTATTCTTCTCTCGCACTCCTATGTTGTTTCAAAGAATTGCTTTCTAATCAGGAAAATAATAGCTGTGGAAATAGGTAGACCATAAAGGCTCATTAGAATGTAGAATATCAGACTGATGGACAAACTTAAGAATTCACCTGTTTTGAATGGAGAAACTCATCCAGGCCCTCTGAACCTTAATCTTAGCATAGAAAGCACTGTTCAATTCCCGCAGGCTATGAACATAGCCTCGATCCAATTTATCGGTCTGACAGCAATTTTCAGAGAGAGAACTGCACGAAGCTACTTGGTGAGGAGTTCACTACATGGGAAAGTGTTTTCTGATTGGTCAATTCAATCCATTTCTTTACAACGAATGATTTTTCTGATGATATCCATCTGTTAGAAGAAGGTGTAAGAAAGTAAATAACCAAGGGGAGGGTAGGGGGAAGGAGGATGAGAAGGGATGGGAAGGGGAAACAAAGGAGGAGGCTACAATGCTTGATAAGAAATGTACTCATTACCTTGCCCATGTAATTGTAACCCCTCTGTACGGTATTTTCACAATAAAAAATTTTAAAAAAGAAAGTAAATAACCATTAGAATCCATTTGGAAATGGCTTCTGCTAGTGGTAGATATTCACTGCTTAAACTTACTTAAAATTTACAAATAAAATGTTTGGTCTTCACTAGGATTCAGTTCCGTCTGTTCCTTTAGTTTTGAATAAACCCAGAAATACATCCCCTTTCTTCCTGAAACAACATTCACATGGGTTAATGTCAGCATTTTATTGATAAGAGCAAACTCGAAGAGTAGAGCCATCCACCAAGCTGGCACAAGTTCATAGGTCTGGCGCATACTGCAGAGGGGAGTAAGCTCTGCTTTTCTGTGAGGAGCTGGCTCTTAGGTAAACAAAAGGAAAATGGAGTATGTTTCTAGAAATCCAAGTCTTTCCCTCAAACTCGTCGTTCTAATCAGACTTTCTAATTTCCCTGGAAGCAGAGGATAGCAGTTAGATGGAGCGTATTTTTGTTGGTGTCTAGGGACTAGGCATCTAATCCTTCCCTTTCCTTTCCTTCCCTTCCCTTCTTCCCTTCCCTTCTTCCCTCCCTCCCTCCCTCCCTCCCCCCTCTCTCTTCCTCTCTTCCTCTCTCTCTCTCCAAATGAGGCTTTGAATGCAGGTTCTTGAGCTTGCTAGGCAGGCTCTCTACCACTGAGTCATGTCTCCAGCCCTTTTTTGAAGTGGCTATCTTTGAGATGGGAACTTCTTTCCTGTTTGGGTAGATGCTAAGGCCCAATCTGACTGTTTCCAGCTTCCTGTCGCAGCTAGGATAACATACGTGCCACCACACTCAGCTCTTGGTTCAACTTTGACTCTGGATTTTGATCCTTCTCAGTCTCAGCCCCCTACATAGGTAGATCCACAGGGATGAGTCACAGGCGCGCGGTTTCCCTCCTCTATTCCTAAACCATCCTTTTTACATTACTGGTGAAATGTTGTTGTGAAATAGTTTCTATTGATTTCATATTTTTCATTAATTTCTGGGATAATCATGCTTGTTTAACTACCTCCAAAGTTTTTTTGGTTTTTTTTTTTTTTTTTTTTGGTCCATCGTGGGGCTTGAACTCTGGGCCTGGGCACTGTCCTTCAGCTCTTCAGGTCAAGGCTAGCACTCAACCACTTGAGCCACAGCTCCACTTCTGGTTTTCTGAGTGGTTTATTGGAGATAAGAGTCTCACAGACTTTCCTGCCTGGGCTGGCTTTGAACCATGATCCTCAGATCTCAGCCTCCTGAGTAGATAGGATGACAGAGAGCCACCAGCACTCAGCATTTCAAAGATTAAAACAAAAACAAAAACTAATAATTGAAGGTAAGCTAAAAGCATTTCCTTAAAGGGCGTGAGTCATTTCATAAGAAACAACAAGTGCATTCACCAGAGGCTTGTGTGATTCAGCAAGGAAGAAATCCAAGTATCTGAAGCATCGGCCACATGGGGAGATGGAAACGGCCCCCACTAGTGTGTCTACAGCTAGAGGAAAACAGGGCCAAAGCCACCTTGTGAAAGCAGAGGCCTGTCCCATGAGTGTTACTAGGGAAGCTGGAGGCACACGTTGGGGATTAAGACAAACCAACCAACTTGCTTAAGAGATTTCAATATCACATTTAGCTTTAAGTTCTGCCAAAGTGTTCAAACCCAATAGCATCTGCTTTGCATGCTAAATTACCTCAGTATAGTATGTTGAGTTGGATGTTCATAAGCTAACTTAAAGAAGCAAGCAATGAATATATTTCTATTGCTTTTCAACCAAACAACAAGGCTATAACTTTTTTTAAAAATCTAATTAAGCCAACCAGAGGATCTTGCCTTTTAGATTAAATGGATCAGTACTGCTGTGAACTCAGTCACAGGGATTTCTTAGGAATAGATGGCTTTTGATCTTATCTGAACTGCTGGTCCGCAGCTACACCTCTCCATTTAAAGTTACTTTCCTGAGAGTGATGTACATTTTGGGCATCTGAGTATATTTGTAGAACTAGTAGTTGTGGTAACAAGACTAAGTTTACATGTCTGTCCACATCAGCACCATGCACTCAAGATGGATTTCAGCTGCCAAAAAGGTCACTTCAAGCTACTTGCACAAACCTGTCTTTATGCTCCTGTTTATTATGCTCCCATGTAGAAGATGTCTTAGGCACACTGAGAGAGCACCACCATATATCAACAGCTCTCTGATGGTTCCGAATGTTCTAAACAAGAGCAAGCGTGCACTGAACCTCCCATGTAAACTTTATACAACAGATTCAGCCGAACTGTAATTATTTACAAAATGGTGGCATGAGAAATCTCTGGATTTATATCTTACGTTAAAGTAACTTAGATGGTGTCTGCATAATTCTTGAATTCGTGGTAGGCTTGCCATTTATTTTGCTTTATTTTGGGTTGCACTTGATACAACTCGAAGGCGATTTTTTTTTCCTTGAAATTTCAAAAGGAAAAAACATGACTCAGATTGGACAAAGTTTTGAAATGTACATGACCTTTAAATCTGGGAAGTCTATACACCAGAAACTTGAACTCTCTCAAACTGGACACAAACTTTTGTGCAGTTGGGTATACAATGGGAAATACATTTTTTTTTCCTTTCTGCTTTTATGACAGTTTTTTAAAGGTGATTATTTTGGAGAAATAACTGTAGCTCTTAGGCCAACTACATCAGGTGGAATTTAGAACTTCGTGTCCCTTTTTATTTTTTCAGTTTGTTCTGTGTCCAAGGTAGTGAATCTAAGCACAAAGCTCCCTTTGAGGCCCAGGGGACTCCTGTTTGTACTGGCATCCTGGGGTTGCACAAGAAAAAGGGAATAAAGCATCTGAGAACATGGAAAAATCCAACGTCCATGAAGATTACAATCCTAAAGTTAAAATGATAGAATGACATTAAAGTATCACATATACTTATAGTTGGCTTCACCCCAACATGTAAACTATATCATTGAGAAACCCATAAAATTATGTTTTGTCACTTATTCAATATTCGAATTCCCTTCAAGTTCCTGCCCAAACAGAGGCTTAACAACACGGAGGTCCTGGAAGAGAGAGAGAGAAAAAAAGTAATCTAGCTCTCCTATAGCATGTCTTAAGAATAACCTAATGTGTTAGTCATTTCCCGCCTATTCTTTTGTTCCTGAGAAGTTAAAGTTTTTGCACTCCACCCTTCAGAAAAGGATTATTTGATTACTGGAATCCCTGGCTCACATGCTAGAATTACTTTAGGTTATTCTGCTGAGATGTTTCAGTGGGTGTTTAGCCATAAGAGAGAGCATGGATAATCTAATTCAAGTGTTATCTTATTACTGTCAACATGCTTTTCAACCTTGGCTAAATATTGCCTCTAACGCCACTGCAGGAAAGAAAAAGATGATTACCATATCTTCTTCTCACAGTGGGAAAACTGAAAGGAGAGCAGTTAGTGAAGTGATGCTCTCAAGGGAACGAAGGCATTAGGACTAGAAATGAAGCTAGAAGCCAAAGGGAATGCCTCGCTCTGCAACTAGGCCTAGATTCTGAGTTGCCTGCTGATGAAGCCGAAAGTCCAAAGAATCACTATTATTATATGCATATCATGAACTGGGAATAAGTTAGGTTGGCTCTCCTAGGGACTATTCATAGTCTTAGACACACTACAGATGACATTTACTTATAATGTCAAATAGCTTCTGCTTGTATATTTTTAATTTTGGGGGGGGTAAATTAGGAGTAAATATAGAAAACAAATCCTGGAAAAATCAGAGAACTCAAGTTAATCTTTAAAACCAATTTCATTACTTTCTCTAAATGGACATAATCTGTCTCCCCCTCCCCCCAAAATAAAGTGGAATTTAGCATAAAACCAAAGCCAATGCTAGAAATTATGATACTAAAATACAGAGCTGAGGACTTTGGGGTTTGTGTTGCTCAAAGGATGTATTTTTAAGAGCTTTAGACTTCCCATCTTCTGTGCCTTATTTTAAAATATGAAGTGGAAAGAATAACAGTTGAAACTTAATTGGAAAAGGTAGAAAAATAGTAGGATAGGTATTTATATTCTTTAAGCTAATTATCTTAAGTATCTTTGAAATTGTCACATTTTATTCATTTTGTAGTTGATTTAACACAAACTATCCTGCCTTGTAAAACGTCTCTTAGAATAAATTTATTTTGAAGATCAGAATGATGTATAAAGATAAGTGCACTTTCATGTCTATCTTAAGTAGAGGTGATGTGTTAAAAGATAATTTTATAGTACATCTTAAAGTTATTAAAGCTCTCCCCAAACTTAGTCTAAACAGGTGTCAAGAAAAATAGGTCACTCTTTACTACTTTGCATAAACTTTATTCTATTGCTTTCTAAAAATGAAAAGTTCATAAATAATGGAAAACAAAGACCATCTTTTTTATATTTATAAAGATAACACCAGGAAAATAGAATAACAACAAGATTCTTAAGTGGAAGTAAATCAATGATGCACATTTTGTAAGCAGTAATTGCCTTTCTGGTCCAAGATAGTGAGCTATACTACAGATTTCCAAGTCTTTTGGTCCAACAAAAGTCCTACTGGAGAGACTTCCACATTTTATTTTATGGGACTATTATAGCTTAACTATGCTATGCTCCTCCGGGACTTCTGGGTTGAATGCCTGGTTCCCCACTGGTGGTCTATTTGAGAGAGGAAGCATGACTTCTCTGAAGGAAGTGGTCACAGAGCCTGTGGCTCTGAAGGTCATCCTGATCCCTAGCTTGTTTCCTCTCTTTCTGTGTCCCGTCTGTCCAGAGGTAGACTGCTTTGATTCTACATGCTCCCAGTCAAGATTTGCTGCCACTGTGGAGCGAACCTTCTGAAAAGATGAGTGAAATCAATCTTCCTCCCTTAAATTGCTTATGTCAGGCATTCTGTCACCACATCAGAAAACGAACACAGAAAGCTTTCACAGAAAGATCTGCTGCTTACCCACTGGTAGCAAGGATGGACAAGTACATAGACAAGGCAAAACGGGATGTGACAACATAATACTTTGAACAGCATTGAGCCTTTTATTTCCTCTGGATATGGAGTTTTGATCAGATCCCTTCACCCTTCTCTGTACCTTCTAGAAGATGGCTGGCTATGGTTTTGTTGTAGGAAGGAAGACAGGAAAGGTGAAAAGCAGAAGGAAAAGGTAGCTGATTCTCCTGCTCAGGCTGCAGACTACAATCCCCCCAGCTCTGCTAGTTACACTGTCAAGCTGAGGCAGCTCCTCCAAGCTCCAGTTTTAGTAATTTCTTCTCTGAAATTTCCCTGAAACCAGAGAGAGAACACTGGGAAGAGATATGGATGGGATTTCAGCCCCTCTTTTAGGCAGCCATCAGGCAGCTGCAAGGAGAGCAAGACTGAGAGGAGGTTAAGTCAAGCTCTAAGCAAAGGACAGTCACAGTGCCCTGCACAGGAGCCCAGTCAGCTGGTATCACAGCAGGACAAGAACCATCCACCCCCACTGGCCCAAGGACCAAGCTCTCTGCCTAGGCAGCCAGCACCAGCCACTAGGGATGGCCCTGGTCTTTACTTTCCATGCTAGATACCTTTAGGATGTTTAGAAAACCTTTCATGAGTCGCTAGGGCTCACAGGACACCTCGTAATGCTGTGAAAACAGCCTGCAAAGCCTTTGATCTGGGTGGAGGCCTGGCTAAACCTACCCCCTGCACTAGTCATGCTTTGGATGGTATTAAGGGCATTTAATTTGATTGTCAAGTCTTTGTGTTAGGCATGTGATGATGATCCATCCACTTCAAACTGAATTAGCAAGGATGAACTTGCCATGAAGAGGCTTGTGGGCAAAGGCAAGGAGAGCTTAAGGTAGGGGTGTGTGTGTGTGTGTGTGTGTGTGTGTGTGTGTGTGTGTGTGTGTGTGTGTGTGTGTGTGTGTGTGTGTGTGTGTGTGTGTGTGTGTGTGTGTGTGTGTGTGTGTGTGTGTGTGTGTGTGTGTGTGTGTGTGTGTATGTGTGTGTGTGTGTATGCCAGTCCTGGGGTTTGAACTCAGGGGCTGGGCATTGTCTCTGAGCTTGGTGTTCAAGGCTAGTGCTCTACCACTTAAGCCACAATTCCACTTCTGGCTTTTTGGTGACTTACTGATGCAGAGATTCACGGACTTCCCTGCCCTGGCTAGCTTTGCACCTTGACTCCCTCAGATCTCAGCCTCCTGAGGTATGAGCCACAGGAGCCCAGTTTCTGCCTTGTTTCCTTGGTTCAACTTCCTGATTTCTTGGCTTAAAGACAGAGGTGAAAACCATCTCTCCCACAGGAGCGAACGAAACAGAGCTGGGAGTTCTGGCTTCCCAGGCCATCCCTGCCAGTCACTTGCCACAGTAGTAAGCAAAACCCATCCAAACCACAAAGGGGGATTCAGGGAATGTCATTCAAACATGCATCTTCCAGGTGGAGCTCAGGGCTTACAGAGAGATGGTCTGCAGCACGTGCATGCATTTGCAGGGGGAAAGGCCAACCAGCAAATCCTGTGAGGCCAGATTTTCAGGCCAAAGAAATGACTGCATGCAAGTCCCACCACTGGGCCTCATAAAATGCGTGGGGGACTCCTAAACTCCACATTCAGGGCAGGACTGCCCTTCCAGGCTGTTCCTCACAGAACCCTGCCATGGCCTCTGGTGAATCAGCCCCGGTTGCTCAAATATCCAAAAGGTTTGGATCTTTTTCTTCTGCAGCTTCTTCTCATGAGCTGGAATGGTGTGGATCTGGAAGGAGCACGCCAGGGACAGCTTTGCAGTGTAAATCAGGCCTTGTCGACTGTATGACCACTGCAGAGATCTCTGTGTCCGGCATCACCATTACCTCATGCCCATGTTGTTCTATCTAATATTGTCTGGTTTTCTGTCATAGGCATGCTGCAATCTGGTGGCTGCCATAGAATTCAACACTGCAGTGTAAAGGTTTGCTTAAAAAAAAAGATTACAGCCCAACGTTTATAACTTCCTGCAAGTGAGTTTAACACCATAGTATCACCAGCATGAACCCCGCACCGTTCACCGCCTCTCCCCAGGCAAACATTTCTTTGCAAGCATTTACGGAGATATTGTAAATTACTTAACTGTAGCCATGTACTTTCTCTGCCTTAATCTTGATCTGATCCCTGAGGGGCTATTTATTACAGATATATACAACTTGTCATTAGAAGTGAAGTTAATGTAATATGACACAAGTAGCACACATTGTTTAAATGTGTTCCAGAAAGTTAGCAAATTTCCTTCGGTGACTATGTGCATGATCTTCTGCCTGAAAAGCACAAGAAAGGAGTAAGGCTGGAGCCAGGGTGGGGGGCAGTAGAGGTAAAATATTAAACACTACTCACTGTAGGTGGCCAATTAATACCCTGTATCCTAGCTGGAACAAATCCTTCCACTATATACATAAAGCATATAATCTCTTATCTGCTTAGGCATTATCAAATATTTTAGCAAATCCTAGGAACTTCAAACACCGGTTTAATGGAATGCAGTGCTAAAACATGCAAAGTCAAGAATCAAGTTTGTAAAGAACATAATCTGTTTTAGAAGGTTCTGAGAGAACGACTTTGCAATGCCATTATAATGCTATCCCACGAGGAAAGAGGCCTGATTTGGCAAAATGATGTTACCCAACGCACAACTTTGCCCTCCCCAAATGAAAGCCATAAGCAGGAAAATCACTTTAATTCTTTAGAAGTTGATTTTGCAGTTACTGGCCCAGTTTTCAACATTTGGTCACCAGATACTATTAATTTGCGAGGGAATTCTAATAGATGGCCACATGATATTAACAGTATAACCCAGCTGGGACAGGAGCCAGTGTTAATTCAACATTGTGGTTTGTATCTCATCATCAAGTTAAATGGAATACAATTAATTAGACCACAAGCACGAGGAGAAAATAATAGCCAACAAAACCAATCAGATAGCTCTGACGGAATTCCAGTTTTCACACAGACATTTTATTTTAAAATGGAATCATCTACAGTCAGCTCTCCCACCCATTCCCCCCGGAAAACTGAGATGTACTTTCAGTATCCTTTGTACCTTTTTCCTACACTTGGAGTGGTTCAGATAAAAGATCAGCGAGTGGGTAGACTGAGCGAAATCTCCTTTTGAGAGAAAGGCAGACACAGTGTGACGCTAGAGGGGCAAGCAGTGTGTCACAAAGAGACACACGGACGGCATGTAGAAAACGGATCTTCTCATGTATTTTAAAGCAAATCTGCTGTGATAAATTCGACTTAGAAGCGTAACATTGTATGCTTCTTATGTAAACCAGAATACATAGAGCCAAAAGACTGCTGCAGGCTGAAAAGCAGGGAAAGAAAAAAGAAAGAGATAGAAAGCACCATCATCATCATCATCATCATCATCATCATCATCATCATCGTCATCATCATCATCATCATCATTATTATTTTGTTGTATTTTGGGGGAGTGGATGGCTTCACAGGGTTTACAGAGCTAAAGAAGTGTAGGGCCTGGGAGTGGAGCAAGATAACACTTTCTTGTAATTTTATATAGTAAGCAAAGATTTAGAATATTTACAGACCACCCTGAGTAAGAACGTCACTGGATTCTAGGAGCATGCTCATACTGGAACATTCATCTTAGGAAAAAAAAAAAAAAGAAGTATTCAATGGCCTTCAGGCCATATATGGCTACAAGGAAGGTATGCCTTCGACCTTCAGTGCCGGCAAGAAATTGGAGCACAAAGTCCTTACAGCCTGCTGAAAATGTTTCTTTCTTTAATTGGTTATCATAACTAACTTCTTAGAAGATCTGGCCAGTGGCTGTACTAAGCAACTAAGGCTTTCCACATTTTAATTTCTGGCAAAAAGCAAAGAGAGAGAGAGAGAGAGAGAGAGAGAGAGAGAGAGAGAGGCATAGATTGTTTCTTTGTGACAGTCACAGTGTGGAGGGTGAAAAGAAGTGGCCGGCCGTTCACACACTAGCAAATTTTGTCTCTCTGATCCGTGGGCGCTGCTGCTCACTCTGCGTGGGGCAGATGCAGGGAAGAGGTCTGCCTCTGGCATTTTAAACTGTACATAGCCGGACTGGTATATGTTCTTTTTTTTTTTTTTTTTCTGAAATGCCCAGCATTTCTCCTTATTACAACTGATAGAGGAACATTCTAAGTTTTTTGGTCAGGAAGCCCTTCCTTCATTTTTAAAAAAAAATTCTATACAATGTAATTGAAATAACTTACAGAAGTCCACTATTTGTATTCTCGACCTAGCCTTTCACAGAAGTTGCCAGTCACTCTGCATTAGTTAACAGATGCTGCGATGTCTGATCTTAAAGACCTGAGGCCCCCGTGAACTTTTCCCTTTACTTGGATAGCTCCCCTCCCCGCACCCCACCTCCACTGGTTATATTCTCTTTGGGAATAAAGGCACTTTATAAAGCTAAGCATTAACTCTTTCATGGTTTTACTTGCTGGTAGTATGATGCAGTTGTAAATAAATGGGAAGACGCTACTGTTTTTTTTAATTTCCTGAAGGAGCTCTCATTCCTACTTCAATATGAATTTAATGGTTAGCTCTTTTCGAACTGTTTAAAATTGCTCAAGGTAATTACCTTTTCTAGCAAGCCAACATCCACAGCCAGAGATTCCAGGCACATTATAAACGCATCGTTTCTACAGGCAGAAACATGTTTCTGTGACATTGTCTATTTATCTGCAAGTCACAATCTCTTCAGAGTGAAGAATACTAAATCTTTGTTTTAGGCTATGAGTTCAATTTGTTTGTCTTGAGTGCAAGATTCTGGGTTTTCTTCTGTGTCCCTTCCTGGATTCCCAAAGCATGGAATATAAATCTTTATTCGAACGACATTACTATTGTGGAGAACGGAGTTTTGTGTAAAAGTGTTCTTAGGAGTTAAGTGCCGAAGCCATTGCTGTTCATGAAGTCTGAGGAGTTACAATCCAGTTTTAGGGAGCCTTAGCTTTGGCGGTAATTTGAGCTCTGCAGGTATTTGTTGTGAGGGTACGTATATATGACTTGCCATCTTCAATTCTGGAAACTGAAATTTAAGGTTAGCTATGTGAGTTTCTTGACCTTTGTCAAGCAAACAGGTTTCATTTATGTTCATGCAGAAAAATAGGGATGATGGAGATAGGTGGAGATGGAGATAAGAAATAATACAGACAGAGACAGAAAGGCTAATTTAACCACATAGCTTTACTTTGTGCCTGGCAATTCACTCACTGACTCAAGGAATATTTTGAGTACTCTTAGAGCTGCTAACGTTGCTGTCAGGAGGGAAACGTAACTGAGCTTCACTGTTCTTATTCCTGGCTTTCGCTAGCTCACAGGTCTGAGGGCTCTACATGCAGAGGTAAAGATAAACTCTGCTGATAGGCTTTGATTCTCTGCTGGTCTCTTACTTCCTGACTTGTGCAAAATTATTTACAAGGAACCAGAAACAGTAAACAAAATAAAAAAGTCCTGAGGCCTGACACCAGTGGCTCACGCCTGTACTCCTATCTACTCAGGAGGCTGAGATCTGAGGATCACATTTCCAAGGCAGCCCAGCAGGAAAACCCACGAGCCTCTTATCTCCAATTAACTCACAAAAAAGCTGGAAATGGAGCTGTGGCCCAAGTGGTAGAGTGCTAGCCTTGACCACAGATGCTCAGGGACAGTACCTAGGCCCTGAGTTCAAGCCCCAGGACCGACACAGAAAAAACAACCAACAAACAAATGAACCAAAAAAAAAAAATCCTGAGAACATTCAGATTTTTGAATATGTAAAATCTTTTTACATTAAATCTAAAATTTATTCAAAATCAAACTCCAGTGAAAATCACTCCAGTTTATTAAAAAAAATCAAAGGTTTTCGAGTAATGCCCCCAAAGGCTTCAACCAGAGGTGGGGTTGGAGTAGAGATGAAGAGAGATGAAGGAAAGACAGGTAAAAAACAAAACAAAACTCTCCTCATCAGGCTGAACTTGGAGTTGCTGTGTATCTCAAAGGTCATCATAATATTTGCCAAAGAAGAGATGACATACATATATATTATACATACGCACTCTAGAATACATACTAATACCAATGTATACTCTATACCTAGCTATACTATAATAGTGCAGTTAGTATTTTATATTATTGAATATATTTAAAACATATTTTATACATTAAATGATTTTTTAAAGCAAGACTTTATCCAAAAATAACCAGAGGCTGTGGGAAAGATTTGAAAATGTAGCTCAAGAGGCAGATGGCTTGCCTGCCAGCCTAAAGAAATGTGAAGTCTTAAGTTCTAACCCTAGTACCATTAAAAAAGAAAAAAAAAAGAGGTAAGGATATAACAAGGATTTCTTTTAAAAGAAAGTAACTCAGGAGAGAGATGTATCAGTATAAAATCAATTATTCATGTGAATATAAATATAATACATTCTTGTGGGAAAACATGGGTGTACAGAGAAGTATTTCTAAAGTGGTAGCAAGTCAATTCTGGACCAACCATTGGCTTGTCTGTGGTGTATGGAGGTAGAAACATCATTGATACAATAATGGATACATTTCTGGTGCCAGGGTGGGGAAATGCCACTCTTCCTATCTTCCTGTCTTCCACATGGACAATCCCAGGTGATAATAGTATTTGTTTCTGAGCGTTTTCCTGGAAATGGAACCTGGGCTTCTGGAAATTTAACTTGGTTTACTTTGAGGATTTTGTTCAGATGGATCTACCTTCTGTTTCCCTCATTTCTTTTCTACTATCTCTTAAAGAAAAAGGTCATCAAGTAAATGAAAAGTAAATTCTACGATGGAAAGGAAAGCCAAATAATCCCTTAGAAAAGAATTGTCTTAATGAACTGCTAAGCCTAAATTAGACTTCCCAACATAAACTAAAAAAAAATACCCAGAGCTTGGACTAAACTAATTGCTTTTGCACATATTAAGCAAAAGGTTATCTAGTCTGTCTGCAATCCAAAAGGAAAAAAAAAAAGCAAGATTTCCAAACCAAACGCCAGAAAATACAGCCTTTGAGGGAATGGATAGAGAATCACAATGCTCAATGTCAGTATCCACTAGGATTTTCCACAAGTATATTTTTAATTAAGTATTATGGATTGGTAGAGCTGTTTAAAGATCCCTGCCACTGCAGCCATTTGAAAAACATTAGAATTAAAAATAATATATTTGCTACACTATCAAACAAATCTAAGGAATGAAAATGTGTGTGTGGTGGCAATGTATTTTCTTTCTTTGTGCCTCTTCTGTCTCTGAGTAGCGGACTTTCCCTGAAATAGAGCCAAATTGGTATGAACAGACTCCTAATTATATTAGCCTAGACTCCATGTCTTACCTGACTTCTCTTAGTGCTAGCTTACCTGCTCTCCTATTTGTTCCTACAGTGGACTGAGGTCCTCTATGAAAAGGCTCTAGAAAATCTGCCTTTTTCACATGTCCCTCCTTCCAAGACCATTAACACCCCGAGAGCACTAATTTCATCATTTAACCAAGTCTTAAGTTATTGAGTAGGTACTCAATTGTATTTATGGAGTAAGTCATTAAACAGGTAAATAAAATAAATTAAAAAGTAGAAGAGCCAGGCACCAGAGACTCACAACTGTAATCTTAGCCACTCAAGAGGCTCAGATCTAAGGATTGCAGTTCAAAGCCAGCTCCAGCAGCAAAGGCCGTGAGACTCTTATCTAAGTTATAATTTATGCACACATAAAATGCCATGGTGAAACTCCTTTGTCAAATTATACACACTAAAAAATGAAAAACTAAAAATAAGTACATTAGACTCAACGTGACCAGGTGAATTCCTGAGATAGCTGTAACTGTTCGGATACCTGCTGCCCACATGATTTTCAGTCTGTGCATTACCTAAGAGTGTTATGGGGCTCAGCCTAGACTATCCCTTTTGGATAAAAGATCATCTGGGGAAAGAGAGGACAATAAGAGGGATACTTTGGCCAGGCACCGGTGGCTCACACCTGTAATCCTAGCAACTCAGGAGGCTGAGATCTGAGGATCGCAGTTCAAAGCCAGCCTGGGAAGCAAAGTCCGTGAGACTCTTATCTTTAATAAACCACTAGAAAACCAGAAGTGGTGCTGTGGCTCAAGTGGTAGAGCACTAGCCTTGAGCTGAAGAGCTGAGGGACAGTGCCCAGGCCCAGAGTTCAAGTCCCATGACCAACCAAAAAAAAAAATTAGAATATACTAACCAAATGAGAAAGTGAATATCAGGAAGGTAAAAAGAGGCTCTTTTGGGAGACGGGTATCAGTGGGAAAGTAGAAGACCAACAGAGCGTGAATGAAGACATGTATGTCAAAGCATTTTATATGCATATATGAAAACAGACCATGAAATTTGTGAAATTGTTTAATGAAGAGGTATGAGGGAGGGTGATGGAGGTATGAGTTTGCAGGATACATTGTAGGTGGTATGAAAATCTCACAAACTCTTGTTATAAAACTAACATGTGCTGGGGCTGGGAAGGTGGCTCAGTGGTAGAGCGCTTGCCTTGCATGCATGAGGCCCTGGGTTCGATTCCTCAGCACCACATAAGCAAAAAAAGAAAAAAGCCGGAAGTGGCGCTATGGCTCAAGTGGTAGAGCGCTAGCCTTAAGCTGAAGAGCTGAGGGACAGTTCCCAGGCCCAGAGTTCAGGCCCCATGACCGGACCCAAAACAAACAAACAAACAAACAAAAACTAACATGTGCTAATGAAAAATCTCTTAAGACGTGATCATTATGAGTTAGAGACCCAAAGCTTTGCTTTTTTTTTTTTTTTTTTTTTTTTTTTGCTGAAGCTTATTTCAACTTAGTCATTAACTCTGCCTCTCTCCTCTCTTTTTCTCTGTATATGATTCCTAAAAACTCCATGGTTATTGTTTAATTTAAGAACAGTCTTACTGTGCTCACTGAACATGCTTATCGCTGCCCTTTAAACACAAGCATAAATTTTAGTGAAGTTAATCAGTTGTTTATATATCATTTGCTTCTTGGGTAAACAGAAAATGTCTTTTATTTTCATATTTCTAAGCATAGCATCCAAAAAAGGTCAGGTTATATTGGTTATTTAAAGAATCAATGTCATCGTATTCAGAATTGAATATTTTTGAAAGTAAAAATCAGTAAAAATTTCAGCATCTAATGTTACTCCCTTGTCACTGTGTTTCCTCAGCAAAGTTCTATTTCTCGAGCTACACAATTGTAACTATCTAATTATAGCATGACTCATGTTTCTTTAGGTCACTTGATAATGATTTTAGAAATACTTTGTATTTAAAAAAAATTAGTGACAGTAAAATGGATCATGGATTTTTCCAAAGTTTTGCTTTACAAATATTTACCGCTGTACAAAAGTCTGTTGTCTTTCTTTAGCCTAGTTGATAATCCCCTGATTAGACCATCTCATACTTGAAGGAGCCAAGAAAAAAAATTGTAGAGCCAGCCAAAGGCAAATAGACTGTGCTTTCCTTTTAAATTCTATTTTTTTCAGTAGCTTGTATTTTTGTTTTCTGATAAAATAAATGATCTAGACTAACAAGCTACTCATTGATCTTTGACCTTTTCAGCCACATCAAAAGCATCTAAAAATCCAATTAGTGGAAATATAGAGAAAAGACGATTCCATTATGGCACCCAAGATTAGAACCATTATATTGTATAAAGACTCATTATCTAGTGGCTTTCCTTAGAAAAATAGAATGATACTTTAATCACAAAACAGCTATTTATAAGCAGAAATGATTTTGCTCATCTTCATACTTAATACAGTAATTTCCTTAGCATTGTCAACATGCACATAGTTACTAAGCCCTCTTGAGTGGCTCTTTAAGGAGAACAGAAATGATTCTGATAAATTATGTCTAGGGATAATCCCTGAGCCCAATTTTAGCCATGAGCCTTAATTGCTTTCTCAAAACAGCTTTGGACCAGACCATTTCAGAAGAGGTAATTCATAAAAGATTGAACATTTGCTTATAGTGTCTTTCTTTTCTTTTCTGATAGTGTTGACTCTGAACAGGATCACAGAAGAAAGGGGGAAAAATAACAAAGACAGATAGGACCACAGATCTGATTACAAGCCCTCAGAAATGAAAGCAATAATTTCCTTTACTCAAGGTATTTATAATCAAACTCCTAATCATCAAGTGTTTCAAGAAATCATTCCCTCATTCATTTTTCTGCTTTGATTTGAGAACCTGTAATGGGTGGAGCCCTGGGCCATGTATACATTGTAATATACATGAAAAGATACAGCTAATGTCCTTAGATAATTATAATGTTGTCAGAGGATGTCAGTAGTCTGGTAAATTCATTTATATCTTGTGTTGGGACATTATATCTCTTTTCTAGCTTAATAAGAAATGTTGGAAACCACTCTGACTTGGGTAGCAGATATAATTTTTTTTCTGTAGTTAGAAAACCAATTGATTTCATTCAAAAAGTAACAGCATCTGATTTTATTTCCCTCTGAGCGAGAACATTATCTTTGCACATACAAAAGAGAAGAAAACAAGTGCACAAAAAAAAACCCCTAGGACAAAACCCCAGATATATTCTAAAATCAATCACAGTGCTATAATCTAAAAAATATGTGGAACTGGTAGACTAAAGTGACCAAGGTCGCTTGTAATGTACAAGAGCAGGTATTGCAAAACTGTATTGGACTTTGATTTTTTTTTTTCTGAGTAGGAATTTCCAGCCCTTTCCTGAATGCTTTTCCTTTCAAGTACAAGCCGACCACATTCATCAAAACCAGATGCTAGCGCCTCTCTACTCTGTTTCAGTTATCAATATCAAGTTGGAAAGATGCAAAACTGTTTTTTTTTTCTTGCGAAAACCTGATCATGCCTGTGATCCGGTCATATTCACCAGGTTGATGGCAGCCAAAGTCCATGAAGGCCTTTGAAAATGGTGGGCGTGAGGGAGAGGAAAGAAATCGAGGTCATTTAGGCCGTAGTCTCCTCTTCGATATTTTAAGTTAAAAATTATGTGTTTAAGCGAGGCACATATGTGTACTGTAGCTGAAGTTTCAGGTTTAGTCCTGAAAACTGCTGATAATGAGTGACTGGAACAACCCTTCAAGCTCTAGCTGGCATGTTGGGCTGGTCCAGGACCAGAATAGTCAGCCAGCAAGAGCACGCAGTGTGACCACACTCACAGTACTGAGTGAACGGGGAAATCCCAAAGATAGACTTCTACTGTGACAAGATTAAATGAGCTCCCAGAAATCAAACACTGCCATTCACTGCACTGAAAGGAAAAAAAAACACCAAAACTATATAATGGCCTTAACTGATGTAGACAAAACACAAAATCCAGTCCTCATTCATGACAATTCTATATGCAGCTGCAATAGAATATTTCCAGTCTAATGGAAGCACATGTATAAAATACCTCATATTTATTGAGGCAAGACTAAATGCTCCCTGCGTAAGCTCAAGAACAGCACAGGCTACCAACTCCCCGTCCAGCCTCTGCCATCCCAGGGGCTGGAACAGGGCCTGGCTGGCAGACAGCCTCATCTGACCCAGAGACAGAGCTGTCTCTCCGCCCTCTCCTCAAACAAACCATTTGTAGCAGTCACTTTCTTTTCTTTTCCATCTTACCTTTCCTGTTTCAGTGTAAAGGTTAAGGACACGATTCTCGCTGTCAGTTTATGAAAGAACCAACACCCTGTCTGCTTGGAATCTAGGAAGATGAATATGCAAATGGGTGTTTTCATAAACGGTGTGGCCAGGATCCTTTAGGTAAGACAATAGGAAGAACTTCATCCAGGTGAACACTCAGTGTGTGTGTGTGTGTGTGTGTGTGTGTGTGTGTGTGTGTGTGTGTGTGTGTGTGTGTGTGTGTGTGTGTGTACATTCAATATGGGGGCATGTGTGTTAGCCAGTCAGACCTAGTATCAGGGAAGGGCAGAGGGAACAGTGCTGTGTAATGCAAGATATGAAAGAAAGAATGAATGGCATGGATATTAATAAAAGATGGGCGTGGGCAGAGGGAAGAGGAGGTGGCAGTCACAAATAAAATAAGCAAAAGACAGGCTGAGGACACATCATAATACCCAGGCTGCCGGGTAACTGGTGGCTCACACCTGTAATCCTAGCTACTCAGGAGGCTGAGATCAGAGGATCATGGTTCGAAGCCAGCCTGGGCAGGAAAGTCTGTGAGACTCTTATCTCCAATGAACCACCAGATAACCGAAAGTGGAGTTGTGGCTCAAAGTGGTAGAGCGCTAGCCTTGATCAGAAAAGCTCAGGGACAGTGCCCAGGCCCTGAGTTCAAGCCCCACAACTGCCAAAAGAAAATTAATAAAAGACATGGCCTTTGCCAAACCATGAGTTTGGACTTACTTCTGTAAGTGATACTTAAATTACCAAAGTATTCTGAGCAGAAAAATAGTGAAGATTAGATGTGACTTTTAAAGGAGTTTCTGTGGAGGAATTTTGGAGATTAAACAGAGTCCGAAAAGTAAGTAATACCCCATAA
Source organism: Dipodomys merriami (assembly GCF_024711535.1). Taxonomy (NCBI): domain Eukaryota; kingdom Metazoa; phylum Chordata; class Mammalia; order Rodentia; family Heteromyidae; genus Dipodomys; species Dipodomys merriami. The sequence goes on from NW_027202826.1 coordinate 6,160,770, forward strand.
AAAGAAATAAATGTGAAAAAAGAAACACTACCATAGCTTGGTGCAGTAATGCAAAGGTCTACAGCACGCCAGTGGTAGAGGAGGACACATCTGTGGATTCTCAAGATCTGGTGCTGTTGATGATGTCTCATGGGAGGCAAGGAATGGGCCGATGGCTCAGCTTTGGGACCAGGGTGAACTGTGGTCTGGGTAAGCACAAGGAGAAACAGGACCTGCAGGTCCCTCTGCTTCTGGAAGAGGACTAGGGCAGGTAGATGGGCCTGTGTGCTAACCACCGGAAGTGCATGTGGAGGAAGTTGTTTTCTAAGGGGTTTGGTGAGAGTGTGTCACAGGAATCTTGCTTTACTGGATCTGTACACTAGCCAGACAACGGATTCATCCTCACAGGCACTGTGGACGTTGGAAGATGAAGGTCAGATAACAGACTGTCCTGTCTCCTTCAGATGAAAACTATTGACATCATACACCACAACTCAGTGCATCGTCGGCGCCACATGTCTGGGGAGATCTTTTGTGTCCTCATCGCTCTGCGACCATCTCTGTACCTTTTGTTGCTGCTCTTGTTGTTGTTGGTTTGAGGGTTTGAACTCCAGGCCTCAGCCTTGCTAGACAGGTTCTCTCCATCAGCTATGTTCCCAGCCCGTTGGGGGCTTTAGTTTATTTGTCAGGTAGGGTCCCATTTTATACTTGGGGTTAACCATTGATTTCAGTGGTCCTACTTATTCTTCCTAGATAGCTGTGATTACAGGCATGAGCCTCTTACCCCAGGTCCTGGACCTCACTTTCATATGAGAATATTGAACTGTTTTCTACATTCCTTGTGGGGGGCTGGCTTAGCAATAAAGTCAGCACTTTGTTACATGACACAAAGACACTTCATTACTAGAATGTTCCAGAAGAGTGAGCGAATGTGGCAAGCCATTTCTTCAAAAAGATCCCAGGGCTTCTCAGTTCAAAGATTCTCCTTTGTGGGTTTTGTACTCATTCTTCAAATATTTTGACACCAAGATTTTTGTTTTGTTTTGCTTATGAACTCTCACTACCAAATGGCAAATAAAATATTATCCAGTAAAATACTCTGAGAGTAGAAATCAGATCCTCAATGGTTCCTTCATTTTCTTCCTAAAATAAAAATCTAACACTTTGCTTTGTCTATATGGGATTTTTGGGTACTGAAAACTCAAAGAAAAAAAATCACCTACTCTTCTTGATGAAAAAAATACCAGAGAAAACCTGGAAGGTAATTTCAAATACTTAGCCATGTTGTTTTCGACTTTGTAAGGTTATCTTCACAGAAGCAATGTGAGTGAAAGGAAAGCACTGTTACTGGAGTTTCTCTTTTGAATATCGACGCTCAAGTGGAATGATGTTGGCCTTGCTGCTTTTACGGCCATGAGGATAGCATTGCCTTTCTACAGTTGTATATACAAGAAAACCAGAACCTCGTTATGGTTTTGCTTTTTCTCCCCATGGGACTTGCCAATGTTCTCAATTTAATTTAAGGCATAAGTGCAATGGGCTGACTTTGGCTGGACATTAAAGTCACATATTCATGAGGATAAAAGAAAAATGTCGTATTGATTTTGATAGCCCGCAAACTATTCGGTTTCAGTTGATAGCTCTCCTTTGTTCAACTCCATTGCATGTTTTAAATTCCCACTATGCATCTTTGTGAATGGGAACTGAAGACTTTTCTGGCCAAATTTTTATATATGGGAAATCTGGGTAGCCTCGAATTTACCCTTATTTGTTGGTGTGAGTCATACTTCGGTGTTATTATCATGAAGATGAGTTAAGTCAGCTATGGCAAAAAGAAAATTGAAAAGTGAGTGCGTCAGCAAGTGACAAAATTCTAACTCACTCCTACTCTCCACTGATAGTCTCTGGAAGGCTGCTAGGGACCAGATTTCTGTAAAAGTTTGTTAGCCTTCCAAACATGTTGGCAGTTTTGGCTTCCACTCAGGTCCTGGCTGGAATGGAATTTGTTTTGCTTTGAAGGTTGCTCCAAGACCTGAGTAAAATGATTTGTATCTGGGTCTGTTTTGCTTCTCAGGTGGTATCATACTCCCTTGCAAAGACTGCCAGGAATAACCTCTTTGGGGAGGAAAGGGGAAGGGAGGGAAGGAAAAAAAGGATAAGGAAGAAATAGAGCCTATCAGAGTGACTTTATAGTTCAGAGGTTTGATAAAGATAGCAGGACCTACTGTAGAATTTACTTTTAAATAAATATTCCTTTGAGTACAGAAACACTTGGGTGTTTTTAGTAGTTGTTCGTAGATGACAATTAGTACAATATTAAGGCTGAAATGTGGCTTGACGCATTCAAAAGAAAAGTATAAGAAAAAGTATAAGAGGTAGAGCCTGCCCTGCCTAAGCCTGCATCTTCCTATGCACAGTAGAGATGATACTCCTTACTTCATTGTGTTTTGGGAAAGACATCACGAAAGGCATCATTCCCTGATAGTATGGGGAAACGCTCATTAAATGGTCATGATTATTATCGATGAAAAGCATTGGCATGATCAGCAGGACTGGATTGTCATGAACGTTATTAGTATAACAGGAAGGGTTCCCTGCATGCTGTTTCTTCCCAGCTGCTTTGAGGGAGGACATTGAATCCAGTCACAGCTGTGGAAAGAAGAGAGCAGCCTATAGAACAGATCGAAATGTGACTCCAAGTTGTCCAAGCTTGAGCACATGTTGTTTGAGGAAGAGTGAGGAATAGTCAACATAACTATCTCAGTTTCCAAAAAAAAAAGGACAGGCCTAGAGTGAAAATCAAAGGAGCTGCTTTTGTAAATGTAGAATTATTTGGACTCCAAACATTAGAAATCCAGAGTCCTGGAGGTCACTGCGGGACTTATAGGCTTCTTAAAGAAGTCTCAAATAATGCTTGATTACACAAGTATTTGAAGAAATGGAACAGAGGAAATGAGCCGCAATCTGCCAGGACCTAACGGGCTGTCATATGGCATCTAAGGACAGATCTAAAATCACCAGGCAACAGATTTCAGTGTCACCAAGTGCTGCGAAATCCTAAAAGGTTGTTTTATTTCCAGGTCCACAACCTGATTTCTTCACAAAGCATATTCACTTCATAGGTGCTTAGTAAATGTTTGTGGAATGGATGAATGAAAAACTTATTGAAAGGATCCTGTGTTCTGGTCTGATGTGGCCGTTACTGTTTGGGCAGGTTAAGCCTGAGTACTTTACAGATAATAGTTCTCATAGAAGTAAGGGTGATTTTGTCTGCTTCTACTTTGCACTTCCCATTTCCTCTTTTGTTAAAAATTTCATTGTAAAGGTGATGCACAGAAGGGTTACGGTTACATAAGTAAGGTAATGAGTACTTTTCTTTTTGAACAGGGCTGTCCCTCCCTCATTTTCTCCTACGTTTTCCCCTCCCACCCCCCCCCACACACCAGGCCCCCCAAGTTGTAAAGTTCATTTCCAACATAGTGTCTAGTGAGTTTCCCATTTCTGCCACAGGCTCACCACTCCTTGTGAGGTGAACAGAGTCCTCCTATCCCTCTCCAGCCCTAACATAGTTAACACTTCCCTTTATAGAACTGCATGTGGTGAGCTTGCTGATAAAATAACTACCTTGGGATTCCACCAGCTAACTCCTGCCAGTGTCAGGTGGTTCCGAGATAGAGAGGAATGCTAACACACCCATTGGTTGTGTGGTGACCCAAACTGCTATGTCATAACCTATACTGCCACCTAACACATAGACCAAACAACTATGCCACCAGTTAGCAAGGTCAGAGGAAAAGGTGGAAAATTATACCTTAGGTGTATGGAAGTATATACAGGAAATAAATCCCAAGTAGTTGTGCCAAAGAACATAGAGGAAGTAATAAGAACGCTCTTGTTACAGTGGGTTTTTTTAGAACTCTGCATGGTGTTAATCTTCAACTATTTACTCATTTTACTGTTTGCTAATTCTATTTAATTTTGCAATAAACCTTTTCAGCAGCAGTATGTCGAAGAAAATGAACCTGTATATTTAAGGGACATTTAAGTTCTACTCCCTGTTTTGCAAAGTATGTTCAAAAGTTGTCATCCATGCAGAGGCCCTAATGACATCATTGGCCACAAGAAACCAAAAGATCCCAATCTGCTGAAAAGCATGAGCGTACAATTAGGTTGAAGCATCTGAACTTGCTGTTTTTCAGGTCAAAAGCAAAGAGTTGCAGTACTATTATGTAACTGAACCTAATGCTTCATAAATTACTAGTGGTAGATGATAACTGAACTCGAGCAGTGGCAGACGGTGCAGTTTTGAATCTTTCTTTCTCGTCTGTTCATTGACTCAGAGGGCTGTTTGTATAAATGAATTCTGCTCATTTTCCATTCTAAGATTATTTCTTGCACATTACCAAATGTTAGTGTTGACTCATTAGCCGTAGATCTTTGCAAACATTTAGATGATGCCAATTTTATATCAGTAAATACCAGATGCTTCCTCTGGAAAAAAAACATTGAAAATGAATTATAGCTTGAAACACTCAACATAAGAATGGCAATATATAGTGCAATGGTAACATATATAGAGACAAATTTTGGAGGAACAGATTGTTATGGTAAAAATGGTATTCTTTCCAAATTAAGAAACTGGGAACAGAAATACCCTTGGAATTGGTTCCATCATACAAATAATTTGTAATTCCACCCAAACAAACTGGGCTATTTTCTAGTGGAGGGAGAATCTAAAATTGAGTAATGATACTTGTTGTGATGAAGCCTACACTGAATTGCATGAATCAATTTAACCTGGGAGTATGCATCTGTTCCCTTTGCTGTCCATCACTAATCCAACAGACCAATTAATTGAGGTCACTAAAGAACCACTTTGGAAATTACCTAACTGCATTTTAATGATGTTTCACTTTTAAGTTTTCTAAGTTTTAGTTACAGCTTTTAATCAAGTCAAGTCTTTAAAGCATAGAAAATGAAAAAAATATTTAAAAGTGAGCAAAGCTGTAAGAGAGCTGACACAATTAAAAACAAAGCTTGCAAATCAGAAGACATTGAAATCTAATATAATAGAACCAAAGGGATAACCCAATGAATTAAGCCATTAAGGCTCAAGTAGAGCACAAGATTTTTTTAAAAAAACTTATAATTGCAGGATGAAATATGTTACCCTGTGGGAGGGGTCATTTAATCAAGTTACTAGTTTTGACTAGACAAATTTGCATTCTAATGTTAAATGAGAATGGAGTGAAAATGTGAAGGTTTATAATTCTGTAGCATCTGAATTCAGTGAGAGATTTCAAAGAAGTAGAACATAAACCTGTATTACAGTATAAGTATATATAAACTATATAATATGTATTGTATACATGAAAATACACTGAATGGAAGCAAAAAGCTATCACATATAAAAATATTTACAAATTTTAATGCAGAAAAATTCAATTGGGAATTTTCTTTAGTTGAAATTGTTCTAGTTTTAGCAGATACCTGAACATGTATGTGTGTTTGTGTGTATGTGTGTGCTTATATATAATATATATTTATTCATGTCTGTGTTACACTTACATAGAGTTGTTTCTTACTTATAAATATCCTGATATATAAGGAAGGGTCAATTGGTAATACCAACCATTTCAAGTGTATTAATCATAGAACTGTGAATGAGATTGCCAATCATTTTATTAAAAATTTAAAATACTAGAGCCATAATAAAACAATTTGCTTCTTAGAAAAATGTTAGTGACACATTTTTAGGAATATACCTGAGATACTGACCAATAATGAATGTGTACAAGGGATTAAACAAAGGCACAGGTTTTATCAGTGTTTAGGTAATCAATTTGATGAGTTTTTTTTTTAATCTGTCATGTGACTTGAACTCAGGGCCTGTCCCTGAGCTTTTTTGCTCAAGGCTATTACTTTGAGTCACAGATCCACTTCTGGTTTTCTAGTGGTTAATTGTGGATTAAAGACTCATGGACTTTCCTGCCTGGGATGGCTTCAAACCATCCTCAGATCTCAACATCCTGAGTAGCTAAGATTACAGGCGTGAGCCACCAGTGCCTGGCAAATGATGAGACATTGGTAAATGCTACTCACATTTACATAGATGTCTTATTTTTGTTTTTAAGAAAAATAGTTTTCAAAACAGGTTCATGAGTATAACTAATTGGTCCACTAATTTACTAAACACGATCTGTCAGTTCAAGAAGCATTGTGAAAATCGCGTAACTGAATGGGTTGTAGTGCCTCTGTGCTTCTGCTCTCGTGATTTCTCCTGCTCTGTTGATGAATCCTATGTGCTTCCTAGCTTGAATGGCTAGTGGGAGCGAGCCAAGGAAGTAGTGGGCATCTTGTCCTAAGAAGTTCTGAGGAAGAGGATCAGCCTGCTGACAGATGCTGTGCGTCACCATCAGGAGAGAGGCTGGAACACAGCCCGCGCGCTCGGTCCATCACGACTCACATACAACCAGGCTTTTTTTTATTTTTAAGATGAGATTTATGCCAAGAAGTGAAGGAAACATATTCTCATTTCATTGTGATCCATCTCGTAAGGACAAGAGAAGAAAAGGAGCAAGAGAAAGAGGAAGAAGGAACAGAGGGAGGAGGAACGAACAGAGAAAGACAGGATGAGGGGGGCTTATGGACCCATGAGGTCTCTTCCCATGAGGACGCAGTGCTCATGGGAAGGGTTAGTTCCATCTTGAACTATGGCTGCCTAATATTAATGAATGAGATCCGTTTCTATGCGATGGCTATAAGTTCAGGAAACGAGCCCAAGCACAATCACACACACAATATAGTCAAGACATTGGCCAGTGGGTCAAGGAGGAAGGACAAATTGTCTCAGCTGGAGACGGGGTCAGCTGTTAGGCTGGTGAGTGGGCAGTGGCTCTCGGGACTGACCCTCGACACAGAAGTCATTCCTGAGAGTGCAGACCAGGCCATGTGAGTATCTCGCTGGCCACAGAAGCACTGGAAGATGAGGCTCACCTCGTTACTGAAGCTGTTCCAGGGTGATGACAAAGAGGATCAGGTTCTAAAGCTTGCTGTACTTTGGATCGATCTACAGCCCCATTCCTACAGTCTAGATGATCTTGAGTCATTTCTTGAACTTGCCAGAGCCTGTATCTTTGTGTGCAATGTGGAGCCGATACTTATTTCATTACGTTTTAGGAAATCATATAGGGCCAGTACTCACTGATAGTATTGGGTAAGCACCCATCAAAATGCAGCTATAATCTGTATTATAATACTGGAATTTGTATTATTATTAACAGTATGGTTTTAGCATTATGAGTACAATTATTATTGATGATTAAGCATTCTGTGTTCTCCCTCTTCCTGCCAGAATTTCAATGCTATCATTATTGCTTCGCTTACTCATTCAACAAACATGTATTAAGTGCCTACCGTCTGCAGATCCTAAGATAAGTGGATTGAAAAGTTAGTAAGGCAATCTGTGAGACCTCATGTCTGGGTCTCCTTGTGCAGGCTGCTGACACACTCTCCCCTGAAGTTGGGGCTTGCATGCTCCTTGGGCCTCAGTGTACCCTCTGTATCTTCTGTGTAGTAGAGGAAGGAAGGAAACAAAAAGGGAGAAAGGGAGGGAGGGATGGGAGGGAGAGAGGAAGGAGAAAAATCACAGAAGTACACACACACATACACACACACACATATGTATATATTTAACATATAATTATGCTATTCTGACACCTGTATTATCAACAAAGTTTCCAACAGGGTCTTCTCATGTTTTCTAGATCATAGTCTTGATTCTCTTAACAAATAGCTAAGCACCAACCACGTAGCTCTGCTTACTCCTACAAATCAGACTCTGAACATTGCGTTTGCTCTAGGAATTCAATCCCACTTCAGAACCTGCATAGCTTTGTCACTGCGTGCAGTTTCCTTAAAAGCCTCCACTTCTTTTTCTCCCACAGCTGATGACACTTCTCTCTCTGCTTCGCTACGCCTGCCCTCCCCCACTGCCAAAGAACATGACCCTCACCTGTCTGTTTTGACCCTCTCGCTCTCTGTGAATGATAACCTGTGCTCCACGCTCAGTCCTGCTCTGATGTTCTTCATCAATCTAGTTCCCCTCATGATTATTCTCTGATTTGTTCAAGTACCTTGGCTGTTACTTTCCACAGAAAGTCATCAATGTGGAGTCTCGTTTCCCTGTCGACCCCAGGTTCTTCCTGGATGGATCATTTAGCCTGTCTTCCTACCATGACTCAAACAGTTCTCCCTTATCTTCACAGAGTTGTGATTGGAGCCACTTACTTATCTAACTGCCACTCCAGATTCTCCTACTGTTCATTATATCTAAGCCCCTGTGGCAATTCCTTAATTCCCTCCAATCTGAGACTTCATTGAAGTAGCAAGTGGTAGAGTCAACTCCAAGGTCAGCTGATTCTCTTTCAAGTGTTTGACAATGGGTCCTGCCCGCTCTTCTTCAACAGTTGATAAGTGATCCTGATCACTTATTCATGGTGAGCTTGCTCAGTTCCTAGCTCTAGTAAAGTTATAGTCAGTATCATTTTTTTTTGTTCCCTTAGGACCAACCACCACCCATCAATGGCATGGTAGGCACTGGGGAATATTCAAGTGAAGCACACAGTAGGTCCAGTGTCAGCACACAATAGGTCCTCCACCAATTCTTAATAATTACCCATTACTGCTGCCCACAACAACACTGGTAGGTCTTATGTTCTATAGATTACTAACAGAATAAAAATATCTCACTAATAGAGTAAAATGGAAAAAGTGTACTCCAATTTAAAACAAATGACTGAGGGCAAAGATAGAATGAATTTTTTTAAAAAGAGAAAAGAAGTAATTATTGCAAAGGGGTAAAAAAAAGTAGCTCTGAAGAGTGTAATACTCTGTTCTTTAAAACATCTTCTGTAGGCTTGGAATGTGGCATAGTGGTAGAGTACTTGCCTAGTATGCATGAAGCCCTGGGTTCAATTCCTCAGTACCACATAAACAGAAAAAGCTGGGAAATGGCACTGTGGCTCACGTGGTAGAGCACCAGCCTTGAGCACAGAGAGGCTCAGGGACAGTGCCCAGGCCTGAGTTCAAGCCTCAGGATTGGCAAAAAAAAATCTGTAAGTTATGATTATGGATACATGTACAACATATGAATAATCTGTCTGCTAATAGAACGTTTGACCTGTAAGCCTCAATGTACAAAAAGCCTTTCATGGCAACCCTGGTGCGTATGCTTAGCTATAGGAGTGTGTGCTAAGCCCGTGAATCTCAGTACAACACTGTCAACAGGTCTGGCATTGACTTTGTTGGTCAGTACTGGGAAACTTCTTAACCTCTGTTGACGCATGGTTGATACACAGAGTGACATGGTTCAACATGATGACATTGCCCAGGATTAAAGATAACGTGTGTGTAGTGTCTGCTGCATTGGTGTATCATGGTGCTGCCGGTTTCCTCCTCTAGCCTGGTATCGATTATGACTCATGGAGGAACTCTTTCTCTCACTGGTGAAACTAGCACCCATCACACAACTTTTAAAACCCTTCTTTAGAAAAATCACATCTGCCCTTTCATTTTTTGGGATAGGAAAGACAAAGTATGAACAGACATCCTGAATGCCCAGATGTGAAATTGCTTGACATTTTGATACATCTATTCAATGAGATACAGTCTATTCCTAAGTAATATTACCATGTGTTTGTGTTGCAATTTATAATGCATTGCTAATTCAAAATGACAAGCTTAGCCGGGCGCTGGTGGCTCACACCTGTAATCCTAGTTACTCAGGAGGCTGAGATCTGAGGATCGAGGTTCAAAGCCAGCCCGGGCAGAAGAGACCGTGAGACTCCTATCTCCAATAAACCACCAGAAAACCGGAAGTGGCGCTGTAGCTCAAGTGGTAGAGCGCTCGCCTTGAGCTGAAGAGCTGAGGGACAGCGCCCAGGCCCAGAGTTCAAGCCCCATGACTGACAAAAAAAAAAAAAAAATGACAAGCTTAAAACAATACATTTCATTTGAATAAGTCATGTACCTTCAGTCACATGGGTGTTTATGAAAGAACAGAATGTATCATTACTGGATTCCTTTATAGCTGGATGGTTTGCTTGGTTCTTTTTGCTTTCCCACTATATAAACAACCTAATTAATACAGATGAAGTAATGCATTAAACACTCTGGAGATGATAAATTGTGTTTGTTTTTTTTTTTTGTCAGTCATGTGGCTTGAACTCTGGGCCTAAATGCTGTCCCTCAGCTCTTCAGCTCAAGGCTGGCGCTCTACCACCTGAACCACTGCGCCACTTCCAGTTTTCTGAGTGGTTTATTGGAGATAAAAGTCTCATAGACTTTCCTGCCTGCTCTGGCTTTGAATTGTGATCCTCAGATCTCAGCCTTCTGAATAGCTAGGTTTACAGGTGTGAGCCACCAGTGTCTGCTTGATGTATGAAATTTTTAACTAAAATTGGTATCTCAACATAGTTGATCAGGGTTGAAAGTAAAAAATAAATCTATATCATATATTTAAAATATATGTGTATATATGTGCACATAGATTACATAATTTAAACAATAAAGGTAAAAAAAGTCAAGCAAGCCTCTCTATTGAGAGTTCCACATTAGGTACTGGGCAGGTCTCTCTATCCAATGTACATTTCCTAACAAAAGTTGTCATACCAGACCTCTGAATGGGAGAATACAGCTGTTCTCCTTAAAGATTCATAAAGCCAGTATCTATCAATGTAAAATAGCTTGGAATTGGCTTTGGGTGTGCACAAGTTTCAAATATTTAAATGCCAGCTCATGCCATAATCACCAGCATCAATGCAGGAGTAATGGTGTAGCTTAGATTCTTGTGGGGGGAGGGAAATGCATTCTGACTCAAACAAACTTATAAAATCTAAACAGAGTCTTTTATTAGTGACCCCTTGTGACCCACAATCAAGGCTAAACATCTTGACTAAACAATTATCTTTGGGAATCGAAATGTAAACAGAAAGAAAACTCACTGTTTGTCCTTACCCTGTATGGCTACTCTTATCTCCCAATAACACATCTATATACATTCTACTGATACTATAAAGTTCTTGTTACAACTTCGAATGTTACCACATTCTTGTTCAGAAAATAAAATTAATGTAATTATATATCTACGTACCTAAATAAATTGACTTTCCTGTAAACAAAAACCCATTGTAAAACTATGCAGGAAAGACCCTGTGCTCTAGAAACAAGTATATAAAATTCCTTGGGATGTTCTTCTTTTGCTTGTTCCATTTCTGTGTCCTAGTCAGTCTTTCTACTAGCGTTACCACACAAATAGTTGTGCGGGACTTGGGCAGGTATCTTTGGATGCCAGTCCTTACCATTGCTTTCCAAGATGAACTTAATAGTTGGAAGTTTTGCTGCTGATGAAAAGTCCTTGAAATAGAGGTTCAAAGGCATGGTGGCATTCCACTGAACTGTGCCTTTAAACATGTCCAGTTGGCATTTGTATACATTTTACAATAAGACACGCCAGATCTAAGTAATCAGTAAGTCATCCCTGGAGGGATGTGGATGTGTATTTGGAACTAGGAAATTCCACAGAGTACCCTGTGCTCTAAGGAAGCAAGATGGGTACAAACTCTAAGAAGAATTGGGTCTGCTGCACTTTATAGATCCCAAGCTTCCAGATCAAAGCCAGTGCCCCACCATTTGTTAAAAGTCCACACATTGTGGTCTCCTGTGCTTTTAATGTGAATGGACGTTATTTGTGGGCTTGATTTTTGTAGGACTTTTACTACATTCATCATGAGTGGAAGACTCAGTTCGGGAGCCTCCGTGTCAGGAGTCAGAGGGTTTACCCACACAAGCCCGTGGTAGAGATCAATCAAAGGCAAAAGGCCTTCATTTATCGTTTTGCAAGTGCAAGACCTATACAACCGTAGAGACAAACAGAGTTGCCAAAAGTGGGTGGCGTTGTGAGAATATCAGCTTGTCCTCACCCTGACCTCTGACGCATTGCTTACTTTCCTAAGGTCTGATACTATTTTTAAAAAGTGTAAATGTCCTTACATGGTACTCCAATAAAAAAGCACAATAAAAAAGGAAATAGTGAGTGATTCTAAGAAATGCTTTACTCCCTGACTTAGCCATCTGTCTTCAATTTCAGGCATGTTGTTTTTGAGTTGCATCCCATTGTAACCAAATACAACCAGATAGGCAACTTAATGAACTACGACACGTACCATCATAAATGTGATGCATCACCAAGGCAAACCACCCAAGATGCAAAGCAGCTACTGTTTGGGGTGAAGCTACTAGTTTTCAGGACAGTACTCTGGGGAAAAGAGTTGCCTCATTTATCTCTGTATTTATTGTAAAGTCTCAGACGGCTGCCCTATTCTTTCTCTCCCTTCCTGAACTTGGCCCCAAGAAGAAAAAAAAAAGAAAAGAAAAGAAGTAAAGCCGGAGAGATGTAAGCAAAGAAGAGAAAGGCAGGGTTTCATTCCTCTAAAGAAAAATACCTACTCAACATTTTATTGACCAGTCAGAGTTCTTAAAAAAAAAAAAACTTAAATCCATTTTGCCAACCTGGATACATACAGTGGTTAGCCAACTTAGACACGAACCAACTGTGTCTCAGCATGCTCGTTCCCCGTGTCAGCCCCTTTCTCAGAAATTGTCTGTTTTTACATTCTTGTGTAGAAGTAGACATTGTTTTCTGAAATGCTGAATTTAATTTCTTACTAAGGCAAAAGGTGTCAAAATGGGTATAGATAGTGTCCAAAAAGAAATGTACTCTTGACTTGACCCATGTAACTGTAACCTCTCTGTATATTACCTTTATAATAACAATAAAACAATTTTTTTAAATGGGTGGAGAAATGAAATACACAGTGTCTGTCAGTACAAGGAAACCCAGCAGCGGGGAGACTCTAGGTTGCCCCAGATCCATTTGTTATTTTCAATGAGTTGAATGATGTTGTTGTATAGGGGAGTTGATCCTAACATCACAAAACTCATTGAAGTAATGGATGAAGGATCTCTCTCTGAGCTCACTTTATACCCTGACTTTTCTTCCTCCACCTAATCCACTTTCCAATCCATTGACTTTACTCTTTTCATTTATTGAACTACCCAAGGGAAAAATTGTCCCCTCTGTTTATTTGTGCTGATTTAAGACAGGAATTTCATTGCTCATTCATGGATGCCCAAAAGAGTGGCAGAATCCATGTTATGTTTGCCATCTTCTTCAGATTCTTATTATTCTAGCATCAGTGTGGAAGCTAGTTTTGAGATTTCTTGCCATCTGTTACACATGTTCCTTCCCTGAGAACTGGACTGTGAAGATGATAGAATTCACTCCCATGATTCTATTACTTTGTATAGCAAAGATGGATTGACTCTGAAAATGTAACTAAATCCTCAGTCAGCTGACTTTCATCTAACGGGAGCTACTGTAAGCCCTTACCAATCAGGTGAACTGTGAAAAGACAAAAGGCCCTTCTTGAAATAAGAGCTCTAGGTCTGAGGATTTCTTCTTTGAGCCTTGAAGGGTAAATACGGTGGTAGGGAAAGGGTGAGGAGGAGGGAATGACAGGCTCACACCAGGTGTCCAGGATGAAGAGCTCCAAGAGCTCCAAGAACACCTTACAGCGGCAATGACCTGACACCTTCTGTTAAACCCGAGTGAGATTGGAGAGGACCTGGAGCCTCAAGAGAGATCACAGCCTCAGCCCGAACCCTAACTCTAGCCTGGTGTGACTCCAAGCGGAGGTACCCACTCACCTTTGCCTGGGCTTGACTCAGGGGAGACTGGGAGACACTAGGCCTTTGTGGCCTCAGGTCATTCCAGGTGCGATTACTTACTAAGTAGCAATGGCAAACTGGGCCAGGAAGAAACATTTGATAGCCATGTTCTTATTGGAGTCTCACATCATATTCCTCTCCTAGGCCATTGTTTTTAGTACTTCCCATGATATGTAATTACAGTGGGCCCTTGCAAATTTATGTGGTCTTTGCTATGATTAGTCAGGCTGAAACCTTGCTGGACCCTCCTTTCCTTCCACATCATAAATGTAGAAGCCATTAAACAACAACAACAACAACAACAACAAAACCCCTGTGCCTCAAACATGCTTATCTAGTACTCTACCACCCAGCTATACCTCCAGCCAGTAGAAATATTCTCAAATCTCTTCCAGAGTTCTGTTGTAGATAGACACCTACTTTAGATCTATTTCAGAGCAGGGAAAGTAGACTAAGCTTTACCTTTTGATTTCATTGTAATAGAATTAATCTCCTCTCCTTCTGGGTTTGGGCAGCCCTGCTGTATGTTTCTATTCTTCATTTTCTATAACTCCCTCTATGCCTATATAGAGCCTTGTTTCCCATTGGATCAGTTTGGATCAGTTGTAACTGGATAAATATTTAATGAGGTTTTTTTTTGAATTAGTGTATGACTTTAATGGGGCTGTGTAGAGGGGAGAGATAATTAGAAATGTTGATATGGCTGCAAATCTTAATGGGGTGGAGGAGAGCAGAAGAGGCAATTAAGGAAGCAGAAAGGGCTTTTAAAACTACATGCCTAACAACAATATTATGTTTCCAAGGAAATACTTACAATATTGACTAATGAAATACTAACGCACTATGCTAATCTCAAACCACATCACCAAATAAAATCATCATGGTCAAACCAGAAGAGAGCACTAATGAAGGAGAATTGTACAGCTGTGATTTCCTCTGAAACGTTGGCAAGGTAATTATCTATCTCCTTTGGACTCCCAGGTCCTTCTTACTCTACAGATAGCTGTCTCAGAATTTAGAATGTTGTGCTAAAATGTTTCCACCAGCCTTAGGTCATGCTGGGATCTCGAGATTAGAAAGAACTAGAATCCCATTCTAGAACACCCAACTCCCTAGTGCTCTGCTCTATTCATGGAAGAAGAGATGCTCACTGGAGTATACATGTTTTTAACTGTGCTAAGAACCAGAAACATGTGTTCTCTGAAGAAATCGACTATATGTCATCCTAGAACCTCTGGGTCTAGCACAATGTCTCTGTGTGAATGCAGGTCATTGTATATGCTCTCCTGCCTGTATTTTACCTGTAGTAACTGAATGAAGCCAGCCTTGACAGCTAGTAGAAGATTGGAACATGACACTGGGCAGCCATGAAGGAGAGCACAGTGAATGGACAAGGCCTGCGTGGGACACATAAGCTCAAAGGCTCACGTGCTCTCAGTGAGGATAGGGATAGAAGAAGCCATACGTTAAGTCTGATCTTCTGCACAAAGGCTATGAAGGATTTGCACTCTAAGCATGCTCTCCCTTTGCATCCATAAAAAAAATAATTCTCTGAGGGGGTAAGTCTTGACATTTGCATCTGATTTGTTCTTAGTTTTAGAAAACAAAAAAACTGAACTTGACCAACCTGAATACTTTTAAAACATGAACGTCCTAGTTGAAGGGACAAAATAAGAATAAGAACAACGATCACCCAAAGACACGGCCCTTGAATGTTGTATACTCTGCTTTCAGAATTCAGTGTAAGGCCCAGAGGAAAGTCACTAATGACCCCAGGACTCAGTGTTACTGTACCAGCATCAGGAACAGGACCCTTGGTGACAGCTCATGTGGTTGAAGGAGCCACGCGCCCCTCCTGGCTCATGCTGTCTGCTTTGCTTTCTTGGTCTAGGATGTCTGGAAACAACAATTACTCTTTGATAGCATACAGGTACTCTTTATCCACAAAACTAATTCCTCAAGAGCACACTAGTGTCCAGAAAGTACATGCTAATTTAAAAGATGTTTAAGTTATTGCTATCATATAACAAATACCGAGCAATGATCTGGCAAGTCTATTGTAAACCTCAAAATAGGGCTGCCAGATAAAATACAGGACACCCAGTCAAATCTGAATGCTGGATAAAGTTCAAACAATCTTTAAGTAAATACCAAATATTGCAGGGATAGACTTGCATTTAAATTAGGTGTTTTTTTTTCTAAAATTCAACTTTAACTGGGCATCTTAACTTTTTATTTGTTAAATCTAACAACTGTACTTCAAACTCAGTATAATAAAAATCACTCTAAACTTTCCAGGCTGGACATTTAATCTTTAAGCCATTTGTCTGAATGCTATTTGAAAAGAAATGGCAAAATAATAGTTCTTTCCCAGTCAATTTCTCCATCGATCCACATACTGTCTTGAAGAGAATGTGTGCTTGCACCCATAATCATCCTATCAACGCCAACCAATATAGTAGAGAGGCATAAGACAGGTTTCTTAAATACTCAAACTTCAGTCACACTTGAACAGAAAGGACAGCTCAGTTTTGCTGAATAACTTGCATATCTTCAAGGTGCACAATGAGCCGATTTCATACATGTATTCCTTACATATGTATCAAATAAATTGCTGAGACAGTAGGTACATCCATTTAAATGTCGAATAAACAACTCAGTATTGGTATGAATAGTAAGCATAGGTGATAGGTCCTTAGAAAACATGCATCTTAAAACATTTGACTTATTCATATTATTTTTTCCAACATTTCCTCCTTTTTCTGACCTCCATTGCACTTTCCACTTCTATAAGTCTGGCTGCTTTTTTTTTAATATTCCACAATACTCATTTCTCTGTGTTTAGATCATCTCACTTAGCACAATGTCCTCCTGTTCATCCATGTTTGCACAAGTAACAGAATTTGCTTGGTTTTAAGGTTGAATAATATTCCAGTGTGTACCATAAGTTTTTTTTTAATCCATTTTTCAGTCAATGGAATTCTTGGGATACTTTCATATCTTGGCAATCATCACTAATGCTGCAATATATATGGTGAGTGCAGCTCTCTTTGAGATATTGGATTTACTCCCTTGAATATATACTCAGAAATGGGATTGCTGGATTATATGATAGTTGTAACAAATGATCTTAGGATACATATCAGTGATGCATTTATGAGGCATACTATAATCTGACATGTAATCTTGCATGTATGGCTATAAAGCCAAAATACGGTCCCTTGGATGGAAGAGTTAAAATTTATATTAAGGAAACAGTAGAGAAACACAGAGAGACAGTTGGAAAATGTTAGATGCATTCATTTGTCTAATGACATAACTACCAGCAAATGAAAGTCTCTAAGGAAGTTTCCACTCTAGTTAGAAAGAGATGAATACTAAATTAGTGGACTAAATGAAAATGCCTTTCGGTATGGTATCTATAATACAATAAAAGTGGATCTAGAGAGTGAAGTTGCCTGTAAGGAGGTAGCCCGTCGTCTGTGCCACACAGAGGCAGCTGGGGGATGAAACAGAAAGAATTCTGTATCACCAAGGCTCTGGAAGACATGACCAAGGAAGGAATAAGCTTTCTATGTCTTGGGGACAGACAGAAGGATCAAGTGGTTGAATCAACAAAGAGGAGAATTAGTCTAGGAGCGTTAGCCAGTTAGTCTAGAGGCTTGTGCTAAGTGCCCTGGAGAGACACTGAAGGGTTTTAAGCCAGAGAATGGCAGGATCTGAAATACTTTGTAAAGAAATCATCCCAGCTGCTGAAGAGACTCAGAGCCATCTGTACACAACTCCCAAGCCGAAGCAGTGCCAGAGACAGCTAGACTCAAGGCAGCGGAGACCATGGTGAGTGAGCTCAAGAGGAAATGGAAGACAGACAGAAGGGCAGACAGACAGAATAAGAGAGAGAGAGAAAGGGGGGGGTAATTCTTGAACTCGAAGTTGGAGGCAAAGATGGTAGGAATCACTGACAGAAAGGAAAGAGGTATGTACTGCCTAGATCTGGCTCCTGGACTGCAGGTACAATAGTAGCATTTACTGGGCAGAAAATCGAGTAACCACTCACTTTCATATGGATGCCTTTCATTGGGATGCCTTTTAGTCAGCTAAGTGGATATATTAAGTAGGAGGAAAAGATTCAATGTGGACTGGAAGCAAGAAGTCATGGGAGAGAGGACTCCTTACAAAGTGGGTTGGAGGGGATTTCTGCATTTCCACAAAAGGAAACCAAGTTAGGAAACTGGAAAACAGAATAGGCTGAAAGGTGTCTGGGGTAGGCGGGTGGAGAGTCACACTGAGGGAGCGACAGTGCACCCAGTTATACAGGGCCCCTGTGCTCATCAGAAGAGATTGAATGAGCTTCTAAGTTGCCAGTTTCAGACCAGGAGCCAGGATGAACTTTAATTCTACCTTGTGTTTATCTGCTGTGCTCTCAGTCCTTAACACAGAGTTTGGAACCCTGCAAAGGGTCATTTTATTAAAGGAGTGAATGGGAAATGAAGGAAAGAATGAATCTATGACTAAGTTGTTTGTCCAGTTGCAGAACAGCAGTTATAGAAACCAGCCACAGGGCACCCAATTTTCACATGCCTCGATTTTCAGAACACAGACAAATGGTTGTTTAAAAGTAATGGATGAATGAAGAGAAGAAGCAGGGAAGAATGTAATCAAGAACTCGAGGGAAAGGCTGGGTCGGGAGGGGTGGGTGAGGATGTTCAGAGGGATGACATTGATCAAGTCGCATTGTGTTCATAAACTGCTTGTTTCATAGCAACCCCTTTGTACAAGTACTTAAAGATAATAATAATAATAAATAAAACTAGAGAAAATAGTGTTAGGGAGGTGCGATATGACTTATTACATTATCCAATATGGTAGGATAGACAAAGTAGACAGGAAACACAGATTTCACTCTAGAAGGCTCTAAGGATTTAAAATCATACAAGAGATTTCTACATGATCAGTGAACTCAGCAGAGAACTTTGGGGGTTAGTGATATCAGGCAAAACTTGGATAGAATGCTTTTAGTTCAAAAAATCAAAATTTTCTCAGCTGTTCACATACAAGGCCATTCATTGCTTGAATGACCTGAGACTCAAAAGTATATAATTTTTTTCAGGATGTCTAGACCCTAAAATCTGAGGCACAAAATCGACAGCTAATGAAGAAAAATATGAATCAAGATCTCCCTTTCTTTTTTAACCTGTAGCCGTCTGATAAACGCTATTTTCTATTTGTGTCTATATATTATATATAATAACTAATGTATGTGTATTCTGCTTTGCAATGGCATATAGAGGTGGTTATATAAAATTGCTTACTGAGGAGACAAAATAAAAATCCCGGCCTAGCACACAAAGGGAAGAGAAGATGAAAAGCCCACCCCCCCCCCCCCCCCCCCCCCCGCCGGAGTCGGTGAGCCGCGTTGGCAGCCGCTGCTGGTCTCAAAGTTCTCAGCTTGTGCACTCCTTTTATTGGATTGTTATTTTAATGGGACTTTTAAAAGGCGGTTTTAATAGTCTCCTTGTTTCAGCAGATATACATTGAAAAGCATTTGGAACACCTCCCAGTTGCAACATTTTTGATCTTCGCATTTCTTAGAATTCTGACAACCTACCAGGTAACAGTTAGTATGATATTACGCTGACACATTCCAGAGATGGCAGTTGTTGGATTTGCCAGTGCAGTTTGTTGTCCAAACCCCATGGGTCAGAGATTTATTACCCTTTCCTCTTACCCACTTCACCCCAGACCCTCTCCATCCCCCCACCTCTTTTTTTTTTTTTGAAGAAAACTCTTTGGCTGAATACACTACAGATGTGTTTTAGGTACATCAAGTCTACCTACAATAAATCTTGTGCAAAATAAGAATTAGCCACACACACACACACACACACACACACACACACAAGTCTCGCATTGTGAATGTGCACTATTCCGTGGCATTTGAAGAACCAGAGCTAGCTTGCTTAAGATAAAGGTACTTGTTTTCTTTTAAATGTGTTCAGAGTCATGCTAGTCTCAGAAATGCTCCTGGTCACAGATATACCATAAGAAAGAATATTGGTGCAGCCTCTGAAAAGCTAAGCCTGGAACATTCCCTCTGCTGAAGCCACCATTCATATTTCTTTCTCCGATCAACACCTTTAAGAATGGGAAGGAACAGGAGAAGCATTTTAATTAAAATTAAAATGCTCAGAAGCTGCCTTTTGGGTAACATACCATAATAAGGGCTACCTAAATATAAAGTGCCACCAGCATAGAGTTAACTTCAGGCCCTGGTAGGAATGATCTTCTTGATGAAGGAAGTCAGGAGAAAGGAAACCACAGTATTCAAGAGTTGGACAACAGAGCTCTCTGGTCTCTGGTTCATTTGTCCAAATTTGTATAAATAGTAAGAGAACCAAGAATTGTAGAAACTGTCATGCCACCCAGGCCAAGTTACCCTCAAATATCACTTGAGCCAATACTTTCCTTTCTTCTTCCATGTATTCAACAAAGATTTGTTGGTCACTATGAGCCATACAATTAAGCTGAGAACTCGGAGGATAAAGATAGAAACAGAACCTGACTTCAAGAAGGTCAACATCTTGCCAGGGATGTAGAGAAATAAACAGATGAATATAGTCCAATACTAAAATACTTGCTTCCAGAGTATAAAGGAAGAGCACCCATCCAGATGGGGTGATTGTAGAAGGCAATGACTCCTGAGTAGAATTGTTCACAATGGCCATGGAGTGAGGCCATCTTGGATCATAGAAGCCCACGAGAGCCATATAAGCAAATCCATCAAGTTGAGAATCCATATAATGAGTTTGACATTCACATACCTTAGTGCTCCTGATTCACAAAGGTGGTAATTTGTGGGCAAGAGAAAGGACACTGAAGAAAGGTCACAGTGACCACTGGGGAGGGGGGTGGGGGCGGGAGACGACTTCACCACGTAGACCTGTGCTGTCCAACACACTTCAGCTGTGAGCCTCACATAGCTGTTTCATGGGGTCAAGGGTCAAATGGAAGTTAAGGCTGCAATGGAAAGTAATGATAAAACATGTCCGTCGGCAGAACCTTCTACTGGGCAGTTCAGGACCTGTGACGTATTTCCTGTTGGGAACTCAGAGTGAGCTCTTAGATTAGGGTAGATTTCAAGGAGTTAGCCTGATGACAAGCCATTTAGAGAGATCATTTAATAATCCACGGAGCTCTCATTCTAGTGGGATCACAAGACACACGCGCACATGCGCACACACATGCACACACACAATAGTAAGTAGAATGCACATGTTAAGGGGTGATATAGAAGAACAAAGAAAGGAAGGAGAATCAAAGTGGAATTGGGTGGGTTGCAACTGTAAATATGATGTTCTGATGTGTAGGGATGGTCTCACTAGTAGAAGTGACACGTGAACAAAGTCCCAAAGGAGCTGAGAGCATGGCGGACGTATCTGGAGCAGAGCCATACGAGGGGCAAACACATCCAAGAGCAAAGCTCATCTGGCCTGTGGAGGATGCATTTGCATGATGAGTTAAAATTTCATATTCTATGTTTCCTCAGTCTTGCTTTTCCAGAGAAAGAGAATCAATAAGAGAGAGAGACAAAGACAGAGACAGAGAGAGATAGGGAAACAAAGAACAAAGACAGAGAGACAGAGACAGGAAGACAGAGAAAGATACAGAGACAGAGAGGCAGAAAGGTCTAAGTTGATAGATGATGATATCTATGTACATAGAAACATGATAGAGATCAATAGATAGAAATGTAATCTATACATAGTATGTGTGTGGGGGGAGAGACTTTTTGGAAAGGAATTGGCATATGAAATTATGCAACTATGGGGGAAGAGCTTCAACGTGGCCCATCTGAAATGCATCCGGCAGTGTGGCTGGTGGACTCTTAGGCCGGACCCGACCCTTCATGCTAGAGGCAAATTTCTCCTCTGGGAAGCCTGATATGGCACCGCAGGCTTTGACCTGACTGGATGTGTCACCTACATGGTCAACCATTTCCTTTACTTAGCGTCAACTGGTGTCTGTGCTGTGTCTGTGTCACACCACCAGGCTCAGGCGTGATCCCGTAACTGGGTACTACCATCGAGCCAAGCTGACACACGTCTGACCACCGAACTTAACTAATCTTTATTTCTGTCTTTGAGATAAGAAAATTCAGCTTTTTATTTTTTATTTTATTTTGGTCAGTCGTGGGTCTTGAACTCTGGGCCTGGGCGCTGTCCCTCAGCTCTTCAGCTCAAGCCTAGTGCTCTACCACTTGAGCCACAGCACCACTTCCGGCTTTTTCTGCTTATGTGGTGCTGAGGAATGGAACCCAGGGCCTCACGCATGCAAGGCAAGCGCTCTACCACGGAGCCACCTTCCCAGCTGGAAATTCAGATTTGTAAAGACTTCCACAACTTATTCAGGGAGGCAGGTGACACCTGTAACCCATCTCTGAGGCCTCTTATGCCAGATCTCCCCCTCTTCCGCAGCCCAGCAAAGCACACACAGAAACCTGAGTTAGGCACATAAAGCTTCTGTGTTCTTACAATGGGTTGAGGAATAAGAGAAAATAGCTTTAGATACGCATTAAAGTTGTGGATGTTCACAACTTGGACCCTCATTGTCAGTAGAGCTGAGCACACACTAAGGAGATTTTTTTGTCCTCACATTGTTTATATTTTGTATAGAGCCATCCTCAAGATGAGAATAAATTAGTTTATTCATGAATAACCTAATATGAAAGGAACAACAAATGCTTTTATCTATCTATTTTTGGTGGTTGTGGGGCTTGAACTCAGAGCCTGGGTGCTGTCTCTGAGCCTCTTTGTGCTCCAGGCTAGCTCTCTACCACTTGAGCCACAGCTCAAAGACAAAAACAAAGATTAGTTAACTTTGATAATTAATTGGGGACAAGAGTTTCACAGGGACTTTTCTGCCCAATGCTGGCTTCAAACCATGATTCTCAGCTCACAGTCTCCTAAGTAGGCTCCTAAAGTAGGATTACAGGCATGAGCCACTGACACCTGGCAAAATTTTACCTTTTTTTTTGTTAGTCATGGGCCTTGAACTCAGGGTCTGGGTGCTATCCCTGAACTTTTTCATTCAAGGCTAGCACTTTACTACTTTGAGCCACAGCACCACTTCCTAGAGTGCTTTTAAAGGAGTAATAGAAGTGCAGTTTTGTTGTAATAGTTCTTAGAATTAAGTTGCCATGAGTGAATCTGACTACCGTGCAGATTTTTGAGATTACAGAAGTCATTCTCAGTATCCAGACTACTACGTAGGAAAGGTACCGAGGAAAACAAACCATTGACAAAAGTCACACACGGGAGCAAGTCTTTTACTTATAGTGTAATGGGGTTTTTTTTTTTTGTTTGTTTTTTGGGTCCGGTCGTGGGGCCTGAACTCTGGGCCTGGGCACTGTCCCTCAGCTCTTCAGCTCAAGGCTAGCGCTCTACCACTTGAGCCACAGCGCGCCACTTCCAGCTTTTTTCTTTTTTGCTTATGTGGTGCTGAGGAATCGAACCCAGGGCCTCAGGCATGCAAGGTAAGCGCTCTACCACTGAGCCACCTTCCCAGCCCTTATAGTATAATGTTAAATGAACTACAAAACCACTTTTAAATACAAAATTGAAGATATGTACTACATACAGTACAATATCAAGTTAGAATCCCTGCTTTACTCTGCTAGCACATTTCCTGAAATCAAGATAATCCCACACTTTAGTTGCTTTCTGTGCCCAGTCACTTTATCATGACCAAAACTGAAATTTTTTAGTCATCCAACATGGATGTGCAGCACACATAATTTTCAATCTTATCTCACTTGATTCAAGTGCAGACCTACAAGAAAAATCCATCATTTAATGATGATGGAGCAATTTATTCCAAGCCATGTAAAGAACTTCATATCGCTGTAGAAAATGAATCTGATCTGAAGATGAATATATCCATGATCTCTTTAGTTTAAGCTGCTATAGTTTGCATTTTAAATTATGAAATTTTTAATACTTATTTTTTCCCAATGAAGTCTCTTAATAGAACAAATATAAGCCAATAAAATAAGATATAAATACAAAATAATGTAAATAAAATGGGGCAAAAAATGTAAACAAGGAAAGTTGATAACTACTTCTGCGTTTTTTGGTTGGTATTGTCTTATGCCAGTCCTGGGGCTTGAACTCTGCTCTGGGGGCTTTCCCTTAGCATTTTTGCCTAAGGTTAGCCGTTTGCCCCTTGAGCCATAGCTCCACTTCCTGCTTTGGGTGGTTAGTTGGAAATGAGAAGTCTCACAGACTTTCCTGTCGAGGTTCACTTTGAACCACAATCCTCAGATCTCACCTTCCTGAGTAGCTAGGATCATAGGGGTGAGCCACCAGTGCCCAGCTATTTCTGTATCTTTTTATTCAGATAATACTAAAGAGAAGCTCCTATCTATTAAGATAATTACAGTGCTTAAAAGTAATTTACTTGAGGGCTGGGAAGTTGGCTCAGTGGTAGAGCGCTTGCCTTGCATGCCTGAGGCCCTGGGTTCGATTCCCAGCACCACATAAGCAAAAAGAAAAAAGCCGGAAGTGGCGCTGTGGCTCAAGTGGTAGAGCGCTAGCCTTGAGCTGAAGAGCTGAGGGACAGCGCCCAGGCCCAGAGTTCAGGCCCCACGACCGGACCCAAAAAAAAAAAAAAAAAAAAAAAAGTAATTTACTTGAAAGAGTCCTTTTCTTTTTAGTTAAAAATTAATAAAAAGTATTTTCACCATCTGGAAATAATTCCAATTTTTTTCTCCTTGTTACTCTTATTGTTTATAATTTTGGAATAATTTTTTATTCTTTTATTTGTTTATCTTTCTAATCCTTTGAAGGATTCTGTTTACTAATACTTTATTTAAAATTCTTTCATCTGTCTTCACAAATTATTTTAGTCTTCTTAGTCCTTTCTGCTTTGGGCTTCTATATTTTCGTATCAATGTTATTTCATGCTATTTTTCAAATTTAGTTGCAGAGTCAAAAACAGGGATTGCAAGCCTTGCCTTGTTTATGTGATTCGTTCCTCATTGTTGCTGTTTTTCATCTTCGAGTTCCTCTTCATTCTTCTGGATTATTTTGCTATTGCTTTATCTAATTTATGTTTTTTTGTCCTCTCAAAAAATCAGCATTTCCTCTACTTAATATGGTCATGTAATATATTTCTTTATCTATGATTGATTTGAGGGTTTAATTTTTCCTTATTGTCAGCTGTATACTGTGAAGTATTTAAATTCTATTTTGAATACTTATTTTTCTTTCACAACTAGTACAGTTGATGTTCAATGTTTCCTTTTCTTTGCTTTCTAAGGTTTTACAATCTATAACATTTTCCTTGGCATTTCCTCTTTTAACTGAGAAGGTTTCTAAAAAGGAAGTTTAAATTCCCTAGGTTTTTGCCTTTCTTATTTTGTATGATTTGGGGATATATATATATCTATATCTATCTATCTATCTATCTATCTATCTATCTATCTATCTATCTATCTATCTATCTATATATATATATCTGTATTGGGAGAGAGTACTGTAATTATGTCTGATTTTAATTTAGCATGTAGTTTTCTTTTTGTTGTTGTTGTTTTCCAGGCCTGGGGCTTAACTGTGGGCCTGGGCACTGTCTCTGAGTTCTCTTTGCTCAAGGCTAGCACCCTAACACTTGCGCCACAGTGCCACTTCTGCCTGTTTTTGTGCTTAATTGGAGATAAGAGTCCCTTGGACTTTTCTGCTGGGGCTGGCTTTGAACCATGATCTTCAGATCTCAGTCTCTTGAGTAGCTGGGATTATAGGCATGAGCCACCAGCACCCAGCTAATCAGTGTTAAAGTTGACTCTGATCTACTCTTTGATCATTTCTGTTCCTTCAATAAGCATTTGAAAAGATTCATACCCAATATTAAGGTTGAAGAGATGAACTGTATCAAGTTGGCCTATTTTTAAAAATTGTCTATACTTAATAATATTATGTATGTGTTTAATGCTTACTTTGTGATGACTTATGAAACATTAAGACTTTAAAGTCACCATTTTTTTTGCTATTGCATATATTTTGTATAGTCTTTGCTTTAAAAGTTGTGGTATGTTATTTTGTGCATATATGCACAACTTTAATATACTCACTGTGGATCATATTCTCTTTCTCATTTAATGATTTGGTTTCTAAAGATCAACTTTCAAATAATCGTTATTTCTGATTTTTATTTATATTTTTGTAGTTTTTATTTGCCTGTCATTTTACTGTTTATATTTACCAGTTCTCATACATTAATCTTGTAGATAGCGGGTAGCCGGATTGATTGTCACCAACCCTGAGTGTTTTTAAATAGATGAGCACTACCATCATCACAGATACGTTTCATCTTTAACCCAGTGGGTATCATTTTACTCTGTCTCTCTGTTATGTCTTTAGATTTTCTTGATTATTCAGGAGGCTTGCATTTTCCTTCTGACGTTACTTTAGTACCCAAAGTTTACAATTGTACTTCTTCATTTCTATATACCTTCGATACCTTCTGTTGGCATTCTTCTCTCCTTTTCATTTCCACATTGGGTTATATTTGGGTATTTGTATTTGCACTCATTTAGATGTTATGATATTCTTATTTTTTACTTTAAATATTTAAGTGTATTTATAGTTCTATTGCTTCAATTATGAATTTTAAACAACCTGTTTTCGCATTGACTATAAAAGAAAAATAAATCTGTATAACTATGTCATTTTTCTTTTTCTCTTCTTTTACCTCCTATTATTGTGATATAAGTATCATCAATATAATGATATAAGTATCATTTCTGCTTGTCTAAGCTCTATAATGGGTATATAATTTCTATAAGCACAATACACATACACATGATTTTAAATGAATATATATTTTTGAGAGAATTCTCTCCTAATCTGGGAGTTTCTCCAAGATAAACTCACAGAACTACAATAACTGACTTCTAATGATCAAAACGCACTTATGTTGCTTTTTAACTAGAACAACAGTGGCTGGATAAAATTATTGAGTCACATTTTCTTTGCCAATAGTATAAACATTTCTCCACGGGAATCTTCATGCCAAACTTGCCATGGAGAACCCTGAGACAAATTTTCCAGGGATGGAGAAAACTTTTAGACTTCCATCTTCAGCAAATTCTTAAATTATCTTTGAAGTTGAACACTAGTCCCCCCCCTCCCCCAAGTATAGTACATCTTTTCATTCTTTTTCCTCAAGTGTTATTTCAAATTTTCTCCTTGCACTGAAAGAATTTTCTTAACTTATAACATGAAGTAGTTTTTTTATTATTTTTGTAGTTTTATTTAAAAGTTGATCCATTTGAACATGTTAAATCTCTCTCTCTCTCTCTCTCTCTCTCTCTCTCTCTCTCTCCTCTCTCTCTCTCTCTCTCTCTCTCTCTCTCTCTCTCTCTCTCTCTCTCTCTCTCTCTCTCTCTCTCTCTCTCTCTCTCTCTCTCTCTCTCTCTCTCGGGGGGGGGTCAGTCCTGGGGCTTGAACTCAGGGCCTGAGCACTGTCCCTGAACTTCTTTTGCTCAAGGCTAGTGCTTTACCATTTAAGCTTCAGTGCCACTCTGGCTTTTTCTATATATGTGGCACTGAGGAATGGAGCCCAGAGCTTGATACATGCTAGGCAAGCACTCTACCACGAAGCCACTTTCCTAGCCCTTCATTTCTTTATACTATGTCTGTACATTCTCCTTACTTTACTTATTTGTTTAGTTAGTTAGTTGATGACTTATTTAGCCAGTCCTGGGCCTTGAAGTTGGGTTCTGCCCCTGAGCTCCTTTGGTCACTTGAGCCAGAGCTCCACTTCCAGCTTTTTAGTTAATTGGAGATAATAAGGGTGTCATGAATTTTCTTGCCCGGGCTGGCTTTGAACCGTGATCCTCAGATCTTAGCCTCCTGAGTAGTTAAGATTACAGGCACAAGCAACTGGCACTTGAACCTCACTAACACTTTTTAATTTTTAGTTAATTTTACTTTTATTGCATTGAACTTCTTAATCCTATTCTCTAGGTCTCATATTTTATGTCTTCCCAGTGCTATTTCCACTTCACTTTTATTATGAGCAATGCTTTCTTCCACTAAGCAATCTTATGTGCGACTTGTTTTTATCTAGTTTGTGTATTCTTTTTGTTTTCTTAGTGGTTTATCTCCATTTGTAGGAGACTTCGATTGGCAAGGGGTATGTATGTATGTATGTATGTATATATGTATGTATGTATGTATGTGGCTTGCAAGCATTCTCAGCTGTTTTGTGTGAATAGTGTGCAATCTCTTCTCTTTCTCTTCTGTCCTGAGCCTGTCTAATACATTGACATCTACAAATACAGATCATGTGATCATATGTTTCACATTCAACCTCCCTATTCAACCCAGGCAGGATTCAGGGAAACTCCGGGCACCAGCCTGAGTATTCTGTTCCCATAGCTGCAGGTCAGAGACTGTTGACTCTGTAATTCAGATGCTCTCCTCACTCAGGAAAATTGAGTTCTGCCAGCTACTGGAGGCTACACCCTCTTCTCCGGTGACTTTAACACTTTGTCTTTGAGGTTCTGCAGGTTTTCCACGCTATGTAGAGGGAGACATTGCTTTTATTTTATCATAGGCAAGACAAACTGGATCTCCTTACCCTGACAATCCATGTATTATATCAAATTATTTTTTTAATCTTTATCTCTTTGAAGATTTTTTTCAACACTGCCTCTTGAAATTTTTTTCTAGTCTATATTTATGATTTTTTTAAAAAATTCTTTTACTTTCTCCCCAATTTGTTTAGAGATTAGGCCAATAATTTTTTTAGTTTAGTTTGTGTGGCTCATTGATCTAACAGCTAGAAGTAATAAGACCTTAAACTAATTTATTTTTTATAAACAGCTAGACAGTTTCTCTGAACATCAATATTTTTGCATAATTTATTTACTATTAATTCTTCTTGGCATGTTTCTTTTTAAAACAAAAATTGGTTCTATGTAATTACAAATATGTAATCCATACTGTATGTATCTTTATATATACTGCCTATATCCATATATACAGCATATATGTGTCCAGGATGGACACATATATGCACAGTTTTCCTCTGTTATTTATTTTCACATGTCTGAGGTCACTTTTACAAAGATTCAATTATTAGCTCTTTGAGGAAGGCTGATATATCCAATAAGCATATTCACCAACCATCTACCATACTCTCTCTCATTATTTCCTTTCAAATGCATTGTTCAGCACATGTTTTATAAACAAAAGAGAATATTTTCTAGAAATGCAGTGTTCTCAGCATGAGTAATAAGTATTTTATAGCTCTGTGACACGATAGTACCATCTGGACATTTAAACTCATATCATGGAGTATTTCTCCAGATCAGCAGTTCATGTCCAAGCACAATGGAGAAATTCTGCCTATTAACTTATTTTCTGGAGATGAGGATAAACAGAAAAACAGAAGTTATACAGTAAATAAATTTATGGAATAAATATTCCATATTGTCTAGCTCAGTGCTTTCCACATTATAAATTTTGCTTTTTGTTGCTGTTGCTGTTGTTATTTAACAATTCTTAGCAAATCACCAACATGCTGGGTGCCCTCTATAGTGTAAGAATGACAGGGTTTGGTAAGGTAGTGATACATAGAAGGGTCTCTCTTAGTCAGGTGCTGTGGTTTACACCTGTAATCCCAGCCACACAGGAGGCTGATTCTGAGGATCCAGCCTGGGCAGGAAAGTCTGTGAGACTCTCCAGTTAACCACAGAAAAAAGCAGAAGTGGTGCTGTGGCTCAGGTGGTAGAGCGCTAGCCTTGAGCATAAAGAGGTTTAGGGACAGCACCTAGGCCCTGAGTTCAAACCCCAGGCCTGGGGTTTAAAATAAAAAAGTGTCTCTGGCTGGTAGAAACAGAGCGAGGATGCAGATGCTGGGGTTGTGTGGCCCACAGGCGTCTTTCCTCTCGTGTTGTAGGAGCTCCTGCGGGTGAGCAGCGCGGGATGGGGCGGCGGACAGGCTGTGCTTGGCTTTGTGTCTCCCCGGCTAGCCTGCCATCCACAGAAAGTAGGTCATGTCACCACCGAGGTGCGGCCTCGGGTGGCACTCGAGAGGCAGTGGGATGTGGGGGACAGACCCCACATTCATCCCCGGGAAGATAGATAGCGGCGCGCTGGCCTGAGGGATGTCCTCCGCATTCCCAGGAGGTTCCCGAGCCCCGGGAACGCCTGACTCAGCCCGTGCTGGCAGGGTGGGGCCGCTGCCCGTGGATGACAGCAATCCCCAGCCACAGCATCTCCAGCAGAAGCAGAAGGCCAGGCGTGGGAGAGGCTCAGTCCAGCCTCCCGGTCCCCCCAGGGATCTCATCAGGAAGCTGTGAAAACATCCTTCTCCTTGAAGGCTTCCCATCACCCACTAAGGCCCTTCCCCGCCCGTCCTGAGGACTGATGAAAACACAAGAACACACCTCCAGCCAGCTTCCCAGCTTGACATCTGCACTCTTTATTTCCCAGACAAAGATGGCTAGAGCTCCCTTTCTACACTTTATGGGTTAAGCTTCTAGAACCATCGCAGTCTACATACATGCCAGCTTCAGAGCAGGCCTGTGCATTCTGGCCTGCTGTCACTCAGGTGTCAGCACAGACACACATCTGAGGGGCTGGGAAGGTGGCTTAGCGGTAGAGCGCTTGCCTCGCATGCATGAAGCCCTGAGTTCGATTCCTCAGCACCACATACACAGAAAAAAGCTGGAAGTGGCGCTGTGGCTCAAGTGGTAGAGTGGTAGCTTTGAGCAAAAGCAGCTCAGGGACAGTGCCCAGGCCCTGAGTTCAAGACCCAGAACACGTCTGAGATGTGCACACAAGCAGAGTGCTGGAGCTGCCCAGAAGAAAAGGACCCCCAGGGAAGAGGAGGTTCATGTGGCATTCTTGGATGCAAACAGTAGCCAGACAAAGAGATCACACAGCCCCCCCCCCCCTGGTTTGCAGAGAGCAGGAAATACATTGGAAGGGACAATTTACCAAGATGTCTCAGTCCAAACTGAGAGACTCCTGGACATCTAATTACTCCAGCTAATCCCCACTTTCCTGAGACATAGGAACAGCAAGGATGTTTACTTCCCAGCCACATCATGCAGCTTAAATGAGATTATATATTTCTACACTTAGATATATATATATATATATATGATATATACTATATAACATCTCATATATCTCTATCTCTAGCTAGCTAGCTAGCTATACTACTTCTGGCTCATCACCCTGCTCAGGAAACATGAAGAATTACAGCAAGGAGCCGGACACCGGTGGCTCACGCCTGTCATCCTAGCTACTCAGGAGGCTGAGATATGAGGGTCGTGGTTCAAAGCCAGCCCAGGCAGGAAAGTCCATGAGACTCTTATCTCCAATTTACCACTAGAAAACCAGAAGTGGCACTGTGGCTGACGTATTAAAGTGCTAGCCTTGAGCTAAATAGCTGAAGGACAGTGCCCAGGTCCAGAGTTCAAGCCCCATGACCGACAAAAAAAAAAAAAAACCAACAAAAAAAGAATTACAGCAAGAACAACAGTCTACCCAAACTTTGGAAACTCACTGCCCAGAAGTGTTTATTTTTTTTAGGAAGAAAGAACACTTATAAGTCTTCAACTAATAATATTTTTAATACATAGAATAATGAGGAGTTTTAGAAATATCACTTAAGTAAAAGACAGTTGTTTCAGGTATATTTATCTTTCCAAAGTTACTAAAATAACAATTTCCAGAGGGTCATTCTTGATTAGTATATATGTATTGCTTTTCACGTGTGTGTGTGTGTGTGTGTGTGTGTGTGTGTGTGTGTGTGTGTGTGTGTGTGTCCTGGGGCTTGAACTCAAGGGCCTGGGTGCTGTCTTTGTGTTTCTTTTGCTAAAAGGCTAGGCTCTACCACTTGAACCATAGTTCCGCTTTGGTAGCTCTGGCTTTTTGGTAGTTCATTGGAGACAAGAATGTCATGGACTTTTCCTGACTTAGATGGCTTCAAAGTGTGATATTCAGATCTCAGCTTCTTGAGTAACTGGGATTACAGGCATGAGCCACTGGCACCCGGCGTTAAATAAATACCACTCTACTAACTTAAATATTATCCCTTTGCTCTTCAAAACTCAGCTCAGGTCCTTTGTCACTGAATACCTGGATTTCTCAGGAGACGCCTGCGTGGTTCCTTCTATATAAGCAGCATCTCAGATGCGGGAAAGCAGGCTCTAATCTTACGCCTTCTTTCAGCACCCACACAATCTTTTGCATATGGCTGCTCACCAGCACCTCTAGCTCACCAATAATGATTTTTTTCAAGGCATATTTGAACTACTGAGAATATCTACACCATGGACTATGCCTTCTGTATTTCATCACATCCAGAACATTATAAATGTTCATCCATGAAAGATGATGAAGATTTTTAAACCTGTGGTTTACCATGAGAAAGTTGATATGCAGGTAAGAATATGAGGAGGTATTTAGAAAAAGAATTGCATCTGGGATTTATAAGCAGGCTCTCAGCATGTATTTCACATGAATAGTACAATTTTCAAACATTTATGACTGAACTCTTCACTAGAACAATGTGTGTTCATTAGGACACTATAACTGACGTCCAAAGCACTCGGCACCTGTGCGTTCTGTTGAGAATGAAGTCCAAGACATAGTTTTCCTCTTATAGTAGAACACATCGTTGAGTTGTACATTGATGGATGTTTCTCATCATTACTCCATGATAAACAAAAGAAGAGAGGGAAGAATCTTGAAATCAAAAGGAACCCAGCTCTCAGAGCAAGCCCATTATCTTTTGTGGTGATAGGGTTGGGAGAGAAAAGGGCCATGTTTGTGCAAAGAAACCTCAAAGTGCCAGCAGATCTATTGATGGAGAAGCTGTTTCTGGACTCTCTGCTTTGAAAAGAAACCCTATCAGCAGCACCAAGCAACTGGGTTGGTGAAGATCTGGCTTCAAACTGTTTTGTACAAAGTGCTGATAAGTCAAACTTAACTTGAGAGAGAAACTGTACACATTTTTCATTTAAACACAGAGCAAGTGAGAGGTCATGAGACATTCACGGCTGCAGGGTCAGGAGGCAAATACGCTCCTGAGAAGCTACCGGCTGGGTGGGACCAAATCTTGGGAAAGACATGGAGAGATTCTTGCTGGAAAATCAAACTGTAGTATTTTTCTCTTCCAAAGAAACATTTTGGTTGAAATTTTGTTAGTATGATCTTAAGTAAAATCAGAGTATTCGGCCAGCTGCTGGTGTCTATAATCCTAGCTACTCAGGAGGCTGAGATCTAAGGATCCCAGTTTGAAGCCAGCCCAGGCAGGAAAGTCCATGAGATTCTTACCTCCAATAAACTACCAGAAAACCGGAAGTGGTGCTGTGGCTCAAGTTGTTGAGTGCTAGCCTTGAGCAAAAAAGCTCAGGGACAGTGTTCAGGCCCCGAGTTCAACCCCTAAGACCAACTAACTAAATAAACAAACAAACAGAGTACTCATTAGTAGCTCCTTTGCTGGCTAATGTGCTTTGAAAAAGCCCAAACACAAAATAAGAAAAATAGATTAACCAGTGTGGATTGTAGTGTGTCTTTAATAAAGCAAACAATGATGCCGCAGTTGAGTTTATAAGACCTCTATCAGCGGACAAAGGAGAGATGCATTCCCCAATAACACCGCAGGGAACGTGAAATCTCTAGGATATTAGTAGGTAATATGTCAGATCAGCAGTCCTGCCATCAACCCTCTCACTCCAAAGTGTGAGAAGTTGGTAAGGAAGCATGCACACATCGCTTCAGAGCTATGTGTTCTAGTAAGCTTGGTAAGCTTCCCAAGGCATGGCTAAGAATTAGCCACAGGTGGTTTTTGTCTGGGATTTACCTTTTTTTCCCCAATAGAATATGTTTTAGATGACACTCATCCTAGTAAAATATATAAATATGTCCAGAGCATACAGGATACATAAAGAATGCACATACATAGAGGATACATAAAGAATGCACATGAGGAGATCATCTGAAGAAATGCTATGCTATATACTTTATAAAGAATCCTGACACATATTCATTTATTAAAGACCTTATGCAGTTCTTTAGTAACAAAAATATCTGTCTAACCAAGCATTTCCAAAATTTGTTTAATCACAAACCCCCTTTTTCTCTATTAAAATAAACTATTTATTCCTAACCCATGAAACATAGAGCTCATGTTGGAATATGCTGGTGTAGAATAATATTTGATAACACCATGAAAAGAAAAGGCACAAAACAAGCCAATATAGTAAAAATGACAGAAAGCCACAAGACACACATGCGCTCTGGGATTCTTCCTACTTTTGTAAGATAAGGAAAATACTTTGGCCCTGTTTTCCTAGAGTAGAAATTCTTTTTTTAAAGTATACATTTTTTTATTGTAAAGATACTGTACAGAGGGGTTACAGTTTAGAGCAGAAATTCTTGTCAGGAAAAGTAAAACAAAACAAGTTTTTGATAACATTTTAAAATGCTTATGATTGCTTGACTTGGCAGTAAAGTGTGTAGAGTGTGACCCATTTCCTAAAGTTTCCAAGCGTCTGAATCTCTATTAAGGTAAGAACTGGAGCCAAACACCTTCGGTGAGTGACAGCCCGTCCTGCTCAGCTAGGTGTGGGATGATGAATATTGAATGTCATGTGACATGCCCCCAGGCTCCTTTCCCTCCTAATTGGTGCACCTGAAAAATATCCATTGAGCTGAGCTTGGAATCACCTGCATAATTAGTACAGTGTGCAACAGGAGACCCAAATGTAGAGTGAATTATCCATATGCTGCCTGCCCCGCTCCCCACAAAGCAGTTGACCCAATCCTATTCCAGCGTATCTGAAAATCTCTTTCCTCCTTAAGTGAAAACAACAACAACAACAAAACCCATTGGTTTCTCTCCCACTCCATCTGGAACACATGGAGAAGAAGAAAGATGCACACGGCTCCATTCCTTGTGTAAGAGCTAGAATTTACAGGAAGTTTGCTGTAATGGGAAAGGAGCGAGGGGATTGATGAAGACAGCAGGAGAAGGAGCTCAGAGAAGGACAAATGCAGAGAACAGGACCCAGGCAGGTTGGCCACCCTGCACATGGCTGTGAGCATTCCCAAGTGTCAGAAAAGGGAGAGCTATTGGAGATGCGGAGCAGAATGTCACCCACAGGAGACTGGGCGGGAAAGGCAGCGTAAATAAATCAACTAAGAAGTCTGTGCAGATGCTGAGTGGAGCCCTCATAAAGCACACTGAAAGAGCACGAGGTGTATGAGCAAGCCTAGCTACCGGAGGAACGTGAAAAAAAATAAAAATAAAGCAGTATATAATTTAGCTCTGACTGACTGGATACAGCCTGGCACAGAGCCTGGAAAATAGGCACTTAATACGTGTTTATTGAATTTAATTAGATCTATAAGCCATCAGAGGGCTAGACAGGAGAGCTCTGCAGACTTATACAGGAAATGATCCTTAAAAAGCAATGAGACAAGAAACAATGTCATGGGTGGTGAAATGAGCCTTTGGGATTCATTTGGGAAAAGGTAATTAGAGAAGTTTTTTTTAATACAAAAACCAGCAGTTATATTTAATAGGAAATGTGTGCATTTATGTTCTATGGGGGTGACAAACTAAGTCCTAAAACCCTGTTTCTAATCAGAAAGCTCACAGGGAGATGAGACTGGACAGAGAGAGACTCTCTGGGAGTTTGCTCTACATCAACTATGACAATATCATTGTGGAAGAATTGTCAAATAGGATGGTTAACTCAGCGGAGAGTGGGAAAGGATTCAAGAAACCACTTATTAAAAAAATCTATGTGGATATTCATTGTAAGAAATCTATTATGGTGATCCTGGTATATTTTTTGTTAATGCATTATAATAAAAAGGCATGTAAATATTACTTACAATACTTTGAACTATTAACTCCAGAGCAATCAATTAAACACATACACACACACACACACACACACACACACACGTGCGTGTGCTGGGTACTAGAGGCTCACTCCTGTAATCTCAGCTACTCAGGAAGTTGAGATCTGAACATCATGATTCCAAGCCAGCAAGAACAGACAACTTTGTGAGACTCTTGTTCCCAATTAACCACCAAAAAGCTTTAAGTAGAGATAGATATGGCTCTAGAGGTAGAGCGCCAGCCTTGAGCTAACAAGGTAAACAAGAACCGGAGGCCCTGATTTCAAGCCTTCGTACTGGCGAACACACACAGAAAGGATCCACATACACGCATGGTGCGTTTTAGCATCTTGAGATCACTGTGTGATGTAGGGAATTGAGTCAAATAAATAAGCATTAGTAAAAGCTTGAAGAGTAATAATCTGTTGGCAAAATAAGAGAAACACATTCCACGGTATTTTTTTTGTTCCTAGACACTTTATCTGGGTTCTTTGTGTCTACCCAGGAGATGAGCCTGTTCTAAATAAATGTTCATTTCCTGATATCCACAAAGAAAACATCTAGTGAGCTTGATCCTAGGACGGCTCTACTACCTGGCAGTCTTACCTCCATTCATTTACAACACATCATAACAAGCAGAAGGCACATTGCCCAACGTAACTCACACATCTCCATCTAGATCACAAAACAAAACTCACTTCTGACTCTGGATCTCCACAGTTAGGAAAGCTGGGAGGTTTGTTCATTCACACATTTGCTTCCCTCCCCCCCATCATGGCTTTTTGGGAAAGGTGGACATGGAAAGGTGGCCAGCCATCTGCATTTCGGTTAGTGCCAGCACAATGTCGGGTAAAAGTAGTTGTGCATTTTCTTGAAGCAGATAGATTATTGTCTGAACTGGAGCTCCCAAGAGCATTGTGAACATTAGTTTGTGTAAATTGAGTTACTAATTCGTTATGGAGTACGATTAGCTCAAACAAAATATCGCAGGCTCGACGAGTAGAAGAAGAAACATCTTGCTTGTATTTTATAGTATCCTTGTTTAATAGTTAGATCAATAAACTGTCCACATTCTCTTTCTACCTGGAAATTTGGGGAGAGAATAACGCAGACCCTTTGAACCCCATGGTGATTTGAATGGATTAAGATTGCCTTTTATTTCTTTCTTTTTTTCTTTCATCCCTTCCCACCTCCCCCCCCCCATTTTCTTAATTTCATAAAGGCCTTTTTGTTCCTGAGGGGAATACTCCAGATAAGACACTCTCTCATCAAAATAGCCCAATCTCATACATTCTAGTGTGTTCTTTGAAAGAGTGGGACTCAGTATGCAGACTTGTTTTCATCTCAGAGACAGATGCCACCAATGTTACCCTG